>NC_135958.1:49943454-50625954 GCF_053455715.1 Rhinoraja longicauda
TCAAAATAACTGCTGTTAATATTGCAGCCTTTATTTTCTTTACTTGGATGGTTTTCCCGAGAGGGTTAGAAATCCATATTCTTTAGCGTGTAAAACATCTCAAATTGTTCTGATTATCATGCAAGTTCATAATATTAATGTGCATCTTGTATAACCTAAGACAAAATTGTGAACAGTTCTGATATGCATGATCTGGGCTTGGTGTGTGGCCTCTCAACATGAACAGCTATGGACATTGTTGGAGCATGGACTGTCGGTGTAGTGGTCATGGAAGCAAGAAAGCTGTGCAAACAAAGAACTACAGATGCCAGTTAGTAGAGGTCCTTCTGCAGTTTTACAGGCCCCTGGTGAGAACACACCTGGAGTATTGTATGCAGTTTTGATCTCCTAATTTGAGGAAGGACATCCTTGCTATCGAGGCAGAGCAGCGTAGGTTCACGAGGTTAATCCCCGGGACTGTCATATGAGGAAAGATTGGAAAGACTGGGCTTGTATTCACTGGAATTTAGAAGGATGAGAGAGGATCTTATAGAAACGTGCAGGAAAAATGTTCCCAGTTTTAGGGGAGTCCAGAACCAAGGGCCACAGTCTAAGAAAAAAGGGTGCATTTAAAACTGAGGTGAGAAAAAACTTTTTCACCCAGAGAGTTGTGAATTTGTGGAATTCTCTGCCACAGAAGGTAGTAGAGGCCAATTCACTGGATGAATTTAAAAGAGAGTTAGATAGAGCTCTAGGGGCTAGCGGAATCAAGGGATACGGGGAGAAGGCAGGCACGGGTGGATGATCAGCTATGATCACAATCAATGGCGGTGCTGGCTCGAAGGGCCAAATGGCATCCTCCTGCACCTATTTTCTATGTTTTCATGTTTCTATGTTTAGTATAACAAAAGGAGCTAAAGTGCTGGGGTGAGACTCTAAATAAGTGTCTCAATCTAAATTGTCACCAATCCATGTTCTCCACAGGTGCTGCCTGACCTGCTGAGTTACTTCAGCACTTTGTGTCCTTTTGTGAAACAAAAGAGCTGTCATCCTGAGAGTGGACCATGGAGATGGTATCACTACCCGGGCAGGATATCAACAAATATCATATCAGATCAACAAAGATATCCTAAAAAAATTATCAACATTTGAAATGTGTTTGTGGGAATTCATTGTGCGGAGATTGGCTGCCACATTTCCTACTAAGTAACAATGACTACACTTTTAAAATACTTACCTCATGAAGCTTAGTTTAGAGATACTGTGTGGAAACAGGCCCTTCGGCCCATCAAGTCCACACCGACCAGTGATCCCCGGACATTAACACTAGTCAATTTATTTGTCACATACACATAAATGTGCAGTGAAATGAAAGATTACCCACAATCCAACAATAAGACCAATAAGAATAAGCAATAAAAATATGCAATAACACACAATCATAAACCAACACCAAACAAAAAGAAACATCCATCACAGTGAGTCATCCATACCCTACACACACTAGGGACAATTTTATATTAATACCAAGCCAATGAATCTACAAACCTGTACATCTCTGGAGTGTGGGAGGAAACTGAAGATATCGGAGAAAACTCACGCAGGTCACAGGGAGAACGTATAAACTCCGTACAGACAGCACCCGTAGTCGGGATTGAACCCGGGTCTCTGGCGCTGTAAGGCAGCAACTCTACCATTATGCCTGAGGATATCAGAGAAAAGCTGCTATATAAATGTAACTTTGTTTCTTCCTCTGAAAAAAATCAACTGTTCTAAATGACATATCTGCCTCTACTAAGTGCGCTGTTCCAAAACGTTCCTCATCTGTTCATGATGTGCAGAGCGTATAACAATCACAATCACAATCATACTTTATTAGCCAAGTATGTTTTACAACATAAGAGGAACTCCATTTGCCATACAGTCATAATAATAAAAAGCAACAGGACACACACAATACATTTTAACATGAACATCCACCACAGTGACTCCTCCACATTCCTCACTGTGATGGAAGGTGAAAAAGAGTTCAATCTCCCCCTTCTTTGTCCTCCAGGGGTCGGGGGCCTCTAACCTTCCATTGACAGGACGATCTTGACTCCCGTAGCCGGTGGCGAGCCTTCCTCATCGGGGCGATCAAGCTCCTGCATCGGGGGTATCTCAGCTCCCCCGCGCCGGGCATTCTACCCCAGGTGGGGACCAGTCAAACCTCATGCAGCTTGGAGCTCCCAACCGGTCTCAACCCGACACTGCGAGCTCTTTGATGTTAAGTCCGTGGGCTACGTTGGAGTGTCGATCCCAGGCAAGGGATCGCAGGCTCCGATGGTAAGTCCACGCCCCCGCAGTGGGGCTCAAAGCCAGTCCCAGGCAAGGCCGCCAGCTCCACGATGTTAGGCCGCAGAGCGACCGGAGATACGATCCGGAAAACAATCACATCTCCGGCAAGGTAAGAGATTGAAAAAAAGTTTCCCCCACCCCCCACATAAAACAAACCAGAGAACATTTACACAAACTTTTAAAACTCACCAAAAATAACAAATAACTCTTTAGTCCCTCTGCAAAAAGAGTTTGAAAAGGACAGACTGTAGGCGAGGCAGCCATCGTCCGCCGCCCCTGGTGGTTATTTAACTAACATTCAATCTTAAATTCCCTGAAGAAATATCCTGTATGTCGTGAGCTTCCAGAGCCATGTGTTAACTTGTGTAGGTGATTATGCGTTATCTTAATGATGGAGCACAATTATTTTCCATGGATTAGCCATACTTTATTGCTTGCAGGTGTATAAACATCAATGTGAAGATAATCAATAACTCCCCATAGATCACTTGGACTACATGTAAACATCCTGCGCATTGAACTCCACTTCCAAAATTCAGTTGCATTGACTAACAGAGGCGTTCTTCAAACTGAGTACACCACTCACTGACATCCATTACACGGGTGTTCAGGACAGGTGATTGAGGAAGAATCCTGCTTGCAATTCAGAAAACGCCATTGAACGAAAAGGGTTGGTTTGTCCTTTCCTAGATAAACAATACACAGGTTGTGGTGGTAACGTGCATACATGCAGTGAATTATTGAATCATTGGTTCAAAGCATGGTAACAATACACAAGGCCATTCAGCCCTTCAGGTACAGGTAGGCCCTCTGCAAAAGCAATACAGTCAGGGCCCATTCCCTTCACTTTTCCCTGCAGACCTGCATTGTTATTCCCTCAAAAAGTAACATAGAAACAAAAAAATCAGTGCAGGAGTAGGCCATTTGGCCCTTCGAGCCAGATCACCCAAAATCAGTTTCTGCTTTCAGTCAGAGAGTTGTGAATCTGTGGAATTCTCTGCCTCAGAAGGCAGTGGAGGCCAATTCTCTGAATGCATTCAAGAAAGAGCTAGATAGAGCTCTTAAGGATAGCGGAGTCACGGGGTATGGGGAGAAGGCAGGAACGGGGTACTCATTGACAATGATCAGCCATGATCACATTGAATGATGGTGCTGGCTCGAATGGCCTACTCCTGCACCTATTGTCTATTGTCTATTGTCTTTTGTCTATTGTCTATTGTCTAAATCTGTCTCCACTGCTGTTTCCAAAGACCAGAATTCCTCCACCACAAACTCTCCTGACTCTTTTCATCTTGTACACTTTAATGCAAGCTTCTCCAGTTCCTCACTACAAACCATCACAGAATTGATCCAGGGAAGACTTTTCCGCAAGCACTCATCCTTGATTTTGAAAGGCTCATCAGTATTCCGTGATTTTTCCGTGTTTTAAATTTATTAACTTTCCCCATTGCCATCAAATATTTCTGCACATATGAAGGAATTATGTCACTGCACTGGAGCAGGGACGAAGAAAATTCATCAGGCTGCTGTGTCGGAGAAGATAACCTCGATAGGTTAGAGTTGCTTTTTTGAGTGGAGAAGGTTGAAGGAGAGCATGGATGAGGGAAAGAAAATTATGGGTGGCAAAGAGTAGATACTGCCTTTCCATGAGCAAAGATAACTGTAACCAGAGGGCATCACTTAAGGTAAAGAGTAGTATTTAGAGGAGTCTTGAAGATGAAATCTCTAATTCACTGCCTGAGACAGTGATGAAAGCAGGTACCTAGTTTAGTTTTGTTTATTATTGTCAGGGTGTACTGAGTGAAAAGCTCTTTAGTTTAGTTAAGTTTAGTTTAAAGATACAGAGCACAAACAAGCCCTTCGGCCCATCGGGTCAGCGCCGACCAGCCATTCCCACATATTAACACTATCCTACACACGTTAGGGACAATTTTTACATTTACCAAGCCAATTTACCTACATACCTAATACGCCTTTGGAGTGTGGGAGAGAACCGAAGATCTCGGAGAAAACACATGCGGGTCACGGGGAGAATGTACAAACTCCGCACAGACAGCACCCGTGGTCGGGATCGAACCTGGGTCTCCGGCGCTGCAAGGGCTGTAAGGCAACAACTCTTCCTTTGCGCCACCGTGCCGCTCCGATTTTTGTTGCATGAAGTCCAGTCAGCAAAAGGACTATATACGATTAGAATCAATCTGTGCGCAGTGTACAGATGCAGGTTAAAGGGTATATCTGTTAGTGCAAGATAAAATGCAAGGTAAATTGCAAATATTACTCTGCTGTTCAAGAAGGGAGCGAAGCAGAAGAGTGGAAACTATAGGTTGGTTAGCCTGACTTCATTGGTTGGTAAAATATTGGAGTCCATTATAAAAGATGAGGAATTATATAGATGTTCATGATAAAATCTGTTTATGTAGACGTTTATGATAAAATAGGCCGAATCAGCATAGTTTTTGAGGGGGAGATCTTGCCTGATGAACCTGTTGGAATTCTTTGAGAAAGTAAATAGCAGGACTAGACAAAGGAAAGTCAATGAATGTTGTTTACCTAGATGACAAGAATGCCTTTAATTAGGTGCTGCACGTGAGGCTGCTAAAGAAGATGAGAGCTCATGGTATCAGAGGGAAGATGCTAGCATGGATAACAGGTTGACTGGATGGCAAAAGGCAAAGAATGGCAGTAAAGGGGGCTTTTTCTGGTTGGCTGTGACTAGTGGGTGAGTGTACCGCTACACTTCCTGAAGTCGACCACAGCTCCTTGGTCTTGCTGACATAGAGGGAAATGTTGTCTTGGCACCAGGTTATAAAGTTCTCAGTCTCCTTCCTGTGCTCCATCTCCTCATTATTTGATATCCAGCCCACTATAGTGGTGTCGTCTGCGAATTTATAAATTGAGTTGGATTGGTATTTGGCTGCTCAGTCGTGAGTGTACAAGGAGTATAGAAGGGGCGGAGAATGAATCCTCGTGGGACACAAGGCACAAGTGTTGAGGATTATTATAGAGGATGATTTGTCACATATCCTTACTGATTGTGGTCTGTTGGTCTATTAAGGACCTGTCCCACTAAAGGGCCTGTCCCACTTCGGCGATTTTTTAGGCAACTGCCGGCGACTGTCAAAGTCATAGCAGATCGTCAAAATTTTCTTTTACCTGACGACAATGACCACGTCTATGACGAGTCGGGTCGAGATTACACCGTCTTCGGAAACATCGCAAAAATTCCCACGCTGTCAATGCTTCTCCGGCGTCCTAATTTTCGCTGAAATCACTGACAAGTCGGTAAGTACTTGAGAGTTTTGAAATATAACATCTTGCCCGGGTTACTTGAAAACCAAGCTTCACGGTAACAAGGCATAAACTGGATTGACTTCCAGTTTACTAATAGCAATATTAAGAAGTTTAATTTTAAAAGTGGTTAAATGGATTTTTGTGAAAAGTGTGTGGGCATTGTTTGAAAATGTACGGGAGATGCATATCTGGTTTCTGGGTTGCATATCTAGGTTGGGAGCCCACTTTAAATGTAATCGCTAATGGCCATAAACATCGCGAAAATTCCCACGCTTACCTGACCGTCAAACTGTCGCCTCTAATCTACCTGTCAAATGTCCTGACGGTAAATAAATTGGTTAAACACAGGTATTTTATGGTATCTTCAAATGACTTTACTTATTTTAATATTATGTGCTTCTAAATGCATCTAAGAGAACCTAGCAAACCTGGGGACAGCATGCGACAGCGCCCGCAATAAGCAACGATACCTGGCGACAAGCCAGCTGTCTCCGAGAAATTTCACTCCGGTTGATTTCTCAGCGACGCGCTGAGATCCACTACGATTCTTGGAAGACTCCTCACGATCATGCCCGCAACACCCGGCGAACTGTCGGCGACAGCCTAGTCGCCGGCAGTTGCCTTAAAATCGCCTGTGGGACAGGCCCTTTAGGCGATTTTAAGGCGACTGCCTGCCTCCGTTCTAAATGGCCAACCCCTTATTCTTAAACTGTGGTCCCTGGTTCGGGACTCCCCCAACATCGGGAACATGTTTCCTGCCTCTAGCATGCCCAATCCCTTAATAATCTTATATGTTTCAATAAGATCCCCTCTCATCCTTCTAAATGCTATGACTCGAAAGCTGAAAAATGGGACCCATACAGATAGGTACATGATAGAGACACAGTGGGCCAAAGGGCCTGTTTCTGTGCCATTTGCCCAACGACTTTCTGTTAGCACAGCACAGTTTCTGCATCCTTTAGATTGCACCTGATATGTTTCCTCTCCTAATTCTTCTTAGCAAAAGAAACCTCTGCACATTCTATGACCAATTCTATCCTGTGCCTACCACCAGCCTGTCCACATCCTCCCGTGGTTATAACCATGTACTCCATCAGAGTATAAAAAACATTTTTCTATCATTCTGCCGGCTTTGTTTTTTTGTTCATGATTCCAGCATCTGCAGTACTTGGTGTCTCCATTTACTGTCATTCTCAATTTGGTGACTGTGAGCAATTCTCCTTATCCAAATCGGATCTGGAATTAGTTGGAATTCGGGCAGCACAGTGGCATAGCTGGTAGTGCTCCTGCCTCACAGTGTGAAAGACCTGGGTTCGATCCTGACCTCGGGTGTTGCTTGTATTGAGTTTGTACGTTCTCCCCGTGACCTCGTGGGTTTTCTTCAGATACTCCGGTTTCAAAGTTTCAAGGTCAGTTTATTGTCACATGTACCAATTAAGGTACAGTGAAATTTGAGTTACCATACAGCCACACTAAGTGAAAAGCAACAAGACACACAACCCACATCAAAGTTAACATAACCATCCACCACAGTTTATTCCACATTCCTCATTGTGATGCAAGGCAATAAAGTTTAATCTGCTTCCTCTTTGTTCTCCCGCGGTCAGGTCAGTCAAACCATCCGTGGTCGGGGCGATCAGTGTGGAGGTCGTTGTCTGTGTGGAGTTTGCATGTTCTCCCTGTGATCCTGACCTGGAGTGGTGTCTGTGTGGAGTTTGCATATTCTCCCTGTGATCCTGACCTGGAGTGTTGTCTGTGTGGAGTTTGCATGTTCTCCCTGTGATCCTGACCTGGAGTGTTGTCTGTGTGGAGTTTGCATGTTCTCCCTGTGATCCTGACCTGGAGTGTTGTCTGTGTGGAGTTTGCATGTTCTCCCCGTGATCCTGACCTGGAGTGTTGTCTGTGTGGAGTTTTCACGTTCTCCCTGTGATTGCATGGGTTTCCTCCAGGTGTCCATTTTCCCCCAACATCCGAAAGATAGGCAGGTTTGTAGGTTAATCGGCCTCTAGAAAATTGTTCTAGTGTACAGGGAGTACATACAAAAATGGGACAACATAGAACTAGTGTGAGTGGGTGATCAAACGTTGGCGTGGACGTGGTCGGCTGAAGGACCTGTTTTCATGCTGTATCTCCAAAACTAAAAATTAAAAACAACTGCCCATCTAAGTTTCTGTTCTAATAACATCAAAGCGTTCCCCACCACTGAGTTTAAACTGACTGATCTATTGTTATAGAGAATGTCCTTAATCCCTTTACTGAACAAGATCTAGCATTTGCAGTTCTCCTGTTTTCAGACACAGTCTCCTTATTTCCAAATGGATGAACGTATGAAGATGACCATAACTTGCAAAATGTCAGCAACTACTGCACATGTGGATTGATCAGGCCTGGCACCGCATGGTACAAATGTTACTTGCCATGTATCAGCCCATGTCTGGATGTTGTCTAATTCTTACTGCATGCAAGCCTTTGGTCCTTCATTTTCTGAGCTTTTGCAAACGGAATTGAACGCGGTGCAATAATCAGCAAACATCCCCTCCCTTTCATCTAGTGAAAAGAAGGTTATTGATGAAACAGTCAAAAATGATCGGGCCCAAGCCACCATCCCAGGTAACACCTCTAGTGATAAGGAGTAGGTGGAGCCAGCGCTGCCCTCGCATCTGCGGCTTGCCTGCAGTCTGTTGTCTTTTGTGTTTTTTGTTGTTTTTGTCTTAATTGCAGTTTAAATACGATGTAGTGTTTGTGGTTGTGTGTTATGTGGGGGGGTGGGAACTGTAACATTGTCTCTCCCGAACGGAGACCCGACCTTTGTTTCTGTGTCGTGTCTCCGTTCCCGCTGCAGCCTACCACCGGCCATGCGCCTGGAGCTGGCGGGCTCCGGCTGGGACCACCTGGGCTCTGGTTCGCAGAGCCCGCGGCCCGGACTCACCACCTGCGGCGCTGGCTGCCTTCAGATGCTGCGGGAGCGGCTGCGACTCGTCTCCGGAGGCTTCGGCGCGGGCCGCGTGGACGTCGGAAGCCCGCAGGCCCCTGGGTGGGAGCCGGCATCAGGAGCTCCGGCAGGGGCAGCGTCTATGCCTGTCCCGAATCGCGGGGCTTGGGTCGGCCCGCCGCGGACCTTTCACCGTCCGGCACGGCCTGAAATAGGCCGCGGGATTTTCTCCGCCCGGCGGGGGCTTCAATGTCGGGAGCCACGACCGCCCCGACGTTGCAACTCCAACAGCCTGACCACGAGAGAAGACGGCAGGGGAAGAGAAAAAGACATTCTGGCCTTCCATCACAGTGAGGAGGTGACTGGAGGAGACTCACTGTGATGGATGTTTCTTTTGTTTGGTGTTGGTTTATGATTGTATGTGTTATTGCATTTTTATTGATTATTCTTATTGGTCTTATTGTTGAACTGCGGGTAATTTTTCATTTCACTGCACATTTATGTGTATGTGACAAATAAATTGACTATTGACTATTGACTATTGGATGGTGTACCAGCAATCACAATGTTCCATTTGACGCTGGATTCCTGCCAATGCTGAGAGGTTTCCAGTTCAACGTTTACTTCATCTTTACCAGGAGTTGCCGACACCACATGCAGATATCAGAGGAATCATCCTCACTCCACCTTGGAAGTGTGAAAGCACACACCTCCAGATTCAGGAACCTGTGAATCTTTTCATACCTCTCGTTTCCCTCTCCCCTGACTCTCAGTCTGAAAGAAGGGTCTCAATCCAAAATGGCACTGATTCCTTTTCTCCAGAGATGCTGCCTGACGCGCTGAGTTACTCCAGCACTTTTTGTCTATTCACAGTTTCTTCCCAACTGTGATCAGGCAACCGAACCATCCTATCAACAATTAGAGGGCGATCCTGAGCTACTATCTACCTCACTGAAGACGCTTGGACTCTCCGCGGTCTAGGCTTAAGCCCAGGGGTGACCGCGCTTTTGCGGTTGCAGCTCCTAGACTGTGGAACAGCATCCGTCTCCCCATCAGAACTGCCCCCTCCATCGACTCCTTTAAGTCCAGGCTCAAAACCTATTTCTACTCCCTAGCGTTTGAGGCTCATTGAGGAGGCGCTGTGAACTGTTTGCGTGCTTCTGTATGTTTCATTTTTTTTCCTTAGTACCTAATCAGATGTACAGCACTTTGGTCAACGTGGGTTGTTTTTAAATGTGCTATACAAATAAAATTGACTTGACTTGACTTGACTTGACTCTTTAATCGGACTTTTTCTTGCACTAAATGTTATTCCTTTTATCATGTATCTGTATGCAGCGGATACCTCGATCGTAATCATGTATAGTCTTTCCACTGACTGATTAACACGCAACAAAAGCTTTTCACGGTAAAAGTGACAATAAACTAAACTAAACTAAACCAAGTTCAGTTGGTTTGTCAACATTTGGACAAAGGTTTGAAGTTGAGTGCATCCTAACGCATTTTCTCCACAGTGTCTTGCAGAGAAAGCCATAATGTTAATGTATCTTGCTGTTGCATGAGTTTTTTTTCCCCTCATTATTTCGGGAGCTATCTCCTTCATATTCCATCTTCAAAGTCTCCCGTCCCCCTGTTTATCTTTTATACCTGTTTCATGGTGTAAAATTCATACAATATGCAAACTAAGTACATCCTCTGGGAGTTTGCACGATTCCCAGTAATTTTCCTTAATGAGCATTTAACAATCAAAATGACATTAATAATGGGTCATTGTGTGTTACATTTGTTTACTCCCAGAAGGGACTTGAGCAGCCTGGCCTGCAGTTTGTGATCATCAATGAGAAATAACAAAATTACTAGATCTTAAAGCAGAATTCACATGTGGTCCACCTTTCATAGTGAGTGCAAATGAAGTGAAAGTTGGATGGTTTTGACAACTAACCATTCACTTTGTAGAAGGGAGGGGCATCGATGAGTAGTTAATAAGATATTGAATTTAGTTCCATCATTTGCCCCAGTGATGGAAAATTCAGTACTTTTGGAAAGTATAGCATGAGAAGTCGGTTTCATATTGTAACATTAAAACAAAATGTTGATAGTTATACATCACAATCAAGCCGTCCACAGTGTATAGATAAAGGATAAAGGGTACGATATTTAGTGCAAGATGAAGTCCGATTAAAGATAGTTCAAAGGTCTCCATTGAGGTAGATGAGAGGTCATGACCGCTCTCTAGCTGGTGAGAAAATGGTTCAGTTGCCTGATAGCAGGTGGGGAGAGTGTCCCTGAATCTGGAGCTATGCATTTTCAAATTTCAGTACCTCTTACCTGAGGGAGGACAGGTTGAGAGGGAAAGACAGGGGTGAGACTGGTCCTTGATTATGCTGGTGGCCTTGCTGAGGAATCATGAAGTGTAGATCGAGTCAATGGAAGGAGGTTGTTTTGTATGAAATTTGGGCCATGTGCATAACTCTCTGCACTTCTCTGCAGTCTTGGATAGAGCTGTTTTGAAACTATGCTGTAATGTATCCTTATAAAATGCTTTCTATACCGCATCTGGAGAAGTTGGTGAGGGTTGTTGGGGACATGCCGAATTTCCTAAGCCTTCTAAGGAAGTAGAAGCATGGTGTGCTTTCTTGTCCAAAGCTTCAATGTGGCTGGTCCAGGACAAATTGCTGGTGATATTTATTCCTAAGAACATTAAGTTTTCAACCATCGCTACTCTGGCGCTACCAGGGTGTACCACGTATACCAGGGTGTACCCCGTATACCAGGGTGTACCCCGTATACCAGCGTGTGCCCCGTATACCAGCGTGTGCCACGTATACCAGGGTGTACCCCGTATACCAGGGTGTACTACGTATACCAGCGTGTGCCACGTATACCAGGGTGTGCCATGTATACCAGTGTCCGAGTGATTATACTGGGACTCAAGTTTGTCCTGGTATTGTCTCTTGGCATCTTGTATCTTAAAACAGTAATTTCCTCACTTTTCCATTTCTGATGAACAGTCATTGACCTGAAATCTATCCACGGATGCTGCCTGACCTGCTGCATATGTCTGGCATTTTCTGTTTTATTTCCAAAAGTTGAGCCACAGGCTTGCAGGACAATTAAAAAAAAAATTAATTAAAGGTTCAATCCTGAAGGAAAATAACTGAAATGCATGTAAGCAATAGAGCCTTGTTTGGACCATGTTTACAGTACTAAATACAGTTCTGATTGTCATATTACATATATCATATAGAAGCACTATATGAGGATGCAAAGACTGCAAAGTTTATATCAACAGTTGTGGGTAAAGATATTGGGAAAGGATGAAGAGACTGCAGTCTTCTATTAATAAAGGACTACGCAGTGACCTAATAGAAATTGGTAAATGTTTTTTGTAGAATATATACAAAGAGAATGCTTCCCTTTGTGGGAAAGACCATAACTGAAGAGCTAAAGTATAAAACACCACAAAGAAAAAGCCATGGAGAAAATGGTCACCAAAGGAGAGGTTGAGACAAGTCGTACAAGAGCGTCCTGCCCTTCTACTTGGGAAGGTAGGTTGGTGGGTTCATTGGTCAATGCAAGTTTCTCCTTGTGAGTCAGTCGGTGGTGATATCTAGGTGGTGATATCTAGATGGTGATATCTAGGTGGTGGTATCTAGGTGGAATGAAAGGAAATTAGAAGGATGAATTTAGAAGGATGAGAGGGGATCTTATCGAAACGTATAAGATTATTAAGGGGTTGGACACGTTAGAGGCAGGAAACATGTTCCCAATGTTGGGGGAGTCCAGAACCAGGGGGCACAGTTTAAGAATAAGGGGTAGGCCATTTAGAATGGAGATGAGGAAAAACTTTTTCAGTCAGAGAGTTGTGAATCTGTGGAATTCTCTGCCTCAGAAGGCAGTGGAGGCCAATTCTCTGAATGCATTCAAGAGAGAGCTAGATAGAGCTCTTAAGGATAGCGGAGTCAGGGGTATGGGGAGAATGCAGGAACGGGGTACTGATTGAGAATGATCAGCCATGATCACATTGAATGGCGGTGCTGGCTTAAAGGGCCGAATGGCCTACTCCTGCACCTATTGTCTATTGTCTATTGTCTATTGAAATGTGCAGAGAATAAAATGCAATGAGCGTATGATTAGTGTGAATGAGCACTTGATGGTTTGCACAGACGTGGTGACTCTCTGACTATAATTAAGCAAGGGAGAAATAAAGAGGCATTGATTTCGCTGAACAAGCGCAAGGCGCCTGGCGGGAGAAGACTCCTGGGTTACGCCGCAGAGCCAAACGACCGGAGGGCCGCCAGGAGCAAAGGGGGACCCAGCGAGGGGCCGCTGAGATCAAAGAAGGACCGACAGGAGACTACGAAGAACAAATGCCGAGGACCCAGTGAGGGGAAACCAAGAACTAGGAGGGACTCAGTGTGGGGGGTGCTGAGAACTAGGAGGGACTCAGTGTGGGGGGTGCTGAGAACTAGGAGGGACTCAGTGTGGGGGGTGCTGAGAACTAGGAGGGACTTAGTGTGAGGGACGCTGAGAACTAGGAGGGACTCAGTGCGGGGGGCAACCGAGAACTAGGAGGGACTCAGTGTGGGGGGTGCTGAGAACTAGGAGGGACTCAGTGTGGGGGGCGCTGAGAACTAGGAGGGACTCAGTGTGGGGGGCACTGAGAACTAAGGGGGGGGCTCCGAGAACTAAAAAACATGCCTAGACTGATTAGCTAAATGGCCAGTTTATGTGCCTTATAAGCTACTTATAAGCGAGTAGGAAAAGTTACCAAATAACTATCACAACAAAGTCTATCTCAATTTGAAGTGCAGGGCTTTAATTGTCTAATTTACAGTCCAAACAAGTTTGATAAGTTCTTTCCCTCTCATTATCTTATCCCTGCTATCGATTTTCTTGTCTTAAAATTTAGTCAGAAATCTTCCTTGCTGAAGCTGCAAATCTTCATAGTTTATGCAACAGAATTCTGGATGTCTTTTCAGGTAAGATTGGATGTTTGTGAAATCAGCTGAAAATAACTTAGAGCCAGCAGAAATAATGGTGTTTGTAGTTTGTCCCAATCGATTACAAAGTTTAGTGAATAAAAACATGTCAAAGGTTTTAGATTTTGTCACTTTCTTTTTCTTGTGTATATATTAAATACATTTTCTATTGAACAATAAAGTGTTCTTCTGCTTCTTAATGGTCAAAGTGCAGCTTCAACAATTAGTAGCATAGTGGCACAGTTGGCTGAGCCGCTGCCTCACAGCTCCAGAGCTCCAGAGTCCCATCTTTGTGGAGTTTGCATGCTCTCCCTGAGACCACGTGATTTCCTCTGGGTGCTCCGGTTTCCTCCTAGATCCCAAAGAAGTGTGGTTTGGAGGTTAAATGGCCACAGTGAATTGCCCCTGGTGTGCAGGGAGTGTGGGACAACATGGAACCAGTGTGAATCAATGCAAGGATTGATGGTCGGCACGGACCCAATGGGTCAAAGGGCCTGTTCCCATGCTGTATCTTTCAAACAATCAATCAAAACTGCGTTAATATAGTGTGAAACTCAGACTTTTGGTAAGTATGAGAATTCAGTAAATAGGGAAGAGTTGTTGCTTGATATTAAATATAAATACATATAAATTCAGATGCAAATAAGAATTAATTGTATAAAACAATGTGAAAGCTGTAAGTCTAGGTTAAAGTTTACATGAACGAACATAAAATAAAATGAGAAACTTCAGTAAGGTTATTAACTGAACTAGTGTAGCACTAAGGGCAGCATGATGGCATAGCGGTAGAGTGACTGCCTTACAGCGCCAGAGACCCAGGTTCAATCCTGACTACGGGTGCTGACTACGGAGTTTATATGTTTTACCTGTGAGTTGCGTGGGCTTTCTCCAAGATCTTCGGTTTCATCCCACACTCCAAAGACGTGCAGGTTTGTAGGTTAATTGGTTTGGTATAAATGTAAATTGTCCCTAGTCTGTGTAGGATAGTGTTAATGTGTGGGGATCACTGGTCGGCGTGGACTCGGTGGGCCGAAGGGCCTGTTTCCACACTGTATCTCTAAACTAAACTAAAAGTAAATCTAAATAACTGATTGAATAAACACATTTTAAAAGTGAAGCTAATGTAGAAGAGATAATGAAATAATTTGGGTATTCAATCAATACAACAGATTAATAATAAATCTGTCTAAAAATAGACTAGACCAGTCTGATTAGTTAGAAAACAGGTGAACAATTGAGAGCTGTTTAGTTCTATGTATGTGCGGGTTGAAGTGATTACTTTAATTTGGCATCAAATTCAGCATAGACATTGTGGGCCGAAGGGCCTGTTCCCATGCTGTACTGTTCTATGTTCTACTGCCTGTACCGTTTGGAAAGTTATGGACACTTCATGTCGGCGGAGGGTGTGGGGAGAGTGCATGGTTTGGTACGGTTGTTGGGTGATTAAACTCAAGCTCAGAATGACTGGCCTTTAAGAGGTATCAGGAGTCTCCATGGGATATCAGGGAGGCTAGGTTTACGGAACTGTACTTTCTCAAAGTTAGCCACCCACAGCCATGATGAGTTCAGAATGAGTAGTTGACCATCTTGCAAGAATTGGAAAAGGCAAAAAGTGGAGGAATTTTCAATATTTAAGCCCCTCTCAGACAGTTACTCTTCGAAAATCCAAGATGGCGCCCAACCCAGGCGACTATTGGCCACAGAAGCAGATCTACAATCACATATTACAATTGCTTCACACTCAAATCTCTATTCTTACAGCAACGTTTCTCCCTTTATCATGCATCTCTATGCACTGTAAAAGGCTCGATTGATGCAATCATGCATTGTCTTTCCGCTGACTGGATAGCACGCAACAAAAGCTTTTCACTGTACCTCGGTACACGTGATAATAAACTAAACTGAACTGAAAATATGTGGGGTGATATTATCAGGAAGTACTGCGGTGCAGAACATAGCATCATAGGACCTAGGACTGCATAGTGAGGAACAGCAAACAAGAGAGGTGCAGCTCCATACACACGTTCATAGTTGGGGCAGCAGACAAGTGCTTCTGTAACTATCAACATGAGTCCCACAAGGTAGACACAAAATGCTGGAGCAACTCAACAGGTCAGGCAGCATCTTGGGAGAGAATGAATGGATGACGATGTGGGTCGAGACCCTTCTTCAGACTGATGTGCAGGGGAGGGGGCGGAACAAAGATAGGATGTAGTCAGAGACAGGAAGTCAAGTGGGAGAACTGGGAAGGGGGAGGGGTTAGCGAGGGGAAGCAGGGACTACCTGAAGCTAGAGAAGTCAACGCTCATACCGCTGAGGTAAACTGCCCAAGCGAAATATGAGGTGCTGTTCCTCCAATTTGCACTCGGCCTCACTCTGACAATAAGTCCTACAAGGTGTGTTGCCTTTCTAACGCAGTAGGATATTTATTAGTCATTTTCACCATTTCTGAAACAGAGGGCAGATTAAACTAAAAAAAAGGGAAATTAAATAATTCCAAACAAAGTATTTTACGCATAAGTTGTAAATGTATAAAAAATATGCAGGATGTGATAAAAATAGAAGTGGATCGGGGTTTGATGTCGACCACTGTCAAAGACGAAAATGTTCTCATATTCATAACTAATCCTGAAATAAATCATATTCAATACTCACAAACTCTACACCTACACATACATAAAACTATTACTAAAATTACCTCCATCATTTGTTGAGATCTAAAATGATAGCATGTAAAGCAATCTCAATGAAAGAATATGATGTGGGAGAGAAGTGGGGAAATTTAAAGTTTAAACAAAAACTGTACTCAGGCTTTCAATTCACTGTACAAAAGAGCATATTGATGATGGTTTCGGATATAAAGAGATAACTCTACGAGTCATCCAATGAATTTTATTCCCAGCTATATATAGCGATGAAAGTGGAAATACATTAAAAATGTTATTTTTTTAAATGTGGACATTGATAGAATCATTTCACTTTAATAAGTTTCAAGACGAAGGCTAACTTTATTGTTAACAGCTGCTGAGAATGACAAGTGGTATAATTTATGGTGGCCTCTGGATGCCAAGGTACTTTATGTCACTGAGATTTTCATTGAGATGACATGAGAGTTGACATGATTCAGGAGTTGGTGTGATGCTCGTTTAATACAATATTATAGCATAAAACATAAGGAAGAGAATTAGGAATAGGACATACATCTTCTCAAGCTGTACAAGTCATCTAGTGTCTTGGGTGATCCAATACCTCAAGGGCAAAAGACAAAGAGGCAGGAATAGTTCAGTCAACATGTAACCTTCTGCCCCATCCAATTGATCTTTATCCCTGCACCAAAACCATATCCCCTGATTCCTTTAGCACCCCAACATCTATCAGCTTCGCTGATCGCATGGACAAGGTGGGCAGAAGGGCCTGCTTCTGTGCTGTACAACTCCGTGACTTTATGACTCGAAGTACACCTAGCAGATTTTGTGGTTTGGTCATAAGATGATTGGTCCTCTGTCCCCCCTTGCCCACAAGGAGCACGATGGCTTGCCCCAGCCTGCTGAGACGCTGAACTCACAAGCACTCTGGTGCATGTGACCTCCTTCCCATTTTTCATTGTCATGTCTAAAGTACATGGAGATGGAGAACATAGAGTAACCTCATAGTTCTAATTTTGGAGAATTAACCTTCAAATCCTAGATAACTCTCATTCTTCCTGATCTTTCATAACTTAAGAGTCCAGTCCAAGTTAACAACTCAGAGTTAACATTCCCTCAGATGCATTTAATACAGAGTGAGGCCCAATGCAAATTGGAGGAACAGCTCATCATATTTTGCTTGGGCAGTTTACGCCCCAGCAGTATGAATATTGGCTTCTGTAACTTCAAGTTATCCTTGCTTTCTCTCTCTTTCATCCCTCCTCATCTTAGTTCTCTGACCAGTCCGACTGTCCTCCTGATTAAATATTATTTTTCAATGCCTCCTTGTCACCTTCAGCCTAGCTAACAATAATCTAGTCTACATTTTCCTTGAACTTTGTCCCCTTTGATCTCTCGTTTTCACACCTGACCCCTTCCATATCTCCATGTCTCCCTCTCCCCTGACTCTCAGTCTGAAGAAAGGTCTTGACCCGAAACATCACCCATTCCTAATATCCAGAGTTGCTGCCTGTCCCGCTGAGTTACTCCAGCATTTTGTGCCTATCTTCTGTTTAATATCGGAGTGGATGTTGGCAGCACGGTGGCGCAGCGGTAGAGTTGCTGCCTTACAGCGAATGCAGCGCCGGAGACTCAGGTTCGATCCTGACTACGGGCGCCGTCTGTACGGAGTTTGTACGTTCTCCTCGTGACCTGCGTGGGTTTTCTCTGAGATCTTCGGTTTCCTCCCACACTCCAAAGACTTACAGGTATGTAGGTTAATTGGCTGGGCAAATGTAAAAATTGTCCCTAGTGGGTGTAGGATAGTGTTAGTGTGCGGGGATCGCTGGGCGGCACGGACCTGGTGGGCCGAAGGGCCTGTTTCCGCGCTGTATCTGTATCTGTAAATCTCTAAATATGACTGATCCCCACAAACGTTCACATCCTGCATCTACAACACATCTCCTGCTTACCACCACCTACACACATGTCAACATTGCTGTATATATCGGTTTTGTTTTTCAGGTTTCCATACATCTGACATTCATTTTTTTAAATAATTAGTTTATTAACTAAATGTTAATTAATTTGTATTACTTAGTATTATCTTTAATTTAGTTTAGTTTAGAGATACAGCACGGTAACAGGCCCTTCGGCCCATTGAGTCCGCGCCGCCCAGCGATCCCCGCACATTAACACTATCCTACACACACCAGGGACAATTTTTACATTTTACCCAGTCAATTAACCTACACACCTGTACGTCTTTGGAATGTGGGAGGAAACCGAAGATCTCGGAGAAAACCCACGCAGGTCACGGGGAGAACGTACAAACTCCGTACAGAAGGCGCCCGTAGTCAGGATTGAACCTGAGTCTCCGGCGCTGTAATTCGCTGTAAGGCAGCAACTCTACCGCTGCGCCACCGTGCTGCCCTAGTTACATTTGTAACCAAAACAAGGCAAATGATTGAGACTTCAGAATTACATCAGACAATGTCAAGAATGCCGCAAAAGCAGTTCCAGATTGAAGGGATCTATTGCCCATATTTAAAATTAAAATTAATAGCAACACAGCAAAAAAGTTGAAACCTCCTATTTTTCAACCTCGTATTAGCTGTCAACCTTGAAAGACTCAATCTTCTTAAAAACGCGCCTCGGTTGAATTGTTGAGGAGCTCACTGTCCGTCACCTCCCTCCGACTGATTTAAACTGTCATTCCATTTTGGTGAGCAGGAATGATCTGCTCACGTTCTTCACATCCTTGCAAATCCCTGCTCGCGAGTCAATATTCAGCATGATTCATTTATCTCGTTCAATCCATACCACTTTGTCCCGGCAAACCCACTTCGATTACTTTTGGAAAAATGGATCGTCTCAATTATCCGTACAGCCGGTCCCATTTATTGCCACTTTCGGTGTACCAGCTGGAGCACAGTAAGTGTGAAGGCACAGTGCCACATCCCACATACATCCAATACATCTCAGCTGTTCTCAAAAATGTTCATAACTCAAAATACTGCATTGAGAACAAATTAATAAAATGGTTGTCATGCAGAAATTGCCTTAGAAACATAGAAAATAGGTGCAGGAGGAGGCCATTCGGCCCTTCGAGCCAGCACTGCCATTCATTGTGATCATGGCTGATCATCCACAATCAGTAACCTGTGCCCACCTTCTCCACATATCCCTTGATTCCACTAGCCCCTAGAGCTCTATCTAACTCTCTCTTAAATTCATCCAGTGATTTGGCCTCCACTGCCCTCTGTGGCAGAGACTTCCACAAATTCACAACTCTCTGGGTGAAAAAGTTCCTTCTCACCTCAGTTTTAAAAGGCCTCCCCTTTATTCTAAGACTGTGGCCCCTGGTTCTGGACTCCCCCAACATTGGGAACATTTTTCCTGCATCTAGATTGTCCAGTCCTTTTACAATTTTATATGTCTCTATAAGATCCCCTCTCATCCTTCTAAACTCCAGTGCATACAAGCCTAGTCTTTTCAATCCTTAACTCCTTGTTCTTGTGCCTTATTGAATATCAAATTTGCATTGCATTTGTCCTGATATTACAGTTATTAATTTATTGCAATTTTGATGATGATATGAATTTTGTGTTATTGCATTTAAAGGGCTGTCATTTTTCTGAAGTCGATACAGATGACCATTAAACACACTTTTGGATAGACACAAAATGCTGGAGTAACTCAGCGGGTCAGGCAGCATCTCTGGAGAGAAGGAATGGGTGACATTTCGGGTCGAGACCCTTCTTCAGACTGAACTGCGTGAGTGTGAGTGCAGCTTCCATCGAGTTAAATATTATATTAATGGCAAAGTGATATGTCTGTTATGTCCAAATGCTCTTTGGTTTTGCTGCTTGCATTGGAAAATAATAGAGGTAGAGCTATCAAAAGAGCATCCTTGATAGACACAAAATGCTGGAGTAACTGGGTGGGACAGGCAGCATCGCTGGGTAGAAAGAATGGGTGACGTTTCAGGTCGAGACCCTTCTTCAGATTGAGCATCCTTTACTGAGAGGAGTAATTTCATGTTTCATGTATTTTGTGTTTATATGACTGTTGGCAGATCAATTTCCCTGCTGGGATAAATAAAGTTCTATCGTATCGCACCGTAAACTCTCAGCTGAAGAGCAGAAAGTGGTACAATATATCATAGTCATGCTATATACCCTTTCACTAGACTGCTTGCACCATTTTAAAAAAATCAAATCAAATCATTAGCTATTTAAGCATATCTTGAAATATATTAACAAATAATAATAATAATAATAATAATAATAATAATAATAATAATAATAATAATAATAATAATAATAATAATAATAATAATAATAATAAATATATAATAATACATAGTTATCAACTCAAACAATTAGAAATTCAATCAATCTTCTGTTGTTCTCAACCTCTAAGCTCTCCTGAAGTGCAAAGATGTATCGTCATCCCTTAAGTGTTCGATTCAAGTGCATTTGATTCTGTTGAACGATCTCTTCATATGGGCTGTGTAACCTCCGCTTGATTTCAGATCCCCTGTTCATCCCAATTTCCATCCCTGTCCAGTGAATGCTGGATCGTAGAACCAATCGCAATTCAAATCCAAGCACATCCTCCATATAATTTTATCGATCAGCATCTTATTGGATATCATGGGTATTGGGTGTTATGTTTATTACCAATTGAATATTTGTACAAGTGGCTTCTGACTCTCAATAGTTCACTATCAGTTGTAATGGTTTCCACGAGTCACAAAGGATTCACTACTAAGTTTTGGGGCTACAGAGGTTACAAATCGTCCTACACTCTTCACCCTAGGGTTAGGGCTTTCCGTTCTTTAATACCCTGTGAAGGGGGCACAACACAGTGGCCCAACTCAGTGGGAATTTTGAGTAACACAAGTATCTCGAAGAAGAAGTAAAGGTCAGTAACATCATGTTGGCTCTGTGACAGATAAACCCCTTCATTACAGACCTGCTTCAGCCCAGCCGAGTCATTTCTGAATCACAGATGGAACACCTCAGGCTGCATTAATGCACTCTTTATCCATTCAGCGTAACATTGTGCCCATCTAACCAGCTGAGCCTCACCCCCAGCAAATTCAGGAGTTCCTGCTCTCTCTGTGTCAATGACGTGTCATCTTGACCGTAGAGACATCTTGGATCCTTGCAGCATTTTATCCATTACAAACTGAAAGATCTTTGCAGCTGACTTTACTCCCGATGGTAGCTTATTGTAGGCATCTAACCTTTTTGTAGTATGAATTGTCAAGTCACTCAAGTCCCTTGAATTCCCCTTCAACTCCCTGTAGGCTTGGGAAAGTTTCAGATTACTAAAGTGTCAAGAACCCACCAAAAGAAGAAACAAATCTTGAAAGTTGGGCAGCAGATACCGCAAGCAGCAATAGTTCTGTCCAGGGTAATAATACAGTCCGCACATGATCACAGAACCTCATCCAATGTAGGCACTATCACCACTCATTGTTTTGGATCCTCACCAACTTCTACACGGTACTAACTTATGCCACTGTTCCTCCACCTGCAGTTTAAGAGCAGAGAGGATCTGTCTCAGGGAACAATAAATGGCTTGGTTTCCTGATAGGTGGGGGGGGGGGGGGGTCTTGAGGCGAGAAAAGGCCAGAAAAAATTAGGGCCCACAACAGATGACTTTAGGGAGGGTGGAATCCATAATTACCACAGTTGGCAGGGGAAGATGTGCTAACGAGAGGGATACAAGGGTTCAAATAGTGGAACTAGTAGGATGACTGGGGTGAGGGAGGAGAGGGGAGAGGAGAAGACATGGAATGCAGGAGTTGCTTGAAATTAGAGGAGTCAATGTTCATACCACTGGGTTGTACGCTGCCCAAGCAAAATATGAGGTGCCGTTCCTCCAAGTTGTGAAAGTGGAGGAGGTCCAGGACAGAAAAGTCAGTACGGGAATGGGAGGGGAGTTAAAAAGTTTGGAAGTGCTGGGAGATCGCATATGTCAAGGCGGACAAACATAAGTATTCGGTGAAACAATCGCCAAGCCTCTGCTTGTTCTCGCTGATATATAGGAACCCACAGCAGTAGCACCGGATACAGCAGATGGGGTTGGAGGAGGTGCAAGTAAACCTCTGCCTCACCTGAAAGGGCTGTCGGGGTCCCTGGATGAAGTCGATGGAGGAGGTATAAACAAATGTCTATGTCCTTTATGTACTAGTCCATGACAAAACCAAAATATTTGCTGAATTGTTCCGTCTATTTTGTTTCCTCATTTGGACTGTAAGGTCCTTCATTTACCTTTTGTAAGCCACTTTATTTTTACACGTTTATGGAGTCTTTAACAGTCTACATTTATGTTCCATGCTAGTTTACTTTCCAACACTATTTTTGTTTCCTTTTGGAATCAATCCTTTGGTGCATTTTTGCTGAATACTCCAATGCTTCCAATCCTCAGGTCTGCGAGCTTTGCTGGCAATTTTATATGACTCTTCTCTCGATTTAATATAATCCTTAATTTTCTTTGTAGTCAAAGGTTGGGACATTTTTCTATTTAAACTTTTGCTCCAGAAGGAATGTATGACTGTGGCAGCACTTGCATTTGTTCCTTCAATGTTCATCAATGACGTTTCTAAATCTACTCTAGCCAACTCATTCCTCATACCACCATCCTACCCTTTGTTTAAAATTTAACATGCTAGTTTTAAATTGAACTTCAATTTCCCTCTTATTGAAGAATTCTACCATGTTATTGTCGAGCTTCCATAAGGACTTTGCAAAACAAGATTCTTATCTCACCCGGCTCTGTTGCACAATGCTCAATCTAGAATTAATTAGATTCGAATAATGCAGGAAATCTGTCGTCTTTACTTGGCTTGGCCTTTGCATGACTCCAGATCGAGTTCAATGTCATTGAATATTAATTATCCTCGGAAGTCACCAAGCCAACCATCTGATTGTATCAAAGTCACGATGAAATTCTATAAGCTCACATCCTGATAAGTCATCTGGTAGTAATCTAGCCTGTGTATTTGTATATAACAGGGGCACGGACAATTCTATCAAGCTATTCCCTCCTCACTGTCATCTGGGAGATTGTAAAATTGAGACAGCTGAACCTGAAACTCATCAATTAAAAGCCTGACACAGTTATGATGCTGTTGGTATGCCATCCAATGTCCCAGTCTGAAGAAGGCTCTTGACCCGAAACGTCACCCATTCCTTCTCTCCAGAGATGCTGCCTGTCCCGCTGAGTTACTCCAGCTTTTTGTCTCTATCTCCCATTCTTTTTAATTGTGATCTAAGGTTTCCAACTTTCTCACTCTCAAATAAGGGACAAAAAAGTGACGTCACCGCCCCGCGTCCCACGTGACCTCACCCAGCCAGTGGGCATGTACTCCCTCCCCACCAATTGCGGCTTCCCGGGCCAGGAGGCGGGTTGCTATGCAACCTCCGTCAGGCGGTACCCGGGCCTCTGGGCCTACACTGTCCAGGCCTATAGTGGCCCCCGGGCCTTCAGTGCCGGGCCTAGTGTCCGGGCCTACAGCATCCCCCAGGCCTAATACGGGACAAGGGCAGTCCCGAAAGGAACAAACCAATTTAGCCCAATGTACGGGATCTCCCAGCTAATACGGGACAGTCGGCAACCCTATTGTGATCAAATATTTGTCTTGTTCCACTGGAAGTACATTCCTGCCATTTTGCGGCAGCAAGTTGTAATGGCCAGGTGACAACGCTTAATTCTGTCACTATATTCCATGAAGTCTCATACCATGAGATCACACATGGACAGGAACATTCTGCTGCTCATTACCTACTGCCTTCCCTTATTCATTTTGAGTACCAATTGAAAGCAGCAGCATAAGCATGAAACTTAACAATGGAAGGTAGAACGGTGGCATAGCGGTAGAGTTGCTGCCTTACAGCGAATGCAGCGCCGGAGACTCAGGTTCGATCCTGACTATGGGCGCCGTCTGTACGGAGTTTGTACGTTCTCCCCGTGACCTGCGTGGGTTTCCTCCGAGATGTTCGGTTTCCTCCAACACTCCAAAGACGTACGGGTTTTTTAGGTTAATTGGCTGGGCAAATGTAAAAATTGTCCCTAGTGGGTGTAGGATAGTGTTAATGTGCGGGGATCGCTGGGCGGTGCGGACCCGGTGGGCCGAATGGCCTGTTTCTGCGCTGTATCTCTAAATCTAAAAAATCTAAAAATCAATGTCCATTGCCAGGAGTAACTCAATAGCATTCTGACTCTAAAGGTCCTGTCCCAAAACACCACCTATCCGTGTCCTCCAGGGATGCTGCCTGACCTGCGCCGTTACTCCAGTACTATGTGATTTTTGTAGCATACTGACCAAGCTGGCTAAGTCCTGTGCAGCACGATTACTGAATGGGACCTATGGCAGATTAGATCATCAACACAAGGGAAAACAAACTCATTGTCACCTTTGGCAATCTACTCATTGTAGATGCATCAGCCCATGAACCTATTGATAGAAGTGACCATCACAAGGTCCCTTATACTGAGGGCTCACTAGACATCCTTAATAGAGGGGTTAACAATCAGGATGTATGGATCTGAAGTATCTAAAGTGCAGGGCTTTAGATGGGAGAGGAGGAGTTCTTTTCATGCTGAGGTCAATGTGGGTCAGGTACTCACTTCAGAGGCGAGATGTTCACCTGGTTTAAACTACACTAGCTGTGCTCTTGAGGAGAAGTGACCTGCAGGGCTTTAGATACTTCAGATCTATACAGATCTATCCAAGTACTGCAAAATGTGATTAGCCTGACAAGCACCTTCTGTGGCAACTTGCTGCTGTTAGTTTTTCTTCAAAAGAAGTGTTTCATTTGAAGAGAATAGCAAGAACTTGGAGATAACTGATTGACCAGCGAGGTGGATAAACGGCCAAAGGCATGCCACATTGAATATCAATGGATCCGAAAGAAGCTTGTTGTGAATCCCCTGGCCTTATGTTGAAATGTGACATCTCCAAGAAGCAGCTGGGCAATTGGCATTGGCCTGGTGAGCGCAGCGCACGTCTGTTGTTTACATAGCCTGTGATTGGGGTGAAGCGTGCTGTCAATGCTGACACAATGAAAGATTGCAAGAATGCTCGATGAATAGAAAACCACAGAGGTCGGAAGGAATATCTGATCCTTCAGAAGAGCTCTATCTCTAATTAAATGTTAGTCGCTAGGTTACATGCCCAACTAAATATCGGAGAGTTTTAAAAATGATTGGGCCACAGACTAAACGTGGCGCAGCGGTAGAGTTGCTGCCTTACAGCACTTGCAGCACCAGAGACTCGGGTTCAATCCGACTACGGGTGCTGTCTGTACGGAGTTTGTGCGTTCTCCCCGTGACCTGCGTGGGTTTTCTCCGAGATCTTCGGTTTCCTCCCACACTCCAAGGACGTACAGGTTTGTAGGTTAATTGGCTTGGTAAATGTAAAAAATGTTCCTAGTGTGTGTAGGATAGTGTTAATGTGCAGGGATTGCTGGTCGGCGCGGACCCAGTGGGCCAAAGGCCTGTTTCTGCACTGTATCTCTAAAACTAAAACTAAGCGCAGTCAATCAGTAAGCAAAATGTCAGATGAGAACCTCTACCAATGGGAGAATAAAAAAGCCCCCATGGAAGTCTTAAGTTATAACACTAGACCAAGTTGGGCCAACAGCTCGTTGAGTTGCCATTGTGACGTGGGAAAATCATGTTTTTTCTTTAAAATAGATGACTTTAAAAAATGAATCTCAATGAAAATCGCGATTTTTCTTTAAAATGGCGTTTTTTTCCTGCATTGGTCGAGCACCCTCCCCTCCCCCACTCCATCCCCCCTTATTCCCCCCTCCTCCCACACCCACCACCCCCCCTTCCCCATCCACTCCCCCCCCACTCACCCACTCCTTCCCCCCCTTATCCCCCTCCCCCTCCATTCTTAGGGGCTCTCCGGCGGCGCCGCCATTCCAGCCCACCGGGCTTCCATTGTGACGTCGGCACGGAGGTATTACTGCGCATGGGCGGCTGACGGGCACAGCAAGTGGAAAAGGGATTTATTAAAGTTTAAAATGTGAATAACTCAAAATATAACAACAATTTGAACGTTAACGATGAGATTTATTTTAGTAACTTGTCAGTTTCTGTTTTGCGTTCTTTCTCGTTGATTCTCGACATGTCCGTTATTTCTTGTCGCATCTCTTGTTTCCCTGTTTTGCACTCTTTCTCATTCATCCTTGACGCGTTCAGTTATTTATTGTTGCCTCTCTTGTTCCCTTCTGCTCCTCACTGGCTCTCGATGTCTCTTTGCGGCCTTCCTTCCTTGACCATGCTGCGACTCGTTTGATCCCTCCTTTTGTCATGATGTAAAAAAGAGATAGATATTCATCAGGATATATATATTTATAAACCACTGAATAAAATACTATTTATTAATCAACACGGAAGCATTAGATCAAAATGCCATTTTTTCTGTTTGGAATAAAAATAAATCTCAATCAAAATGCTTCTTTATTAGTCAGTTTCTGTTCTGCCTTCTGTCTCGTCGATCCCCGACGTTCAGTTATTTTTCATCGCTTCTCTTGTTCCCTTCTGCTCCTCACATAATTTTAATATAGAGATATTATTGATCGGTCAAACTTTAACTTGAAGAAAATGTGAGCATTTACCTCAGGAGTCATAGCTCAACGAAGCACGCTTCTAATGAGAACATTCTTGGTCGATTTCCCATCCATCAGGAATACTTTGACATTTTCCTTAACCTTTCTTCGGCTAAGAGTACAGTTGTCCATGCTGAAATACTGGTTTCTTGAGGTATATCAACACATTCTCTTCATGGTTTGTCCTTGCACTTTATGGATCGTCATAGCAAAACTTGTCTGAATTGGGAATTGTCTCTGCTTAAGGGGAATGTCTTCGCCTTCTGTCAGAGTGAGCATTATCCTAGGAATCATAACAATGTCATCTTTGAAGGCTCCAATGTTGATCTTTGCAACGATCAGATTATCGTGTAGCTGTCCCACGATCATCCTCGTTCCATTGCATAGTCTTGGGGGTTCCAAGTTGCTCATTAAAATGATTGGAGATCCTTTTTTCAACTCCAATTTGTGTGGTGGTAATCCAGAGATCTCGACTAAATCGAGGAATTCTGTTAGGAAGTGAGTAGCATTAGTTCCCTCAGTCACAGCATTGAAAGAAAAGTGCTCCTTCATGATTCCAGGGAAGCGTCTGATATATCTAGAATTGATGCTCCTCATCATATCGTTGAGCGGAAGCAAGATACAATTGTCGGAGAATAATTCGGCAGGATTGTCGAAGGCAGGATACATAAAACCAATGCAATCCTCCAGTGATCTTGCTGATAAAACCATGCCTTCTGGGATTTCAATTTCATCGTCATCATTTTTTGGAATCCTGTCTTCTCTGACTTTCAACAAAAATTGAGAATAGTTGTCTTCTCCATCTCTCAATTGTGCATTTTCCCCGTGACCTGTTCAGGTGGGTTTTCTCAGGGATCTCCACCTGAACGACTGCAGCTCATCACCATCCAGGCCAGTGCTTCCTGTGTTCAGCATCCGCAAAATACGCATGTTATTCACCTACGCCACTCCAACAGCCCTGGACAAAGTCAGCGGGCACATGAGAACAATCATCGGCTGCAGGTTAGGCTGCAAGCCATAAACCATCCAGAATCGGAACTACAACACCGATCCTCCACGCCTGTCAGGGCTAAATGCAGGAAATCCCTGCCCAACATCACCGTAGGAGTTTCTTCACCAAAAGGACAGCAGTGATGCAAGAAGGCACCTCACCACCACCTTCTCAAGGGCAATTAACAACCGGTAGTAAACGGTGGCACACGAGCAATGTCCAGATCCTGACAAAACAAGTCAATGAAAAATGACGGATAAATATTTTGCACGCAACAAAAGATCCTTTTGGATAGCAAGGTTTATCACCCAACAAAGTCCTGTTTTTAGTTTAGTTTCGTTTAGAGATACACCGTGGAAACAGTCCCTTCGACCCACGAGGCCGCGCCGACCAGTGAGCCCGTACACGGACTGGCTTTATCCCACACGCTAGGGACAATTTACAATTTACAACACTAATAAACCTACAAACCTGAACGTCTTTGGAATGTGGGAGAAAACCGGAGATCCCTGAGAAAACCCACACAGGTCACGGGGAGAACGCACAAGACAGCACCCGTGGTCAGGATCAAACCTGGGTCTCTGGCGCTGTAAGGCAGCAACACTACCGCTGTGCCACCATGCCAACCCTTCGCAATACAAATTGAACATCTGTTGTTCGCCAACAAATCACTTAAGCACATTATTTGCATTTGGCTTCAGTTGAAACATAAGTTAAAATAATGGAATTGCATGAATTGCCAGAGAGATTACAGAAATAAGTGACACCGCATGCGTTTGTTTGCATTTAATTAACAAGTCCAAAAAGAGTTGGTTAAAACAGAACACAAATAATTTTAGATGCAACATCAATTGGAATTGATCTGACACCTGGCCGCATTTAGATTATTGTGTTCAGTTTTGGGCACCATGTTATTGGAAAGATGTTGTCAAGCTGGAAAGGGTGCAAAGAAGATTTACGAGGGTGTTGCCAGAACTCGAGGACCTGAGCTAATGAGAGAAGTTGAGCAGGTTAAGATTCCTGGAGCGCCGGTGGATGAGGGGAGATCTTATAGAGGTGCACAAAATCATGAGAGGATTAGATCGGGTAGATGCACAGTCTCTTGCCCAGAGTAGGGAATCGAGGACCAGAAGCTATAGGTTTAAGGTGAGGGAGGAAAGATTTAATAGGAACCTGAGGGGTAACTTTTTCATGCAAAGAGCGGTAGGATTATGGAACGAGCTGCCAGAGGAGGTAGTTGAGGCAGGTACTATCACAACATTTAAGAAACATTTAGACACAGAATGCAAAGGCTAGATATAGTGGGATATGGGTCAAATGCAGGCACATGGGACTCGTGTAGATGGGACATATTGGCCAGTGTAGGCAAGTTGGGCTAAAGGGCCTGTTTCCATACTGTATGACTCTATGACTCTATGACCTCAAGACCAACTCTATGGCTGAAAGAACAATATGTCACCTTAACCACGAAGAAAAGTTCTGAGTTGTCTCCTTACACGCCTCCTGTGCTTTTTGTAAAACCATGTCAGCTTTGAGGTTTTAAGTTTGGGATCATTTGTAACATCCCTGGGAGATTTGATACAAGTGTAGTCTTTCCCTGTCCATTCAGAAAATACACCCAGGTACAGTTCTGTGCCTTCCAGCAATCAAAAGAGCTATCAACATGCAGGAGACATCTGCAACATGCAGAGATGAATATGAACCAGTGCATCAGCATAGTTGTCAGCAGAACTCTGATCCAGTGGCTGGTGAAATGTCACAGGGACAATAATCAGCCCAATTTTGCTTGTTCTTTGCAACATTCCTGCTGCCCTGCTGCCTTATAGGAAACAAATGGCCCCTGACAGAAGCTGGTGATAGTCAGCTGCCTTTCAACAATCAAAGGAAACGTTCTTGAGGAACTGATCACGTTCTTTCTTATCTGTGAAAAGATATATGTTGATGTCACTTTTCCACACAAAACAATCATGCGCAGTCACAGGTGCTAATGTGGAAGAAAGGCAAAAGCATTAAGCTCCATCCTAACCTCGCTGTGTGTCTGTGTGGAGTTTGCATGTTCTTCCAGTATTGGGTGTCCTGAATCCTGTATCCTGGGTTTCCTCCGGGTGCTCCGGTTTCCTCCCACATCCCAAAGGCATGGGGGTTTGTAGATTAATTGGGCTCTGTAAATGTTCCCTTTGGGGAGAGAGTAGATGAGAAAGTGGGATAACGTCGAACGAGTGTGAATGGGTGATCGATAGTCGGCGTGGACCGAAGGACTTGTTTCTATGTTGTATCTCTAAATGAAACTGAACTACTGATAAAATGGCTTTCATGTGAATGCACAGCTGATACTCACTATTCATCAAATGTTTAGATTTTAGATTTAGAGATACAGCGCAGAAACAGGCCCTTCGGCCCACCGGGTCCGTGCCGCCCAGCGATCACCGCACACTAACACTATCCTACACCCACTAGGGACAATTTTTACATTTGCCCAGCCAATTAACCTACAAACCTGTACGTCTTTGGAGTGTGGGAGGAAACCGAAGATCTCGGAGAAAACGCACGCAGGTCACAGGGAGAATGTACAAACTCCGTACAGACGGCGCCCGTAGTCAGGATCGAACCTGAGTCTCCGGCGCTGCATTCGCTGTAAGGCAGCAACTCTACCGCTGCACCACCGTGCCGCCCATTACAGTTCTATCTCTCTCCCAGGCAGTGCTCTGGCCCAACAGTGTATGTGCAGAGATTGCCACTTGGGTTGAAGCTGTGGAATGGATGCAGTCTGCTTCTGGCCATAACTAACACAAGATGGCCATGAGTCATTCTCATGAGTTGCCACAGACATTACTTCTTCTGGCAGGGACTTTGAGCTGTAGCAGGCACACCAGTGGTCAGAATGCTCTGGCTGTGCCTGTCCTCACCAGCAAGAGTGCCAATGTCACATTGTCCCTGGCTTCAGCTGGCAGCACTGCCTTCTCTGTGCAGGACGGCAGACTCTATGTGCAGCACAGTGACTGTGAGCCGGCAGACCGACAGCAGTGCATCAGCTCTGGTTCAGTGGGGGCACTCCAGCCGGGGCCAGTGAGATCCAACTTTACCACACCTTCCACCCCAGTGACTGCAACACAAATGTCCAGGTTAGTGCGAAAATAGGTAGACACATGCTTAGAGCGGCTCCTGACAGGGCTTGCAATATTCTGCTTGAAGTTAGAGAAGTCAATGTTGATACCTCTGGGGTGTAAGCTGCCCAAGCGAAATGTGAGGTGCTGTTCCTCCAATTTACACTGGTCCTCAATCTGACAATGGAGGAGGCCCAGGACAGAAAGGTCAGATTGGGAATGGGAGGGGGAGTTAAAGTGCTGAGCAACCGGGAGATCAGGAAGGTTAAGGCGGACTGTGCGAAGGTGTTCAGCGAAACGATCGCCGAGCCTGCGTTTGGTCTTGTCGATACACAGGAGTTGACATCTGGAACAGAGGATACATTAGATGAGGTTGGAGGAGGTGCAAGTGAACCTCTGCCTCACCTGAAAAGACTGTCAGGGTCCTTGGGTGGAGTCGAGGGGGGAGGTAAAGGGACAGGTGTTGCATCTCCTGCGGTTGCAAGGGAAAGTACCTGGGGAGCGGGTGGTTAGGGCGGGAAGGGACGAGTTGACTAGGGAGTTATGGTGGGAATGGTCACTGCGGAAAGCAGAAAGGGGTGGAGATGGGAAGATGAGGCTAGTTGTGGATCCACTTGGAGGTGGCGTAAATGTCAGAGGATTGTATGCTGTATGAATCGGCTGATGGGGTGGAAGGTGAGGACAAGGGGGACTGTCCTTGTTACAAATGGAGGGAGGGGGAGCAAGAGCAGAGCTGCGGGGTATCGAGGAGACCCCAGTGAGAGCCTCATCCATAATGGAAGAGGGGAACCCCCGTTCCGTAAAGAATGAGGACATCTCCGATGACCTTGTTTGGAAAACTTCAACCTGGGCGCAGTTGGAGCAATTGGGAATAGTCTTTACAGGAAGCAGGGTGGGAAGAAGTGTAGTCTAGACAGCTATGGGAGTCAGTGGGTTTGTAATAGATATCAATCAATAGTCTGTCTCTTGTGATGGAGACGGTGAGATCTAGAAACGGTTGGGAGATGTCAGGGTTTGGTCCATTGCAAAATGGCGGCGCTGCCATAGCAGCTGCGGCTTACCTGCGGTCCATTTGTCTTTGTGTTTTGTTGTTTTTTTGTGTCTTAATTGTAGATGTGATGTGGTGTTTTTGTGTTTGTGTACTATGTGGGGGGGAGGTGGGGGGGAGGAGGGGGGAACTGTAAAATTGTAAATATGTGTCCCTTCCGAACGGAGACCCGACCTTTGTTTTCTGGGTGTTGTCTCCGTTCCTGCTGCGGCCTACCATCGGCCCAACTCCTGGAGTTGGCGGCCTCCAGGGCTCTGGTTCGCAGAGCCCGCGGATCGGACTTACCATCAGCGGAGCCGGCCGTCTTCGGAGGCTGCGGGAGCGGCTGCGACTTGCCTTAGGCTCGGGCCGCGTGGATGGCGACATCGGGAGCTCCGGCAGCTCCGCTGCGGACCTTCCACCGTCCGGCGCGGCCTGCAACCACAACAGCCTGACCGCGGGAGAGGACGGCAAGGGAAGGGAAAAGACATTGTGGCCTTCCATCACAGTGAGGAGAGGACTGGAGGAGACTCACTGTGATGGATGTTTTCTTGATGGATGTTTCTTGGGGTTGTGTAATTTTAATGCCTATTTCGATGCTTTTGTTGTTGGACTGTGGGTGACTGAATTTCGTCCAATTTGGATGACAATAAAGCTATCTTGAATCTCTTGAATCTTGAATCTTGAAGTGAACTCAAGGTGTCAAGGTTTCAAGGTCAGTTTATTGTCACATGTACCAATTAAGGTACAGTGATATGCAAATTACCATACAGCCATACGAAAAAAAAGCAACAAGCCACACAACTACATAAACATTAACATAAACATCCACCACAGTGGATTCCCCACATTCCTCACTGTGATGGAAGGCACTAAATTCCAATCTCCTTCCTCTTTTATTCTCCTGGTGCAGTCGAACCATCTGCATTCGGGGCGATCGATCCTCCCACAGCTGGCGGTCGAAGCCCCCGCGTTGGGACGATTGAAGCCCCCGCGTCTTGGCGATCGAAGCTCTCGCGGCTTGGAGTTCCCGAAGTCGGTCTCTAACCAGAGACAGCGAGCTCCGTGATGTTAAAGCCCGCAGGCTCCCGCGGTTGGAGCCCCAAAGTCGATCCCCGACAGGGATCGCGGGCTACGCGATGTTAAATGCGTAGGCACCCGCGGTGGAGCTCCGAGGTCGATCCCCGACAGGGATCGCAGGCTCCACGATGTTAAGTGCGTAGGCACCCGCGGTGGAGCTCTCGAAATCGATCTCCAGCATAGGCCGCCAACTCCTCGATGTTAGGCCGCAGTGCGGACGGAGATACGATACGGAAAAAAATCGCATCTCTGTCAAGGTAAGAGATCAGAAAATGTTTCCCCCAACTACCCTCCCCCACCCTCCCACATAAAACAAGCGAAAGAACACTAAAAACATACATTTAACACATACATTTAACACATACATTTAACACATACATTTAACACATACATTTAACACATACAAACAAACAACAAAGAGGAAGGGACAGACAGACAGACTGTTGGTGAAGCAGGATGGAAATTAGTCATGACGTTGATGAAGTCAGTGAGTTCTGCATGGGTGCAGGAGGTAGCACCAATGCAGTCATCAATGTAGCGGAGGTAGAGTTCGGGGAATGTAGCAGAGGTTGGGTTCGGGGTATGTAAAATAGTGCAGCCCTAATGGAAGAACCAACTGTGAGATGAGACAATAAGCCATCTGATCCCTCGTGATTGGCAAGTGTAAAATGGCACCATTTTAATGAAGAATTGGATCTGTGGTCAGCTCGCCAATATTTATCATTCAATTGTCAGCACCAAAACAAAACATTATCTGGCCATTGATATATCTCCCTTTCTAAGATCTCGCCGTGTAAATATTTGCTGCTACGTTCCTAGATCAATCAAGATACATTTAAAAAATATATATTAAATTTACTATAGGAATGAATCAAGGTCTTTGAACTGCAAAGGTGTACTCTATTTATTCTTCTTTAATGCTAAACTGCTCTGCCAATTTACGGAGTTTTGTTGCAAAGTTTATTGTTCCGTTGGTCAGCTGGCCAGCCAAGCTCATCAACATGGGTCTGGAGATGGAAGTGTCACTGGGAGGTGAAATTCAGCTAAACTCAAAAGCTTCCTGACTCTAACAAGGAGGAGCTGGCAACTCAATGCCCTTTGCTGGTGAACCCTGTGGTTTCAGCTCATTAATGTCCACCACTTCTCCTTTTCACAAGGACCATTTCCTGGCTCTTGATTATCATCATATCATATCATATCATATCATATCATATCATATCATATCATATCATATATATACAGCCGGAAACAGGCCTTTTCGGCCCTCCAAGTCCGTGCCGCCCAGCGATCCCCGTACATTAACACTATCCTACACCCACTAGGGACAATTTTTACATTTACCCAGCCAATTAACCTACATACCTGTACGTCTTTGGAGTGTGGGAGGAAACCGAAGATCTCGGAGAAAACCCACGCAGGTCACGGGGAGAACGTACAAACTCCTTACAGTACAGCACCCGTAGTCAGGATCGAACCTGAGTCTCCGGCGCTGCATTCGCTGTAAAGCAGCAACTCTACCGCTGCAATTGTTTGGTTCACAGTAAATGGGACTTGTGCTGAGAGAGTCTGTGTCAAGCATGTAGAAACACTTTGGTATGGGAATCCTTAATCATGGTAATGTACTTCAGCACATGTCAAACTCTTGCCCGAACAAATCCTTTTGCATTCATTTGCTTGACAGAATACTTCTCAGTGTGGAGTTAAAGCATTTTATTTTAATAGGGTGGAGGGTTATTTTACGTGAATGCAACTGACTATAATTTGCAACATTATCATTACTCTGAAAGGCAGTCAGAATTTGCTCATCTCTCTCTGCAGGGCAGCACTGATGAGAAAACCACTGATACCTACAACACTGCAAAGAGAAAGCTAGGGAAATTTAATTTGGAATTCTGAAACGCCTGTCTTTTTTTAACAGATGTTTTCATTCCCCCTGAAGGGTATTTTAAATTCCCTATCAGTATGGCCGCAATGGAATATTCCCTTCTCCTCTTCAATGATTTATTATTTTCATTCTGTTACACCTTCTTTTTCCCTGCGGTTTTCTGTCTCTTAGGATTGCTTGAGATTGCTTATAACTGGCCTCATTCATTTTCCTTTCCTGGACATCTTTGTGACTGTATTGTGCTTGCACCAGAACTCTTAGAATATAAATCTCACAACACCTTAAGTGTAATGGCAGCTAAGGAATCTCCGAAATGCCAGCGTTATGGAGCAGCATTTAAAAAAAATCTTAGCAACAACTAAATTAGAAAGTGTTGTGGCTGCTTTATTTCAGCCAAATCCTTTATTGGGAGGTCCGCTGTTAGTCACAGAGAAAGCTAGCTTGGATGTGGAGAGATTTACTATTCTATTGGTCTTTTGGGTATCCATATATGTGTGTATGGATTGTGTTGCATTTGGATTACTGTAGATTAGATGCTTCAAAGACACACTGAACATTCTTCATGTTAGAACGTGTCCCTGTAAATGAACACCAATAAGCCAGATCTAAAGACTCTTCCACAGATGGGGCAGGAGATAGCTGCAGGGATAGGCAGGGGATAGTTTGTGAGATGGTCCACTACAGAGCCTCTGTGTGCTTCAGATGCCAGGCCTTGATGTTCTCAATGTAATCCAGATGATGAATGGACTGCCCAACATCTCAGTGGACTTGTGGTGCACAAGTCCATTCAAACATTTGTGGAAGTAAACATGGTGATGTGTCAGATAGCCAATGTTGCCAACCCATTGCAGCAAGGTCAGTCTGCTACTATCAGGGCACAAGGTGCAGGCATCTCAAGAATCTGAAAACAATATACACATACTGTCTCTGAAAAATCCTCCAAATTCACTGAAAGGGTAAGTGTTGATGATGTGTCAGCAAAGATCACCAACCTGAACGACTACCGTCTGGTTGCCCTAACTCCTATAATCATGAAGTGCTTTGAAAGGCTGGTCCTCTCACACATCAAATCCAGCATCCCTGACTCACTGGACCCGCATCAATTTGCATACAGGGCAAACAGATCCACAGAGGATGCCATCTCTCTGGCTCTTCACACTGTCCTGACTCACCTGGAGAGACAGGGCACGTACGTGAGGATGCTATTCATTGACTATAGCTCTGCCTTCAATACTGATTAGCTAATTAATTTATTGCATTGTATGGGAGGTGCATTCCCAATCTCGTTGTACAATGACAATAAAGATATATTGTAATGTATTGTATTGTATTGTGAACTAACGTCAGTCTCCCCTCCCAGGGCAACATCCCCAAAGCTGGAGTCCAGTCACACTCCGCTGGCTCCAATAGCGCAGGTCATGGAAACAAAAAGTAAGGCATGTAACAGAATAAAAATAATAAATCATGGATGAGGGCAGCACAGTGGTTCAGTGGTGGAGCTGCTACCTCACGGCACCAGAGACCCGGGCTCGATCCTGATCTCAGGTGCTGTTTGTGTGGAATTTGCACATTCTCCCTGTGACTGCGTGGATTTCTTCCGGGTACTCCGGTTTCCTCCTCCCACGTCGCAAAGATGTGTGGGTCTGTAGGTCAATCAGCTTCTGTAAATTGCCCCTCGTGTATCGGGCGTGGAAGAGAAAGTGGGATAATATAAAACTAGTGTGAATGGGTGGTGGATGGTTGGCTTGGACTCAGAAGGCCGAAGGGCCTGTTTCCATGCTCTATCTAAACTAAATTAAACCAGGATCTCAAAATGGTTAGAATATTCTGAGTCCTACCATGGGAAGGAGATATTACCAGGTGGACAGAACAAACGATTCAAGAATGTGCACAAAATCCTCATTATGGGCGGCACGGTAGCGCAGCGGTAGAGTTGCTGCTTTACAGCGAATGCAGCGCCGGAGACACAGGTTCGATCCTGACTACGGGTGCTGCACTGTAAGGAGTTTGTACGTTCTCCCCGTGACCTGCGTGGGTTTTCTCCGAGATCTTCGGTTTCCTCCCACACTCCAAAGACGTACAGGTATGTAGGTTAATTGGCTGGGTAAATGTAAAAATTGTCCCTAGTGGGTGTAGGATAGTGTTAATGTGCGGGGATCACTGGGCGGCACGGACTTGGAGGGCCGAAAAGGCCTGTTTCCGGCTGTAGATATATGATATGATATGATGATTACTGGGAATCTCTGATCCACAATGGCCTACAGTGGAGATTAAACAGTCTGGATTACATTTAGAACATCACAGCCAGGCATCAGAAGCAATTAAATGGTCTGTGAAGGCAGCCAAGGTAGTTGACCACCCCACAAACTATCCCCTGCCCATCCCTTCAGCTATCTCCTGCCCCATCTGTGGAAAAGTCTGCAAATCCCCTTTGAGCCTCGTCCATCTCAGAACATTAGCATATTTGCAGATGATACAAAGCTGGGTGGCAGTGTGAACTGTGAGGAAGATGCTATGAGGTTGCAGGGTGACTTGGACAGGTTGTGTGAGTGGGCGGATGCTTGGCAGATGCAGTTTAATGTGGATAAGTGTAAGGTTATCCACTTTGGTGGTAAGAATAGGAAGGCAGATTATTATCTGAATGGTGTCAAGATAGCAAAAAGGGGACGTACAACGTGATCTGGGTGTCCTAGTGCATCAGTCACTGAAAGGAAGCATGCAGGTACAGCAGGCAGTGAAGAAAGCCAATGGAATGTTGGCCTTCATAACAAGAGGAGTTCAGTATAGGAGCAAAGAGGTCCTTCTGCAGTTGTACAGGGCCCTAGTGAGACCGCACCTGGAGTACTGTGTGCAGTTTTGGTCTCCAAATTTGAGGAAGGATATTCTTGCTATTGAGGGCGTGCAGCGTAGGTTTACTAGGTTAATTCCCGGAATGGCAGGACTGTCATATGTTGAAAGACTGGAGCGACTAGGCTTGTATACACTGGAATTTAGAAGGATGAGAGGGGATCTTATCGAAACATATAAGATTATTAAGGGGTTGGACACATTAGAGGCAGGAAACATGTTCCCAATGTTGGGGGAGTCCAGAACCAGGGGCCACAGTTTAAGAATAAGGGGTAGGCCATTTAGAACTGAGATGAGGAAAAACTTTTTCAGTCAGAGAGTTGTGAATCTGTGGAATTCTCTGCCTCAGAAGGCAGTGGAGGCCAATTCTCTGAATACATTCAAGAGAGAGCTAGATAGAGCTCTTAAGGATAGCGGAGTCAGGGGGTATGGGGAGAAGGCAGGAACGGGGAGAAGGAGAAGAAGAAGGAGAAGAAGGAGAAGATGAAGGAGAAGAAGGAGAAGAAGGAGAAGAAGGAGAAGGAGAAGGAGAAGGAGGAGAAGGAGGAGAAGGAGAAGAAGAAGAAGAAGAAGAAGGAGGAGGAGGAGGAGGAGGAGGAGGAGGAGGAGGAGAAGGAGGAGGAGGAGGAGGAGGAGGAGGAGGAGGAGGAGGAGGAGGAGGAGGAGGAGGAGGAGGAGGAGAGGAGAAGAAGAAGAAGAAGAAGGAGGAGGAGGAGGAGGAGGAGGAGGAGGAGGAGGAGGAGGAGGAGGAGGAGGAGGAGGAGGAGGAGGAGAAGGAGGAGAAGGAGGAGAAGGAGAAGGAGAAGAAGAAGAAGAAGAAGAAGAAGAAAAGAAGAAGAAGAAGAAGAAGAAGAAGAAGAAGAAGAAGAAGAAGAAGAAGAAGAAGAAGAAGAAGAAGAAGAAGAAGAAGAAGAAGAAGAAGAAGAAGAAGAAGAAGAAGAAGAAGAAGAAGAAGAAGAAGAAGGAGGAGGAGGAGGAGGAGGAGGAGGAGGAGGAGGAGGAGGAGGAGGAGGAGGAGGAGGAGGAGGAGGAGATGATGATGATGATGATGATGATGATGAAGATGATGATTGGCTTCATTCATTGAGTTAGAGATCTTGTACAGACTGCCCCCCTAATTTAGTAGCAACGGTGTTGGTAAATACTTCCCTTATTGGAGGGAAGATGTTGAAATCTCGGATGATGTTCTTCATACTTTGGGCAATAATGGCCAGCTTTGTGTTCAGTGATATATTAACCACTGCCCTGGTGGCTGTTGGACAAGTGGGGGCTCGTGAAGTGCAAAGACAACAAAGGTGTGGATTTTGAACAGGTTCACAAGATGATCACACATTGGCGCCGAAAGTGGAAATTCGAGGAACTCTCTGCGACATTGCTTTGAGGACTGAGGGAAATCATAGACTGTTTTTTAGTGACTGAGCTGATTGCATTTCTTACGATATCTCACATAACAGAGTGGACCAGATGAAGGCTCCTATTTACACTCCAGGATGAAGATTAACTTGTGCATCTTAACCTCCTTTGTGCCTTTCAGTAAGACGATTTCAATTATAACTCTTGAGTTTTTCAAACACATTTTTTAAACATAACGAATCCAGCCAGGAGCCACCAACTTCAGTCTTAATCCTTCTCACTGAGTTCAAAGAAACCTCCTGCATATCTTCCAGCAATCAGACCAAGCAAAGACCAGCTCAGACTTTAAATACAGGACATTAATCCCACCAATACACTTTGTGCAATAACTAGGTAGTGGCTTATTTGAATTTTGCAGCAAGATTCTGGAATTCCTTATCCAATCTTCTTTAGCACATGGATTTTAGCCACAACTGCGGAAGTGGTCTGCTAGTAGAACAAAACAAATTTGGTGGGATGGGATTACTGAACAAAGTGAGAAAAGTTCCTTATTTAACTACTGTAGATCACATTGAAGATACATGAAAGATAACAACAATAGTTAATTAATCCCCATAGCTCAACAAAACATGATGAACATAAATTCAGCAAACAGGATTTTGAAAGATGATAAAATAAATATATATTTTTAATTAAACTTAATGGGGGTTTTGATTTTTTTTAAATATTGAGTTAGAAAGGAGAGGGACAAAGCATAAATCTTTCTGTTTTTAGCACCTAGTGTCTGCATCTGTCTGATCAGACATGGTGAAATGTTGATGCAAACGCCTCAGATCAGCTTCACCTTTAAATTCCCATTAAAACATACAGTATAAACATACCCACTAAGTCTTAAGGGATCCTTATATTTCTTGAGTGTATTGTTATGTCCCAAGACCATTGATGAAGGTTTACTGTGAAACAGCACTGGCTCAGCACATTTTAGGGAAATTTAAAAAACTCGACTCTCAATCAACTGTGGGTTACAGGAAAATGAGAGCAATAAAAAAAATTAGCTTTAAACTGATTCCTGAGAGCCACAATCCACTCTAAATATCTCCACACCCTCGTCTGCTTCTGAATAGACTCATGATCTATACTGTCTAACATGGCACTCAAACAGTCAGTGTGTAGGAAGGAACCACAGATGCTGGTTTATACCCAAGATAGACACAAAATGCTGGAGTAACAGTAGGACAGGCAGCATCTCTCGATAGAAGGAATGGGTTCGAGAAGTCTGAATCCTCCTCAGTCTGAAGTGTCACCCATTCCTAATCAAAGATGCTGCCTATCCCGCTGAGTTTCTCCAGCATTTTGTGTCTATCCCAACTACTGTCACTCTTGCACGAGGGCCATGGCAATCCACCACAGCCCCCAAGCCATGGACATTTCCAGTTTCTGGCTCACACTTTCCTTGGTGACCACCCCACTGTTGCCAGGCTTCGACCTTGGATCTGGTCACCCCACTGTTGTGAGGCTTGGTCCTTAGTGCTGACTACCCCATCGCTGTCTGGTTTGAAACCTTGGTCCTGAGCACTCCACCACTGTCAGGCATGGAACACTGGAACCTGACTATCACACCGTTGTGGCACTTGGAATTTGGACCTGACCACACTGCTGTTGTTAAGCTCAGACCCTTTGACTTGACCACCCACAGTTGTTGCGTTTGGACCTTGCACCTGACCACTCCACTGTTGTTGCGTTTAGATCATGCACCTGATCACCCACTGTTGTTGGGTTTAGATCATGTACCTTATCACCCACTGTTGTTGGGTTTGGACCATGTTCCTGATCAGCCATTGTTGTTGGATTTCAACCTTAGACCTGACCATCCTACCTTTTTTGGGCTTGGACCCATACCCAACCCCATGCCCAATTCTTCTCCATTTCTTCACTCCTCACCCTGTCCCACATCTTTCCTCCCTCTCATTCCCTCTTTGATCTCTTTCTGCAGCCCTCTGTATTATTTGTGTGAGGTAACTAGTGGGTACGGATCCAGCTGACGATAGGGATTGCAAGAATGCAGCATCAGAGGAATGCAGAGAGGCGTGGGGTGGTGTACTGGAGGAGCCTACAGAAATAGGGACAAGCTCAAACAAGATTTTACAACCAAATAACCTACCAACCTGCATGTTTTTGTAAAGTGGGAGGATACCCAGAGGAAAATCTTGCAGTGACAGAAAGAATATGCAAACTCCACACTGACAGCACCAACAGTCTGTACGGAACCTGTGCTCTCAGAGCTGTGAGGCAGAAGCATTATTAGCTGTGCCACTGTGCAATTCATTCTACTCCTAATTACCGTTAATCATTGATTTTTTTTTCTCTCCTCTTAACTAAAGTCACAAAAAATGTCAAAATAATTATTTTCATTTTCTTCAGTCAGTGGGATTATCATTTGGATCTCACTTTTTAGATAAATTATACCCAGGGTTCACAGATCCCAATCCATGTTACTGTGTCGATGTAGAACTGTACAGAAAGCAGTGATGCAGATTCAAATAGATGACTATTGAACAATCAATGCACTCATACAAACTTGAGTTCGTGAAACAGTAGCACAGTGAAAAATACAAGGCACTGGTTACTCACTGTGCCCAAGAGTCAAGTGTACACGGCTTTGCTTAAATGCTCTATGGACTCATTAGTATACATGCTGCCCTTTTACTTTCACTTTCCCTGGATAATTACTGCTGAGCCAAGCAATTGTATCAACGCATATGGCGAGCAAGATGAATGCAATGCAGCTACAGAAAATAGATGCAAGATGGATGCAATGCAGCTACAGGCTCCTCGTCTCGGCACTGAGAGGTGTGTAAGACTTCTCATTTGTCAGAGGTTAAACATTATCCTCATTGAGGTCTGAAGAAGGGTCTCGATCCGAAACGTCACCCATTCCTTCTCTCCAGAGATGCTGCCTGGCCCGCTGAGTTACTCCAGCATTTTGTGATCCCTTCGATTTGTACCAGCATCTGCCGTTGTTTTCCTACTCACAGAGTTCTTCTTCATTAAATATGCTGATTGTCGCTGTCAGGTTTTGACCAGTATCATTTGTTTGACTCTGTGCCTCTTGCCATTCTGTGCTTATTATTTTTTCAACTACAGTTTCGTAAATTCAGTGAAGAGGAGGAGGGAGTGAAAGTGGCCTGATTGCAGAAGCACGTATTAAGCACAAGTCACGTTTGTCTATGCCTGCGTGTGCAGATGTTAACCTTCCACTTCAGAGGCCTGCCAGTTTGTCAAATAAATCCATCAGAGTGCTGCTGATTCTGGTGGAGCTTTCAAGTAATAACCAAGAACAACTTGCAGTTCTTTGATCAAATTCACAACGTTTTAAGTAGGAGGTAGGTTCACATCACCGTGGGAGTTTTTATGAAGTGTTGCAAATCCATGTGGGCAGTATGGACTCTGAAGAATGATTACATTTGGTAAGTTGTCACTTTTCCTTGTTTGAGCTGCATTCCAGAGGATCTTGGCAATGACTGCTTTGCGTTAAGAAGATGGAACTTCTCACGATCGCTCAAGTTCAGTTTTCTTGTTTCAAGTCAGTATTTTTACAAATTATTTCTCAAAAGCCATCCCACATGTAGGATAGACACAAACAGCCGGAGTAATTCAGCGGGTCAGACAGCATCTCTGGAGTAAAGGAATAGGGGTCGAGATCCTTCTTCACCCAAAACGTCACCCTATTCGTTCTCTCCAGAGATGCTGTCTGACCCACTGAGTTACTCCGGCTTTGTGTCTATCTGCGGTTTAAACCAGCGTCTGCAGTTCCTCTACCACTTGTTGGAGATGATCTGCCATATTTCCCAAACTAGAAGTTTACATGCAATTTTACACTGCACATTAGAATAGTCACCATACCTCCTGCTCATATTCTTCACCCTCCCACAACTCCCTAAATGGAGTTGCCTCCGTAATAAGAGAAGTTTACAGCTCCCTCAGGTCAGAAAGTTCAAAAGGGTTGAATGCCAAATAAATAATGGTTGGTGAAATCTCTGACCCTCTTTGGACAACAATCCATTCTGAGAGCTCCATATCCCTGATATTGTTCCTAAATATGAATGACCTGAGTGACTTTATCATTCACATAGGCAGATGCAGTCCTGGGTGCTGGTACATCAGTTAAAATATTACCCTTAATCTCAAGCGGATCATCACGGTCAAAGTCCAACAGTGCACATTGACATTTCTAATTCTCAAGTGCTTGCCCTGTTCACTAACATCCTTCAGGAGAGAGTATCACAAAATGCTGGAGTAACTCAGCGGGATCAGGCAGCATCTCAGGAGAGAAGGAATGGGTGACTTTTCGGGTTGAGACCAAAGCTGAGTTACTCCAGCATTTTGTGATACCTTTGATTTATACCAGCATCTGCAGTTATTTTCCTTCAGGAGAGGAATCTGCCATTCATTGGCCAATCTGGCCCATTTGTGACACCAGACACAAACTAGGTGTTTAACTCTGAAAATATCTAACAAGCCACTTAGTTATTATAAATGTCCCACCTTTTAAAGGGCAATTAGGAATGGGCAATCAATAAAAACAAAAACACCATTCACTGGAAACATTCAGTTTTGTGCCTTTATTCATGAAGGGCAACTGGGATATGAGAGGAAATTACAGGTGTGTAAATCGAATGTCAGTGGTGGGGACGTTATTGCAGAATATTCTGTGGGGCGGGATTCATCAATATTTGGAAAAGCAGGGACTAATTAAATAGACGGCATTGTTCAGAAGTCCTACCTGACCAATTTTTTTCTCAGGTAACTGAGTTCAGCAGAGCTACGGTTGCTACTGCCCTCTGAGGTAGACAATAGACAATAGGTGCAGGAGTAGGCCATTCGGCCCTTCGAGCCAGCACCACCATTCAATGTGATCATGGCTGATCATTCTCAATCAGTACCCCGTTCCTGCCTTCTCCCCATGCCCCCTGACTCCGCTATCCTTAGGAACTCTATCTAGCTCTCTCTTGAATGCATTCAGAGACTTGGCCTCCACTGCCTTCTGAGGCAGTGAATTCCACAGATTTACAACTCTCTGACTGAAAAAGTTTTTCCTCATCTCCGTTGTGATTGTAATGATGTAATGATCCCTTCCTCCCCCCACCCACCTCCCCCCCAACCCCCCTCAACATAACCCACTCGGTATACCTGCTGAAATACATTCAGCCTTCGCAACATACTCAGCAACAATACTCTCCCTTAAGCAACAGTGGACTGTAAACCATTTGTATCAAAGATGCACAATGCGTGAGTCAGCATAGGAGCCCCATGACAGATATTGACAAAACACTCCTCACCCTGAGCGGAAATTGGGACTGTGGCAGACAGGATGGCGACTTTTAAGAGGAATTTAGAAAGGCGCGTGAGCATGCCAAGAGTGGAAGGGTATGGATAGCGTGCAGGCAGTTGGCACATACATTGTGGCACAAAGGGCCTGATCCTGTGCTATATTGTTCTACGCTCTATGGTCGAGAAGGACGAGCATCGCTGGCCATTGCCACCGCCATCCAGAAATACCAGCAAACAAGGTTGTGCTGTGGGAACCCACCCATGGAAGACGGAACCACAGGACCACCAAACAAGACGATGCTGAAGACGTTTATGGAAGACGCATGTGTGGAGACAAAAGAGGAGCTGGCCAGCTGTATGGAGGACAGAGATGTGTGGGGCGTCCGTCACCGTGCCCGTCGGAAACCAGCACCACTGCGTCGCTTATGTTTTCAATGATTTTAACTTAAATTAAATTAATTAATCTAAGCTCTACGTGTGTGCTGGGTGACCTGGCTCGCCAGCATTCTTCGAGCCAGCTTTGGCCACACCAGCACCTCTGTCAGTGTTGTGAGCATCCGACCTACTTCAAGTATTCAAGAGAGAGTCAGATAGCTCTTAGGGCTAATGGAATCAAGGGATATGGGGAGAAAGCAGGAACGGGGTACTGATTTTCAATGATCAGCCATGATCATATTGAATGGCGGTGCTGGTTCGAAGGACCGAATGGCCTACTCCTGCACCTACTTTCTATGTTTCTATGTTTCTAAGCATGGGTTGCAGTCACATAAAGCAGCATCGCTACCTTTATCACCCAACAAACCTTTTTGTTTTACTGCTTATTGTAATTTCATTAATTAATCTCAATTTAGTATATAAAATAAACGGTTTTAACATGAAATGGCACGACTGTAATCTGAAGTTCGTCCATTGTTTATTCAGATTAACACAGTCCGACCCTGCAGCAATGCAACATCAGCTGATTAGCCATCAGTTTTACTGAGGCTGGTGACAGCTTTTCCCAGAGGATTAAGATGGTGTAAAGAAATCTCACTCCGTGATTGTCTCATTTATTTTACTTTCGCTCCTGTAAAAGAGCAAATTGCATTTAGTTCTGAAGACCCATGCCTTTTGGCAATGACGACTTGCCTATTAGAATGTGCAGGGTGATAGATTTAGTCCATATGTTCCGCTTTGTTGCTGTTGTATCTCACTGGATATTAGACATTTTCGCAGGTTACGTACTTTTCTCAACCATGTGGGGACCAATCCATTGCACTTCGGAGAGTCATTGGAAAAATGAAAATCACGCCAGCTAAATAAATAGAAAAACAACATAGAGTTCCTGAAGAAATCAGTGTGCCGAATCGTTCAACCTATTGCCCGCCCCTCACCATTGCTACCCACACCCCCTCCTGCCCCTCCTGCCTCCTGCCTCCACCACCATCCACCACCACCATCCACCATCCACCACCATCCCAACAACAATATGATCACAAGATGCTGGAGTAACTCAGCAGGTCAGGTTTTGTTACGGTTTGTTAGGGAGGTTTAGTTACGGTTTCTTGCTGTTCCCACCTGACGAGGGGGAACCAAGTTATTCAGTGGAGGCACAAGAGATGACCGATGCTGGACATTTGAGCAATTAAAAAAATGGATCACTAGAGATTTTACAAGAAAATATTTATTCACAAAATGCTGGAGTAACTCAGCAGGTCAGGCAGCATCTCAGGAGAGAAGGAATGGCTGACGTTTCGGGTCGAGACCCTTCTTCAGACTGAAGAAGGGTCTCGACCCAAAACGTCACCCATTCCTTCTCTCCTGAGATGCTGCCTGACCTGCTTCAGTCTGAAGAAGGGTCTCGACCCGAAACGTCACCCATTCCTTCTCTCCTGAGATGCTGCCTGACCTGCTGAGTTACTCCAGCATTTTGTGAATAAATACCTTCGATTTGTACCTGCATCTGCAGTCATTTTCTTACAATATGGTCACATATTAAAAACTATTCTTTCCATTGGAAGCTTTTGTTTAGCAATTTTTCTTTCCATTGGAAGCTAATCACCAATCCTTATTGCTCCACAGCGCCTGAAAAAAACCCATCGGTTTCTTTTAAGAATTGTTTTTCATCTCTGGTGCAATGTACAACTCAGCAAACGGACTGACTGCTGGCTAACTGTATTTCCTGCAGCGTTGGAAAACTAAATCGTGATAAGCATTATTTAATTGTTTCATAAAAATCTGATAATAATGCGACACAAAACAGAACTAAGGGCCCTTCGTTTTTTGGTTTTTTTTTCTTATTAAAAAATATGGAACGCTTCACGAATTTGCCTGTCATCCTTGCGCAGGGGCTATGCTAATCTTCTCTGTATCGTTCCAATTTTAGTATATGTGCTGCTGAAGCGAGCACCTAAGGGCCCTTCTAAGGACAATCGGTCTACTTGTGGATACACTTAACATTCTGATCACGGAGGATAGACACAAAAACCTGGAGTAACTCAGTGGGTCAGACATGATCTCTGGAGAAAAGGAATAGGTGACGTTTATACGTCGGGTTTGTACGTTTATCCCTTGACCATGTGGGTTTTCTCCGAGATTTTCGGTTTCCTCCCACACTCCAAAGACAATACAATATATCTTTATTGTCATTGTACAGGGGTACAACGAGATTGGGAATGCGCCTCCCATAAGATGCAATAAATTAAATAGCTAGTCAGTATTCATTTAAACAACCCAATTAAACAAATTGTAACAGTTTTAAAACAGAATAAAGTGCAAGTAGATCTGTGCCGGATCACTGTGCGATGTGACCATCTGGCTCAGCAGGACCGGTTCATAGCAGCTATGGCCCTGGGGATGAAGCTGTTCCTGAGTCTGGAGGTGCGGGCGTAGAAGGCCTTGTATCGTCTGCCCGATGGTAGAAGTTCGAACAGACTGTTGCAGGGGTGTGAAGAGTCTTTGTGGATGCTGGTGGCTTTTCTGAGGCATCGTGTGTTGTAGATGCCCTCCAAGGCTGGTAGCTGTGTTCCGATGGTCCTCTGAGCTCTATGGACTACCCGCTGAAGAGCTTTTGCTCTCTGTACAGGTTTGTAGATTAATCGGCTTGGTATAAATGTAAATTGTCCCTAATGTGTGTAGGATTGTGTTAATGTGTGGGGATAATTGATCGGTGCGGACTCGGTGGGCTGAAGGGCCTGTTTCCACGCTGTATCTCTAAATTAAACTAAATTAAGTAAGGAGCCATTTTAGTCTTATTTTGGCCTCTTGACATTTTGGCCTTATTTGCAAAAGAATTGAAATTCATGAATAGGGAGGTTTTGTTACAGTTTCTTGTTGCTCCCACCTGACGAGGGGGAACCAAGTTATTCAGTGGAGGCACAAGAGATGACCGATGCTGGACATTTGAGCAATAAACATAATGCTGGAGTATCTCCGGTATGAATGGAATGGAGAAAAAAATGTTTCGGGTCAGGACCCTTCTTCAGACTTGTGGTCTGAAGAAGGTCCTCAGTCTGAAGAAAAGTCTTGACCTAAAACATCACCTGCTCATTCCATCCACAAATAAACCCAGTTTTAGCTCAGGTTATTCAGCGCTTCATCTGACAGGTGTGGATTTCTTTCATTTTCAAATGGACATCTGCCTCGAATGAAGCTGCTATTCACAACACAGAGGAAGAACAACAGAACTCAGCGTTGAGGGAGTCAGTCACTTTCTTTATCTGCACCACATCCAGGAAGAGCACCTCGAAAGGTGCTTGTATTATACTTTTGTGAAATAAATCCTCATGCGCGTCACTTTCTGCTTTGAACAGCCACGCTGGCAGGTTTACAGCACGATCTGATCCTGCTGCTGTAGATTAACATTACCTGTGACTGCAGATCTGTGGCATGTTGACAAATTCACAGAAGGACATTACCATATGGCTGTTGAATCTTTGAAATTTCAGCACGAGTTCTGAATATATGTACAATCTCACCAGATGGCTAGCTATTTATTTGCCCAACCATTTCACAGGAGCTTAGGTTTACTTGCTGGAGTAATCATAAGAAGTGGCCAAAATTGCAATCGTGTCACCTATCTAATTGCAACAAGAGGCAAAATAATTTTTGACAGGGAGTCTTACAGAGTCTGGAGCTCAAGAACTGTGAGCATTGAATGAGGCAACCTAGGGTGCTGGGATACCTGCCATTGTCTGTATTGAATGGGATGACAATTATGGAAACATGGATTGAACAAAGAAATCTTGTTCAAGGAAGGAATTGGGCAGCGAACTGCAAAAACGAACAGGGTTGGATATTCTAGTATTATAGTGAGAGAGAGAGCGAGAGAGAAAATGCGCGAGAGAGAGCGAGATAAAGTGAAGGAGAGAGAAAGGGGAATGGAGGAGGGGAGGGGCGAGAGGAGAGAGGGGAGGGGAAAAGAGGAAGAAAAAAAAGTGAAAGAGAAACCTGCCAGTTTCCGTGTTGAACCAGCTGACAACATGGAAATGGAACGAACTGCAGACGCTGGTTTACATGGGACCATGGATGGAACCAAGAAATCACGTTCAAGGAAAGGGTTAGGCAGGGGCATGCAAAAACCAACAGCTTGGTGTAATCTAATGTAGGAGGTAGTTGAGGCAGGGAGCATCACAAATTTTAAGAAACATTTAGACAGGTACATGGAAAGTGTAGGTGTAGGTTTAGACCAATATGAGCCAGAAGCAGGCAGGTGGGACAAGTGTAGATGGGGCATATTGATCGGTGTGAACAAGTTGGGCCGAAGGGCCTGTTAGATTCTATGTATGACTCTAAAACTCAATGACTCTATGAGTTGATGGTTAAACACCCTTCTAAATCATCAGGAAATATGAATAATGTTCTATTTCACTTTTTTCCTTCCTTTTTATTTTGCACCCTGATATATATATATAAGAAAGGCCTTATTTAAGTGTTTTGTGTTGTTTAAACTCCACATGTTTGCTCTCATTCTCAACCGGCTCAATGCAAACTTTCATGATGGCTTTCTGTTCCATTTTTTTTAATCTGATCACCCAATCTCCTCTTAAAAGCAAAGGTAGACACAAAATGCTGGAGTAACTCAGCGGGTCAGGCAGCATCTCGGGAGAGAAAAAATGGGTGACATTTCGGGTCGAGACACTTCTTCAGACTGATGACAGGGGAGGGGGCGGGACAAAGATAGGACATAGCAGGAGACAGGAAGACTAGTGGGAGAACTGGGAAGGGGGAGAGGAAAGAAAGGGACAGAGGAACTATCTGAAGTTAGAGAAGTCAATGTTCATAATGCTGGGGTGTAAACTGCCCAAGCGAAATATGAGATGCTGTTCCTCCAATTTGCGCTGGGCCTCACTATGACAATGGAGGAGGCCCAGCACAGAAAGGTCAGATTGGGAGTGGGAGGGGGAGGGGGAGGGGGAGTTGAAGTGCTGAGCCACAGGGAGGTCAGGTTGGTTAAGGCGGACTGTGTGAAGGTGTTGAGCGAAATGACCACCGAACCTGCACATGGTCTCACCGATGTAGATCCTCTTAAAAGCACCTCCACAATACATATCAATTATTCCTAATTGTAATAGAATGTAAATTCTAACTGGTCTAAAAGTCAAGAAATGTTTAGTTTTATATTAAATTAAGCATTAAGTATCCTGTATTAATTTCTTCTAATTTTGGAATGCTAAACAAGTCAAAGTATTCTTTTCGCAACCAACTCTTTCATCACTTTACAAACATCCAGGCCACTGTCAGTTTTATCCTTCATAATAAAATAAAGCCTCACCAGTTTTAATCCTTTCTGATTTAATTCACTATCTCCAGAACATTGAGATTTTTTTCTACAGTATCCAGACCAGAAATATATACAGCATTTAAATTCTAACATGTCCAGGGTTTTATACAAGATGCAATATTTCTGAATTCTATGCCCTATCTCAAGATATAAACTGTATGCTTTGCTTCCATGTTTAGTTTTTTTTCCAGTTAGTGATATCGTTTTTTTTAACTAGACTCGACAGGTGACACCATTGGGCAATGGTAGCGTTGCTGCCATGCAGCACCAGAGACCCGGGTTCGATCCTGGCTAGGGGCACTCGTCTATACGGAGATTGTACATTCTCACCCTGACCTGCATGGTTTTCTCCGAGAACTTCGGCTTGGTATAATTGTAAAATGTCCCTCGTGTGTGTAGGATAGTGTTAGAGTGCAGGGATTGCTGGTTGGCACAGACTCGCTGGGCCGAAGGGCCTATTTCTGTGCTGTATCTCCAAGCTAAACTAAACAACTGAAGATGGCCATTCAGTCAGTCATGTGAATGCCAGCTGAGATAGAGGTCTTCAACTTTTGGTCCATTGCCTTGCAACTTACAGCCCTTCAAGTATGTACCCAAGTATGTCCAAGAGTTTTGCAGGTTTCTGTGCCTAACTCCATTTCAGACACAGAGTTCCAAACCCCATTAAGCTCTCGATCACCAAACGTACAGTACCTTGTCAGCAATTGCTTAACAATTAATTCATAATAGTTTTTAATTCTTGCAATTATTTGACTGTCATTCTCAAAATGAATAAAATTAAATTACAAATTAGGATGCAGCTTATGAGCAAGATAGTTTGGAATTACTCTGCCTTCTATGCTTCACTGAAGTGATGAGTTTTCACATCAGCAAAAGTGTCACTATTGTTTAGCTCAATAGAGAGCTGATGCATGTAAAACAACTAAGTCACATCTTGTATTTTGAACAATTGCCTTTGGTACATTTCTTTGAATTGTCGCAGTTCACCTTTGCCTTTATTAAACAATTCAGCTTTACAACTGATGGCTTGGAGTACAGTATTGCTCTCTTGATTTTGAACGCAATTGGCTTGGGCCTTTGTTTTTCTCCCTGGGACAATTCATTCTGTGCAGTGACTGTGGTAGCGAAAAAGTTTCAATTTAGTCACATAATTAACTGCAGTCGGCCCAAAAGATTTGTCACAAAAGGCTTTGTAAATGGACTCAAAGCATCTGTTTGGGAAGATCAACATTTTAATGGAAATAGTAATGAACCTAAAGAATTGCTTATGTTGCAACATCGTTTATACGTCGTAGATATCCCTGAGGAAAACCACCTTTAATTCTGCCATAATTTAAAGTGTCTCAGTACCTTCTACCAACGTGAACAAGAGCAATTCAACCCATTGCAAAATCAGATCAGCACTGCTTTTGGTTATAAGTGATATCAAAATCATACATTTTTTTTAGATTTAGAGATACAGCGCAGAAACAGGCCCTTCGGCCCACCGGGTCCGCGCCGCCCAGCGATCCCCACACATTAACACTATCCTATACCCACTACGGACAATTTTTTTTAAACATTTACCAAGCCAATTAACCTACGTACCTGCACGTCTATGGACATTTCACCGTCCGGCGCGGCCTGAAATAGGCCGCGGGATTTTTCACTGCTCGGCGGGGGCTTCAGTGTCGGGAGCCATGACCGCCCCGATGTGCAGCAACAGCGGCAGCGACAGCGTGTTCGCCCGCCCTGGATCGCGGGGCTTGGGTCGGCCTGCTGCGGACCTTTCACCGTCCGGCGCGGCCTGGAACGTGGCAACGACAACAGCCTGACCGCGGGAGAAGATGGCAGGGGAAGGGAAAAGACATTCTGGCCTTCCATCACAGTGAGGAGGGGAATGGAGGAGACTCACTGTGATGGATGTTTCTTTTTTTTTGTGTGCTGGTTGGGGTTGTGTAATTTGCTTGTTTTATTGCTTTTATTATTGGACTGTGGGTGACTAAATTTCGTCCAAAAAACTTGTTTTTTTGGATGACAAATAAAGATATCTTGAATCTTGAATCTTGAGTGTGGGAGAAAACCGAAGATCTCGGAGAAAATCCACGCAGGTCACGGGGAGAACGTACAAACTCCGTACAGACGGCGCCCGTAGTCAGGATCGAACCTGAGTCTCCGGCGCTGCATTAATAATAATAATCCAGATTTATCTCATTTCATAATCTATGAAGCATTGGGATAGCATCTCTTTGCGAAGAATATTCATGTAATTTCAGCAGGCATTCACTTACTCTGACAGTAGTAAAGTTGAAGTTTATAGAAATATATGTGCATCGGTTAACTAAAAGAATAAAATTCCAGGTGTGACTGTAAAGAGGACATTTTCTCACTAGTATGGTTGGCAACAGTTCTGTATGGTATAAAAAAGGAACATTGATTGTCATTTATCACATTGATGCAGGATATCTATTTGTTTCCACAACACCAACAGCTGTTATGGTCATGGGTCAGGAATCTCCTACACAGGGACAGCTAGCTGGCATCAGCACCCTGTCTACTCTGAAGCACCTATCACATATTGGGATATTGGGAGGAAAGCTGAGGAGGCCGCAGATGAAGACATGAAGTTAAAAACGCAGCCCCATCAACATCTGGCTTACACCATAAGATCGTAAGTATTTATTCACAAAATGCTGGAGTAACTCAGCAGGTCAGGCAGCATCTCAGGAGAGAAGGAATGGGCGACGTTTCGGGTCGAGACCCTTCGGCGACGTTTCGGGTCGAGACCCTTCTTCAGTCTGAAGAAGGGTCTCGACCCGAAACGTCACCCATTCCTTCTCTCCTGAGATGCTGCCTGACCTGCTGAGTTACTCCAGCATTTTGTGAATAAATACCTTCGATTTGTACCAGCATCTGCAGTTATTTTCTTACCATAAGATCGTAAGATCATAAGTGATAGGAGGAGAATTAGGCCAAGAAGTCTACTCCGCTATCCAATCATGCCTGATTTATCGCTCCCTCCTAACCCCATTCTCCTGCCTTCTCCCCATAACCTCTGGCACCCTGCTTCACCTGATGTTGCACCCAGGACTTCAACTCATCAGGACCTACATGATGTTGAAATCAGGTCCCTAATGGTGCCAGGCCAAGCTCCATGCGCATGGATACAATACTAACAGATATACAGGTAACACTGGAATATTGCGCTCGAGGGTACAGGATTGTCAGTATACTACTGGAGCACAACATTGGTGGGTGCATGTCTACCACTGGTTTAACACCAGAATACCACAGTAGTAGTTACAGGATTGTCAGTTTAATATTGGGATGCAGTTCTGGAGGATTTGGGTCCAACAGTGTATAACACTGGGATACTTCATTAGTGGTTATGGACTTATCGGAATAACACAGGGGCACAGTACTCACTGGTGCAGGTCTGACACTGTACAACACTGGAATATCATACTAACGGGTACAGGAACACCAGTGTAATGACGGAGACTGTACAGATGGGTCTGTCTTGCACTGCATAACACTGAAATACTGCCCTCGAGTGGCAAATACTTTGGGGTACCAGACTTGGGGGTAGAGGTTTGCCACTGTATACCACGACAATGGATGCTGTGGATCCAGGATTGTTAGCAATACAATGGGTTACAATAATGGCAGTAACAGCTCTCTCACTAGCACTGATTGCTAATTCATAAACATCTTTTAAAGAGCTAGTAAAAGCTCAAAGCCCAGCATTATTTTTTTGAATTATCATCCCTGCCACAGACTTGCTCCTGATTTTTCTCTTGTTAGAAAGAGGATGTTCACATGAATGGTGGATTCCCAGAAAGCAAACTAAATGGGCGTGCAGCCTAGGTTTACTAGGTTAATTCCCAGAATGGCGGGACTGTCATATGTTGAAAGACTGGAGCGACTAGGCTTGTATACACTGGAATTTAGAAGGATGAGAGGAGATCTTATCGAAACGTATAAGATTATTAAGGGGTTGGACACGTTAGAGGCAGGAAACATGTTCCCAATGTTGGGGGAGTCCAGAGCAAGGGGCCACAGTTTAAGAATAAGGGGTAGGCCATTTAGAACTGAGATGAGGAAAAACCTTTTCAGTCAGAGAGTAGTGAATCTGTGGAATTCTCTGCCTCAGAAGGCAGTGGAGGCCAATTCTCTGAATGCATTCAAGAGAGAGCTAGATAGAGCTCTTAAGGATAGCGGAGTCAGGGGGTATGGGGAGAAGACAGGAACGGGGTACTGATTGAGAATGATCAGCCATGATCACATTGAATGGTGGTGCTGGCTCATAGGGCCGAATGGCCTCCTCCTGCACCTATTGTCTATTGTCTATTTATTTCAAGAGGGCTTGTATGCAAAAACAGGGATGTAATGCTGAGGTAATGAGGTAATGCTGAGGCTCTATCAGGTGCAGGTAAGGCCGCATTTGGAATATTGTCAGCAATTTTGGGCACCATATCTGAGGAAGGATGTGCTGGCTCTGGTCCAGAGGAGGGTCCAGAGGAGGTTTATAAGAGTGATCCCAGGAATGAGTGGGTTAACCTATGATGAGCGTTTGTCAGCACTGGGCCTGTACTCGCTGGAGTTTAGAAGAATGAGGAGGGACCTCATTGAAACGTACAGAATAGTGAAAGGCTTGGATAGAGTGGGTGTGGAGAGTATGTTTCCACTAGTGGGAGAGTCTAGGACTAGAGGTCACAGCCTCAGAATTAAAAGATGTTCCTTTAGGAAGGAGATGAGGAGAAATTTATTTAGTCAGAGGGTGGTGAATCTGTGGAATTCTTTGCCACAGAAGGCTGTGGAGGCCAAATCAGTGGATATTTTTAAGGCAGAGATTGATCGATTCTTGATTAGTACAGGTGTCAGAGGTTATGGGGAGAAGGCAGGAGAATGGGGTTATGAGGGAGAGATAGAGCAGCCATGATTGAATGGCAGAGTAGACTTGATGGGCCGAATGGCCTAATTCTCCTCCTATTCCTTATGACCTTACGGTGAAGTGCCTTTTGCAAATTGTAATGGCTACTGAATGCAGATGAGAAAAAACTATATCCAGCTTTCTAAATGACGTGGGAAGTATCAGCCCTCTGAGAAGCAGGTGTGAACAGCAAGTTATTTCAAGAAAACACGGCTTTTACTTTTTTCTTGAGTTCTTCAATATTCCTGGAATATTGCCTTTAGAGTCCATGTCTGTTTATAACAGTGCGTACTGCTTTTTGAATCTTTATTTAAGAAATAAATGTTTCTGGGGTCCATGAAACTTCAACCATAACTAGCCTCAACCTTAATAAGCCCCTCGTTGTTGAACTCCAATATTGGCAAACTGAGCCATCAGATTTGCTTTATAAACAACGATGAATATTTTGATTTTCTTTGCAATCGAAAAAAAAATGTTGGTGACATTCAATAGAACAGGTTGCACAGAGAGGGAAACAGTTTATTCTAAAAATCAACAACCTTTCGTTGGAAGTGAGAAAGATGATAGGTAAAGTGGAGGTAAGCTGTGATGTGTTTCACTGCACTGAAGTAACATCAGCTTTTAGATTTCAATTCAGTTTGCAAGCTTCAGTTATCTTTGTGTAACTCATACCTATCACGGTTTGCAAGATTCTGGGGCATGTTTGGTTAACATTTTAAATGAAGGGAAACTTCTAATGCTTAGAAGTGGGGTTTCATAGCAGAGTAGCAAATTAAGTGTAAGAAAATAACTGCAGATGCTGGTACAAATCGAAGGCATTTATTCACAAAATGCTGGAGTAACTCAGCAGGTCAGGCAGCATCTCAGGAGAGAAGGAATGGATGACCTTTCGGGTCGAGACCCTTCTTCAGACTGAAGCAGGTCAGGCAGCATCTCAGGAGAGAAGGAATGGGTGACGTATCGGGTCGAGACCATTCTTCAGACTGAAGAAGGGTCTCGACCCGATACGTCACCCATTCCTTCTCTCCTGAGATGCTGCCTGACCTGCTGAGTTACTCCAGCATTTTGTGAATAAATACCTTAGAGTGGTAAATTAAGTGAGTTAACAGCTGATGTACTGAATGGCTAAAAAGGGGAAGGAAAGGGGGGTAAATGGGAAGAACAAAACAAAAGGGATGGTGACATTGGAGACAAACACTTGAATGCAGAATCGGTCTTAGGAGGTACAATGAAAACGAACTGTGGCAGAATGCTCCCTGGATTAAAGGGTAATAGGCATAAGGAGAGATTGGTCAAACTTAGATTGCTTTCTCTGGAGCGTCGAAGGTTGAGGGGAGACCTGAGAGAAGTATATCAAATTATGAGAGACTGCGATATAGATGATTGTCAGAACCTTTATCGCGTTGTGGAAATATCAACGAATAGAGGGCATAGCTTTAAGGTGAGAGGGGGCGAAGGTTTAAATGACATCTGCAGGGCAAGTGATTTGTGCACAGGGAGAGATGGGTGCCTGGACACGCTGCCAGGAGTGGTGCTGGAGGAGGTATGAGAGTGGCATTTAGGAGGCTTTTGCAGAGGCGTGTGGGTATGCAGGGAATGGAGGGATGTTGATCACACACAGGCAGAGGACATCAGTTGAACTTGGCATCATGTTCGGCACAGACAAAGGGCTTGTTCCTGCCCGGTACTGTTCACTGTTACTATATTCTATTACATAAGGTTGCTGAACGCAGGCTTGTGTCCAGAACAGTAATGAGATGATGATCTTCTAACTTAACCTGAGCTCCTTTATAACTCTGTTCCTTCTTTCACTTTTTCACAGTATCTTAGATCTGTAACTGTTTTCAACTCCAGACTGAAGCATTAAGTCTGCACCTGACTCCATAGGTTTCCTGGCCAGTTTAGCGTTATGTTTCTGGCATTATTTTACCATTTTTATTTCAGATTTCAAGCATCTGGTGTACTTTGTGTTTGTATTGATATCCTTTGTCTCTTTGTCAATTTGTATTTAAATGAGTGAGTGCTAATGATATCATCAGGGAGACTTGATCTGTGTGAATTACTGTTGCTGACAGTCTGGGGGAGTTGAATTAGCATATATATAGTTTAAATGATAAAATACTTACTGAAGCGTGTTGCCTTACAGTGATGCTATCTCCTGATTCTGAGCTGCTTCACATATCAAACTTAGTCTCTCTCCCGCCCGCTCTCCCTCCCCTCTCTCTCCCCCCCCCCCCTCTCTCTCCCTCCCTCTTCTCTCACCTCCCTCCCTCCCTCTCCCTCTCTCTCCCTCCCTCTCCCTCTCTCTCCCTCCCTCTCTCCCTGCCCTCTCTCTCTCTCTCTCTCTCCCCCTCTCTCTCCCATCTCTCTCCCTCCCTCTCTATCCTTCCCCTGCCCCCTCTCTCTCTCTCCCCCCTTCTTCTCTCCCATGCTCTCTCTCTCTCTCTCCCCTTTCTCTTTCTCCCATCCTTTCTCCCTCTTTTTCTCTCTCTTTCCCCCTCTCTCTCTCACACACACTTTCTATCTCTCTCCTGTGCTCTCTCCTGTGCTCTCCCTCTCTCCTCCCTCTCTATCCCTCTCCCTCTCCCTCTCCCTCTCTTTCACTCTCTCTCTTTCTCTCTCCCTCTCCCTCTCCCTCTCCCTCTCCCTCTCCCTCTCCCTCTCTCCTCTCCCTCTCCCTCTCCCTCTCCCTCTCCCTCTCCCTCTCCCTCTCCCTCTCCCTCTCCCTCTCCCTCTCCCTCTCCCTCTCCCTCTCCTCTCCCTCTCCCTCTCCCTCCTCTCTCCTCTCCCTCTCCCTCTCCCTCTCCCTCTCCCTCTCCCTCTCCCTCTCCCTCTCCCTCTCCCTCCCCCTCTCTCTCCCTCCCTCCCTCTCTCCCTCTCTCCCTCTCCCTCCCATTCTCTCCCTCCCTCTCCCTCTCCCTCTCTCTCCCTTCCCCCCTTTCTCTCTCTCCCCCCCCTTCTCTCCCATGCTCTCTCTCTCTCTCTCTCCCCTTTCTCTTTCTCCCATCCTCTCTCCCCTCTTTTTCTCTCTCTTTCCCCCCTCTCTCTCTCACACACACTTTCTCTCTATCTCTCTCTTTCGCTCTCTCCTGTGCTCTCTCTCCCTCTCCCCTCTCTCTCTATCCCTCTCCCTCTCTTTCACTCTCTCTCTCTTTCTCTCTCGCTCTCCATCACTCTCTCTTTCTCGCTCCCCCCTCTCTCTCTCTCACGCACTATTTCTCTCTATCTCTTTTTCTCTCTCTCTCCTGTGCTCTCTCTCTCTCCCCCTCTCTCTCTATCTCTCCTCTCTTTCACTCTCTCTCTTTCTTTCTCTCTCACTCTCTCGCTTTCTCTCGCTCTCTCTCCATCTCTCTCTCTCCCATTCTATCCATCGCTAACTGTCGTAAGTAATAGATCATCACCAAATGCAACTCGAGTAAATGTCTCCCTCAAACACCAGAACAAGGCCCAAAGCAGCCCCCTTGTATCAGATCCCTTGTTTTTAAATGGGTAAATAAGTTTTCTGCAAATGGATTTGTCTGTTTTCCATGGAACAGTCATCCACGGAACAGTCATCCTGGCTGTTTTTTAAAATAGCACATAATGCACATTAAAGAAACTGTGTATAATAAAAGTCTAACTCCTGAATAATAAGCAGGAAATAAAACTGCAGATGCTGGTTTAAAATCGAAGGCAGACGCAGAATGTTGGAGTGACTCAGCGGGTCAGGCAGCATCTCGGGAGAGAAGGAATGGGTGACGTTTCGGGTCCCGAATAATAAGGTTTGAAGTTCTGTATAGGATGTGTTATTTGTAACAAGACAAAAACTTTGCAAATGAATAATAAAACACTGCAACTTCCAGGAAACTGACTGAAGCACAACACCATCGCTAGATGAGGCACATTGGTTAGCTTCCTGCCCACGTGCAGAACTCAGATGTTTCTCCACTACTTTTGCTGCTGATTTCCTACAGCGCTCATTTCACCTGGTCCATCTCTGGTTCTTCCTTTCTTGACTTCTCTATTCCCATTAAACAGGACAGGTTAGCAAAAAAAAAACAACAGAAAATAACACAAGGTGCCAGAGTAACTGGTTGTTAGATAGTCAGATAGCTGACGTTTCAGGTCAGGACCCTTCTTCTCACATTCTGGATGGGAGGGGGGGGTGGGGAGAATTCAAGCTGGGAGAGAGTAGCCGCCTCCCCCATCTCCGCAAGAATCCATCTGAAGAAGGATCTTAATCCAAAAAGTCACCTATCTATGTCTTCCAGAGATGCTGCCTGACCCTTTGAGTTACCCCAGCACTTTGTGTCCTATTGTGCAAAAGGTGCTGCCTGAGTGTTTCCAGCAGTTTTCCTTTCATTCCAGTGCCTGTGTGCAAAGGAGGAGTGCCGGAGTACAGAATCAACAACTTAGATTTTAGATTTAGAGATACAGCGCAGAAACAGGCCCTTCGGCCCACCGGGTCCGCACCACCCAGCGATCCCCGCACACTAACACTACCCTACATCCACTAGGGACAATTTTTACATTTGCCCAGCCAATTAACCTACATACCTGTACGTCTTTGGAGTGTTGGAGGAAACCGAAGATCTCGGAGAAAACCCACGCACGTCACGGGCAGAACGCACAAACTCCGTACAGACGGCGCTCGTAGTCAGGATCGAACCTGAGTCTCTGGCGCTGCATTCGCTGTAAGGCAGCAACTCTACCGCTGCGCCACCATGCCGCACAGCAACTTGCAATGGCTATTTGTTACATACATACACATCCAACATTGAAGCTTTAAATAGAGCTTCACCACAATGACAGGACTTATCCAAAATGGAACGAACATAGAAGTCTCCAAGAGAATACTGGTACTGTCCAAGGCTATCTGAAATAACGGTTACTGCCTCTGGAATGTGACCTATTAGCGACATTTGAAGGCTTTTAAATACGGAGCACCAAATTTGATACAACCTGAGAGATTCTCCACATCTGAGTTCTTTACCATTTTACAGCGTTAAGATCCAACAGCCTCAACTCCCTTTAAGGCATCTGAAGAATAAATTACTGCAATTATCACGGCTCATTTTGTTGGCTTTGCTGATCAATCTCAATCCATTTCCATGCCACGTCAATGATAAATTTGACAGAAACTAACACTAAATCATGCTTCCCCACACAACTACTATCACACAAAAATATATATTTCTCGAGCTTCAAAATGCAGCCTGCTTTTACCAACATCCATCATGTGGATGATCCTCTTATTTCCTTCTTGCCCTCAAATGTTCTGATTTCAATGTGACCTCATCGAAGTTTTGGACTCTCAGATTCTGGATCCCTATTTTAATATCTGTTAAAGGTGTCCATCTCTAAATTTACCCTATTTATTAATATAATCACAATCACAATCACAATAATACTTTATTAGCCAAGTATGTTTTGCAGCATTCGAGGAACTCCATTTGCCATACAGTCATAACAATAAAAAGCAACAGGACACACACAATACATTTTAACATGAACATCCACCACAGTGACTCCTCCACATTCCTCACTATGATGGAAGGCGAAAAAAAGTTCAATCTCTCCCTTCATTGTCCTCCAGCGGTCGGGGGCCTCGAACCTTCCGTTGACGGGACGATCTTGACTCCTGTAGCCGGCGGCGGGCATTCCTCCAAGCTCCTACATCGAAGGGAGGATCTCAGCTCCCCAGCGCCGGCGATCTACCCCGGGTCGGGACCAGTCGAACCTCGTGCGGCTTTTGGAGCCCCCGACCGGTCTCAACCCGAGACTGCAAGCCCCTGATGTTAAAGTGCACAGGCCGCGTTGGACCGTCGATCCCAGGCAAGGGATCGCAGGCTCAGATGGTAAGTCCACGCCCCGCGGAGGCCCAAAGTCAGTCCCAGGCAAGGCCTCCAGCTCCACGATGTTCGGCCGCGGAGAGCGACCGGCGATACGATCCGGAAAACAATCGCATCTCCGGCAAGGTAAGAGATTGAAAAAAAGTTTCCCCCGACCCCCTCCCCAAACCCCCACATAAAACAACCCAGAGGACATTTCCACAAACTTTTAAAAACATACCAAAATAACAAAAAGAGTTTGAAAGGAACAGACAGACTGTAGGCGAGGCAGCCACCGTGTGGTGCCCCCTGGTGGTAATATAATTGCTTACACAGTGTTAGTGCCTTGGAAAGCAGGAACGGGGTACTGATTTTAGATGATCAGCCATGATCATATTGAATGTCAGTGCTGGCTCGACGGGCCGAATGGCCTACTCCTGCACCTATTTTTCTATGTTTCCATGACCAGCTCCACCAACAGTCCACAAAGGAGTCACCAATAAGGACAAATTAACAAACTTGATTGGTTCCACCTCTTTCACCAAGAAACAGCACAGAACAGGTACATGAAAGCACAATAACCTGCAGGTTCCCCTCCACATCGCACACCAGTCTCCACTGGAAATATAACACAAAGTGCTGGAGTAACTCAGCGGGTCAGGTAGCACCTCTGGGGAGAATCCTTGTTCTCCAATGATGCTGCCTGACCCATCTCCGGTATTATCCAGGATCTGCAGTTCCCGTCTACACACTCAGATGGAAATATATCAGTCGTCTTTTATCTTCATGATGCCTAAATCCTAGGGCACCTCACCCCAACAGCACTGTGGGAATACCTCACAGGAGTGGTTCAAGAAAGCAGTTTGCTACCACCACAGGCAGTAATGGAACAGCAATACATACTGGCCTTCCCAGCAATGTCTAGATCCCCAGAATAACTAAAATAATATCTACCAACTTAAAAATTAACTTGCTTTCCTCTATTGCACCATGGTCTTGGACAATCCACTTCGATGTCACATACAAGGCTTTATTGTTACACCAATAGTCTTCCTTATTCTCCTGTTGCTGGTATATACCTGCCTTTCATTGTTATTGGTGCTTTATTTTACCTTTTTTAATTCTTTATCATTCATTTCTCAGTTTTCATTAATTTTCTACTTCACCTTATTTTGCTATTTAGGTATTTATTTCTATTTCATAGTTTACTTCCCTTCGTTTCTTCATCCAAATTAAGTGAATTAAGTTGACTTCTGTTGGGTTAATAGCCCAATTCCCCCACGTGGAATCGTAGGAAGTTTATCAGATTAAAAGACAAAATCATTCTTCATTTCCCTGTTAATTTATCACACGCAATGGCCCATAATTTTCAGGAAGAATTGCTTGTTAACTGTGAATTATTGATCAATAAATTTGAAATAATGATTGCTTTTCAACTAATTCTTTAATATTTTCATCACCCCACAAGTAGAGTCCTTCCTCTCAGCTGCTAAGGCATTCAAGTCCTCCATCGCTCTACCTCTACACTTCTGAGGTACTCCTGAAAACAAACCTCATCCACCAAGCTTTTAGGCATTTGTCCTAATTCCTCTTGATGTAAGTAGCAGGTGTTAAATAGTGCTACTGCCTCACCATATTTTAAGAACATAGAACCTAAGAGGAAGCCATTTGAGTCTTCCTGTCTGCCCAGCCCTTAAATATGATCATCACAAATCATTTACCTCATTCCCCTCACTAACTCCAATCTCTAGATCGCTTAATTTCCAGAGGTCTCTCAGTCTCTGTCTAAAATATTTCAGTCTCTGTCTAAGATTTGTTCAAGGTGTGGACACCTATATCAGTGACACCAAGCGCCGGCTCGGCGATCCTTTCACTGAACACCTCCGCTCAGTCTGCTTAAAACTAACTTATCTCCTGATTGCTAAACACTTTAACTCCCCCTCCCATTTCCATACTGACCTTTCTATCCTGGGACTCCTCCACTGTCAGAGTGAGGCCCAACGCAAATTGGAGGAACAACACCTCATATTTTGCGTTGGGCAGCTTACAACCCAGCGGTATGAATATTGACTTCTCTAACTTCAAGTAGCCCTTGCTTCCCCACTCTTTCCACCCCACTCCCCCTCCCCCATCCTTGTTCTTCAACAAGTTTGATTGTCCTCCTGATTAAATTTTACTGCTGGTATGCCTCGTTATCACCTTCCCCTCAGATAACAATCTTCTATTCTACTTTTTCCCTTGGCCACATCCCCTTTGATCTCTCTTTTTCACACCTTACCCTTCCATGTCTCTATATTTCACTCTCCCCTGATTCTCAGTCTGAAGAAGAGTCTCGACCCAAAACGTCTCCCATTCTTTCTATCCAGAGATGCTGCCTGTCCCGCTGAAATTACTCCAGCATTTGGTGTCTATCTTTGGTGTAAACCAGCATCTGCAGTTCCTTCTGACACAACAGATTCTGCATACCTTCTTAAGTAAAGAATGCTATAGATTCACCACCTATTCAAGTTTTGGCGTTTCTATTAATTGACTAATCAGTTATTTGAGATTATGACTGCTGGTTCTAGATGACACATGACAGGAAACAACAGCACTATATTCACCCTCTCAACCACAATAAAACGTTATGCTTCAATCTGACCACCTTTTATTTTTCTGAACTCAAGGGTTAAAAGGCTCAATATGACGAACCTCTTCTTACGGGCCAATACCAATCTCCCTCCTCCTCCCCCCCCTCTCCCCCACTCTCTCCATCCCCGTCGCCGGAAGCAATCTGACTATTTTTTGTGGCATTCCCTCTGTTGCAAGTTTGCCTTTCCAAGGGGAAGGTGACCAGACCAGTCCACAGTATTCCAAATGCTGTTCACCAAGACCCTGTGTCATGGCAGGGGCTACACCTGGCAGACAATCTACACCCATCTCCAGCACAGTGCCGTGATATTTCTCAAATGGTTTCGTTTTAGCACATGGTAGTTCCAACCTCAGTGTGAGACTGGAACTTTGAAATGTTACTTGCTTTATACCTGCCTTCCACACATTAATTCGCCACATCGTGGAAAGCAGAGCCTGCTATTGTTCCGACACATCAAACAATTTCACTGTGTCGAACCCAGCACCATCTGATGTCTCCTACGCGTCCCACAATAACGTTGCAAACAGATAATTATGCTTTGCATGCTCCTATCTCTTAAACATAAAATTATTACAGCAATTTGTCTTCTAGTGTGGGTGTAAACTAGATTTTACTGACAATTAACAACCATGCTGGGAGGGATGTTTGTAGTTTGGTGCCTCTTGCTCGTTGTACAGAGCTATTTTCTCATCTGCCGGTGCATAAGTATGCATAAGTGATATATAACCCCTGATATTCTTCACGTAACACAATATTTTAATGTGTTAAATGAGTGACTGTTATCAGAGCTAATTGATGGGGACTTGCGTCAGCCAGGCCTTTGTAGTCTACTGCATGAGCACAAGAGGCTGAGAACATACCCAGTGCTGTTAATCATATTTATGAGCCAAATAATGGATGCACTAAATTCTATTCTATTGCTGCAGATTGAAGGCAGAGCAAGAGAGAGGGAAATTAGGGAAGTGATAACCTGACTTGATGCTCATGATGGGTAGATTTGTTTAGCGATAGGACTATTGCAGAAAAGTAGGGTCCAAAACAGACTTTAGGTGAAGGCGGGCATGTTGTGGGTAAATCCAAACCGCTCCAAGGTGTTGCCAGGAAGTGTCAGGTGTCTTCAATGTTATAGACCGTAGCTCGCCACCCTACCCCAGACACCGGCTTCTCAGCTGTTCATCTCCACGACCCCACCAAGCGCATCTACTTTTCTGCAGGTTGACACAGAATGCTGCAGTAACTCAGCGGGCCAGGCAGCATCCCTTGAGAGAAGGAATAATAATAATAATATATTTCTTTATTCGTCCCACACTGGGGAAATTTACAGTATTACAGCAGCAGTGGATAGCAAGAGAGCAAGAGATCATTCATTATAAATAAAAGATATATAAATTGTCATCAGTTTTCTGTGTGTTCTTAGCTGTTATTGTTGACTCGTCTGCTGGGAGCAGTGCTGGTTGTACAGTCTCACAGCAGCGGGAAGGAAGGACCTCCTTGGGGTGAAGGAGTCTGTCACTGAAGGGGCTACTCATTGCAGTGACAGTGTCCTGCATGGGGTGGGAGTCGTTGTCCAGCAGCGATGTTAGCTTTGCCATCATCCTCCTCTCTCCCACCACCTGCACTGAGTCGAGGGGGCAACCCAGGACAGAGCTAGCCTTCCTGACCAGCTTGACGAGTCTCTTCCCTTCCGCCGCTGAGATGCTGCTGCTCCAGCAGACCACTCCATAGAAAATGGCTGATGCAACCACCTGTGTTGTAGAAGGTCCTTAGGAGTGCCCCCTGCACTCCAAAGGACCTGAGTCTCCTTAGCAGATAAAGTCTGCTCTGGCCCTTTCTGTATAGCGCATCGGTTTTCAGTCCAGTCCAGACGATGGCAGAGTCGTCAGTGAACTTCTGTAGATAGGAGTCTGTAGAGCTGTGCCTGAAGTCCGCAGTGTACAGGGTGAACAAGAATGGCGCTAGCACTGTTCCCTGCGGAACCCCAGTGCTGCAGACCATCCTGTCTGAGACCAGGTTCTTTGTCCTCACATACTGTGGTCGGTTGGTGAGGTAGTCCAGAATCCAGGATGTGAGGTGGTGATCCACTCCTGTGTGCTCCAGCTTGTCCCTCGGAAGCCCCGGCTTGATGGTGTTGAATGCACTGGAGAAATCAAACAACATGATTCTCACAGTGCTATCCGGCCTCTCCAGGTGTGAGAGAGCTCTGTTCCATAGGTAGATGATGGCGTCCTCCACCCCGATGCAAGTCTGGTAGGCGAACTGCAGCGGATCCATTGATGGTCTCACCAGGGGGCGGAGATAGGCGAGGACCAGACACTCCAGTGTCTTCATCAGGTGTGATGTCAGTGCCACCGGCCTGTAGCTGTTGAGTTCCTTCGGGTGCGGCGTCTTTGGTGCCGGTACCACGCAGGATGTTTTCCACAGCTGTGCAACTCTCCCCAGTTTCAGGCTCAGATTGAAGACGTGCTCCACTATCCCGCACAGCTGGTCTGCACAGGACTTGAGGAGCATCGAGCTGATGCCGTCCGGACCAGCCGCCTTCCTCGCATTGATCTTCCTGAGCTCATTCCTCACCTGGTCTGTGGAGAAAGACAGATTGGAGCACAGGGGCTGGGTGCTCAAGGGTGTGAGAGGAGGAGGGGGTGTGGGGGAGGGGGGGGCAATGGTGTGTGGGGGTGGGGGTGTGGGGGGGGGGTGTTGGTATAAAATAAGTCCAGTATTTTGTTGTCTCTGGTGTGGCAGGTGACGTACTGGGTGAACCTGGGCAGAGTGGATGATGGGGGTGTGTGGTTGAAGTCCCTGAAAATTAGAAAGAAGGCGTGTGGGTGCTGTGTTTGTAACCTGCTCACAGCTGAGTGCAGTACATCACAGGCTGTGTGGCCATTAGCAGAGGGGGGAATATATGTTGCCATCACAACAACATGTGAGAATTCCCTCGGTAGATAGTAAGGCCTCATGCTAACAGCTGACAGCTCGATGTCCCTGTGGCAGAGCTGCTCTTTGACAGTGATGTGCCCAGGGTTACACCATCTATCATTTACAAACACAGCCAGCCCTCCTCCTTTACTCTTACCACTCTCCACTGTTCTGTCCGCCCGCCTCAGGTGAAAACCGTCCAGTGAGGCGTTGGTGTCCGGAGTTACCGTGTTCAGCCAGGTCTCTGTAAACAGCACGATGCTGCACTCCCGATATTCCCCCTGGTGCCTGGTCAACGCCGCCAACTCCTCCATCTTGTTGGGGAGAGATCTTACGTTTCCCATAACGATGGACGGGACCACTGGACGGGAGCACTGTCCTCCCGGCTCGACGCCGGATTCCAGCACAGCAACCTCGTCTCCTCCTCCTCAGCTCACGGGGGACGTCGGGTCTCTCCTGAGACAGCAGCGCTGGGTCACGGAGCACTAACAGCTGCCCCCTCATGTGAACAATAGGGCCCTGGCTGCACGCGGGATCTCCGGGCACGGTAGGTGAAAACAATAGTGCAAAAACGTCGGCTTTAGTCTCCTAAAGTTACACAAAACTAATACACAAGAATAGTGAGAGAAATAACTTAACTAACTACTAAGAAAGAGAAAAAACGCTCAGCAGTGAGCAGGAGCTGCTGCAAGGGCTGCCACACAGGGAGACGCCATCTTGAACCAATTGAATGGGTGACGTTTCGGGTCGAGGTGCTGCCTGACCCGCTGAGCTACTCCAGCATGTGTCCACCTTCGATTTAAACCAGCACCTGCAGTTTTTTTTCCCCTACTTTTCTGCACGGTTCCTGTTGCGAAACAGATCTCCCCATGGTCAAGCTAGGTGATCACTTGTCCAATTCCCTTCACTCTCCCTCTGTCTCCAGTCTGCAGCAATGGCAGGATTTCATGGAGGAAAGTCTTCCTTGGCTTCGTGCTTGCAAGGCCTATTCTTCTGCATTCAAAACCACGGGCTTTGGGGAGGGGAAGGACAGCAGGACCCTTGGAGCCTTGTCTCCAAATTGCACCACCCCATCCAACCACTACTCCACCCCATCACACCACAACTTCTCAGTGCCTGATTTTTGTGCTTTGAAGAATCTCAAATCATAACCAGGGGCCACAGTCTAAGAATAAAGGGGATGCCATTTAAAACTGAGATGAGAAAAAACTTTTTCACCCAGAGAGTTGTGAATTTGTGGAATTCTCTGCCACAGAAGGCAGTGGAGGCCAATTCCCTGGATGAATTTAAAAGAGAGTTAGATAGAGCTCTAGGGGTTGGTGGAATCAAGGGATATGGGGAGAAGGCAGGCACAGGTTACTGATTGTGGATGATCAGCCATGATCACAATGAATGGCGGTGCTGGCTCGAAGGGCCAAATGGCCTCCTGCACCTATTGTCTATGTTCCTATGTCTCTATGATCATAATCATAATCATATCATACTTTATTAGCCAAGTATGTTTTGCAAAATACTCTAGTACATCAACTTAATAATTATTGCAGCTGTGCAGTTATAAGCAATAAATAATTCTTGTGGCAGTGCAGTTATGAGCAATAAATGTATTTTATAGCCTTAGATTCCACATTGATATTGCACTTATCCTCAATTAATATGTTTTTTATCATATGTTGTGAAATCTCAACCAGTGTCACCCGACATTCTATAATAAATGCTCAGGTAATACATTCAGATTGGATTATTTTATTGTCATGTACACCTGTTCCTTGTTCACATGAAGCTCACAGAGCAAACAGTATCTAGAAATACAGTATTATAGAAATAATAAACACAACAATAAATACACAGACTGGGGCAGAACAGCAGAAGGATTGCAGTGCAGTCTGAAGTAGTGCAGTGCAATAACAGAATAACTAAATGCGATAGAGTTAAAAATAAGAGTGGGTGGCAGAATCTTTGGGATGGAGGAGTGATCCAGATTAGTTCAGCAAGGAAGAAGCTGTCCTTAAGTCTGGAAGTCCCAGTTTTCAAGCTCCGGTATCTTCTCCCTGAAGGTAGAAGAGGGAGAAGAGAATGACCAGGGTGTCAGGCTGTGAAGGTGGCAGGCAGGCTGAGGGTGGAAATCAGTCCGTGAAGATGGACTGGATGGAAGGAAGTGATGAGCCTGCATGTGCTGTTGAGATCACATAGTGAATGAAAATGGTAATAGCACAGAGAATGAGAGATATCGTGTTTTCTAGCTAACAGCCATTATAAAGAATAGAGGAGCAAACAAAATGTGTAGGAAAGTCTGAAGAAGGGTCTCGACCCGAAACGTCACCCATTCCTTCTCTCCACAGATGCTGCCTGTCCTGCTGAGTTACTCCATCATTTTGTGTCTATCTTCAAAGGAATAGAGGATCATTTTAATTATCCATTGTTTTATAATCATTGATAGTTACCTCTCTGTATTATTATTATTATTATTATTATAATTTCTGATCGTATTTAATTTATCGAATCAGACGTTACAGAACAAAGTCATTCAGTTTAATGTGACTGTGCTGGCTCTGTGACAAAGGTTTTCCTTTAACCTCACTCAACCCTCAGCCCCATCTTTCTTGCCTAAACCGAAACTGAAAGTGAAACTTTGCTCAGTGAATTTTCCCCGTTCAAATATTTAATTCATCGCATTTTGAACTGCTCCTCTGAATTTGTTTTCGCTACCCATTCAGGCTGCGGATTCCAGATCGCAACAGCACCCTATATGGGGAAAAAAGATATTCAATGTCACTCCCTGTTTTTCTTTAAATCCACGTTCTCTGAAAACTGGCCTGCGTGGAAGCATAGTGGAGGCTGCACCATTTAACAAAGAAACTGCGCCCGCATTGCAGATGTTCCCCAAAGTCTCCTCTAGGTTTAATCCTATTCCACTATGCGTTCAATCGCTATTTTCTGCAAATATTCCACCTTTTTATGGTGGTGTTTTTCCAATTGAAATTATTTTCTTTTCCTCATTACTTTTTCAATTTGTTTTTGGTGTTAAAAGTAAATCTTTGGCAAGAGACCCACTTGTGAACACCTGAAAGTAAATGACTTCTTAAACTTCCCCGTTCTCAAGAGTACAATTTCAGTCCCTGCCTCTTATAACTAAAGCTTCTCATCTTCGGTTTGGTTCTGGCGGATACTCTCTGCGTTTCCTCTAAATCCTTTTCTAATTATATTTTTTAAACAGATCCCCGGGGGGCTTAAACATACTTGCTGCTCACCTTCAATGCAGCATATATCAAGATTAATCCTACAGAGTGACATTTTTTTTCATACTGAATGCATTATTTATTTTTTCTTGAAGAGAATAATCTCAGACAAAAGCGTATTGTTCATTTGCACAAATCCTCCAAACACTTCATTTACACCTTTAAATGATGACACCTTTAAATTCAAGTCCTCTATATGAATGATAGCATTGAGCTCAAGGGTACAGGCTGCAAAATAGCAAGCCAGTGACTCCAATGTAACGCTCCAAAGGACCCTGTGTTATGTGACTGATAATTGCAAATCCTTGATCTGGGGATCATATTTCAAAGTGTAAAGAATGAACAGGATTATATTTTCATTTTCTATGAAATCTAAAACTCCCATTTGGAAAACAAGCCTCCATCTGGTCGGAATCTGTTTGCTTCCTAGAATTTCTTCTGGAAAAGGCCTGCAACTTTGGGAGCAATCCCAGTGTTATATGCCCTCGAAAAAATATATTTTGTCAGTTTCCAGTTGTTTTAAAACATCTAGTGAGCTTATCTAATTAGGCAAACAGTGTGAGCAATCAGATGAGCTGTCACAGGCCGTGAATAGCTTGCGTTATTTATCAACGTGTTTTGATCAAAATTAAATGGATGTCTTTTTCATTGGTTTAATGAGCATGTTCACAGAGACAGAGAGAGAGAGAGAGAGAGAGAGAGAGAGAGAGAGAGAGAGAGAGAGAGAGAGAGAGAGAGAGAGAGAGAGAGAGAGAGAGAGAGAGAGAGAGAGAGAGCGAGAGAGAGAGAGAGAGAGAGAGAGAGAGAGAGAGAGAGAGAGAGAGAGAGAGAGAGAGAGAGAGAGAGAGAGAGAGAGAGAGAGAGAGAGAGAGAGAGAGAGAGACTTATTATTCCCCTGTAAAGATTGTGATGGATTTATCTGGCAGACACATCTGAGTGTGGTTCGCACTTTCAAAGACAAGAGGTTATGATGCTCGTTTGAACATTTTTAACATTTCAACTGCCCTGCTGCTTTCAGCTGAATGATGGTATAAAGTATTGTTAACATGGAGGTAAGGTGCAATATCGCAGTAAGATGGTTGAGTGTTGGGGTAATGATGGAGTTTTGCTTGACACTAATCTGCAGAGAGCTCAGGTCAATATTGACTTCTCTAACTTCAAGTAACCCTTGCATTCCCTCTCTCTCCATCCCTCCCCCTTCCTCATTCTCCGACCAGAATAACTTTCCCATGATTATTAAATTTTATCTCTGTATGCTTCGTTATTACTTTCTCCTAGCTTACAAGGATCGATCTATCATGTTAACTATTGTTAACAATAATCAGTCAGAGAGTTGTAAATCTGTGGAATTCTCTGCCTCAGAAGACAGTGGAGGCCAATTGTCTGGATGCTTTCAAGAGAGAGCTAGAGTTAAAGATAGTGAATGATTGTGAATGGTCAGCCTTGATCACATTGATTGGCGGTGCTGGCTCGAAGGGCCAAATGGCCTACTCCTGCACCTATTGTCTATGCCCATTGTCTATTGTCTATTCGACATTTTCCTTGAGCTACATTTCCTTTGATATCTCGTTTTCACACCTTGCCCTTCCTTATCTTTGTGTATCCCTCTCACCTGACTCTCTGAAGAAGGGTCTCAATTTGAAACGTCACCCATTCCTTCTATCCAGAGATGCTGCCTGTCCTGCTGAGCTAATCCAGCATTTTGTTTCTATCTTTGGTATAAACCAGCAGCTGGAGTTCCTTCCTACACATTTTGTCTATTATGTCCGTTAACTAAAATAAGTTTACACATCACTATTTAGCATTTCTGAGGGTAGATTGAAGAATGAAGATATTCCTGAGTCAGAGTCCACTGTGAATTCCAAAAAGGCCATATGTGGTGAATGATACTGTTCCCTGTGTTCCTCTTGGAGCTGTCAGATGGTGATAATCATATTCTGCTCCCACCGGTGTGGGACTAAGTCCTGGTCAAATAAGAAAGTATACAGTCCATGACACACCTACTCAATCACCAAAGTCAATAGACAATAGACAATAGATGCAGGAGGAGGCCATTCGGCCCTTCGAGCCAGCACCGCCATTCAATGTGATCATGGCTGATCATTCTCAATCAGTACCCTGCCTTCCTGCCTTCTCCCCATACCCCCTGACTCCGCTATCCTTAAGAGCTCTATCTGGCTCTCTCTTGAATGCATTCAGAGAATTGGCCTCCACTGCCTTCTGAGGCAGAGAATTCCACAGATTCACAACTCTCTGACTGAAAAAGTTTTTCCTCATCTCAGTTCTAAATGGCCTACCCCTTATTCTTGTTTCATGACATGTTTCCTGCCTCTAACGTGTCCAACCCCTTAATAATCTTATACGTTTCGATAAGATCTCCTCTCATCCTTCTAAATGGGTCCCTTAAATGTGTATATTTTAATGCTAGGAGCATTGTAAGAAAGGTGGATGAGCTTAGAGCCTGGATTGACATCTGGAAGTATGATGTTGTGGCGATCAGTGAAACATGGTTGCAGGAGGGTTGCGATTGGCAATTAAATATTCCAGGATTTCATTGTTTCAGATGTGATAGAATCGGAGGGGCAAGAGGTGGGGGTGTTGCATTGCTTGTCAGGGAGGATATCACAGCAGTGCTTTGGCAGGATAGACTAGAAGGCTCGATTAAGGAGGCTGTTTGGGTGGAACTCAGAAATGAGAAAGGTTTAGCAACACTTATAGGGGTGTATTATAGACCGCCAAATAGGGAACGAGAATTGGAAGAGCAAATATGTAAGGAGATAGCAGATATTAGTAGTAAGCACAGAGTGGTGATTGTGGGTGATTTCAATTTTCCGTATATAGACTGGGAATCACATTCTGTTAAAGGGCTGGATGGTTTGGAGTTTGTAAAATGTGTGCAGGATAGTTTTTTGCAGCAATACGTAGAGGTGCCTACCAGAGAAGGGGCAGTGTTGGACCTCCTGTTAGGAAATGAGATGGGTCAGGTGACGGAGGTATGTGTTGAGGAGCACTTTGGGTCTAGTGATCATAATGCCATTAGTTTCAATATCATTATGGAGAAGGTCAAATCTGGACCAAGGGTTGAGATTTTGGATTGGAGAAAGGCTAATTTTGAGGAGATGAGAAAGGATTTAAAAGGAGTGAAATGGAAATTGTTGTTTTATGAAAAGGATATAATAGAGAAATGGAGGATATTTAAAGGTGAAATTTTGAGAGTACAGAGTCTTTATGTCCCTGTTCGGTGGAAAGGAAAGAATAATAATTTGAAAGAGCCGTGGTTTTCCAGGGAAATTGGACACTTGGTTCGGAAAAAGAGGGAGATATACAATAAATATAAGCGGCAGGGAGTAAATGAGGTTCTTGAGGAATATAAAGAATGTAAAAGGAATCTTAAAAAGGAAATTAGAAAAGCGAAAAAAAGATATGAGGCTGCTTTGGCAAGTAATGTAAAAGTAAACCCCAAGGGGTTCTACAGATATGTCAATAGCAAAAGGATAGTGAGGGATAAAATTGGTCCATTAGAGAGTCAGAGTGGACAGCTATGTGCTGAGCCGGAAGAAATGGGGGAGATATTAAACAATTTCTTTTCTTCGGTATTTACCGAGGAGAAGGATATTGAATTATGTGAGGTAAGCGAAACAAGTAGAGTAGTGATGGAAATTAGACCTATTAGTTTGACGTCTGTGGTGGGAAAATTAATGGAAAAGATACTTAGGGACAATATATATAATTATTTGGATAATCAAGGCCTGATTAGAAACAGTCAACATGGATTTGTGCCTGGAAGGTCATGTTTGACTAATCTTCTTGAATTTTTTGAAGAGGTTACCAGGGAAATTGATAAGGGCAAGGCTGTGGATGTTGTCTATATGGACTTCAGTAAGGCATTTGACAAGGTTCCACATGGAAGGTTGATTAAGAAGGTTAAATCGTTGGGTATTAATAGTGAGGTTGCAAGATGGATTCAACAATGGCTGAATGGGAGATACCAGAGGGTAACGGTTGACAATTGTATGTCAGGTTGGAGGCCAGTGTCTAGTGGAGTGCCCCAAGGATCTGTGTTGGGTCCACTGTTGTTTGTCATTTACATTAATGATCTGGATGATGGTGTGGCAAATTGGATTAGTAAATATGCAGATGATACTAAGATAGGTGGAGTAGTTGATAGTGAGGTAGATTTTCAAAGTCTACAGAGAGACTTGGGCCTTTTGGAAGGGTGGGCTGAAAGATGGCAGATGGAGTTTAATGCTGATAAGTGTGAGGTGCTGCATTTTGGTAGGACAAATCAAAATAGGACGTACAGGGTAAATGGTAGGGAATTGAGGAATGCAGTGGAACAGAGGGATCTGGGAATAACTGTGCATTGTTCCCTGAAGGTGGAATCTCATGTGGATAGGGTGGTGAAGAAGGCGTTTGGTATGCTTGCCTTTATAAATCAGAGCATCGAGTATAGAAGTTGGGATGTAATGTTGAAATTGTACAGGGCATTGGTGAGGCCGAATCTGGAGTATGGCGTGCAGTTCTGGTCGCCAAATTATAGGAAGGATGTCGACAAAATGGAGAGGGTACAGAGGAGATTTACTAGAATGTTGCCTGGGTTTCAGCACTTAGGCTACAGAGAGAGGTTGAACAGGTTGGGTCTTTATTCTTTGGAGCGTAGAAGGTTGAGGGGGGACTTGATAGAGGTTTTTTAAATTTTGAGAGGGACGGACAGAGTTGACGTGGGTAGGCTTTTCCCTTTGAGAGTGGGGAAGATTCCAACAAGGGGACATAGCTTCAGAATTGAGGGACAAAGGTTTAGGGGTAACATGAGGGGGAACTTCTTTACTCAGAGGGTTGTGGCTGTATGGAATGGGCTTCCGGAGGAAGTGGTGGAGGCTGGCTCGATTTTATTATTTAAGAGTAAATTGGATAGGTATATGGATAGGAGGGGATTGGAGGGTTATGGTCTGAGTGCAGGTAGATGAGACTAGGTCAGGGAGAATGGTCGGCGTGGACTGGTAGGGCCGGACAGGCCTGTTTCCATGCTGTAGTTGTTATATGTTATATGTTATATGTAATTGTGCACCACCTCCCAAATTACTCATCTATCAGGCAGCATGTCTGGAGAAAAAGGATGGGTGATGTTTCGAGTCGGGACCCATCTTCTGACTGAATAGTTCAGTCCTGCTGAGTTACTCCAGCAATTTGTGTCTATCTGTGGTATAAATCAGCATCTTACAGTTTTTTGTTTCTATTTATCTACCGGTCCTGTCAGGTATTTCAATGCTCTTTCTGCACCACCTTTGACAGTCAGCAGGTCTCACTTTAGTCACATCAACCAGCTCACAATGCTCAGAATCGAAGTGGAACCCTTCACCCCAAGCACCACCTTCACAAGAAAAGAGGTCACTCATTTCTAAACTCAAGGTACTCCAGTGGGTCAGGTAGCATCTGCAGAAGAATCCTGACCCAAAATGTCTCCTATCCATGTCCTCCGCAGATGCTTTCTGATGCACTGAATTACTCCAGTACTTTGTGTTTTGCTCAAGAATCCAGCACCTGCGGTTCCTTGTCTCACTCATTTCTAATACCAGTGTTTGATGCTTATCAATAAGATCTCTGCTGTGCGACCTTATAATATCAGAGAGGAAGGTCATCAGAAAGTTTCTTAAATTTTGAATTTCACATCTGATGAATTTAAAATGGAAAATAGTTTTTTTTTAAATTAGCTGCTCGAATCAGCAGAGGGGTTTGGGAGTCTGGCTGGCAAGTGAAGAGTCATATATTGGGAAGGGTAGGAATCATTCAATCTGTCATTAAGAAATGAATCTTTGCTGCTGCCCTGGAGAGGAAAGGTGAAGGAACCTCTGTCATGTGAACAAGTTTCATGCTGACATTGGGATCCCAGTTCCAGCACTCGGGCGACACGGTGGCGCAGCGGTAGAGTTGCTGCCTTACAGCGAATGCAGCGCCGGAGACTCAGGTTCGATCCTGACTATGGGCGCCGCCTGTACGGAGTTTGTACGTTCTCCCCGTGACCTGCGTGGGTTTTCTCCGAGATCTTCGGTTTCCTCCCACACTCCAAAGACGTACAGGTATGTAGGTTAATTGACTGGGTAAATGTAGAACTTGTCCCTAGTGTGTGTAGGATAGTGTTAATGTGCGGGGATCGCTGGGCGGCGCGGACTCGGTGGGCCGAAGGGCCTGTTTCCGCGCTCTATCTCTAAATCTAAAAATCTAAATCTGAAAAAAAGACTACCAAGTCATTTTACCCAGAGAGTTGTGAATCTGTGGAACTCTCTGCCACAGAAGGCAGTGGAGGCCAATTCGCTGGATGTTTTCAAGAGAGAGTTAGATATAGTTCTTATGGCTAACGGAATCAAGGGACATGGGGAAAAAGCAGGAACGGGGTACTGATTTTGGATGATCAGCCATGATCACATTGAATGGCGGTGCTGGCCCAAAGGGACGAATGGCCTACTCCTGCACCTATTTTCTCTTTTTATGTTTCTATGTCTTGTAGTCTTGGCAAGACTGAGCACAGTGGGTCTACTCAGTATAGGCAGTCAGCTGTGCCCATAGAAGGCCTGTGACAACCAGTGTTGTCCTTGCCCTGAGACACTCAAAAATGGCAGCACCGTCTGGGTAAATATCTTTACTATAAAAAGATGATGGAGAAAATTAAACATATAATTTTTAACAAACACACTTGACAAACTGAAGAGTATAGTGACACATCAGTTGGTCTGCTGCATAGCTCCAGTGATCCAGGTTTCAGTATTGCCATTGGAACTATTTGTGTGATGTTTGCGTGTCCCTCCCGTGACCATGTAGGTTTTCGCTGGGTGCTCCGACTTCCTCTCACATCCAAAGATGTGCTGGTTGGAAGATAAATCCGCCCTTGTGTAGCAGGAGCCACCTTGGGTGGCAGGAGAATTAGAGGGGAGTTGCCGGAGTGTGCGGGAATGGCTGCATCACAGGGGAATGGGACTGATGGGGATGGTCTAAGAGCTAGTTTAGATTTGATGGGCCAAATGGCTTCCTCCTGTGCCCTGTGATCAGATGAAAGTACAACTAATCATTCAATCAAGGTATTTATTCACAAAATACTGGAGTAACTCAGCAGGTCAGGCAGCATCTCAGGAGAGAAGGAATGGGTGACGTTTCGGGTCAAGACCCTTCTTCAGACTGATGTCAGGGGAGGGGGCGGGACAAAGATTGGATGTAGTAGGAGTCAGGAAGACAGTGGGAGAACTGGGAAGGGGGAGGGGAAAAAGAGGGACAGAGGAACTATCTGAAGTTAGAGAAGTCAATGTTCATACCGCTGGGCTGTAAACTGCCCAGGCGAAATATGAGGTGCTGTTCCTCCAATTTCCAGTGGGCCTCACTATGGCACTGGAGGAGGCCCAGGACAGAAAGGTCAGACTGGGAGTGGGAGGGGGAGTTGAAGTGCTGAGCCACCGGGAGATCAGGTTGGTAAAGGCGGACTGAGCGAAGGTGTTGAGCGAAACGATCGCCGAGCCTGCGTTTGGTCTCACCGATGTGGTGAAGTTGACATCTGGAACAGCGGATACAATAGATGAGGTTGGAGGAGGTGCAAGTGAACCTCTGCCTCACCTGGAAAGACTGTTTGGATCCTTGAATGGAGTCGAGGGGGGAGGTAAAGGGACAGGTGTTGCACCTCGTGCGGTTGCTGGGGAAAGTACCTGGGGAAGGGGTGGTTTGGGTAGGAAGGGACGAGTGGACCGGGGAGTTACAAAGGGAACGGTCTCTGCGGAACGCAGAAAGGGGTGGAGGTGGGAAGTGTGGCCAGAAGATCCCATTGGAGGTGACGGAAACATTGGAGGATAATTTGTTGTATACGTCGGCTGATGGGGTGGAAGGTGAGGACAAGGGGGAAGTGGGGGAGCAAGAGCGGAGTTGCAGGATATAGAGGAGACCCTAGTGACAGCCTCATCTCTAATGGAAGGGGAGAACCCTCGTTTCCTAATGAATAAGGACATCTCTGATGCCCGAGTATGGAACACCTCATCCCGGGCGCAGATGCAATAGACAATAGACAATAGACAATAGGTGCAGGAGGAGGCCATTCGGCCCTTCGAGTCAGCACCACCATTCAATGTGATCATGGCCGATCATTCTCAATCAGTACCCCGTGGATAAGTGTGAGGTTATCCACTTTCGTGGTAAGAATAGGAAGAATAGGAAAGCTTGAATGGTGTCAAGTTAGGAAAAGGGGACGTACAACGAGATCTGTGTGTCCTAGTGCATCAGTCACTGAAAGGAAGCATGCAGGTATAGCAGGTAGCTATCCTTAAGAGCTCTATCTAGCTCTCTCTTGAATGCATTCAGAGAATTGGCCTCCACTGCCTTCTGAGGCAGAGAATTCCACAGATTCACAACTCTCTGACTGAAAAGGTTTTTCCTCATCTCAGTTCTAAATGGCCTACCCCTTACTCTTAAACTGTGGCCCTTGTTCTGGACTCCCCCAACATTGGGAACATGTATCCTGCCTCTAACGTGTCCAACCCCTTAATAATCTTATATGTTTCGATAAGATCTCCTCCCATCCTTCTAAATTCCATTGTATACAAGCCTAGTCGCTCTAGTCTTTCCCGTTTTCTCTCTCCCTCCTTTCTTAAAAAGTGGGACAAAATTAGCTACCCTCCAATCCACAGGAACTGATCCTGAATCTATAGAACATTGGAAAATGATCACCAATGCATCCACAATTTCTAGTGCCACCTCCTTAAGTACTCTGGGATGCAGACCATCAGGCCCTGGGGATTTATCAGCCTTCAGTCCCATCAGTCTACCCAACACCATTTCCTGCCTAATGTGGATTTCCTTCAGTTTCTCCGTCACCCTAGGATCTCTGGCCGCTAGAACATCTGGGAGATTGCTTGTATCTTCCTTAGTGAAGACAGATCCAAAGTATCGGTTCAACTCGTCTGCCATTTCCTTGTTCCCCAATATTATTGGCTAGTTTACCCTCGTACCTCATCTTTTCTCCCCGTATTGCCTTTAGTCATCTTCTGTTGCTTTTTAAAAGAGTCCCAATCCTCTGGCTTCCCACTCTTTTTTGCTTTGTTGTACTTCTTCCCTTTTATTTTTATGTTGTCCTTGACTTCCCTTGTCAGCCAAGGGTGCCTCTTAATCTCCTTGGAATCTTTCCTCCTCTTTGGGATAAATTGATCCTGCAACTTCTGCATTATTCCCAGGAATACCTGCCATTGCTGTTCCACCGTCTTCCCTGCGAGGGCCTCCTTCCAGTCAATTCTGGCCAGCTCCTGCCTCATGCCTCTGTAATCCCCTTTGCTATACTGTAATACTGACACTTCCGATTTTCCCTTCTCCCTCTCAATTTGTAGAGTAAAACTTATCATATTGTGATCACTGCCTCCTAATGGCTTTTTTTTACCTCGAGTCCCCTTATCAGATCAGGTTCATTGCACAACACTAAATACAGAATTGCCTTCTCCCTGGTAGGCTCCAGTACAAGCTGTTCTAAGAATCCATCTCGGAGACACTCCACAAACTCCCTTTCCTGGGGTCCATTACCAACCTGATTTTCCCAGTCTACCTGCATGTTGAAATCTCCCATAACCACCGTAGCATTACATCTGTGACACGCCAATTTTAGCTCCTGATTCAACTTGCACCCTATGTCGCGGCTACTGTTTGGGGGCTGTAGATAACTCCCATTAGGGTCTTTTTACCCTTACAATTCCTCATTTCAAGCCATACTGATTCTACATCTCCTGATTCTATGTCACCCCTTGCAAGAGAGTGAATATCATTCCTCACCAACAGAGCGACCCCACCCCCTCTGCCCACCTGTCTGTCTTTTCTATACGTTGTGTACCCCTGAATATTCAGTTCCCAGCCCTGGTCCTCTTGTAGCCATGTCTCTGTGATTCCCACAACATCATACTTGCCAATGTCTAACTGAGCCTCAAGCTCATCCACTTTATTTCTTATACTTTGCGCATTTAAATACAACACTTTAATTTCGGTATTCACCTCCCCTCTCACACCGGTCACAATTGGCCCTGACCTTACTCTCTTATCCCTTCTAGAACTTCCCTCCCCATTCATTCGAGAGTCCTTTGCAATTTCTCTTGTATTTGCTTCCCCTTTAACTCCATCTTCATATTCCCAGTTTGTCAACCCCTCCCCCCCACTACTTAGTTTAAAGCCACACTTGTAGCACTAGCAAACCTACCTGCCAGAATGTTGGTCCCCCTGCTGTTAAGGTGTAACCCGTCCCTTTTGTACAGGTCCCCCCTAGTAGATGGAGGAATTGGGAGTAGGGGATAGAGTTTTTACAGGAAACAGGGTGGGAAGAAGTGTAGTCAGATGATGCAACCACCAATTCACTGCACCAGCATTGGACACCAGGACATCTACTGGCATCTGTAAGTGAGTCATGGGTCTACTGTGGATAGGGTGAGCAGTTTTAAATACCTGGGAGTCCACATCAAAGAGGATCTGACATGGACAACACACATTGCCGCACTGGTGGGCAAGGCAAGGCAGCGCCTTTACCACCTCAGACAGCTGAGGAAATTCAGAGTGTCTCTGAGGATCCTTCAATGCTTCTACTCTGGGGCTGTGGAGAGCATCCTGTCCGGCAACATTACAGTCTGGTTTGGGAACAGCTCTGCCCATGACAGGAAGTTCCTGCAGGTCAGGGAGAATGGTCGGCGTGGACTGGTAGGGCCGGACAGGCCTGTTTCCATGCTGTAGTTGTTATATGTTATATGTTATATGTTAGAGCATTACGTTCGGCAGAATGCACCATGGGAACTACACTCGCCCCCCAGCAGGACCTATACATCAGGAGGTGCAGATCGAGAGCAAGCATGATTATGAGGGACCCCTGCCACCCCAGTAACGGAATGTTCCAGATGCTACGGTCAGGCAAACGCCTCCGCTGTCACGCTGTGAAAACGGAGAGGATGAGACGGAGTTTCTTCCCACAGGCCATCAGGACTGTCAACTTTCATATCACCAGGGACTAAATTTTCTTTTCTGTATTAATTTTAATTTATATGCTGTAATTGCAATTTTTTTTGCACAATACGCAGGCATTGCCACTTTCATTTCACTGCACATCGTGTATGTGTACGTGACAAATAAACTTGACTTGACTTGACTTGGTGGAACATCTGCCTCCAGTGAATTCAGTCCTGGATCACATTCAACATCAGGGTTTCTGATGGCCCCCCCATAAACATATTGCTCTGCACTAGATTGTCTAGGCTTCTGTGTGGACCGTTGCATCATTTCAGAGACTGAGAACCCCTGCTCTAAGGATTGTCCACACAGTGTCTATTGTAAACAGGGCACCATAGAGAGTGAGGCAGGTTTGAGACATAAGCAGATTTCTGCAACGTTTTATACCAAGAAAGCTCATTGAAAATCCTCTGTCTCTTCTCCTGCATGCAAATTAGTTGATTATTTGATTATGTGACAGAATTTAAGTCTTCAGTAATCAGTAAGATAACATGGTGGCAGAAAACTTGAGGCAAAAATGATGGCATTACATAGAAAATTCAGCAAGAAATAGATACATGTAGCTCACGAGTTGCGCGTTTTCACAAATCACTGGTTAATTTGCCAACAAGCAAATCTTTGGCCATTTGCCGTTAGCCACAATGAAACCCAAAAAAAGTCTTAAGCTTCTCGAGAAAGCCTTTTGCCAGTATGTAAAATTTTAATTTAGGAGCGTAGCTCCGTAGGCCCTATCATCGAGGCATAAACTCGATAGACAATAGGTGCAGGAGTAGGCCATTCAGCCCTTCGAGCCAGCACCACCATTCAATGTGATCCTGGCTGGAAGTTAACTCGATGTGGCTTAACTTGAATTGGCTGCCTTATGTCCACGTTTGTAAAGTGGGTCATGTAGGTTGCCATTGCCCATTGGAATCATGCAGAATAGGCAACTAACTGTTGCCCTTCAATGCTAATCTGAGGTGAGCATTGCCAAACAGGTGCTCAGACTCCAGTGAAGTCTGACCTGCCACAGCTGGAGATGTATTTAACTGCAGGAAGGACACCATGCTAGCATTATGCGCAAGGGGTTCAGGTTTGCTGTTGGTTAATATCTACTGGCAGTTGCTACAATTCATTGCATTCCACAACTGCTAAAGTCTTGAAGAATATCAATCTCCGAATCAGCAACTTCAAGAATTGCTTTATCTCATTGCTGTACAAATTAGCTTCACCATTCAGCATGGAAATATTGACTACAGTTCAAAAGCACATCATTGGCTAAGAGGTGTTTTTGGAGGCCTGGCATTTGAAAAATAAGATACATATGCAAATAATTTTTATGCTAAGCTGCTTCTTTAAAAATCTTTATGAAGTGTCCAGAAATGGTTTTCTAGGTTACAAATGCCATACAATTGTCATAGGTTATTGGTACCAGCGGATAGTGTCATGGTTTGGCAACAATACTCTTGTGTCTGAGTAACAAAGGGATGTGTTGCTGCCACATTCAGAGGTTTGAGGAAACAATCTGGTTGTTACTTCAATATAATAATGAGAGAGAGTTGGAACTGTTAGAGATCGAATCTTTTGGTTGAGAATTATAACATCGCCCCATCTCATAGAAACATAGAAAATAGGTGCAGGAGTAGGCCATTCGGCCCTTCGAGCCTGCACCGCCATTCAATATGATCATGGCTGATCATCCAACTCAGTATCCCGTACCTGCCTTCTCTCCATACCCCCTGATCCCTTTAGCCACAAGGGCCACATCTAACTCCCTCTTAAATATAGCCAATGAACTGGCCTCTCCTGGCCTTCTGACAGCCATTTATCCCTCAACCAACACCTAAGGCGTGCAATCCATTTGCTCATTTTGCTGTAATTTTTTTAAACATTGGGCTGTGTACATTTGCTGCCAAATTTTCTGTATTACCCGGATGACGGTGAGTCAGAAATATATCGATTAGTTTAGATTATTTTTAAGATAAATCGCGGAAACAGGCCCTTCAGCCTGCCAAGTCCGTACCGACCAGTGATCCCCACACACTAACACTATCCGACACGTACGAGGGACAATTTACAATTTTGCCAAAGCCAATTAGCCGACAAACCTGTCCGCCTTTGGAGTGTGTGAGGAAAACGGAGCACCCGGAGAAAACCAATGCAGGTCACAGGGAGAGCGTACAAACTCCATGCAGACAGCACCCGTAATCAGGTTTGGGCACGAGCCTCTGGCACTGTGAGGCAGCAACTCTACCGCTGCATCACCGTACCTTGTTGGAAAAGCCCCTGTTACAGAGGCACACTCTGATGTTTGATAGTGAGTTTACTTTTTTTTCTTTTTCAAACAATGTCCAATGGAGTCAATGAGCAAAATGACCGTGATATGATTAATTACTTCAAACTTACCTCTTTTAATAAGAGAGATGGTGGAACAGCAGGAGTATAGTTTGTGGAGCTATAATACTATTTCTACACAGAACTCGATTCCGAATAGCAATGTGTTGCCTCGGACTGAAAGAAACCAGCCTCATACATCTTAGCAAGAAGAAAATGTTTCCAGTAAATAAGAGTATCACAAAGCCAGAGTACTGATGAAAATGTGTACTATGTTTTTCCAGCTCCCAGGATATAGCCACCACCCTACAAAACCAATTACACTCTCTGCAAGAAATCCTTGTTTGTAGTTTTTCACCTGGAACATGAAAGAGATTGAAATATTCCTATTCATTACAATCAATATAGCGCACGTTTTAAGGATCTTGTTACAAAATGTTAATAGGTAAACCTAACAATTGGCGCACGTTTTCTGAGGATATACATCACTGTACTGATACATCTGGAATGACACAAGATAATTTTGGGGTGATTCACTTACCGTGTGTATTCATAATTTCGTGCACCTTTTCTCCACTCTAAAAACTAATTATCCTTGCGGCGAAAGCGTAGTAGTTCCCAACCTGAGGACTCTAGGTCACACTAGACCAAGTGGACCTGTTGGGCCCAAACCTCTCCTGCATTGGTGCATCACCTCCCCTCCCTCCCACCTCCCTCCCCCTCCCCCCTCCCTCCCCCTCCCCCTCCCCCTCCCCCTCCCACCAAATCCCCCTCAACCCCCCATTATCCTCCCTCCCCCTTCCCTTCCCGCCACTCCACCCCCCTCATCCCCCCCTTATCCTCCCTCCTCCCCCTCCCTCCTCCCTTCCTCCCCCCTCCCCCCCCCCCCCCCCCAGGAGATAGATTTAAATTTTAAAATGTGAAATACTTCAAAAATATAACACCAATTTCAATGAAACTTCTTCCATTAGCACCAAAGGGACGACGGTGAGTAGGGGGGGAGGGGGCTAAAACTGTCACGCTATCATGTACCACTTTGGCTGTAGTTCAGGAACAAACAAACAAGAGTTTTAGTATAACGATGTGGCCCATTCAGCACACTCCTGTTGTCCATGGGACATCCTGTTCTTAACTAAATTAAAAGATCACTGCCCACAGTTTGCTTGCTCGCTAACAAGTGGTTGGTAGATTTTGCCGGTGTAGAAATGAGAAATAGTAAAGAATACTGATTTCTACTGCCTTACTATCCGTTCACAAATAAAATCATTTTTGATGGTGTTGTCAAAAAAATCAAATAAATGCAGATGCTGGAAATGTGAAATAGAGTCATAGAGTCATACAACGTGGAAACGGGCCCTTCGGCCCAACTTGCCCTGCCGACCAATGTGCCCCAACTACACCTGTTCCACCTGCCAGCTTTTGACCTATCCCTCCAAATCTACCATAGCCATGTACCTGTCTGAATGTTTCTTAAACGGTGCAATAGTACCTGCTTCAACTACCCCCTCTGGCTGCTTGTTCCATGAACCCACCACCCTTTGTGTAAAAATGTTCGCCTCAGGTTCCCATTAAATCTTTCCTCCCTTGCCTTAAACCTATGTCCTCTGGTCATTAATTCCTATACTCTGGGCAAAAGAAACAAAAACTGAAAATACTTTTCTCCCCTCAGACGTTGGTCTGTTGAGGATGCCCACTATATTCTGTTTTGACTGACCAAAGAGTACATTGGGATAATCGAATGTAGACTAGCATGGCAGATACGTTGAGAACTACCACTTCAGAAGATGATAATTATATTTACAATTATGCGGTTGTATTGTGTACAACAATACAAGTCCCCCATATAAAACAAACAGTAATTGTAATTTCCAAACATTCGTATTAGTTTTTATTTTATTTCCAGTTAGATTAAAAACCACGTGGCTTGCAGCAGTTGCAAAAGATGTATCTGGTTGCAGTTAAGCATTGTACTAATCTTGGGACTGATCAGATTCTTAATCCATTGCATCTCACTTCTATTCAAAGATATTCTGGCAGAAATCGTGAGGCAAATAATAAGTTAATGAAAATTTCACACAAGAAGTGGATAGATCAAGAGCTATAATTTTTCATAAATTACTGGATGATTTACCAACATGCAAATCTATATCGCTCTGCCATTAACCATGATAAAACGCACAAAAAAATATTTTCACCATAATATTTCCCATTGAAGTTCACGACATCCCATAAAATTGTTGGATTTCTGTCATTAATGGGTATAAACCTGACATTCAGAGCTGGCAATAAGGATCCTATAATTGGTGTGAATTATAGACCAGAGGACAGTCTAGCTTTCAAATCCAGAAAGGGAACAGTGAATATCTCAGTCTGAAGAAGGGTCATGTTATTTCAGAAAATAACATTTTAGGTCATGTTATTTCACTAACTGATGTGGAAAGTTGTAAGATTCCAGGGATGAAAATAGAGCCACTTGTCTGTGGTGCTTGCAGCTCTCCACTGCCAGGGCTCTCCGGGTATTCGTCCGAGGTCCGCTGTAAGCCTATTGATGCAGAGTTTAATCATCACCTTACTGCGGTTTGAAGCAACCTTCAGATTGACAGAAGGAGAGCTGGATGATTTCATTTTTGACTGTAGACCCCATTGCTCTTATACAGCAGTCACACCTACAGGCTGTTTCTTGGCTGGTGTTCACGAGAGCTAACTCTAAATGCTGTGGATCAACGAAATGCTTTTCCCTTGCCCACAATGCCGTTCCCTTAACAGCTCCTTAAGACTCGTACAAGAATTTCTAAAACAACCAGACTACCATGTTGTCTTCTACTTGTCATTTTACATCGTTTCCTCTCTCACCGTTTCATATATCTCTCCCCTTTATTCCTTCTTTGTCTGAATAGTTTGATCCTGATACCTCCATTTTCTTCTGCTTCATTCAAGTTGTTCCTTTATCCTCTGCATTCCATGGCTCAGAGTGTTATAATATTGAGTACAACCTTCATGAGCACCCAACTGCAAGGTAAGTAAGGTCTGGACTATTTGTCTATTTACATTCCAGCAGCCTATGGCTTGAATATAAAGCAATAAGTCTAGTCAGAAAATAACTACAGATGCTGGTACAAATCGCAGGTATCACAAAATGCTAGAGGAACTCAGCAGGTCAGGCAGCATTTAGGAGAGAGGAAATGGGTGACATTGCTGTTCGAGACCCTTCATCAGTCTGAAGAAGGGTCTCGACCCGAAACGTCACGCATTCCCTCTCTCCCAGATGCTGCCTGACCTGCTGAGTTACTCCAGCATTTTGTGATACCTTATTAGACTGCAAAATTAGTGATTGTAATAATTTTCAGGCCATTACAAAATGTACTTTTCCTTGAAATATTTGCTTGTCATGTTTATTTTTAGCAGCATTTTTGCTATAAAAGTGATCATTCTTTCAAAATAAATGCAGAAAGATTTTCTTCACATAAAGTATATTTCACGTGCTATTATTTGTGAAGCTTTGAAGTTGAAGGGCTCGGTGATGCTTGCCCAAACAAATGTTTAGATTAAAATATTGACTAGTGTAGCTGGGACATTGTGTGGGCAAGTGGAGCCGAAGGGCCTGTTTCCATACTCTATCACTCTGTGACTCTATGACTCTATATGAAAAATCACAGAAATAAGTGGTCACAACATCAATAAAATCTGTTGCAAATTTGTTCAAATTCAGTGAAAGACTTTAGACTTTACTTTCGACATTGGAAAATAGCAAGGAAGCAGGCCCACGAGTCCGCACCGACCAGCGTACACTAAGACTATTCTGCACACTAGGGGCAATTTACAATTTTACCAATGCCAATTAACCTACAAACCTGTACGTCTTTGGAATGTGGGGGGAAACCGAAGCACCCGGAGAAAACCCACGCAGGTCACAGGGAGAGCATACAATCTCCCTGCAGACAGGATCTGCGGCCAGGATCGAACCCGGATCTCTGGCGCTGTAAGGCAGCAGCTCTACCGCTATGCCAATGCAACGCCTGGATTTAACCGGAATGTCCATTTATTTCAGCGTAAAGTTTTAATTCTTCCCCATTTATTAACTGTGAAGACGGAGACTTTCTGGAAGATTGCTGTCACTATTTTAAATCGCAAATCACTGACCCGATAAAGATGAAATACTCTGCTTGCATTAATTGGATTTGCCTCGTGCGTTTGTGCCTTGTGCACTGTGCCACAATCCAATTAGAAATGTGTGAAAATGTGGAATAAGTTATCAATAGTGATGCATTGAAACCTGCAGTATCTATCACTGACATCAGGAATAATGTTACCTCTACGAGATTTACAATGCTAATTTTAGATGAATTTGCGATAGCTTGAAATTAGATTAGTCGGCAAAAGCATTTTTTTTGCTTAAGACCACTAAAGCCTCAAAGCCTCATTGGTAAATACCTAATCCCTATTTATAAAATGTCAGGAACATTTACAGTAATTCAGTGATTTTGATCAGTAAATTGGAATTTTGGTTGACCATACATCAATGTCACTTAAGGTTAAGTTCAAATTCTGATTGTCTAAGCAGGTAAATAATATGCTTCATGAAGGATAAGCAAGGACATCGGGGCCTCAAAAGTAGTTGATGCTGCACCCATTTAACAAGCAATGTCCAATCTATCAAAGGCATCAGAATCATGTATCATTCCAAAGATCCTTCAAATCTAAATAATACCATAAACTACGTAAGAATAGCGGAATCCTCGTAAGGATAGCAGAGTCAGGGGGTATGGGGAGAAGGCAGGAACGGGGTACTGATTGAGAATGATCAGCCATGATCACATTGAATGGCGGTGCTGGCTCGAAGGGCAGAATGGCCTCCTCCTGCACCTATTGTCTATTGTCTATTGTCTAATACTGCAGCATGCTAACCCGTTAATTCCAGTAGGATTTACGAGTTTTGGCCCACCAACAATGTAGATGACTACTTTTCAGCACTGTGTCTGAGTCACAGAGCGTGGAAACAGGCCTTTCAGACCAACTTGCCCATGCCAACCAAGATGCGTATCTAAGCCAGTCCCATTTATCATATCATATCATATATATACAGCCGGAAACAGGCCTTTTCGGCCCTCCAAGTCCGTGCCGCCCAGTGATCCCCGTACATTAACACTATCCTACACCCACTAGGGACAATTTTTACATTTACCCAGCCAATTAACCTACATACCTGTACGTCTTTGGAGTGTGGGAGGAAACCGAAGATCTCGGAGAAAACCCACGCAGGTCACGGGGAGAACGTACAAACTCCTTACAGTGCAGCACCCGTAGTCAGGATCGAACCTGAGTCTCCGGCGCTGCATTCGCTGTAAAGCAGCAACTTTGCCTGTGTTTGACCCATATCCCTCTAAACTTTCCTACATTTCTGTGCAAGAAAGCAGTCTTGATGTTGCTCATTTATTTGAGTCGTGTTTTAAATTACAGTAGAAAAACATAATTTCTACGACATTTCTCCAGATACAACTCCTCGATGCGTATTTCTCCTCTGCTTTTACTATGGAGAAAGACATGAAGACTGGGGAACTTGGGACATGGTGATGTCGAGGTCAGTCCGTATTACGGTCGAGGAGGTGCTGGAAGTGCTAAGGTAAATAATCACGCGAGCCTGATCAGATACATCTGAGGAGACTGTGGAATACTAGAGAAGAAATTGCAGGAGTCCTGGCTGAACCAGCATTAGCCATGAGTGAGGACTGAATGGTGGCTAATGTAGTGCCTCTATTTAAAAGGGCTGCAGGGAAAAGCCTGAGAACTACAGACCAGTGAGCTTAACATCTGTGGTAGGTATATTACTGGAGAGGATTCTGAGATATATATATATATATATGCATTTGGATAGTCAGGGGCTGGTTAAGGATAGTCAGCATTTTTTGTACAAGTCTGATTGCGTTTTTTTTAAGAAGTCCTCCAAAAGGTTGATGAGGTCAAAGCCAAATGTGTTCTCGATGGACTTCAGCATGGCATTTGATGAGGCTGCACATGGTAGGATGCTCTGGAAGATTAGATCGCATGGGATCCAAGGAGAGCCAGCCAAAAGAAGGAGAGGGTGAAGGTGGAAGGTTGTTTGTTTGGACTGTTTCTTGTGGTGTGCCTCAGGGATCAGTGCTGACTGTGGTTTATATCGGCGACTTGGATGAGAATGTGGAAGGCAAGATTAGTACGTTTGCAGATGACACCATAGTGGGTGGAGAAGGGTCTCGACCCGAAACGTCACCCAGTCTGAAGAAGGGTCTCGACCCGAAACGTCACCCATTCCTTCTCTCCTGAGATGCTGCCTGTCCTGCTGAGTTACTCCAGCATTTTGTGAAATAAATACCTTTGATTTGTACCAGCATCTGCAGTTATTTTCTTACACTATAGTGGGTGGTATCGTAGATAGCGAAGATACTTAGCAAAAATTACACCAAGATCTTGATAATCCAGGCAAGTGGACTGAATGGATTTTAATGTAGATAATTGCCACGTGTTGCATTTTAGAACCTAAACCAGGCGGGAACTGCAGAGTGATGGAGATTGTTGTGGAATAGAGGGCCCTAGGTACATAGATCCCTGAAAGTAGCATCATTGGTAGATAATTCAGCAAAGCTTTCGGTACATTGGCCTTCATCAGTCAGGATATTGAGTATAGAAATTGGAATGGTATGTTACTGTTGTACAAGACGTTGATAAGGCTGCATTTTGAGTATTGTGTTCAGTTTTGGGCACCCTGCTATAGGAAGGATATTGTTAAGGTGGAAGCTGAAACAGTGCAGAGAAGATCCACAAGGATGCTGCCAAGACTTGAGGGACTAAGGTACAGGTAAAGGTTGGGTAGGCGAGGATTTTAATCCTTGGAGCGCAAGAGGCCGAGGGGTGATCTTACGGAGGTGCATAAAATCATGAAGGGAGCAGATAGTGTCAATGCACAAAGTCCCTTACCCAGAATGAAGAACATGACAATAAAGGACCATTGAACCATTGAACCAGAGAACCTCGGTTTAAGTTGAGAGGGGAAAGATTTAATGGGAATCTGAGGGGCAACCTTTTGATAGGCTGATGGTTATAAGGAATGAGCTGCCAGAGGAGGTAGTTGAGGCAAGTAGTATAATGACATTTAAAACACATTTAGGCAGGTACATGTAGAGGAAAGGTTTAGAGGAATATGGGCCAAATGCCAGGCAGGCAGGGCGGGGCTAGCATAAGTGGGCATCTCCAAGTTGGGCTGAAGTGCCTCTTCCATGCTGTATGACTGTGATTGGGAGGCATAGTTAATGAATGCGAGGGATTTTACTGATTGAGGAACTGAGCACCCCATTGAGCAGCAACTGAAAGACCATGGCTTCTGGGTGGAAGTTTAAAAAAATACCACAACTATCTTCCTTTGTTACAAGGTGATATTGTAACCAGTAACAGAAGCACAGAAGTTAGTTTGGATGGGGGTGGTCAACATCCATAACAAGTGTGGCTTGGTAGAATCTTCCATGTGCAGAGCAGGCTGAGGCCTGAAGGACACGACTGCACGGCTGGGTCAGAGTTGGGCAGTGAGTGAACCAAAGGAGAGATAATCCACATGACCCCACCCTCTCCAGTCACCCTGTTGCTAGATGGACACATCTAGCCAGAACTCTATGGACATGAGTTAGATGTAGCCGAGAGGTACGGAAAAGATTGTAAATTTGTTGGTCGTGAAGATTGGTTTCTAAGCTTTGGGTCAGGATGGTGATGAAGTGCGCCCATCATCAGCTGCTTCATTTATGGCCTTCCTTCCAGCATAAGATCAAAGCAACTGTCTGACATTCAATTCTATTGCAAAGGAAGCAACCTCTACCTGCGTGCTACAAAGTCTGAACAACGTTCAAGCTAAGAGGGTAAGTTGTATGTACCATTTGTGCCACACAAGTTCTGCAATGACCATCTCCATCAAGAGGAACTCTGACCAATCTCCCTTCATATTCAGTGGCAGAGCTATCACTGAATGCTCTACCATAAACATACTGGACGACAACCTTGACTGGAAATTTTAATTGACCAGACACATAAATACCATGGCAACAAGAGTAGATCGGGAACTGTGAGATTTGCAGTGAGTGGTTGTGTCGGAAGGAACTGCCGATGCTGGTTTAAACCAAAGATAGACACAAAATGCTGGAGTAACTCAATGGGATAGGCAGCATCTCTGGAGAGAAGGAATGGGTGACGTTTCGGCTCGAAGCCCTTAGGGAATTTACAATCTTTTTTCCCTAACTAGTCAACCTGAAACGTCAACCATTCCTTCTCTCCAGAGATGCTGCCTGTCCCGCTGAGTTACTCCAGCTTTTTTAAATGATGGTGTTTTGAGTGTTGTCCGCCTTTAAGAAATCCATAAAAATATCTGTACTATTTTGAAAATTGTTTAGTGGGTCCACAATGTTTTATGCTAACATCAAATATTCTCATATCGCAAAATTCTGTGTGCTAACGTACACACATTCCCTGTGATTTCATACATCTTAAATAGATATTCATTTCATCATTTGCTCAGAAGAAAATAAATTTGCATCACATCATCTATCCTTATAATATAAATCTACATGTCCTGTAGTTATCTACATAAAAAATGGCAGGACATTTTGCAATATCCATGCACTAGTCATCCTTGTGTACTGATGAACCATTAACTAACTCATGTGACAAATATACCTGCAAGAAAACCGCATCAAGGAGTAACTCAAGAAAACCGTTATCAACAGAGGGAAGGTGAACAATATTGATGTTTTGCAGAGATTACCATTTGTGTTCTTTAAAAAATAAATTTCCTGTCCACTGAACAATTGTGTTTCTGGTCTCCTCAGAAACATTTAGAAGCAGCCTTCTGCTGTGGGAAGAAGTAAAACTGGGACTACATGACACCGTGAAGAAAATCTGGTGATCAAATGTGAGTAAAGTATACATTTGCTGCTCACAGTCACTTCTACTTCCAGCGTGTTTGTAACACTTACAATGGCTCTTTCGTGATACTAAATATTATTTTTAAATCAGACTTTATTGTGCTCATCCATCACTGATGCTCTCTCACATTATCAGAAACCTCATAAAATTCTCTGCTCTGCACTCTGTTCCTCAATAAATAGAAAGTGCAAGTTGTATTCTTTACCCAGTTATGTTCTGAGTTTCAGCTTCACCTTCTGTTACGGATTCAATATAATTCACCTCCAAGCATACCTTGGGAAATATCTACGTGGTAAAGGGATATCATCTGATTATGATCTAACTGCTTTTTTATCTACTCGCCTTTGAAGAAGATGGAGTGGTCGAGTGAATGATCAAATAACACTAGGGAAATGGTGTTATAATATTATCTTAATGGAAAACACAGCTTTGTTGATTAAAATAAAAGTAGGACGGATTTGAATAGTTTACTGATGATGAATCTCCAGCCAATTTTAAGGAACAGAATGGAACATTGTCTGGGAAATAATATAGGTTCAGCGCCCAACATACCTTTGAAATGAATGCTGATCAAAGATTCAATTCTTTTACTTTAACTCCTCAGCAAATAATTGTCTGAGGATTTACTATTCCTCCTCAAAAGATGTTAACTGGCACAATGTGCTTCACTGAATGATTTTACATCATTTGGTTGAGTTCCTATGCGAAAAATGTGCACAAAATATAATTATAAAGGATCTAACAAGGGGGAATAACTTACATGCGAATAACTAACATGTGAATGTTACGATCTGAACAACTGATGTTAGACAGTTCGTGCCATCAAGATATGAAGGCATTGGAATAGGTCGTGACCAAAAGGAAATCTTGATATATTATTGGGTTTGTGGTTTAATTAGCTTCTGTAACTTTCCCCCGAGTCTGTAGGGAGTCGATGGAAAGCTGGAATAACAGAGAACTAGTGTGAACGGGCGATTGATGGTCGGCATGGACTCGGTGGGCCAAAGGACTTGTTTCCATGTTGTGTCTCTAAACTAAGCAAGTTGTTTTCAACAGGGCATCAAAGATCATGACAGGAATTGGGTCAAACAGCTTGAAGAAATAGAGACAATAAGAAGTTTCTGAACTGTCCATTTATGATGTGTGCACTTGCAAATTTTGGCAAATTCGACGCCAAGCAATGCAAGCCATCCAAATGTGAGGCTGCATTATCCACTGTCTCCTAGAGATGGGGAGCAACAACACAGACTTACACATAAACAAACATCATAATCATAATCATGATCATATTTTATTAGCCAAGTATGTTTTGCAACATACGAGGAATTTGCCATACAGACATTCCAATAAAAAACACCAAGGCACACAAAATACATTTTAACACAAACATCCACCACAGTGACTCCTCCACATTCCTCACTGTGATGGAAGGTGAAAAAAAAGTTCAATCTCTTCCCTTCTTTGTCTTCCCGTGGTCGGGGGCCTCGAACCTTCTGTTGGCGGGACGATCTTGGTTCCCGTAGCCAGCAGGAGCATCAGGGAGATCAAGCTCCCGCATAGGGGGGATCTCAGCTCCCAGCGCCGGGTGATCTGACTCCGGGTCGGGGCTAGTCGAACCTCTTGCAACTTTGGAGCTTCCCGACATCGGTCTCTACCCAAGACTGTGAGCTCTTCGATGTTGAAATCTGCAGGCCGCAGTTGGAGCGTCGATCCCAGGCAAGGGATCGCAGGCTCTAATGGTAAGTCCACGGCCCCATGGTGGGGCTCAAAGTCAGTCCCGGGTAAGGCCGCCAGCTCCATGATGTTAGGCTGCAGAGCGACCGGAGATACGATCCACAGTTTAAGAATAAGGGGTAGGCCATTTAGAACGGAGATGAGGAAGAACTTTTTCAGTCAGAGAGTGGTGAAGGTGTGGAATTCTCTGCCTCAGAAGGCAGTGGAGGCCAGTTCGTTGGATGCTTTCAAGAGAGAGCTGGATAGAGCTCTTAAGGATAGCGGAGTGAGGGGGTATGGGGAGAAGGCAGGAACGGGGTACTGATTGAGAGTGATCAGCCATGATCGCATTGAATGGCGGTGCTGGCTCGAAGGGCTGAATGGCCTCCTCCTGCACCTATTGTCTATTGTCTATTGTCTATTGTCTATTGAAAACAATCACATCTCCAGCAAGGTGAGAGATTGAAAAAAGTTTCCCCCGATCCCCTCCCCCACCCCCCACATAAAACAAACCAGAGAACATTAACACAAACGTTTTAATACACACTAAAAATAACAAAAAAGACAAAAAGACAGACAGACCATTGGCGAGGCTGCCATCGCTGACAGCGCCACCCGGTGCTCACAATAACATTAAATCTTTGTTATCATAACGGTCAGTTCCAAAACATTGAACATTTATTTCGTGGATATTTCTATCCAGTGCTTTGCTGCTTGAATTGGAGTTGAGTTGACTACTTTATTGTCACATGTGGCAAGTCACTGTGTAATCCTTTGCTTGCATAACCAAGGTATTCAATAGTTGCCACACAAAGGGCGCTGACAAAGTTACAAAGTATCCCGCGCCAGGTCCCCACCCTTGTTCTCCCCCCGGCCCCCCTCATGGCGGTCACCCCCACGCCGGCTCCTCCTTTGTTCCCGGTGGCGCGTCCCCCAACTCCCATGTGGCCCGTCCTCGACCGTTGTCGCCTCCATTGGCCGCCGCACCAACCTGCTCGACGAAGCCCCTGGGGTCCCCTCGCGTGGCGCTGACCCAGGGCCCAGCTGCAGGCTCCGTCTACCCAGGAGCCTTCGGCCGCGGGCTCCGCCGACTCGCGAGGCTCGGCCGCCCGCGAGGCTCTGACTCCGACTGATCAATTAATCTATGAGATTGTTACTATATATTACTTAACTAGACCAAGTGGACCCGTTGGGCCCAAACCTCTCCCGCATTGGTGCAGCACCCTGTCCTCCCCCCTCTCTCCTCAACTCCCCCTCCCCTCTCCCCTCTGCCCCACTCCCCCCTTCCCCCCTCCCTCCCTCCTCCCTGCTCCCCTCCCCCTCCCCTCCTTTTAAACTTTAAAATGTGAATAACTTTAAAAATATAACACCGATTTCAATAAAACCACTTGCATTATCACTAAAGTGACAATGGTGAGTAAGGTGGGCCTAAAATTGTTGCGCTATCGTGTACCGTTTTGGCTGAAGTTCAGTCACAAACAAGATAACAAACGAGAGTTTTAGTGTATAGATGTCATCAAGTCCATAACTCTAGTACCAATTTCATGAGCAAATGACATCCTGCTGAATGACAAAATGGAGTTGGTCATTCTAAGAAGTGATGACGTCAGGCTCCTGAAGCTCATTGGAATCAACCTCCATCTGACAATCTGATACCACATTCTCACTGGGTTTCCTGCTCCATGGTGGTTTTATATGTGGTTACCAGAGGATTAAATGTAACTTGCAATCATCTAAAAAAACTCCTTAGCAGCTTGATGTGACACACCCAGTAATTGCTTTTGTATTCATCGTGTCTATGGGACGAGTGCGCTATAATGCTGACAGCTATACTCTGCACTCTCTAACTTCCCATTTGCTCTACCTGTTGTACTTGAGTTTGACGTGATTGTATTTATGTATAGTATTACCTGATCTGACTAGATGACATCAAGGCTATCCACCCGGCAACTGATGCTGCCCCGGCCTGGATGTCTACCCTCGACCTACAACTTTAGGCTCTGCAAGCCATACGCAAGAAGAGGATCTGACTAGATAGCATGCAAATCAAAACCTTTAACTGTACTTTTGGTACACATGACAAAAATAAACCTAAACCTAAACAATCTCTTTTTTTCTCTCTCATATTTTCTCACTGTCATAACCTGTTGAAGAACGAGTTTCCTTGGTCAGATACACATTTCACCGGAAATGGCATTATTATGCGTGAACTACACAGAGAGCTTGTTTGCTTTCAGTGCCGAAGCTTCATCTTGCAGTTTAGTTTAGTTTAGAGATATTGATGGGATTATTCAGCAGTCGGATAAACCTGGAACGTGCTCAATTTACCTGTAAAATAAGACCAAACATGCTTTCAGTTATATCACTGGCAACATGACAGCTCGGCTCTGCCATGATTTTCTTGACTGGCAGAGAAGTCACCAGATGGCCTGCATCTGCTTCTGTCCCTTGCACTCCGATGTTCTAACCTGTTATCCTATTCTGCGGTAAATCTCTGCTCATCCATCACACCTCCATCTTGACTAATCCACATTAAATCCGACACCTCCACTGCCTCCAATTGACAATATCTCACTCTTGCGCTGTTTCTCAATATCCCTAAAAACACATCTTCAAAGTTTCCATCCGTCATGATTTTGGTCAAAGTACCTCAACTGAACAATACGGTGCTGTTGATATAATGTAACAACCACTCCATAACTATTATGTTAGTGAGCTATCACAGTTGTTGTTGTTCATCACTTGTTCTCCAGCACATCTAGTCTATAGTGTTGCGATGTGTATAGAGACGGCTGATTAGACCAATCTGGGCTTAAGAGTTGGTCCACACAGGTGACAGGGATGTAGGGATGCTGGCGTTTCAGTGGTTCTAGATTTTCTACATTCCCTTTTCCTCTTGGCTTCCATCATTCTAGCTTCCTCAAGGGAACGAGCCCCAATTTTTATGTGCTGGACCATCTGGACAATCCAACTGGACAATCCAACTGGACAATCCAATGCTCACTGTTCCTAGTATAGTTTATTTTATTTTAGTTTAGAGAAACAGCACAAAAACAGGTCCTTAGGCCCACCGAGTCCGCACCGACCAGCAATCCCCACACATTAATACTATCCTACACACACAATGGACAATTTACACATACACCAAGCCAATTTACCCACATACCTGTACGTCTTTGGAGTGTGGAAGGAATCTGTAGATCTCGGAGTAGACCCATGTGGTTAGGGGAGAACGTGCAAACTCCGTACAGACAGCACATCCTATTCAGGATGGAACCCGGGTCTCCAGTGCCGCATGCGCTGTAAGGCAGCAACTCTACCACTGCACCACCGTGGCCGCAGTGCATTGGTGCTGGGCATCAATGTTGAAGCTCTTCGGGAATGTTCTCTGAGAATCTTTGAATGTCTTTTTCATCGGTACTAAAAACACCAGCCCTGGAGTGGATCTCCCGCAGAGAGAGATGCAAACATTGCCTCTCACCATCAGTATGGGCAGTCAGCACCATTCTGCAAGGATTGACGACATGATGATAATAATAGTGCGACCTAACACGCAGTTCCACCTCCTTCAACGGGCCGAGGAAAGATTTGCAAGTAGAGTACTTAGTCACCTGCTGGAAAATGGCACTGATTCAGTCCCCAAAAAAGCAAAATTTGATGTTAATGTAAATCGTAGCATCAATAACATAAATTGACAAATTCAGTCAAAATGTCTAGAACAATATTACGATGTCAACATTCGTGTCGTACTAATGAAAATTTTTCATGCGGCCACACAGGATGCTGCTCCCTTAGTGAAACCACCAGGTTAAATTGCAAAAAAGATATTATAACCCCAGCTGACATTAATCTCAACCCATTGATTTAAATTGGAAGGGGTTGTGTGGGCTCTTGAGGGATGAGTCTACAGTCTAGTCATATCGACACCACACTATCATGCGTACATTCATAGAACTCAGCAAAAACAATAAATCATTACCGTAACAACATGACTGTATTTTAAACCAATTAGTAGAAACTCATTTCAACGACGATGAACATAAAAGAAGCCAAATAGATACTGCAGATTATTAAACCACACTCAATTTCAGAAGCAGCGAATGTGGAGGTTATTTTCACAAAACTGATAAAGTCTTATCAATGTGGCATTGGGTTGCAAATTACATTCAATAATGATAAATACAGTTTTGTGCATTGAATAATGTGTGCATCGTATATCGTGAATAGAACTTAATCGAGGAAATGTGACTGAAGTAATCTGAAGAAATCTGAGACTGATGGTAAGAATCAATGGCCAGACAATGTGGGTAATATATCAAGCAAGGAACAGCAACTTCTATTTATACGGCATCTTTGATATTGCAAAACATCCCAAACTGTTCCATGAGCATTATCGAGCAAAATGAGATAGGGAAAGATTAGTTTATGTTTCGACAGTGAACATTTCATCCTTACCAGTCCAAGCTCACAAGCACAGAAAGAGTAAGCTTTCTGTCTCGTGTTTCCTTTTGCTTATTTCAGGGTTTAGCACGGGGATAGACACAAAATGCTGGAGTAACTCAGCGGGACAGGCAGCATCTCCGGGTAGAAGGAATGGGTGATGTTTCGGGTCGAGACTCTTCTTCAGTCTGAGTCAGGGGAGAGGGAGATACAGAGATAAGGAAATGTACCGTGTGAAAGCGAGACAAAGGGGATGAACACCAAGGAAAATGTAGAATAGATTATTGTTAGCTTGGAGGTAACAACAAAGCAAACAGAGATAAAATGTAATCGAGGACAGTTAGACTGGTCGGAGAACTGGGAAGGGGGTGAGGGATGGACAGCCAGGGTTACTTGAAGTTAGAGAAGTCAATGTTCATACCGTTGAAGTGTAAGCTAACCAAACGAAATATGAGGTGTTGTTCCTCCAATTTGCACTGGGCCTCACTCTGACAATGGAGGAGGACAGAAAGGTCAGTGTGGGAATGGGAGGGGGAAGTTAAAGTGTTTAGCAACCGGGAGATCAGGTAGGTTTAGGACAACTGAGAGGAGGCGTTCAGCGAAACGATCGTCGAGCCTGCACTTGGTCTGAGCACGGGGAAGCAAGAATGCACGAAATAAGATAGCAAAAGCTAGGCAGACTCTGTAAAGTCCAGGAAACTATTAAAATCAGGAGAAATAGGGACATGAAATAAGTCCAAGGCATCGTTCAGGTTCAAAACCCAGTGGAATCTGCAAAGCTTTTCCATGTCAAGGCATCTTATTGCATTGATATATATATTTTTAAGGCTTTCTTCAGTGCTGTGATGTGAGGTCGGTACTTTACGCCTGGGACCCAGAATAAAATCTAACTGAGACAATTGCAAAGAAAATCTCAATTTCTCAATGGTCATTAAGAGACAACACGTTTCATCTACCCAATCCCCAAAAGAAACGTGTCTGGTGCACAAAATCAATCTCACTGCCTCGCAATGTAAGACAAAATGCAATCACCCTTTCTCCGGGAATATTGCAGCTGAATAATAAACGGAGGCAGTCATTCAGCTGTGCTGTCTCACATTGAATTCTGCTAATGGTCAGAGTTCGACTGAATGAGCAGCTCGGATGTATCATGTGACGAGGGTAATACCTTTAAGTGCATGACAGCCGATGGAGTTTACAGAAGTATTTCGCTTTAATGCCACTTTTTAACTTCATTATCTCTACGTTTGTGATGCCAACACTGCAATGAGCTTTTCTGCACCAGTGAGAGTTCTCAATCCTCCCGATGGTACACAATCTATTGTTTCCACTTAAATCTCTTCCAACTGGAACTGCTGGGAACAGCAGCTGTGAAAAACCATGATTCCCAACAGTGAAAAGGAGCACTTTTGCTCATCAGTTAATACAGTCGTAGTGACTTCCAGCTGCTGTTTATCTGGCATTCTCAAGTATCAACAAAGAAACTAATCATGGGATGGAATTTCAAACTAATCAGAGAATATTGTATTTGCTATTAAATGCGTACAGTTGATTTCTGATCTGTCGTCCTACTAAATTATTATTTTTATTCAACATAGGATAGTTCCTATTCATAAAGCTGCATTTGACTGAAAACGTTAAAGCTAGCCAGAATGGAAATAACTGGCTAATTCTCTTGTCATCCTCTTGTCTTCTCTTGGGCGGCATGGTGGCACAGCGGTAGAGTTGCTGCCTCACAGCACTTGCAAGCCGTGGACCCGGGTTCGATCCCGACTATGGGTGCTGTCTGTACGGAGTTTGTACGTTCTCCCCAAAATCCGCATGGGTTTTCTCTGAGATCTTCGGTTTCCTCCCACATTCCAAAGACGTTCAGGTTTGTAGGTTGATTGGCTTGGTATAAATGTTAATTGTCCCTGGTGTGTGTAGAATGGTGTTAATGTGCGGGGATCGCTGGTCAGTGCGGACTCAGTGGGCCGAAGGGCCTGTTTCCACGCTGTATCTCTAAACTAAACTAATCAAGCATGACACCCCACTGCTGTAAGTGACTTAAATTGATATTATAAGAAAATAACTGCAGATGCTGGTACAAATCGAAGGTATTTATTCACAAAATGCTGAAGTAACTCAGCAGGTCAGGCAGCATCTCAGGAGAGAAGGAATGGGCGACGTTTTGGGTCGAGACCCTTCTTCAGACTGAAGAAGGGTCTCGACCCGAAACGTCGCCCATTCCTTCTCTCTTGAGATGCTGCCTGACCTGCTGAGTTACTCCAGCATTTTGTGAATAAATACCTAAAATTGATATTATCTATATAATTTGTATATAATTCTCCCACTTGCTGCATTTTTATTCCAGGGAAATGATCCTACTTTTGTTGGGGGATGTTGCTCTAGTTTCTGCTTTCTCCACATTTTGGACAGATTTTGTTTTCTCACTAAAATAACTTTGATATGCGGTAAACTGTTTGCTGTATGCATACACATACCCACCTGCAAATCTTTGACTGCTTCAGAGTTGCCAGAAACTATGCTGTTCAAAGTGAGGACTTTAGGAATAGGAAATTATTGGTTATCTTAATAAATGTCTTTCTGGGTGGGAAGAAGTGTAATGGAGCATTATTTCAACTTCTTTTTGAAGCCAGAAAAGCACTTTATAGTTCCCTTCAAACGAGACACGTATGGCTTCCATTTTACTGTTTAGACTGTGGTACCTTGCTTAGTCCCAAGGCCCAAGACCCATTGTGGAGACGTAACAAAATCCATGCATATAAATTATTTAAATAATGAGAGAACATGGTACAGGTCCATTACCAATTTTCCAGCGACTGATGGTCCACCACCTCCTTTCATCTGGACAAAATTCCGAGAGCATGTGACGCACACTCTTCCATGTGCCTCCGCCCTGAAAGAATCAATCGTCCACTTCTTTGTTAATTGTTAATTCTTTATTGAGGTTTCTAGCAGTGCTTTAGAGACACGGAAGGGGTATAATGAGTGGGTCAGAGGTGTATTGTTGAGTTATTCTAATGTTGCCTCTCATGGTCTGACAAAATGGATAATCTGGCACGGTTCTGGTACCAAGGGTGCCAGAGAATTGATGGTGTTCCTGTACCATCAATGGTACTGTGCTTCAAAGGCATCCAACTGGGATGTCTTCCATCTTGTGGGATGTCATTTTCAGGAAGAGTAGAGAGTTCATCTTCTTCTTCCAGTCAATAGTGTGGCAACAAACAACATCGCAGAATTAGACCTTTCTCATTCCAAGTGTATACAGTCATTTTATTTCCATTTAATGGGTCAAGTGCATTTTATTTAAGGCACTTGAGAACACTTTAAGGAAAAGAGAGCATTTAAAAATCGCTTTTGTTTGAGATGTGGCAATAACAAGATTGATTGTTGGTCCTTTCCGATTCTATTCTATCAAATTGCTTCAATTGAATGCAATTTGCAACATCATGGAACTTTAGATAGACACGGAAAGTTGAAGTAACTCAGCGGGTCAAGAGCATCTCTGGAGAAAATGAATAGGTCGAGACCTTTCTTCAGACTGAGAGCCAGGGGGGTTAGGGGTTAGAGGTCACGGAACTTTTCCCTGGCTAATTTTGCGCCAAGATGGATCACTAGAGATTTTACAAGAAAATATTTATTCACAAAATGCTGGAGTAACTCAGCAGGACAGGCAGCATCTCAGGAGAGAAGGAATGGGTGAAGTTTCGGGTTGAGACCCTTCTTCAATCTGAAGAAGGGTCTCGACCCGAAACTTCACCCATTCCTTCTCTCCTGAGATGCTGCCTGTCCTGCTGAGTTACTCCAGCATTTTGTGAATAAATACCTTCGATTTGTACCAACATCTGCAGTTAATTTCTTATATTACAAGAAAATATGATATTCCTCGTTGATCTTGAACCAAATTATAATTTTGGGTAGAACTTAAGTATTCTTCTTTGGTGTTTCTTGGAATCAATTTTCCCTCTGGTTTTGTGGGCTCTGAGAAGTTCGTTTAATGAGCCCTATATTACAACTGCAAACCTCCACAGATGGGACGGGTGGTGGCTGATGAGGCAGGTACATAGGTAGATTGTGAGTTGGTGCATTCCTTCCATTGCTTACACTGGGTTTCTGCTTACTCACGATAAATGGCCTCAAGGTTCTCAATACCATCTGCAATGCTCCTTCTCCTGAGAGTCAGGGAAGAGACACAGAGATATGGAAGGGTAAGATGTGAAAACGAGACATCAAAGGGGATGAGGTTCAAGGAAAACATAGAATAGATCATTGGAGTAGGGCAAGAGATTCTCAGATATTAATATATTCAAGAGAGAGTTAAATTTAGCTCTTCGCGCTAATGGAATTAAGGGATATGGGGAGAAAGCGGGAACGGGGTACTGATTATGGATGATCAGCTATGATCATATAGAATGGCTCGAAGGGCCGAATGGCCTACTCCTGCACCCATTTTCTATGTTTCTATGAATCAATTGTAATGCTGTACTTTTTTCAAGCAAGTTTAAAGAACATCTCTTTTGCCATCTTCCTGGTAAACTCTTCTCACGACAAACATCAGAACAGAGAGTCCAGAACAAGGGTGGCATCCCAATTTAATTCACTGCATGTTACCAGGAATGTCACAAATTCTTCTAGTTCTAACTGTAGCATTATTTTACAGATTTGATTCTGAATACTGTATATTGTCAAGTCTCACAGTGAACTATCCAAGTGTGTCTTTTGCTTCCGGTTAATAATTTCAGCTCCTTTATATAATAATTTCAGCTCCTTTAGGCCAATTCATGTAATTGTTGAAAATATAGAGCTGTATTCTTCATAGGGTTCACATGACTAATATTTTATGAATAATCTCAATGAATCCTACGGGTTACAACACAGAGGGAGCAATTCTATTGAAAAATGTGTTTGTACTTTGTGACTCTAGGGGGAGAAGGAAGTAATAATTACACCCTTCAAGGGTTCCGACGCAAAATGTCACCTACCATGTGTAGGAAGGAACTACAGATGCTGGTTTACTTTGAAGATAGACACAAAATGCTGAAGTAACTCAGCGGGACAGGCAGCATCCCTGGATAGATGAAAAGGGTGAGACTGAGAGTCAGGGAAGAGGGAGACACATAGATATGGAAGAGTAAGAAGTGAAAACGAGAGATCAAAGGGGATGAGGTTCAAGGAAAACGTAGAATAGATCATTGTTAGCTGAGGGGAAGGTGACAACGAGGCAACGAGGACGGTCAGACTGAGTTACGTCACCTATCATGTTCTCCAGAAAAGCTGCCTGACCCGCTGAGTTTCTCCAGCACATTGTGTCTTTCTTTGTAAACCAGAATCTGCAGTTCCTTGTTTAGATTTTTTAGATTTAGATTTAGATTTAGAGATACAGTGCGGAAACAGGCCCTTCGGCCCACCGAGTCCGCGCCGCCCAGCGATCCCCGCACATTAACACTATCCTACGCACACTAGGGACAATTATTATATTTACCCAGTTAATTAACCTACATACCTGTACGTCTTTGGAGTGTGGGAGGAAACCGAAGATCTCGGAGAAAACCCACGCAGGTCACGGGGAGAACGTACAAACTCCGTACAGACGGCGCCCGTAGTCAGGATCGAACCTGAGTCTCCGGCGCTGCATTCGCTGTAAGGCAGCAACTCTACCGCTGCGCCACCGTGCCGCCTCCCAAAATAAAAGATAAAATCTGTGGGGCCCACTGGAATATATCCTTCTTGAATACAATGTTCCTTGCATCTTTGCTGATTTATATAATGAATTAATTGCTACAAACATACTGCCAGATTTGTTTGAATTTGCAGTATAATGTACAGTCAGCAGTTGGTTTTACATCGATCTTACATAGCACCATCATATTGGTTGCCAGTGCAAATCTTCTGCAGATTTTGATTTCCTTCTGCACTAACGTCAGATACTGGTGGGTGGCCAAAAAATCCCTGTAGAATTTCAATTGATAAATAAAAGAGCTATTAAAAGGTTGACCCAAGTACCAAATCCATTTACTCCACCTAGTGGTTGAGCTCTGGAATGGCGGCTTCATGAAACCTAAAATAAAAATGGAGACTGCTGGCTGGACAGGTAGGATCTGTGGAAAGGTATGTAGGTTAATTGGCTGGGTAAATGTAAAAATGTAAAAATGTAAAAATGTAAAAATTGTCCCTAGTGTGTGTAGGATAGTGTTAATGTACGGGGATCGCTGGGCGGCATGGACTTGATGGGCCGAAAAGGCCTGTTTCCGGCTGTATATATATGATATGATATGATATGATATGATATGAACAGATGAAGGGGCTTTGAACTGAGCTGTTAATTGTATTTCTCTTCCCACAGCATTTCCCACTGTGCGAATCCTGCATTTATCTGTTGTTATGTCAGATTTCCAGCAACTACAGAATTTTCAGATATTTGAGTTTCTTTTCATCCAATGCTGGCTCTTGTTGTTGATTTCATACAGAGCTAGAAATTGATTCTCGTGTGTTAACATTAAACATGCAGCGTGGACTCACAGAGGTTGAAAGTCAGCCCTGCAGTCCTCCGAGTCAATTCAATCCATATTACTTATCTGTACTAATCCCATTTCCCAGCAACATGCCTATTGCCCCAGTATCATGGAGAATCATGGAGCCATAAGCCACAGAAACAGGCCTTTCTGCCCACAATGTCCATGCCAAACATCAAGTACCCATCTATGATAATCGGATTACTCCGCATTAGACCCCTAACCTTCTTCACCTTGGTGATTCAAATATTTGCCTAGATACTTGTGATCCAGATATCAGTAAGCCTGTGAATGAAAAAAGAATCTTCCTCAGATCCTCTTTAAATATTTTACTCCATGCCCTACATCTATGCTCTCTGGCGGAAATGCTTCTTACTGTCTAGTGACAAGGAACTGCAGATGCTGGTTAATATACAAATGGACACAATGCGTTGGAAAAACTCAGCAGACCAGGCAGAATCTTTGGAGAACATTGATAGGTGACATTTCAGGTCGAGTAGGAAGGCCTCGACCCTATCCATGTTCTCCACAAATGCTGCCTGGTCTGTTTAGTTACTCCAGCACTTTGTATCCTTTTATTGCTTTCTATCTTATCCATATCCCTCAATATTTTGCATAGCACAACCAGGTCCACCACTGCTTCATCCACCCCAACAAAAACAAGTCTGAAGAAGGGTCTCGACCCAAAACATCACCCATTCCTTCTCTCCCGAGATGCTGCCTGACCCGCTGAGTTACTCCAGCATTTTGTGTCTGCCAAACAAAAACAAACCTGGTTTATGCAGTCTTATCTCACAGCTGAACCACTCCATCCCAGGCAACATCCTGATGAATCTCCTCTGCACCCTTCCTTGTGCAATCACATCCTTCCAGCTTTCCAACTGTGGCTTAACCAATGTTTTATAAAGTTGTACAATCACCTCCTTGCTTTATAACCTGGCTAATCCTGTAGCCTCCTCAATGATATTACCCACCTGTGCTGACACCTTCAGGGATCTTTAGACTTGTACACTACGCACAAAGAACATCGAACAATAAGGCAGAGTGCCAGGCCCTCCTGCTCACAACCTCCATGATGAACGTGATGCTAAGTTTAACTAATCTCACTTGCCTGCACACGATCCATGTCCCTCTATCCCTGCATATTCACATTCCCTCCCAAAAGCCTCTTAAATGCCACGATCATATCTGCCTCCACCATTACCCATGGCAATACGCAATAGACAATAGGTGCAGGAGGAGGCCATTCGGCCCTTCGAGCCAGCACCGCCATTCAATGTGATCATGGCTGATCATTCTCAATCAGTACCCCGTTCCTGCCTTCTCCCCATACCCCCTGACTCCGCTATCCTTAAGAGCTCCATCTTGCTCTCTCTTGAATGCATTCAGAGAATTGGCCTCCACTGCCTTCTGAGGCAGTGAATTCCACAGATTCACAACTCTCTGACTGAAAAAGTTTTTCCTCATCTCTGTTCTAAATGGCCTACCCCTTATTCTTAAACTGTGGCCCCTTGTTCTGGACTCCCCCAACATTGGGAACATGTTTCCTGCCTCTAACGTGTCCAACCCCTTAATAATCTTATACGTTTCGATAAGATCTCCTCTCATCCTTCTAAACTCCAGTGTATACAAGCCTAGTCGCTCCAGTCTCAACATATGACAGTCCCGCCATTTGTCCCGGGCACTCACCCCCCCTCTGTGTAAACAACTCGCCCTGCACATCTTTAAATTTTGTCCCTTTCACCGTAATGCTATGCGTTATAGTTTTTGACAACTCCAATCTGGGGAATAAAATGTTTCTGATCCTATCCATGTTTCTCATAATATTATAGCATCCTGTTAGGTCTCTCCTCAACCTCCAGAGAAAACAATGCAAGTCTGTCCCACCTCTCCACGTAGCTAATGCCCCATAAACCAGGCAGCATTCCGCTAATCGTCTACTGCACCGTCTCCATAGCCTTCACATTCTTCATGTCATGAGGTGACCACAACTGCACACAATACTCCAAATGTGGTTTATCAAAGTCTCACGGAGCTGCAACATGACTCCCTGATGCCAATACTCAATGGCCTAACTAATGAAGGTAAACATACTGTACACCCTCATTGCCACTCTGTCTACCTGTATTCCCACTTTCAGGGAGCGATGTGCTTGAACCCCAAGATTTCTCTGTACTTCAAAACTGTTAAGAGACTTACCATTAACTGTATATTTCCCCCTTACATTTGACCTCCCAAAGTGCAACACCTCACATTTGTTCGGATTAAACTCCATGCCATTTCTATGCCCATTTCCGTAGCTGGTCTATATCCTGGTGAATACTGAAGCAAAGCACTCATTTAGTAATTCACCTACATCCTCTGACTCAAAGCTTAAATTCCCTCCTTTATCCTTGGTTGATCTGACTTTCTCCCTGGTTACCCTTTATTTTATTAATGTACATGAAAAGCCAAGGCGATTTTCTTTAATCCTATTCACCAATGCCACTTCATGACTCCTTTTAGTCCTTCTAATTGCTGTTTGAGTGATTTCCTGCTTGCTTTATATTCCTCAAAAGCCATGTCCGATTTCATCTTTTCACACCTTACATATCCTTCCTTTTTCTTTTTGACTAAGGTTCCTCTGTCCTTATTACTCCCTGGGGTTTACCATTCGTGTGGACAGCCTGGCGTTATTAGTCTTTTCATTAAGCATTCATTCGCAATTACCAATGTTAAGTTTTATCAGACTTCAAGACCAAGTGGACCCGTTGGGCCCAAACCTGCATTGGGGCAGCACCCTCTCCTACCCCCCTCCCCTCTCCCTCCCCTCCCCTCCCCCCCAATCCATCCCCCTCAACACCCCTTATCCTCCCTCCTCCCCCTTCCCTCCATCCCCCCTCCCCCTCCCTCCCTAGGAGATAAAATTAACATTTAAAATGAGAATAACTTTTAAAATATAACACCGATTTCAATGAAACTTCTTCCATTAGCACCAAAGGGACGACGGTGAGTAAGGTGGGCCTAAAATTATCGCGCTATCGTGTACCGTTTTGGCTGTAGTTCAGGAACAAACAAACAAACAAATGAGAGTTTTAGCATGTAGATTGTGTTCTCCTTTCAAAATTTCTTTCCAACTCAGGTGCCAAAATTCTTCTTTTTTTTGTTGTTTCTCTTCTTCTTCTCCTCCTTCTCCTCCTTCTCCTTCTCCTTCTCCTTCTCCTTCTCCTTCTCCTTCTCCTTCTCCTTCTCCTTCTCCTCCTCCTCCTCCTCCTCCTCCTCCTCCTCCTCCTCCTCCTCCTCCTCCTCCTCCTCCTCCTCCTCCTCCTCCTCCTCCTCCTCCTCCCACACCAGCCTACGAGTGAAGAACTCTCTGTGAAGCTTGGCGGGTGCGATACCTGCGAGCACCGGCAGGAGATCCGTTGGAGTAGGGCGTAGGCAGCCAGTGATGATCCGCATGGTGTCGTTGAGGGTGGCATCTAGCTTGCTGGTATGAGCGCTGCGGCACCATGCTGGGGCGGCGTACTCAGCGGCGCTGTACACGAGTGCAAGAGCACTGGTTCGGAGAGTAGATGTCCTGGCGCCCCATGACGATCCGGCCAAGCAACGCAAGAGGTTGTTCCGTGCCGAGACTTTAGCACGGAGAGCTTGTAGGTCAGCTGCCGATCTAGTTTCACCCCGAGGAATGTAGGAAATGGGTTGTAAGGTAGGGGTGACCCATTGAGGGTGATGGTTAGCTGGCGTTGAGCTTCCTTGTTGTTCAGGTGAAAGGCCGTTGTGGAGGTTTTTGCCACACTCAGTTTTAGTCTCCAGGTCTTAAGGTAGCCTGTGACAAGTTCCATATCCGCCGAGAGCACATCGTCAACATTTGACCAACTCCTGTCCGAGTGCAGTAGGGCCAAGTCATCTGCGTATCCATACTGGCGTGAGGTCGTGCGTGGCAGATCGATGATATAGAGATTGAAGAGCCTGGGGGCCAGTACAGAGTATTGGGGGACTCTGTTTCTTAGGCGTCGCAGTCGGCTAGATTGTCCGTCGCTGGTCTTGAGTACAAAACTGCGGTTGGCAAGGATGTTGGCAAGGAACCGCACTAAATGATGGTTAGGGATGGTGCGGAGGAGCTTCAAGATCAGGCCCTGGTGCCACACTGTATCATAGGCGGCGGTGAGGTCCACCAGTGTGATGCCCGCCTTGTCACCCTTTTTGAAACTGTCTTCGATGTCATTGGTCAGCTTGACTATTTGGTTTGGTAACCCTATTGTGCAGCGTCCACGCTGAAATCCGGCTTGTTCAGCGGGTAGTTGGGGGTCGACGATTAGATTGAGCCGGGCCAGGAGAAGCCGTTCGAGGAGCTTGTACGGGACACAGAGGAGTGAAATGGGCCGATAGTTCCTTGGGTCGTCGGCAAGCTTGTTTGGTTTTGGTAGCGCAATGATGGTGGCTTTCCGCCAGATCTTCGGAATGGACTGACCAATGAGACAAGAGGAGTAGAACTCACGGAGCCAGACCAGGCATTTAGAACCGCAGTGTTTCAGGAATTCTGGGGGGGTTATCAGGACCCTGGGCTTTTCCACATTTCAGTTGGGAGATGACAGAAGAAGGTTCTGCAGAGGAAAAGGGTGCTGACAGGTGCCCATCAGCACCTGGAGCTTTCCAAAGATTAGTGGCTCTTGTTGTCGACCTCCCTATGGTGAGTCCTGTCAACTCACCTCAGTCAGGCGAACAACAACAAGCAGAGACAGCAGAAGCAGAAGCAACAAAAGCTTGCAGCCCAAATGCAACATCAGTCGCTGCGGCTTGGCGCCAACCCGGAGCATGTGTCCCTCTTAGGGCGGGCACCGACAGATGTCGAACCAGATGGCATCACCCTGCTGCAGCTGAATGCGGAAGGCCTCACCAAGGCGAAGACCACCATCATTGAACATCTGCTACAGACCCACAAAGTCACTGCAATCCTGCTCCAAGAGACTCACAAAAGTGACAGCTCCCATCTGAAGATGGGTTATACCCTGGTCGCCTACACCGAGACCGACACCCACAGGATTGCCATTTTTGTAAGGAACACAGCAAAATTGTGCCAAATTTCAAAGGAAAATACAACATACATTCCCCACCTTTTTCTCTGCTACATTGCCGATTGGATTGGGGCTGCCTCTTGCACTCCCAACTTTCACAGTGCCCTTAAATTCACTTGGACTATCTCCCAGCCTCTGATATCCCAGAAAAACAAGTCACGTTTGTCCAACCTCACATTGTAGCTAACACCCTCGAGTCCAGGCAACATTCTGGTAAACTTCTTCTGCAAAGCTTTCACAGCCTTCCTGCAATAGGGTGGCCAGAACAAACAAATTGCAGAACCTTTCTGAAGCTGAGAAGAAAGTAAAATTCCATAAACAGCATCTTCCTGCAGACGCTACCACTAATTGCTGCACTGATCTTTGAACAAGTGGAGTGTAAACCATTTAGTAATGGGAACATGGACAAGCACAGATGACAACAAAATCTCACTGGCTGGCAATACATTTCACATGCTTTCTTTCGGAGAACTACCTCCATTTGCTTTACAGCATGTAATTCATTCCCATTAGCTTTTCAGTTTACATTTGTCACAAACAAATTTTAAGTATCTAAAATATTTCATTTTCACTTTAGTGCTTACAATGCAGCATATTTTGATTTTTACTGATTAATATAATGGATAAATCGCTACATCAAAACTGCCATGTGTTTTAATGAGACAGCGTAAACTCGCATCCAGAAAAGCTTTCATGTAGCATAATGGCTAAGTTCCTTCCATATCACACAGATATCCATTTATTTCAACCAGCAGAGCATTATTACCACTCAGGGACATTGCAGGTATTTAAGTAGCATATTAATCTGGCCATAATCCATAGCATTTTATTGCCACTCTCGTCCATCATCGCCTGCGTTATTTCCTTCTTTAAATTGTTACATTGAGCCATAAATTGTGGTAATGTACATTGTGTTGTTCTTGTCAAAAAGTAATAATTTTGCAGCGGATGATTCATAAAGCCTCTGTACCCGTGATAGTTTAACAACATTAGCTCGAGTCTGCTACGGAGAAAACAGCCTCCAATGCAAACTATTGGCGCCTATGGGTTCTTCAAGATGTGCTCAGCAACCAAAGCACAACAGGGCTAATAAAGCAACGCACAGATCCGTGACTGAAGAAAAGAGTCATTTTCATTGGAACTGAAAGTCGCCAATTAATAGATGAAGTCAAAACACCCCAAGGTTAGCTTAAATCAAGCTGTCACGCCTTGCGTTATAAATTGGACTCAAGATCAAATGTTTTTAATAATACATGAGCTTACAGGAATCTACGTTCCCCCTTTGCCTGCTCATTTCTCCATTTTAAAGACACGAAGAAGATACACCTACTTGGCTCATAATCTCAATGTACATAGTCTGTATACCACTGTCCACAGTATATTGTTGTAAGGAATATAGATACAGCTAAAAATTGATTTCAGTGGTATCTGTGCGGCAGAAAGAGTATATGCCATGCCTCTCAAGCAGTGGAGATCTGAGCTCAAAAGTTAAATGCAGGGATAATGAATTGATGATGTTCGAGTGTCCAGTGGCTTCACTGAAGATGTATTTATAATCCTTTGTGAAGAGCAATTAAATTCTTTGCACATTTACCCTGGTTGCAATGTCCACCTAAAATTATTCAAAGAATATAAATAGTAATTCACTGCTCTGTTTAGTTTCTTTCATCATCACTTCTGCCACCACCCCAACAACCTCAACCATCCATTAACTTCCACCAACACTTCCACCAACATTGGAAGGTACCAAAAGCTTACACGCATCAAGCTTCCGAACACATACTTCAAGGGCGATCGCTCCGCTCAACACCTGCGCTCGGTCCGCGTTGGCCAAACTGATCTCTCGGTGGCCGAGCACTTCAACTCCCCCTCCCATTTCCAGTCTGACCTTTCTGTCATGGGCCTCCTCCAGTGCCATAGTGAGGCTCACCGGAAATTGGAGGAACAGCATCTCATATTTCGCCTGGGCAGCTTGCAGCCCAGTGGTATGACACTTCTCCAACTTTAGATAGTTCCTCTGTCAAGGGAGTCAAGTGCGTTTAATTGTCATTTGTCCCAAAAATAGAACGACAAATTTCTTACTTGCAGCAGCATAACTGGTGTGTAAACACAGTCTTCATGGATAGCGCATGGCCTTAGACCAAATCCACATTAAACAGTTCCCATTTCTGTTCTGTTGTGGATCCAAACTTCCTGTGAGAATGCCACAGAATATGACCGAAAACTTTAATGAAACCACTCACTGCTATTTGTTTGACCGATTCGGACAGATAGAGGCTATAGATTTCTTCAAATATAGTGTGTGTGTGTGTATGCACGAGGGTCCCAAAAACCAGAGATAACGTACAGGTTATCATCACCCAACTAATAACATGGAGTGATGAATTCCGCCCATGAAAAAACCCAAGTTAATTTTAAGCTGTTGTTCTGGTTGGTGAAGGTGAAATTCCACCTCTGGATACTGTGAAGTGAAGAACACTTTGACAGCTTGCTGCTCTAATACGTTCTTCTGAAATGAAGGACCATGGTCTGAATCCTTTTACTTTTAAGTCTCCTTTGGACTGAACAATGTAAAGCACATTGTAACGTATGAAAAACAATGTAAAGCACATTGGAATTTCTCCAATGAGATAGTGAAGTAATAGAAAGGAAATGCAGATGCTGGTTTAAACCACAGATCGACACATCTGTTTAAACCACAGATCAACACAAAATGTTGAAGTAACTCTATGGGTCAGGCAGCATCACTGGAGCAAATAGTGAGGTGACATTTTGGGTCAGTACCCATTTTCAGAGTGCCTTAGGAGAAATTCTGGGACTTCCTACTCTTCAATTACGTTACAGTGAACAATCTGGAGAAGTCCCATGAAATCTGCACACAGGTATCTTAAGCGTAATTTCGCAATCTCCATTTGCTTCGACTTTGAGTTCATTTGGCCCTGTGCCTGTGTTATTAGCTGGTGTGCTGTTCCAAACTTCCATGGCCTTTGCTGATCTATAAAGGCCAATTAACAGATGGAGAGCTAATTTAACACAGCTTCAATGAAAGCTAATTGTACCACTGGAGCCTCGAATATTCTGTTAAACTAGTGGACATCACAAATCAGTAATAGTTTCTCTCTCCTTAGTTCATTTAAACCATATGTTCATTGCATGCAATCTGTTAGGAGTCTAACATGCCAGTGCTCAATTTAGTCTACAACCTACTAAATATCTATTATTGATTTTTAATAAAGCAGCTGTCTATTGTGAATAGCTTTGTGCTGAGAAATACAAAGACATGTCTCAACTTCAAAATGAAAATAAAGTGAACACAGATGCTGGGAATCTGAAATAATAACAAAAAATGCAGCAGTCAGCAAATCAAGCAGCATCTGTGGAAATAAAAAAGTGAGTTAAAATTTCTGGTCAAAAATACTCCTCCTGTGAAAGAGAGAAAATACGTTAATTTTCAATTGCAAAGAGTGTTGGTTAGGATCAGGGGAGTATCTTAGATAGGGTGTGGTTAGAATTCCCATGAAGCTGAATTGTTAATGAAGTTATAAAAAGGAACTGCAGATGCTGGTTTAAACCAAAGATAGGCACAAAATGCTGGATAGTCAATAGTCAATTTTATTTGTCACATACACATAAATGTGCAGTGAAATGAAAAATTACCCGCAGTTCAACAATAAGACCAATAAAAATAAGCAATAAAAATATGTAATAACACACACAATCATAACCAACACCAAACAAAAGAAACATCCATCAGAGTGAGTCTCTTCCAGTCACCTCCTCACTGTGATGGAAGGCCAGAATGTATTTTTCTCTTCCCCTGCCGTCTTCTCCCGCGGTCAGGCTGTTGGAGTTGCCACGTCGGGGCGGTCGGGGCTCCCGACATTGAAGCATCCGCCGGACGGTGAAAGGTCCGCGGCAGGCGACCCATTCATGGGCGGGCGAAGACGCTATCGCTGCCGCTGCCGGAGCTCCCGATGTCGGCCCCCACCCAGGGGCCTGCGGACTTCCGACGTCCAGGCGGCCTGCGGCCGAAGCCTCCGGAGACGAGTCGCAGCCACTCCCACAGCATCCGAAGGCAGCCAGCGCCACAGGTAGTGAGTCCAGGCCGCGTGCTCTGCGAACCAGAACCCAGGTCGTCCCAGCTGGAGGCCGCCAGCTCCAGGTGCATGGCCGATGGTAGGCCGCAGCGGGAATGGAGACACGACACAGAAAACAAAGGTCGGGTCTCCGCTCGGGAGAGACACTTTTACAGTTCCAACCCCTCCACCCCCACATAACACTACATCGTATTTAAACTACAATTAAGACAAAAACAACAAAAAACATTTACTATTTACTATTATTAGTAGTTTTAGTATTACTATTATTACTATTATTACTATTATTATTAGTATTATTATTACTATTCCAAAAAAAAGCAAACAACTAATACATATTAGCAGCTAAACTGAAAGATGTTTGTATTCTCAGCTTCTCCATTCCCCAGCTTCTCTCGTGCTTATAGATCGAAGTGATGGAGCCGGGTCTCCAGGTGCTGAAACCAATGGCAATGGATTGCAACCGGATACTTTGTCTTACAGTTTCTTTAAGCATGGGTGTCTGTTTTGGAGTGAGGCGGTGGAAGATGGCAGGTTTCCTCTTTGGGTATTCAAGGGTGATGGAGCTGTCATCTACCGGCGTTGGAAGCGGAGCGCTCTCGACACTGCTCTCCCCGATAGTTGTTGCGTCTGTGTCGGGCACAGTACCTTCCAGTTGCTCCACACTGTCGCCTTGCTTACCAGGCTGCAGCATTGCCTCGGCAGAATGTTCTTTCGCCTCTCTCATCTGCCTCAGTTCTGCAACAGGATAGTGGACACCAAATGACAGAGAGCCTTTGTCAGGCTGACCCTCTGCCATTGCCTTAGATGGTCCTGCCACCTCCTGAGGCAGTTTCGCCTCGTCTCCACCAGCAGCGATTCCTCCACTCTCCAAATCATGGATTACTGCTGCTGGAGTGGTGTTCTGCTGAGCGTTACTTGCACCCGGTTTGTCTTTCTCGTTGTCATCGTGTGCGGTTCCTTCACCTTCACAGCGGTCACCTGGTCCGCAGTCCTGAGGATTTCTGAACCCATTCATTAGGTAAGCGAACCACAAGGAAAACATCATCCGCGCTCTTCAGCGACACTCAGACGAGACGGAGCTGTGTCTGAGTGAAGGATCTTCAGCGGTTGCTGCTATTTATTGGTCGGGGAACAATTCCATTGTGATGAAGTTCCACGTCGACAATGGTCACCGTGGTGAAAACCGCAAAACAAAAGCAGTGCAACACCTGCCATCCTTTCCGTGGTCAATGGTCACAATGAGTAGATGATGCAAAACCATAGAGACTTTCTTTGGGGCGGCAGGTTTGACGTAGTAGGGCAGGCTTCGCATCGCCCCCCTCAGCTCGGGGTCAGCCAGCATCTCTGAAGAAGATCGAGAGGTAATGTTTTGGGTCGGTACCCATCTTCAGACAACCAACATCTTCATCCACTCACTTTGACAGTCTACTCTCTACACCTGCTTCATGGAAACCTTCATCATTCCAGTCCCCAAGAAACTGAAAGTGACCTGCCACATAGACTATCACCCAGTAACTCTAACAACAACCAGATGAAGTCTTTTGAAAGAATGGTAATGTCACATCTCTGCACCAGTCTTCCAAACATTCTAGACCCATTGCAATTTGTGAACAGGGAGAATAAGTCCAGAGGATGCCTTGCCCCTTGCACTACATTCTGCTCTTGATCACCTTAGTTCTATCTCATTCGGTTATTCCATTATGCTACTTACATTTTTTTCGCACTATATCAGATTGCACCATAATCATTGCACCACTGTACTGTTTTGCACTTGTTCATACGGTCATAAGGATTAGGAGTAGATTTAGGCCTTTTGGTCCATCAGGTCTACTCCGCTTATCAATCATGGCTGATCCATCTCTCCCTCCTAACCCTATTCTCCTGCCTTCTCCACATAACCTCTGACACCTATACTAATCAAGAATCTATCTATCCCTGCCTTCAAAAATATCCACTGATTTGGCCTCCACAGCCTTCTGTGGCAAAGAATTCCACAGATTCACCACCCTCTGACTCATTCTTCTCATCTCCTTCCTAAAAGAACATCCTTTAATTCTGAGGCAATGATCTCTAGTCCTAGACTCTCCCACCAGTGGAAACATCCTCTCCACATCCACTCTATCCAAGCATTTCACTGTTCTGTATGTTTCAATTAGGTCCCCCCACATTCTTCTAAACTCCAGCGCATACAGGCCCAGTGTCGACAAACGCTTATCATAGGTTAACCTACTCATTCCTAGGACCATTCATGTAAACCTCCTCTGGACCATCTCCAGAGCCAGCACATCCTTCCTCAGGTATGGTGCCCAAAATTGCTCACAATATTCCAAATGCGGCCTTACCAGCACCTTATAGAGCCTCAGCATTACATCCCTGTTTTTGTGTACATTCCCTCTTGAAAAAAATGCTAGCATTGAGTTTGCTTTCTTTACTACCGATTCGACGAGCAGATTAACTTTTGGGGAATCCTGCACCAGCATTCCCAAGTCCCTTTGCATGTCCGATTTCTGGATTCTCACCCCATTTAGAAAATAGTCTATGCGTTTATTCCTACTACCAAGATGCACGACTCCACACTTTGCTGCACTATATTCCATCTGCTCATCTCCTCATCTTTGTTGTATATATTAATTGTTGTAACTATCGATGTCATATATGGTTCACTATACGAGCTTTATGCAAAGAATTTTATTGCGCTTTGACGTATATGACAATAAACTCATCTAATCTAATCAGTAACTGTTTGCAGATAATTGCAATTGCACAGCATGGAAGGGCTCGCCTGTCAGAGGTTGTAAATCAGGGAGTCCAGCCTGAAGCTTCCTGTGTGAGACCAAGATAACTCCAGAAGGGTTACAGGCTTAAAATGCTGGAAGGCTATCAGGAGGAACGCAAGCAGTGGGCCATGCATCATGAACTCATAATGCATCATGAGTTAAGCAAATCCCTTCCAAATGATGGATGCAAAGATGGGCTGTGGAATGTAAAGATTGATGAGGAAAGCTTGCAATTAGCACCGACCACTGCTGGTTTTAGGCACTTTTAGAGAGGAATCCTACGTGTGATCAGCACAGCATCAGGAGAACTTCAACAAAGATGGGATGGTGCACTTGAAGGATTCAGTGTGGGAAAGAGCACAGCAGTCCATCTGAGGAGATGTGAAAACGGGTGTGAGCCAGAGTACGAGCGGAAAACAGTTGGAGCCCTCATAAACAGATGCAAAAAGCAACAAGTGAAGCTCAACAAGCAAAAGTGGAATTTCAAAATAAAGGAATGTTTCTTCATGATGATCTGAAGCGGAATCCAGCGAAGGTCACGACAGTGAAGGAAATGCCCGACCTGTTAGAGGTGCAAGAATTCAACACGCGCTGCAGCAAGATGCGGCCCCATCTGAGTAAGGATGTGAGAGCCACTCGGACAGCTGAACTGAAGGATGTGGGATGATGGTGGCCATTCTCACAAGCAGGGGGAGACATTCACAACAGAGCTGCTGCTGCCAGCCCTTGATGCTAAGAAGCAACTGATGTTTTAGGCAGATGTCTCAGAGCATCTTGGAGCAATAATTCTTCAGGACATCTCCCAGAAGCAGAGCACTAACTGTTGTGGAGATTCATTGTACACAGACTGAGAAGTGCTAGGGCGGCAAGGTGGCACAGTGGTAGAGCTCCACCAGAGACCCAGGTTCAATCCTGACTACAGGTGCTGTCTGTACACAGTTTGTACCTTCTCCCTATGACCGCTTGGGTATTCTCTGGGTGCTCCGGTTTCCTCCCACACTCCAACGACACATGGGCTTGTAGGTTAATTGGCTTTGGTAAAAAATTGTAAATTGACCCATTTGTTCCAATGCTTTGCTCTTCCACCATCCTCAAGGGACAGATGGTTAAATACCTTCCATTTGCCCGGATGAGTACAACTCTGCCAATATTTAAGAAGCTCTACATCGTTTAGGATCAAACAACCTTCTTGGTTGGTGCTCCATTCACCTCCCTGAGCATTCATTCCTTCCATTGCCTGTCCTCTGTGGGTGCGGAGTTTAACATTCACAAAGGGTGGCACGGTTACTTACTGAGATTACTCTTATACAACCTCCCAGATCTACAAACTCCATGGATGATCAGCCATGATCACATTGAATGGTGGTGCTGGCTCGAAGGGCCGAATGGCCTACTCCTGCACCTATTGTCTATTGTCTAGTCTATTGTCTAGTCTATTGTCTATTGTCTATTGTCTATTGTCTATTGTCTATTTTCTATTGTCTATTGTTCATTGTCTATTGTCTATTGTCTATATCTAGAAGGACAAAGGCAGTAGACTCATCGTAACATCGACATCCACATTCCCTGTCCAAGTCAGACACCCTCCCAACCTGGAAATAAATACCACCCCTTCTTCGTCACTGGGTCTAAATCCTGGAACTCAATGGCCACTAGGTGTTCCCTCAGGAGAAAGGCTACAATGGTCCCAAAAAGTGGTTCCCCACCAAGTTCACAAATTCGAATCACGAATTGCTATAAATGAAATGAATAGGTGTGCGGTATAAATGTCATCTTGCTAATGACACACATATACTGAGAAACAAATACATTTTAGAAAATGTAAATATATCAGTTGTTGAAATAATTTGTTCCAATGCTTACCACAGCCAGTAGCGGCACAGTGTCGCAGCGGTGGAGTTGCTGCCTTGCCTCGCTTGCAGCACCCGGAGACCAGGGTTCGATCCCGACTATGGGTGCTGTCTCTACAGAGCTTGTAGGTTCTCCATGGGACAGCCTGGGTTTTCTCTGAGATCTTCGGTTTCCTTCCACACTCCAAAGACATAGAGGTTTGTCGGTTAATTGGCTTGGTATAAGTGTAAATCGTCCCTAGTGTGTGTGTAGAATAGTGTTAGTGTGCGGGGATCGCTGGTCGGTGTGGCCCCGGTGGGCCGAAAGGCCTGTTTCCGCGCTGTATCTCTAAATTAAACTAAACTACATTTTATTTGCAATTTTCTGCTCTGCAATGCTGCACATTTTGGCAGCTTTTCCAGTTCTTTGTTTCCTCTCCATTCGCTTTCATGAATGTTACACTGGAGGTTGCTTTAGATTATTGCAGTTGTGTATCAATTAAATGGTTACTGTGGGAGGCATTACTTCAGGCAGTTGCCAAATATGTTCTCGTTCCATCGGGTAGCAGGGTGAAAATTTGCTGGTAATCAAATACTTTGCCTAATGTCACGTTTGAGGCCACTCTTATTAGCATGCAAATATAACAATGAAGGAGAAATTATTCCACTGCTGTGCAAAAGTACGCTTAACAGAAAGATGGAGGCAATTAGAGAGGCAGAAAGTGAGGATAGGAATCCACACAGACAGGGACAGAAAAACTAATGAAGGACATCATTCGCTCCTGAAAGGATCAAGTTGAAAAAAACAATTTAATATGGGTTTTTTTAAATCCAATATATATGTTTTGATGATTAAAAAGATTGTGGCCCAATAACAAAATTCTACATACAAGCAAAAAGGAATTTCAATCTTTATCGTGTGAAGTGTTTTGCAAACAATGATGCAATTTTGAAGTGCTGCATTGGAAGCATAGCATCACGTTTGAGCAGAAAACTACGATAAAAATGACCAATAATACATTTTATTGAAGGATGACCTTTTGTATTTCGTTCTGAATAGTATTGACTGGCAATTCCACAAGTGTAAACAAAATTTGCACCATACTAGAAATATGCAGAAACAATTTGGTCTATCGAGGCATTCACATGCTGATTGATTCCACTGCACCCTCTGGGACAGAGAAAAGAACAAGAAAAATGTCAGTTCAGCAAGGAAAAGATTTCAACAAATAATTCTTCTCAAGCTCTCTTACGCAAGCAGAGATAGTTTGGGGCATTCAAACATGACTGCAGATCATTAATGCTCAGCCAACTTTCATCCTATGTGCACACAGATGGGAAGTAGTAAATATCAGTAAATGAGATATCAAGTCTTTCCACCCATCTACCCTTTTGATAGCTTTAACGTCTGTTTAGCTGTTCTGTGGAACATGTATCTTGACAGCTATGGCTTACGTCTGTCATTATTGTGCCAGCTTCCATTCTCCCATTTAATAATAATAATAATAATATTCATTTATTGTCATTGCAACGAGTACAACGAAATTAAAAAATAGCCAATCCTGACGGTGCGTACAAACATATATGCAATAAATGCAAAAACAAATAAATACATAAATACAATTAAATACAATTATATTAAGTACAAGATTTTTTAACGGTGTTGCCTAGTGCAAAGGTAGTGTTCAGTTCTCGTATGGCCCTGGGGTAAAAACTGTTCTTAAGTCTGTTTATTCGGGATTTGATCGACCTGAAACGTCGACCAGAGGGCAGATGAACAAACAGACGGTGGCCGGGGTGGGATGGATCTTTTATTATTTTGCCTGCTCTACTGAGGCAGCGTAGGCTGAACAGGTGCTCCAGGGAGGGCAGTGAGCAGCCGATGATCTTCTGGGCCGTCGTGATGACCCTCTGAAGGGCCTTCCTGTCCTTTTCTGAGCAGCTGGCATACCATGTGGTTATACAGTATGCCAGCACACTCTCGATGGAGCAGCGATAGAAGGACAACATGAGCTTCTCCTGCAGGTTGGTTTTCCTGAGGATCCTCAGGAAGTGGAGTCTCTGCTGTGCCTTCTTTACTGTGGTGATGGTGTTGGTAGACCAGGTAAGATCCTCTGCGATGTGCGTACCCAGGAACCTGAAAGCTGGTACCCTTTCCACACAGACCCCATTGATGTAGAGTGGGTCGTAGTCTACACTGGTTTTTCTAAAGTCAATTATAAGTTCCTTTGTTTTGGAGGAGTTCAGGACCAGATTGTTCACTGAACACCATGCTGCCAGCCTTTGGATTTCATCCCTATAGGCTGTCTCATCTCCTTCTGAGATGAGTCCAACCACAGTCGTGTCATCCGCGAACTTGATGATGGTGTTGGTGGGATGGGTGGGGGCGCAGTCGTGAGTGTAGAGGGAGTAAAGGATGGGGCTCAACACACAGCCCTGTGGTGAGCCGGTGCTCAGTGTAATGGTGGAGGAGAGGTGAGGGCCTATTTTGACGGTCTGGGGGCGGTTGGTCAGGAAGTCCTTGATCCATTGGCAGATGGTTTGGGAAAATCCTAGAATAATCACCACACATAGAAGAGAGCAATCATCCCACCAAATCTTTGCAGACTCCATGAAAGACCAAACCTACCAGTTGCATTTCCCCATTCTCTCTCCATAGCCCTGCAATTGCTTTCATTTGGGATCATTATCAGGCGGCACGGTGGCACAGTGGTAGAGTTGCTGCCTTACAGCGCTTGCAGTGCCAGAGACCCAGGTTTGATCCCGACTACGGGCGCTGTCTGTACAGAGTTTGTACGTTCTCCCCGTGACTTGCGTGTGTTTTCTCCGAGATCTTCGGTTTCCTCCCACACTCCAAAGATGTAGAGGTGTGTAGGATAATTGGCTGGGGTATAAGTGTAAATTGGCCCTAATGTGTTGGTGTGCAGAGATGGTTGGTCGGTGCGCTGGACTCAGAGGGCCAAAGGGCCTGTTTCCACTTTGTATCTCTAAACAAAACAAAACTAAACTAATTATCCAGCCACCCTTTAAATACTTGCATTGGATCTGTCTTCACCATCAGCCTTTGAACATTGTATGGCCTCCTTATTAACTGGGTAAAAAAAATGTTCTCCTATTGTCGATTTTGTTTATTTTTTCCTATTACTTTTATTCTATGTCCCCATGTTCTTGATACCTCCTTCAATGAGTTCATCTAGTCTTTCTATCTCCTTCAAAGATCATTCTATTCTACAATATAGTCCTACACCACACTGGAGTCAGATTCAGGATTCAGGATTCACCGAGAGTCTTGATCAAGTGATCAGTGATGTACTTGGACAATGATTTGAATGATCAGACAATGATATCAAGGGTGTTTAATTGTCATCTGCATTGGCAACTGAACAATGAACTCACTTGCAGCAGCATAGCAGGCCTGTGAATACCATACACATAGATAATCTATATACTAAAACCCTCGTTTGTTTGTTTGTTTGTTTGTTCCTGAACTACAGCCAAAACGGTACACGATATTGCAACAATTTTAGCCCCACCTTACTCACCATCGTCCCTTTGGTGCTAATGGAAGAAGTTTCATTGAAATCGGTGTTATATTTTTTAAGTTATTCACATTTTAAAGTTTAAATCTATCTCCTAGGGAGGGAGGGGGAGGGAGGGAGGGGAGGGGGGTTAGGAGGAAGAATAAGGGGGGTTGAGGGGGATGGAGTGGGGGGGAGGGGAAGGGAGAGGGGAGGGGAGGGGGAGGGGGGGAGGAGAGGGTGCTGCACCAATGCAGGAGAGGTTTGGGCCCAACGGGTCCATTTGGTCTAGTATATAATAAACAAAAAAAATCAATAAATTAATAACCCAAATTCGAGTACAATAATCCATAGTCCATAAGTGTGTTGAAAGGAACTGCAGATGCCTTTTTTCTAAATCTCCTCCTCAACGGAGATGCGACCTTTTTCCATGTCGTATCTCCGTTCACGCTACGGCCTAACACCGTGGAGTTGGCGGCCTCCAGCTGGGATCGACCTTGAAGGCTCCGGTCGTAGTGCCTGGACTCACCATCTTACCTGGACTTACCGCAGGCTCTGTGGACCGCAAACCGGGAGCTTGCAGGTCCCTGGCTTTCGGGACCTCCAGCCTTAGCAGCTTCGACCGCCCCCAATCGCGAGGCTCGATCGACCCGTTCGCAGGACCTTCATCGCCCTGCGTGGCTCGGCCCTGGGACCTTCCATCGCCCGGTGGGGGCTTCAAAAGTCGGGGGCCTCGATCGCCTCGAAGCAGCAGTTTGACTGCCTGACCACGGGAGAAGAATGAGGAGGAAATAAGACTTTTCTTTGCCTTCCATCACAGTGAGGATGTGGGATGAATCACTGGAGGAATCACTGTGATGGTTGTCTGTGTTAAACTGTAATTGTGTGCCTTGTGCTCTTTATCGTTTGTTGTTTATGACTGCATGGTAACAACAATTTCATTCAAATCTATTTTTGAATGACAATAAAAGCAATTTGATATGATTTGATTTGATTTGATTATAAATAAAAGATATATAAATTGTCATCAGTTTTCTGTGTGTTCTTAGCTGTTATTGTCGACTCGTCCGCTGGGAGCAGTGCTGGTTGTGCAGTCTCACAGCAGCGGGAAGGAAGGACCTCCTATATCTCTCCTTCACGCACTTGGGGTAAAGGAGTCTGTCACTGAAGGAGCTACTCAGTGCAGTGACAGTGTCCTGCATGGGGTGGGAGTCGTTGTCCAGCAGCGATGTTAGCTTTGCCATCATCCTCCTCTCTCCCACCACCTGCACTGAGTCGAGGGGGCAACCCAGGACAGAGCTAGCCTTCCTGACCAGCTTGTCGAATCTCTTCCCTTCCGCCGCTGAGATGCTGCTATTCCAGCAGACCACGCCATAGAAAATGGCCGATGCAACCACCTGTGTTGTAGAAGGTCATTAGGAGAGCCCCCTGCATTCCAAAGGTCCTGTCTCCTTAGCAGATAAAGTCTGCTCTGGCCCTTTCTGTATAGAGCATCGGAGTTTTCAGTCCAGTCCAGTTTATTGGTGAGGTAGACACCCAGGTACTTATAAGAATCCACCCTCTCGTTAGACAATAGACAATAGACAATAGGTGCAGGAGTAGGTAATTCGGCCCCATGAGCCAGCACCACCATTCAATGTGATCATGGTTGATCATTATCAATCAGTACCCCGTTCCTGCCTTCTCCCCATACCCCCTGACTCCGCTATCCTTAAGAGCTCTATCTAACTCGCTCTTGAATGCATTCAGAGAACTGGCCTCCACTGCCTTCTGAGGCAGTGAATTCCACAGATTTACAACTCTCTTCCTGAAAAAGTTTTTCCTCATCTCCGTTCTAAATGGCCTACCCCTTATTCTTAAACTGTAGCCCGTGGTTCTGGATTCCCCCAACATTGGGAACATGTTTCCTGCCTCTAACGTGTCCAACCCCTTAATAATCTTATATGTTTCGATAAGATCCCCTCTCTTCCTTCTAAATTCCAGTGTATACAAGCCTAGTCGCTCCAGTTTTTCAACATATGACAGTCCCGCCATTCCGGGAATTAACCTAGTAAACCTACGCTGCACGCCCATGTCCATTCCCTGGATGTTCACCGGTGTCGGGGGGACCTGGCTGTGCCTGCGGAAATCTACCACCATCTCCCTGGTTTCCCCCGCGTTGATCCGGAGGCAGTACCGCTGGCACCAGTCCACAAACTCCTAGATCAGTTCTCTGTATGCCCTGTCCTTGTCGCCCGTGATGAGGCCGACAATGGCAGGGTCGTCAGTGAACTTCTGTAGAAAGGAGTCTGCAGAGCTGTGCCTGAAGTCCGCAGTGTACAGGGTGAACAAGAATGGCGCTAGCACTGTTCCCTGTGGAACCCCAGTGCTGCAGACCACCATGTCCGACACCAGGTCCTTTGTCCTCACATACTGTGGTCGGTTGGTGAGGTAGTCCAGAATCCAGGATGTGAGGTGGTGATCCACTCCTGTGCGCTCCAGCTTGTCCCCCAGAAGCCCCGGCTGGATGGTGTTGAATGCACTGGAGAAATCAAAGAACATGATTCTCACAGTGCTATCTGGCCTCTCCAGGTGTGAGAGAGCTCTGTTCCATAGGTAGATGATGGCGTCCTCCACCCCGATGCGAATCTGGTAGGCAAACTGCAGTGGATCCATTGATGGTCTCACCAGGGGGTGGAGATGGGCGAGGACAACTTGAGTTTTTAATGTTAAATTGCTAAACATTCTCCATGTAAGTGTGGCCAGTTTGTCGTGTTCAGCCACCAGACAGGCACCAGACACTGGAGAATCTGCCCTCAAACTGACAATCAATGGAAAGGAACAGCAGCTAAAAAAGATCCACATGGTATGGTTAAATTTACATGTTTAATTGATTTAGTTAAATATGCTTCATCTATTTTCCATTTTTGACTTTTTGCAATTAATTATTTATGCATGCTCTGCAATTTTAGGGTCTCTCACACATGTGACTGGTTTGGAGACACTCGGAACTGCAGATGCTGGTTTACAAAACAAAGACAGAAAATGCTGGAGTAACTACGCAGTCAGATCGTGAAGAAGGGTCCCAAACTGAATCATCATCTATCCGTGTTCTCCAAGGATGCTGCCTGACCTATTGAGTTACTCCAGCACTTTGTGTCTTTCTTTGACAGCTGTGGGCTTGGTTTGACCAGCTCACTGTGTTGTCTTCCAGCTGTTTCCTGGTAATAGCTTGTTCTCATCTCTGTACACGATGGCAGTGCTTTGCTTCTGCTGCCCAGGGCTTTAGCAAGCTATCAGACACCAGAAGATGCAGAGAAAGAAGAATATCTTACTTATTTCAGGAATCAGCAGCAAGCTCTGAGCCGTTAGCCCCTGTCCCAGTTTGGCGATTTTTTAGGTGACTACAGGCGACTAAGCTGTCGCCGCACAGTCGCCAGGGTGTCGCGGGCACGGTCGCCAGGGTTCGCGGGCACGGTCGCCAGAGTGTCGCGGGCACGGTCGTGAGTTGTCTCCAAAGAGTCGTAGCGTTTTTCTGGTCGCCGCTGGATTTTGTGATGGCATGACATTTTTCGGCCACTTTTGGTTTGACGCCAATGAGCGTCGCTTGACGTCTCCTGACGTGGGCGCTGTCGTAGGTTGTCGCCAGGTTGTCACCAGGTGAAGTAGGTTGTTGCCAGGTGACGTGGGTTGTCGCCAGGTGATGTAGGTTGTCGCCAGGTTGTCACCAGGTGATGTAGGTTGTCGCCAGGTTGTCGCCAGGTGACGTAGGTTGTCGCCAGGTTGCCGCCAGGTGATGTAGGTTGTCGCCAGGTTGTCGCCAGGTGACGTAGGTTGTCGCCAGGTTGCCACCAGGTGATGTAGGTTGACGCCAGGTTGCCGCCAGGTGATGTAGGTTGTCGCCAGTGAGGTAGTTGTCGCCAGGTTGTCGCCAGTGAGGTAGTTGTCGCCAGGTTGTCACCAGGTGACGTAGGTTGTCGCCAGGTTGTCACCAGGTGATTAAGGTTGTTGCCGGTGCTGACTTCGGCAAATTCCAAGTGTGGACTTGATCTGATCATCCATCAGTGTAACGTGTCCATAAATGATGTTAGGTTTTGTATGTTTTTGCACTTGTATTCTGTTTAAAGTTTGAATTTTCAAGTTTGAAGTTTATTGAAATTTATTGAAGTTTATTACAATATTTTTGTATGCACTGTTGTATGTTCTTATCAACCTTTTTAAAAAATTTGTTTGAACATCAATAAAGGAAATTCTTGACATTTTGATGGAAAATTGCTGTATGAAGTTATTGTATTTCAGAGTAGTTTCTCATGGCGTCACTTTCAAATAGTCATGATGCAGAATGATTGGAAACACGACCGTACACCCCCTTTTATAGGGAAAGTGGGTGAAACGTGAATTGTCTTCAGTTGTCTTCAGTCTTCAGGGTCATAGCTTGTTGTAGCTTGTCGCGGGTGGATGTAGGTTGACTTCGGGTATCGTAGGTTGTCGTGGTGGTAGGTTGTTGTAGGTGCCGTCGTAGGTGGACGTTCTACTTGCGACGATTGGGTCGCCGGTTGTCGGTAGCTTGCCGTAGCTGGATGTCGATTAGGTGGTAGGTTGTTGTAGCTTGTCGTAGACATTGTCGTAGGGGGGCTCCAGTCAGCATTTTTTCAGCGACCTGCTACGACTATGACAGTCATCTTAAAAACGCCTAACCTGGACAGGGCCTTTTCTGTTCTCTGCTCACTCTGTAAATCACACCGTATTCATTCAGGATAGAGTCTGTCACACACAGGCCTGTGAACAGCAGATTGGATCAGTTTTAGAATATTCAACAGCTACATGGCAATTCTGAATAAAGAGTGGCGCTTTTGATAAAATAATTCATTGTTTAAAAAAAAAATCAATCCCCAATAGATTTTGAAAAACTATATTTTATGGATAAAAACTACATTGGAGGAACAGCACCTCATATTTCGCTTGGGCAGCGGTATGACCATTGACCTCTCCAACTTTAGATAGTTACTCTGTCCCTCTCTTCCCCCCCCCCCCCCTCCCCTTCCCAGTTCTCCCTCTAACTTCCTGTCTCCACCTATATCCTTCCTTTGTCCCGCCCCTCTGACATCAGTCTGAAGAAGGGTCTCGACCCGAAACGTCACCCATTACTTCTCTCCTGAGATGCTGCCTGACCTGCTGAGTTACTCCAGCATTTTGTGAATAAATACCTGACTACAGGTGCTGTCTGTATGGAGTTTGTACGTACTCCGCGTGACCACGTGGGCTTTCTCCAGGTGCTCTGCTTTCCTTCCACACTTCAGCTTTGTAGGATAGTTGGCTTTGACAAAACTGTAAATTGGCCCTAGTGTGTGTAGATAGTGTTAGTGTGCGGGGATCGCTGGTCGGCGCGGACGTGGTGGTCCAAAGGGCCTGTTTCCGTGCTTATTTCTCTAAACTAAACTAAACTAAACTGCGGACCAAGAACCACCAAAGCTGGTGGTGCAGCAAAATACAGACTGGAGGCAGTGGCCTTGGGAGTCCTTAATATTGATTCCTGGCAGTATGAGTCCCATCACATTAAGCATGAGCGAGAATATCGCTACAGATGACCTTCTACTGTGCTGATCCGTTTGATGATTCAGTGCTCTTCCATACTGAACGCTCTTTGGAAGGACTGCAAGTAACAAAGTCCCAGGGCAGGAGTCCTCAATGTCCACCATCAAGGCTGATTATATAGCCCCATTATTCACTAAACTGTCCACGTCCTGAAGGGCACATCTACTAGACTGGACCTGAACCAATGGTGAGTGATCAAAGCTAGAGATACCTCTGCTTCGAGTAATAAAGTCATACAGCATGGAAACAGGCCATTCGGCCCATTACGTCCACTCTAATCAGCGGAAACCCAACCAAATGGATCCCATCTTCCAGCACTTGGCCAATAGCCTTCTGAGCCTAGATGATTTATTCTCATCTAGATACTTCTTAAATGCAGTCATCAGCTCCCCTTTCACAATGTCAGCCATTTCCCCGGGCAGTACATCCCAGGTATTCAGCACTCTCTGGGTAAGAATGGTGCTCCCTTAAATGCCCACGCAATCTCTCGCCACCGTACAGTAAATCTATGTCCTCCAGTGTTGTCTTGACCAATTAAACAGCAATGGTTGACTGACCTTGTCATTGTTTTTGTGGAGGCAAGGTCCTGTATTCACATTAAAAAACATTTTTCATTGTGTTCTATGACACTACAACCATGTTTAAATGGGATGGACTAAAATGGCATCTGGCAGTTTAAATCTCAGATAAGTGCGCACTATGAATATGCACTAAGGCATTAAGCAGTGCTAAACACAAAGTGCTGGTGGAATTCACCAGGTCAGGCAACATCTACGGTGCGAAGATAGACACAAACAGCTGGTGTAATTCAGCGGGTCAGCGAGCATCTCTGGAGATACGGAATGGGTGACATTTCAGGGTCGAGACCCTTCTTCAGACTGATTCCTTTTCTCCAAAGATGCTGCTTGACCTGCTGGGTTACTCCAGCTTTTTGCACCCATCTTCGGTTTAAACCAGTGTCTGCAGTTCCTTCCTACACACAACATCTGTGGAGGGAATCGTCAGACTGATGGGGACTAGAGGTTAGAAAAGAGATTCGCACCTCTCTTTTCCAGCTTTCTCCTTCCTGCTCCATAAGTCTGAAGAAGGATCCCAAACAAAAACATCGTCTATCAATTCCCTCCACAGACGCTGCCTAACTCATCGAGTTCCTCCAGCACTTTGTATTTTGTTTAAGATTCCAACACCTGCAGTTTCTTGTGTCTCCTGTCAGCAGGGTTGTTAATGCACCTAGATGCTGACTACATGATAAATAACTGTAGTGTGCAGCCTGCACGGAGTCACATGGATGCAAGTTAACCAGATTATGATCCTGGGGCCCATGTTCAGACTGTATTCCATTTATCCACAAAGATGTTTACCGAATGCAAATCACAAGAATAAAAACTGCAAATATTGGAAATCTGAAATATAAACATGAAATACGAGAAACATTGAGCCAAAAAGAGAAAAAGAGTTAATGTTTTACATTGAAGACCCTTCAACAGAACAGGGAAGGAGGGAAAATCAACAAAGGTTAAGTTGCAAAGACGATGTGAGGAATGGATAGGATGTAGGGTATAGCTTTGATGAGGAGAGCACCATGTTGGTCAGTTGTTGAGTCATCTGGTTGGTAGACAAATAAAGAATGCTCGATAGAGAGAAAATAAACAATTTTAGTTTAGTTTAGTACATTGTTGTACGTACCGAGGTACAGTGAAAGGCGTTTTTGTTGCTTGCTATCCAGTCAGTGGAAAGACTACACATGATTACAATCAAGGCGTCTATTTCTAATTGTGTTTTGCACTAATATCTTGCCCTTCGCCCAGTCTTTTTTTCCACTTTTTACTGTCTTTTAGAATATTATGTGTGATTTATGTCTTGGTGCGTTATCTGAGCGTATGTGCCTCTGATGTTGCTGCGCACAAGGTTTTCATCGTACCTGTACCTCGCCACTCGTTTTCCTATGACAATAGACTCCACTGAACCTTACTAATTCTCTATCATATTCATATCTAAACTAGTGTAAGGGAGATTGTGCTGAAAAGGAGCCTGTGTTGTTCGCTGCTGCTTGTATAGTTTTCCCTCCTTCCCAGCACCTTCAGCTCTACCTGGCTCAAGGAACAATGTCTTCCATTTCACCCTGGCCTGTTGCTTTACCAGAGAACGAGGTGTATTACTTCTGTAGTGTTGCATTTCCATCACTGTTTAGCCATAATTCTCAGCTGCTGTTCATTCAATCATGATTACAATCAAAGCCCAACTGATTTACACACCATTCCCCAGGCCATTTATTCAAATCCACTGACATTCCAAAATTCACTCCTCCTGCCAGACTTCATTTTGAATGGCTGCCAACAGTCAGCAGTGCATGCAAGATAGGAGTGCGTGTGGAGAAATGACTGATGACAAAACTGACGTGCTTTCCATAAAGCACTGCTTCTTAATTAACACAATTTCATTTAAAAACGGATTTTTGCTGGAAGCTATCAATTGAGAATGGTTGTATTCTCTGCCAACTCAACTTGGTTTGCTTACGACGTAGAGCTCCTACATCACCCAGAATTAATTCCTTCCATCTTATCCTATTCCTTTCTTGACCCGAGTTACAAACTTCTTGAATAACAGCAATTAAGATCCAACCGCACTGATAGGTCTGGAGACACGACTCAGTCACAACAGGCAACTATGTCATATGTCCCTCCCTGACGATCACTAATGAGCAAGCTAGGCTTTTATGTGTAGGAAAATAACTGCAGATGCTGGTTCAAATCGAAGGTAGACTCAAAATGCTGGAGTTTAAGAATAAGGGGTAGGCCATTTAGAACTGAGATGAGGAAAAACTTTTTCAGTCAGAGAGTTGTGAATCTGTGGAATTCTCTGCCTCAGAAGGCAGTGGAGGCCAATTCTCTGAATGCATTCAAGAGAGAGCTGGATAGAGCTCTTAGGGATAGCGGAGTCAGGGGGTATGGGGAGAAGGCAGGAACGGGGTACTGATTGAGAATGATCAGCCATGATCGCATTGAATGGTGGTGCTGGCTCGAAGGGCCGAATGGCCTCCTCCTGCACCTATTGTCTATTGTCTATTGAATGGGTGACGTTTCGGGTTGAGCTAGGCTTTTATGTCAATTCAATAGTTTCATGTTCACTATCACTGATACAAGCTTTTTCATTCTGGATTTATTTAACTAATTAAATTTAAATTCCCCAACTGCAATGATGGGATTTGAACTCTTGATTCTGGATCAATAATACAGGTCACCATGTATTATTAATCCAGTAACTGACCATCATGGCATTGTCCTTATTCACCTCAATTATTTGTGAATACGATTTAAGTAATTCAAGGTTATATTTGTGCAGCTTTATCTAAACAAATTAATTTTATTCATAACAGTAATATCCTCCATTTAAATGCTCTTTTTCATCTGGTTAAAACTACCTATAAAACTTAGCCCAAGAGGAAATATTACATCAGATAACCCAAAAGCCTGATTTGAGCTGGACAGATAATACATACACTTTGGCAAAGAACTAGGATTTAATGAGTATCTTAGAAAATGAAATGGCAGAGATAGGGTCCGTAGAAGCTGTACATAAGGCTAGCAATAGCGAAAATCAAAATTGCTCATAGAACATGAAGCCAGAGATCACATTAGTGCCAATATACATTGTTAGTTTAATAAGCATTAAAAAAGAAAAGTTATCTTTTTTCCTTGCCCGTGATCTTGCTTGTATGCAGATGACTTTTTATGAAATAGCAACAGGCTAATAATCCCCTGCTTAAACTTTATATTTTGGTGACCATTACTTCACATGTCAAGTTCTGTCACGAAGAAAAGCAGTTCTTTTGTCTGGGGACAGTAATAATGCGCTTGTGATCCATGTTGTGCCTCTTGTTCCCGGGGCTAAAGTGTCAATGCTGCAGCATCCTCTTAGGATGTGGTTGATTTAGCTCGGCTGTACAAAAGCAGCCTCTCCTCTCACTGTGTCGCTGGTTAGGCCCAGCATAAGTCCCTTTGGTCTCACCATGTCTGCGTTCCACCCAACTACAATTGCTCCAAGGGGAACCAACTTCCAATCCTCTTTCCTCAGTCTTAAGCAATAAAGCTTTGCAATAAAACGCCAGTGAACAGTAGCATAAGCTTTGTCATGGAGGGCTATCCAAGCAGAAAGTTGAAATTACAGAACATTTTCACCATGGAAACTGGTCTTTTGGTGATTGGTTTGCCGGTGTCAAACCGAGATGAGAAAGTTTTTTTTCACACAGAGAGTGGTGAATCTGTGGAATTCTCTGCCACAGAAGGTAGTTGAGGCCAGTTCATTGGCTATATTTAAGAGGGAGTTAGATATGGCCCTTGTGGCTAAAGGGATCAGGGGGTATGGAGAGAAGGCAAGTACAGGATACTGAGTTGGATGATCAGCCATGATCATATTGAATGGCGGTGCAGGCTCGAAGGGCCGAATGGCCTACTCCTGCACCTACTTTCTATGTTTCTATGTCAATGCTCCAATTAAACCTCCTCCCTCTCTGATTGTCTTGTCTCTCTCTCCTCACACACTCTTTTCTTCCATCTGATTTTCCAATATCTCCTCAGATATTAAAAGATCTAATGAAAGTTCACCAACCTGATACATCAATGTTGCTTCCTTTATCACAGATGCACCCAGATCTGCCGAGTCTTTCAATCATTCTGTGATGCTATTGTCTTTAAGCACGTGCTATTCATTTCAATCTTTTTTGTTTTGCAGCGGAATGTATCATAAAAGGCAGGTAATATTGTCTGCTAGGACTATGGAACTTTTTAATCATCTTTTATAGTTTTGTTCCTTTAAGTTACAGGTAGTTGAAATGAACAGAATTGTATTTTAGAAGTGAATTATGAAGCAAAGTTGCTAATTCCATGCTTGCATAACAGAAGTGCTGAAGAATAAATCTCTACCCTAAAGTGTTCAGAATTCTCTCATATTTGCATTACCTTAATCCCAATTTAATCATCGCTGTACAGTCAATTCAAATGCTGGATTTCATTCAACTGTGCACTCATTAAGCTATTAATGACGGTTTGGTCATATTTCATGCAGAACCTGAGTGCATCAAAGCAATATTAAAGGCACGTTTTGGACAGAATGCCTTGCTGCTTTCCAGTTTGAAACTGCAAACCTCATCGTCATTAGTATATTGTGATTAATGTTATGAGAAAAGACCTGGCATTTCAAAATGCACTCAATTGGTGGCCTGGGGGAGGTGACTAATTGAAGCTGCCCATTTACTGTGACTTTGTTTATTTGAAGGATTTGAGGATATCAATCACACATCTGAGGACATCTGAAGAAGGGTCTCGACCGGAAACGTCACCCATTCCTTCTCTCCAGAGATGCTGCCCGTCCCGCTGAGTTACGCCAGCATTTTGTGTCACACTTCAGACCTCTTTCCACAAATGTCAAGACATGGTGAGAGAGGAGGTGTGGGCAGTGTGGGTAGAAGAACAAGAAGGCCGTTTGTTTTGTTTTGTTACGGAATCTTCTGTTGGGCAGAGAAGTTGCCAAATATACTAGAGCTGGAAGAAAAGAGAGCAAGTATTGAAACAACGAACTGCAGATGCTGGTTTACACCAAAGATAGGCACAAAGTGCTGGAGTAACTCCCAATTGCCAACCGTTTCAACTCCCCTTCCCATACTGACCTGTCTGTAGGAAAGAAAACTGCAGATGCTGGTTTAAATCGAAGGTAGACGCAAAATGCTGGAGTAACTCAGCATCTCCGGAGAGAAGGAATGTGTGACGTTTCGGGTCAAGAACCTTCTTGAGGACCTTTCTGTCCTGGGCGTCCTCTGTTGCCAGAGTGAGACCATATGAAAATTGGAGGAACAGCACCTAATTCTTTGCTTGGGTAGCTTACCACCTAATGTTCTAATGTTAAGTGACTTGATCACACACTCCCCTCCCCCCTTCTGCCCTTCCTCCACCATAGTTGTTTTTATCAGTTCCGCAGTTCTCCACGTTGTTTCTCTTAAGATCACATCTTGATCTCTAACCTGCTGAGGTCATTTGTGGCTGGCGTGATTAGTCCTGGTCTTTTCTCACATCCAGCTCTTCACCATCCCCCCCCCCCCCCCCCCCCCCCCACACGCGCACATACACACACACACACACACACACACACACACACACACACACACACACACACACACACACACACACACACACACACACACACACACCTACTTTCAGTCTGAAGAAGGGTCCTGACCTGAAACGGCACCCATCCTTTTTCTCCACAGATGCTGGCTGACCCACGGAGTTACTCCAGCACTTTCTGTCCAGCTTAAGAGTGTAAGTTTTCGCAGCAAGAACACCAAGCCTTGAAATGATCTTTTGAGTTAGGTCCCAACAGTCATCTAAGTGTCTTAGAGTCACAAAGTTACACTGCACGGAAACAGGCCCTTCAGCCCAACTTGTCCATGCTGACCAAGATGCCCCATCTACACTAGTTTTCACCTGCCCACGTTTCGTAACCTTTCCTTTTCATGTACCTGTCCAACTGCCTTTTAATTTCTGTTATAGTACCTGACTCAACTACGTCCTCGGTCACTTCATTCCATATACCCACCACTCTCTGTGTGAAAAAACCTGCCCCTAATGTTGATATTAAATCTTTCTCCCCTCACCTTAAAACTATGTCCTCTGTTTCTTGATTCCCCCACACTGGGTTAAAGATTCTGTGCATTCACCCTATCTATTCTGAAGAAGGGTCTCGACCCAAAACGTCACCCATTCCTTCTCTCCTGAGATGCTGCCTGACCTGCTGAGTTACTCCAGCATTTTGTGAATAAATACCTTCGATTTGTACCAGCATCTGCTGTTATTTTCTTACACGATCTATTCCCCTTATGACTTTATCTTAAATTTCATATTCTTTCCCACCCATGAACAAAGCCATGAGGAGCCAACTACTGTTGGCAGTTGTGCTTATACAAAGCAAAATGTATGAACAATTAGCACCGTTGTAAGGAAATAAGTATTAAGCATTACACAGCTGAAAATGCATTCTTGAGAAGCATAATTATGAATGCAATTATCTTGATTTCTTTAAATTATTTATATAGACCCGCTACATATCTTCCTTAGGATATTATATGATGTTTAACCTGTGTAATGGAATTTTGAAACTTGTTACTACTACTTTTCAGCACTTAGAGTCATAGAGTACAGTTATAGAGTGATACAGTGTGGAAACAGGCCCTGCTGCTCAACTTGCCCACACTGGCCAACATGTCCCAGCTACACTAGGCCCACCTGCCTGCACTTGGTCCATATCCCTCCAAACTTGTCCTATCCATGTATCTGTCTATCTGTTTCTTAAACGTTGGGATAGTCCCAGCCTCAACTACCTCCTCTGGCAGCCTGTTCCATACATCCACCACCCACCATCATGAAATCAACTCGACTACCTGAAAACAATATTACATTATGCCACATCCTATTTTGTTCATATGGCAAACATGGTCAACCCCAACCTTTTCACACCCCGCTTGTTAAGACTGTTGGGAAAAGAAGGCAAGATGACAGCACAGGACTAGATTTAGCAACCAAGGGATATGGGGAGAAGGCAGGAACAGGTCACTGATTGTAGATGATCAGCCATGATCACAATGAAGGGCAGTGCTGGCTCAAAGGGCCAAATGGCCTCCTCCTGCACCTATTTTCTACGTTTCTATGTTTCTATGTAACCCCTATCCTCCAACACCTGAGTTCAGGCACTGACTGATCACTGCTTCAAAGTAAGGGATGGGGCAGTTTTAATATCAAAATTGACACTTGATACTTTCACCCTAGTCACAAAGAGCAGTCGCAATGGTCTTTGAGTTTGAGTTTGAGTTTAATTTATTGTCACGTGTACTGAGGTACAGTGAAAAGCTTTTGTTGCATGCTAACCAGTCAGCGGGAAGACAATACATGATTACAATCGACCCGTTCACAGTGCACAGATACAGGATAAAGGGAATAATGGGAATAACACTTACTGCAAGTAAAGCCAGTAAAGTTCGATCAAAGATAGTCCAAGGGTCTCCAATCAGGTAGATAGTAGTTCAGAACTCCTGTCTAGTTGTGGTGGGATGATTCAGTTGCCTGATAACGGCTGGGAAGAAACTGTCCCTGAATCTGGAGATGTGCGTTTTCACATTTCTATACCTTTTGCCCGATGGGAGAGGAGAAAGGAGGGAGTGGCCAGGGTGCGACTCGTCCTTGATTATGCTGCTGGCCTTGCTGATGCTACATGATGTATAAATGGAGTCAATGGAAAGGAATTTGATTTGTGCGATGGTCTGGGCTGCATCCACAATTCTCTGCAATTTCTTCCTTAGATGGAATTGTTCCCAAACCGTGCTGTAATGAATCCCGATAAAATGCTTTCCACGGCGTATCTGTAGAAGTTGGTGAGAGTTGTTGGGGACATGCCGAACTTCCTACGCCTTCTGAGGAAGCAGAACTCTTCCTGAGGTTTCTTTGTGTTAATGTAGCTCCTCTTATGGTGTCCTGAATATACTTTGAACTTCTCCTGTTTCTAATTTCCTTCTTCCATCTTCACTGCGATCACAGAACTTCTAAATCATTTCCAGCCCATTTTCGACTGCCTGCCCACCTGCCCATTTCCCGTGAGGATCACTGGCAGAGCATGTAAATGAAGCTGGGTGTTAAAATCTCCAAAGCATCACGCTGTGGGAAAGCAGAGGGATTTCCATCTGCTTTAAATTGCCAATTCCCATCAGTTAAAATTATACAGTAATGGAGAGGAGTTTCCAGTGCAAACTATCTTTTATCTTGCTTTGCAGTTAATAAAGTGAAATTTAAGGGCCTGTCCCACTTAGGCGATTTTAAGGCGACTGCCGGTGACTAGGCTGTCGCTGACAGTTCGCCGGGTGTCGCGGGCATGATCGTGAGGAGTCTTCCAAGAATCGTAGTGGATCTCAGCGCGTCGCTGAGAAATCAACCAGAGTGAAATTTCTCGGCAACAGCTGGCTTGTCGCCAGGTAACGTTGCTTATTGCGGGCGCTGTCGCATGCTGTCCCCAGGTTTGCTAGGTTCTCTTAGATGCATTTAGAAGCACATAATATTAAATTAAGTAAAGTAATTTGAAGATACCATAAAATACTTGTGTTTAACCGATTTATTTACCGTCAGGACATTTGACAGGTAGATTGGAGGAGACAGTTTGACAGTCAGGTAAGCGTGGGAATTTTTGCGATGTTTATGGCCATCAGCCATTACATTTAAAGTAGGCTCCCAACCCAGATATGCAATCCAGAAACCAGATATGCATCACCCGTACATTTTCAAAGAATGCCCACACTCCGCACAAAATTCATTTAACCACTTTTTAAATTAATTTTTTTAATACTGCTATTAGTAAACTGGAAGTCAATCCAGTTGATGCCTTGTTACCGTGAAGCTTGGTTTTCATGTAACCTGGGCAAGATGTTATATTTCAAAACTCTCAAGTAATTACCGACTTGTCAGTGATTTCAGCGAAAATTAGGACGCCGGCGAAGCATTGATAATAGTGGGAATTTTGCGATGTTTCCGAAGACGGTGTAATCTCGACCTGACTCGGCATTGTCGTGGTCATTGTCGTGGGGTAAAAGAAAATTTGGGCGATCTGCTATGACGTTGACAGTCGCTGGCAGTCGCCTAAAAAATCGCCTAAGTGGGACAGGCTTCTTTTTACTTTGATTTTACTTGAGCGGAGCATCAAATTCTCCATTCTTCACTTATCAGCGTAAGGAAATTACGGGCATAAATTGTGTCCAAATCAAATGTTACTTCAAAAGACTTCCCTTTGGTTTCACAATTAAACAGATGCTAACTTGACTGCACAAAAGAAATGAGTAAAAAATATTGTCAGAGTCAAGGAGGAGCGCAATGCAATTGCGACTCCATAATCGGTAAATCCCATGCCAATAACAGAAGATGATCTTTTTCAGGATGAGTTACTCAGAGTGAAATTAATCTTATGGGAGGCAGAATTAAATTTCCGCACACATCTGGATGTATCCATTGCACTATTGTGTCTGTCGCTTCGTACATGGATTGCTGTGCCTCAGAAATAATGCAATTGTTCAGGTCAAGCCATTTTAAAATGAAGCCCATGAACGCTTAGGGAACTTACATGAACTTTAAAACAATTTGTTAACAACATGGTGCAAAGTTTAGCCACCATATTGGAAATACTTAACAGCGCATCACTGAAAAATCCCTTAATTCATTTGAAACTCTGGATGTTAACAATAGACAATAGACAATATACAATAGGTACAGGAGTAGGCCATTCGGCCCTTTGAGCCAGCACCACCATTCAATGTGATCATGGCTGATCATTCTCAATCAGTACCCCGTTCCTGCCTTCTCCCCATACCCCCTGACTCCGCTATGCTTAAGAGCTCTATCTAGCTCTCTCTTGAATGCATTCAGAGAATTGGCCTCCACTGCCTTCTGAGGCAGTGAATTCCACAGATTTACAACTCTCTGACTGAAAAGTTTTTCCTCATATCCGTTCTAAATGGCCTACCCCTTATTCTTAAACTGTGGCCCCTTGTTCTGGACTCCCCCAACATTGGGAACATGTTTCCTGCCTCTAACGTGTCCAACCCCTTAATAATCTTGTATGTTTCGATAAGATCCCCTCTCATCCTTCTAAATTCCAGTTTATACAAGCCTAGTCGCTCCAACCTTTCAACCTTTTAACCTTTGGGCAGCACGGTAGCGCAGCGGTAGAGTTGCTGCTTTACAGCGAATGCAGCGCCGGAGACTCAGGTTCGATCCTGACTACGGGTGCTGCACTGTAAGGAGTTTGTACGTTCTCCCCGTGACCTGCGTGGGTTTTCTCCGAGATCTTCGGTTTCCTCCCACACTCCAAAGACGCACAGGTATGTAGGTTAATTGGCTGGGTAAATGTAAACATTGTCCCTAGTGGGTGTAGGATAGTGTTAATGTGCGGGGATCACTGGGCGGCACGGACTTGGAGGGCCGAAAAGGCCTGTTTCCGGCTGTATATATATGATATGATATGATATGATATGATATGACAGTCCCGCCATTCTGGGAATTAACCTAGTAAACCTATGCTACACGCCCTCAATAGCAAGAATATCCTTCCTCAAATATGGAGACCAAAACTGCACACAGTACTCCAGGTGCGGTCTCACTAGGGCTCTGTACAACTGCAGAAGGGTCTCTTTGCTCCTATACTCAACTCCTCTTGTTATGAAGGCCAGCATTCCATTGGCTTTCTTCACTGCCTGCTGTACCTGCATGCTTCCTTTCAGTGACTGATGCCCTAGGACACCCAGATCTCGTTGTATGTTCCCTTTTCCTAACTTGACACCATTCAGATAATAACCTGCCTTCTTATTCTTACCACCAAAGTGGATAACCTCACACTTAACCAATGCATAGAGACCTTTCCACTGCCGCAAGAGAGCACGTTGAGTCCAACGTGAGGTGAATTTACACAATCATTGTGTGTAAATTCACTTCACGTTGGACTGAACGTGCTCTCTTGCGGCAGTGGAAAGGTCTCTATGCATTGGTTAAGTGTGTGGAGTTTGTACGTTCTCCCCGTGACCCTTTGGTGCTAATGGAAGCAGTTTTATTGAAATTGGTGTTATATTTTTTAAGTTATTCACATTTTAAAGTTTAAATCTACCTCCTAAGGAGGGAGGGGGGTGGAGGGAGTGGGGGGGGGAGGGGGGGATGGAGGGGGGGAGGGAGGATAAGGGGGGTTGAGGGGGATGGAGGGGGGAGGGGAAGGGGAGGGCAAGAGGAGGGGGGGGAGGGGAGGGGAGTAGGGGAAGAGGGGGGAGAGGGGGGAGGTGGGGGGGGAGGGGGGGATGGGGGGGGAGAGGGTGCTGCACCAATGCAGGAGAGGTTTGGGCCCAACGGGTCAAGTTGGTCTAGTATACTATAAATATTATTAAAGATAACAATGTAGAATTATTGAAATTAGCATTTTTCAGATAAAAACGAAAGATGATAGCAAAACTCAGCAGGTACTAGACTTGAAATAGTAGTTCCATTTCTCACTCCACAGTAGCTGTCTGATATCCAGGGAATTTCCAGCATTTTCTGATATTATTCCAGATTTTCACCATTTGCAACCATCTAATCTTTGCTCCATTATTTGTCAATCTCCTAACCATGCAAGAGTGATGATGATCATTGAATAGTGTATTTTGCATTACAAAATACAAATGTTTATAAGAGAAATGGTTTTGCAGAGGTTTTACCTAAAGAAGAATATACTTGCTGTAGAGATAGTATGTGGGATGGTAGATGTGGCACACAAGCAGAGGTTACATAGGGTTGGGGCATAGATGAACGAGAGGAGACCTGCAGGAGACATATAAAATGCCCAGAGGGTTTCACACAATGAGGTGATCGGAGAATTTCCCCCACACTTCAGAATCCAGAATACAATGGTTAGATGTTTAGACCTATTTGTACCACATGGAATGAATATACACAGACATTGCAGTACAGTCCTGGACTCGGTATCTCAAAATGAAGATTAGGTCAGTTATTATTGAAATGAGGAGACGTTTCTTCACTCAGAGATTGGTGAATCTTTGGAGTTCTCGACCATCAAGGGTCAAAGGCTCAGTAGAACATAAAGTGCTGGAGTAACTCAGCGGGTCAGGCAGCAACTCTGGAGAGCATGGATAGGTGATGTTTAATTTGGTTTAATTTAGTTTAATTTAGTTTGCTTTAGTTTACTTTAGTTTACTTTAGTTTACTTTAGTTTACTTTAGTTTACTTTAGTTTAGTTTAGTTTTGTTTCGTTTCGTTTCGTTTCGTTTCGTTTATTGATGCACGTGGAAACAGGCCAATCGGCCCATTGAGTCAGTGCCAACCAGTGATCCAAACATTATCCTACACATTAGGGACAATTTGCAATTTTTACTGGCCAATTAACCTACAAACATATATGTCTTTGGAGTGTGGGAGGAAACTGGAGCACCTGGGGAAAACCCAAGTGGTCACGGGGAGAACGTACAAACTCCGTACAGCCAGCCCCCATAATCAGGATTGAACCTGGGTCTGGTCTTTGGCACTGTAAGGCAGTGATTTTACCCACTGTGCCACCGTGCCGCCCGCAGTTTGGGTCAATACTAATTTTAGTGTTGGGGGGGGGCAGAAGAAAGCTTGTAAAGAGCAGGACAAAGCATTGCAAGTAATAGGTCGACATAGGTGAAGGGGGAGCTTGTAAGGTAGATGGTTGGAACAAAGGCCAAAGGTATGATAGGAAGGTGTGAGTCCAATTTGAAGAATTGCAGATTGTAAATCCATAGGGAGGAAAATCGTGGGGAGGGTGTGTGGGAAGCGCTTGGAGGAAAGAAATATGTGGGTGTCCAGGTGGGGTAGAGGGGAGGAAGGGGGTGAGGTGTTGGAACAGAGGGGGGGCTAGTTGCTAGCGGAGGAGTCCTGTTCAATGAGACGGCAAACAATGTGTCTTCAGCGTGCTAGATAGAAACCAATGATAACAGAAAGAAGAATTGGAAAAGGCCTTATCAGGAGCAAAGAGAAATAGCCTGGGAAATCTTAATCGAGGACTCTGTGACAACAAAGATTCAACTAGAGAAATGAAAGAAAGTGAATGATGAAATGCAAAGGGCCTCACGTTGTCGACCTCCCCGTGGTGAGCCCTGTCAACTGACCTCAGTCAGGAGAACGACAACAAACAGAGACAGCAGAAGCAAAGACCGAGACTTGAATAAAAAGTAAACAGTGAAGATGCACAGAGTTAAAGAGGTAGATGAATTTAAGTTAAAATGTAATGCAGTAGGAATCAAATGTAAAATGTGCAGTATGTAAAAATAGGAACAATGCCAGTGAAAGGGGCTCCAAGGTAATGGCATAAGGTGGAGATAGGATACGGTGGAAATGGGATAAGGTGAAAATGGGATAAGGTTGAATTGTCTTTTGGCACTCTGAGTGCCCTTGAAAATCATAGATGGCATCTGGAACCTGTGCAAATACATGCAAGATGAATGGTGCCAGATGCTATGTTGCTATTAATAACAACCATGCAATAATTGTCTGTCAAAATAATTCAGAGCCAACCTATCATGGATCAATAGGTTTGCCACTCTGATTTGATGCTAGGATAGACATTTTGATCCACAGCACTCCACCGCATTGCTTCCCTTAACAACACACATGTAAAGCAGCATTAAGAAATGGTCATCTGTTTACAGATTAGTTGTCAGTTGATTTTTTCCAGCTATCAGGATGTTTCTACAAGTGTGTGGCACTTTGCACCTTTACTTCAAGTTGCCAAAGTCTACAGGGAATGGTACAACAAATTTGGTTTAACGAGATGTTGCCAAATTCGAGGCTTTGACATTTCCCTTGTGTTTCGGCTGCGTTTGTGACTGGGAGAATGGGTTGAAGAATTGCACCAGGCTGGAGGACAGAAACTCAGCATTGTATTCCTCTGAATTCACCATCTGCTACAGTTGCAACTCAGCCCAAGGGCAGGGCAGGGAGCTTGTTGCTGACGACTGTCAAGGTGACAATAACACAGAGTCTTATAGTGTCGGCACGGTGGCGCAGTGGTAGATTTGTTGTCTTACAGCAGTTGCAGCGCCAGAGACCCGGGTTCAATCCTGACTACGGGTACTGACTGTACGGAGGTTGTACGTGCTCCCCGTGACCGCGCGGGTTTTCTCCAAGATCTTCGGATTCCTCCCACACTTCAAGGACGTACAGGTTTGTAGGTTAATTAGCTTGTATACGTCTAAATTGTCCCTAGTGTGTGTAGGATAGTGTTAATGTGCGGGGATCGCTGGCCGGTGCGGACTCGGTGGGCGGAAGGGCCTGTTTCCGTGCTGTAGTAAACCTGTGGAGGCCAATTCTCTGAATGCATTCAAGAGAGAGCTAGATAGAGCTCTTAAGGATAGCGGAGTCAGGGGGTATGGGGAGAAGGCAGGAACGGGGTACTGAATGAGAATGATCAGCCATGATCACATTGAATGGCGGTGCTGGCTTGAAGGGCCGAATGGCCTCCTCCTGCATCTATTGTCTATTGTCTATTGTATCTCTAAACTAAACTAATCAAGCATGACACTCCACTGCTGTAAATGACTAAAATTGATTTTATGCATATGATTTGTAAGTAATTCTCCCACTTGCTGCATTTTTATTCTGGGGAAATTACCCAGCTTTTATTGGGGCATTTTGCTCCAGTTTCTGTTTCCTCCATATTACTAAACTAAACTAAACTAGTTTGCCTGTGTTAGGTCCATGCCCTATTCAAGTGCCTGTATAAAAGTTTCCTGAAGTTAGTGAGTGAATCTGATTCCAAAACCTCCTCTCGCAGCACATTTCAAATATCAACCATTCCCCTTTATTAAAATCCCCCTTTAAATCTCTGTTTGCTCATCTTCCACCATTGCTCCTTTGTTTTTGAGACTCTGCCAAGGAAAATGAGATTTCCATGATCTACATTGTCTCCTCCTCGTGAATTTTATGCATCGGTCCTCCCCAGGCACGATTGGTTTGTTTTCCTGAAAACTGTTTGTAACTCAAAAAAATTGCAAGTTCAGAATATCATCAGGCAGTATATTTATTTAAATAAAAACATTGGCTAACCAACATGTAGTTAAACTAGGACATTTAACTCAAACATTTAGATTTCTCTGCAAGATGCAATGATGTTGTCACAAACCGGGTTCCCACATGGCAATATATACCTGCAGCCTCACAGCAGACAGTAAATTGATCCCTCTAACATCTCCCACAAACACTGTCTGAAGAAGGGTCTCCACCCGGAACGTCACCCTTTCCGTCTCTTCAGAGATGCTGCCTGTCCCGCTGAGTTACTCCAGCATTTTGTTGGAGTATACTCGTTCATATATATGGGTTGTCCATAAGTCAGATATTCATAGCTTGGGGAGAATCTGCACTGCGATTGGGTCACCTGACCATCCTGTTTGCTTCAGGGAAAACAGGCCCAACCTATCCACTCTCTCCCTATAACTAAAGTTATCCAATCCAAGCAACATTCTGGTGCACCTTCGCAGCACGTTTCCCAACATATGCTCCCAGACAGTGCAGTTCAAATTGCCTCATGACTCTGGACTATGTATTTGATTACATGACCAGCATCATAAAGAACCCCACAGGTAGTGCTGAACTACTATCTGCCTCTTTGCTGACCACTGGGCCATCCTTAATCGGACTTTGCTAGCTTTACCTTACACTCCACGTTATTCCCTTATCATGTATCTATACACTATCGATTGTAATCATGTATTGTCTTTCTGCTTACTGGATAGCAAGCAACAAAAGCTTTTCACTGTACCTCGGTGCACATGACAATAAGCTAAACTGAAACAGATCTGAGACATAATGAAATCTCTTTTGGGTTCAGCTTCAGGTGGAGCTCACAAACAATGGCCAACAGATTGAAACACATTACCCATTGCACTGTGCTGCAGCACAAATTAAACTTGTTCTCTCTCCCACAGCAGGTGTTTGAGACAGATGAAATTGAGTGGAATTTCTTTAAAAAAAGAGACTGCCTTTCAGAAAAGTGGACAGCCTATAATGTAATGTGGCTCAGACTCACATTGCAGGGATGCTAGACATATATGAGCGCATTGTCACAGATAGTCAGGAGCAGGTCAATCTGCATCTGCTCTGAGATAGCAGTGGGAGGCAGATTTCAGTGATGAAGTGCAGGCTTCTGAGTCTGAAGAAGGGTCTCGACCCAAAATGTCGCCCATTCCTTCTATCCAGAGATGCTGCCTGTCCCGCTGAGTTACTCCAGCTTTTTGTGTGTATTTTCATGCTTCTGATGTATTGGTCCCAGCTGTGCCGTCAGTGGATGAATTGCTTCCACTGCACCTTGAATGGATGCAATCCCTTGCCTTTCTCTCCATCCTACTCCATCCTCTACCTTCTCTCCATCCTACTCCACCCTCTACCTTCTCTCCATCCTCCTGCACCCTCTACCTCTCCATCCTACTCCACCCTCTACCTTCTCTCCATCATACTCCACCCTCTACCTTCTCTCCATCCTACTCCACCCTCTACCTTCTCCCCATCCTCCTGCACCCTCTACCTTCTCTCCATCCTACTCCACCCTCTACCAGGGGCCTGTCCTCCTCTATGCACCCATTTCTCATTTTCTCTGTCATGGAAATAGGAAGGAAGAATTGCACTGGTGGTGCAAATGCAATGCACGGTTGCATGGGAATGACCAACTTGTGAAAAACCTGGAGTCAATAGAACATCGTTCGGTGCTTGCTATGTGATCTCGTGAAGACTTTTACAACTTGAAATTACTGCAGCAAGCTCCTGTTACATAGAGGGCATCACAGAATCATTCCATCACAAGACCGGAGGAGAGATCGCCCAGTAGACTGGTATTACATATTGCCCGATGGTGAATGGTGCCGGCAAAGTCTGATCAAGGATAGTCTGAGGGTCACCGATGAGCTGGATAGTAGTTCAGGTCTGCTCTCTGGTTGTGGTGGGATGATTCAGTTGCCTGATAACATCCGGGAGGAAACTGTCCCTGAATCTTGTGGTGTGTGTTTTCACACTTCTGTACCTTTTGCCTGAAGGGAGAGGGGAGAAGAGGGAGTGGCCTGGGTGTGACCCGTCCTTGGTTATTCTGCTGTCCTTGCCGAGGCAGCGTGAGGTATAAATGGAATCAATGGAAGGGAGGTTGGTTTGTGTGATGGTCTGGGCTGCATCTACGATTCGCTGCAATTTCTTGTGGTCTTGGAGAGAGCTGTTCCCAAACCAAGCTGTGATGCATCCTGATAAAATGCATTCTGTGGAAGTTGTATATTATTATTAATCACTTCCTATTTCCCAGACGATTGACGTTGAAACGCCAATGATATTTCTTAGCTGCATCCTATTTGCGGTGCGGGGCAGGTCCATGGCCATTCCCACTCCAAGAAAGAGCCCGACTGAGAGATGTATCTGCGTTTCCATGAAACAAGAGGAAATGATGTGATTGCCAAGCCCAAGACATCCAAGGAAGGACGCCCCTTGCTATTGAGGCAGTGCAGTGTACGTTCACGAGGTTAATCCCCTGGATGGCGGGACTGTCATATGAGGAAAGATTGGAAAGACTGGGCTTGTATTCTCTGGAATTTCGAAGGATGAGAGGGGATCTTCTAGAAACATCTAAAATTATAAAAGGGCTGGACAAGCTAGATGCAGGAGAAATGTTTCCAATGTTGGGGGAGTCCAGAATCAGGGGCCACAGTCTAAGAATAAAGGGGAGGCCATTTAAAACTGAGATGAGGAAAAACCTTTCCACCTAGAGAGTTGTGAATTTGTGGAATTCTCTGCCACAGAAGGCAGTGGAAGCCAAATCACTGGTTGAATTTAAAAGAGAGTTAGATAGAGCTCTAGGGGCTGGTGGAATCAAGGGATATGGGGAGAAGACAGGCATGGGTTACTGATTGTGGATGATCAGCCATGATCATAATGAATGGTGGTGCTGGCTCGAAGGGCCAAATTGCCTCCACCTGCACTTATTTTTTATGTTTCTATGTTTACAAGAGGTGGTTCATGAGATCTTCGACACAGGACAATGATTGACCAGTGCAGCGGCAACTTTAAAGTGAGTGATGGAGAGACAATCCAGCCCAATGCAATCATCAGTACAATTCACTCCACAAATTTTCCACAGAGACCATTTTGACGGTTTTAAGGCCACTTGTCGTTCTCAAAAAGTAAGGCTACTGATTCAAAATTTCACACCAGTCAAATTGCAATCTACTGAGTCTTCACAGTCCATTTCATCGAAGTGTCTCGCAGAAAGAAAATATTCCCCACATGTTTGGACAGTTCAAAGAATTTGTTATATTGTTAAAAGTAATAGACTGGATCCGTTTCTGATATGCAATTAACAGCGTGAAAAATCCTTCATCATGAAAGGACTCGTGAGAGGTATTTGCAGATTTCTGTGATGCAGGAAGAGCGCAGCTCTCCGAGTGCAAGGCGTTTGATTAACAGGTAGAGATATCAATCTGCTGGCAGTTTACCTTTTATCCACACTGTTTGAATTAACCGCACAGCCTTGAATGAAATATTTCCTGCGTCACCTTTTTTTTCTTTTGTAGTGGAGCTATTTTGATCAGTGTTTCTCATTGAATATTTCTTTCCATGAGCAGATGATTTGTGTCAAGCCCTTGCACACCTCCGCACTCCTTTTACAGCTTGTGGGAATGTCGCCTCCTTTTAATTCTACACTTTAATTGCAAACAGGGTTTAAACTCTGTTGTCTTCCTGAGATGCACAGTATTCTGTCTGGAGTTGTTTCAAATAACACAACATGATAGGGAGAGGGATATGGAGGTGCAAGTCCACAGCTCCCTGAAAATGGCAAGATAAGTAGATGAAGTGGTGAGCAAACAACAAAACTGTGGAAGAACTCTGCAGGTCAGGTATGTAGCATCTATGGATGGAAAGGACAGGTGATGTTTCGGTCCGGGACTCTTCTTTAGAAACATAGAAACATAGAAAATAGGTGCAGGAGTAGGCCATTCGGCCCTTCGAGCCTGCACCGCCATTCAATATGATCATGGCTCATCATCCAACTCAGTATCCCGTACCTGCCTTCTCTCCATACCCCCTGATCCCTTTAGCCACAAGGGCCACATCTAACTCCCTCTTAAATATAGCCAATGAACTGGCCTCAACTACCTTCTGTGGCAGAGAATTCCACAGATTCACCATTCTCTGTGTGAAAAAAAACTTTCTCATCTCGGTCCTAAAAGACTTCCCCCTTATCCTTAAACTGTGATCCCTTGTTCTGGACTTCCCCAACATCGGGAAAAATCTTCCTGCATCTAGCCTGTCCAACCCCTTAAGAATTTTGTAAGTTTTTATAAGATCCCCCCTCAATCTTCTAAATTCCAGTGAGTACAAGCCGAGTCTATCCAGTCTTTCTTCATATGAAAGCCCTGCCATCCCAGGAATCAATCTGGTGAACCTTCTCTGTACTCCCTCTATGGCAAGAATGTCTTTCCTCAGATTAGGAGACCAAAACTGTACGCAATACTCCATGATGGTGGTAGGGAGATAAAGGAGGAATATAGTGATAGGGTGGCGTACAATATACTTGCCTTCATCAGTTGGGACATCCAGTATAAAATCAAGTCAAGTTGCAGTTGTATATAAAACATTGGTCAGGACAAGTTTGGGGCGTATTGTTCTGTTCTGGTCCAACATTGCAGGAAAGATGTGGAGGCTTTGGAGAGGGTGCAAGAGAAGTTTGCCAGGGTGCTGCCTGGATTAAAGGGCGTTATTGATATGGTGAACTTGAATTGTTTTCTCTGAAATGGTGGAGGCTGAGGGATGACCCGACAGAAGTGTATTTCAAAGATAGAGTAGATATCTAGTGTTTCCCCCAAGGCGTAAATGTTCTCTATTGGAGGACATAGCTTTAAGGTGAGAGGGAAGAAGTTTGAAAGAGATTTCTGAGGCACGGAGCGTGATAGGTGCCTGGACCAGCTGCCAGGGAAGTGGTAGAAGCTGATACAACAGCAACATTTAGAAGGCATGCAAACAGGGAGGGAATATGGACCATATGCACGTGGATGCAATTAGTTTAAATAGGCACTATTTTTGTCACAGACATCATGGGTCTGAAGAAGGGCCTCGACCCGAAACCGTCACCCATTCCTTCGCTCCAGAGATGCTGCCCGCCCCGCTGAGTTACTGCAGCATTTTGTGTCTATCATCGGTGTAAACCAGCATCTGCAGTTTCTTCCCCTACATGGGTTGAAGGGACTGTTCCTGTGCTGGACTGTTCCATTATCTATGTTCTACGACAGAAAACATTTCAGCAAAATGCCTCAGGTAGTGACTTTCCTCCCATTTTGGACAAAAAAGAAGCCTTGGTGCACTTTTGCTGGAGAAAGTTGTTTGAAAAAGCAGACTGAAGGTCAGCCAGCATCATCAGAGACCCACACCACCCTGGCATGAAAACTGTTACGTCCAGATTCAGGTGCAGCTTCGTCCCTTCTTGGAAGCACGACAACTTTTTTTTCTTTTTTTTTTTCTTTTTTTAAATATTTTATTTAAGTTTTAACAGAACCCATACGTTATACATTATACATTTCATAGTAAACAATAGTAAACAATAGTCACTAACCTATAACTTCGATTATACACGTATTGTTCTGTATTTTCTCCCCTCCCCTACCCCCCCCCCCCCCCGCCCCCCCACCCCTCAGTTAAAAAGAAAGAAAAAGAAAAAGCAGAAGAAAGAAAGAAAGAAAGAAAGAAAGAAAGAAACCTGGAGTCCCGAGGGGGTCACTTCCAAGTAATTTCTTTTTAAATTCTTGCTAAGTAACAAGGCAATCCTGAGTTTAAGTACTTCCTATTCTTAATCCTAAGTTTGCCATGAATAGGTTCCACACCTTCAAAAAGAAGTCGTATCCATTTCTCAGATTATACGTTGCTTTTCCTAATGGGATACAACTCCGCATTTCTGCATGCCATCTTTCGAATCTTATTTCATTTTGTTCTTTCCATGTAACCGCAACACATTTTTTGGCTACTGCTAATGATATTTTGAGAAATCTTTCCTGATGTTTATCGAGACTTAGCTTTGGTATTATTCCTTTTGTATCTCCTAGCAAAAACAACCTTGGATCCATTGGTATAATCTTATTCATCAATTGCTCTAAAAACTTTTTTAGGTCTTGCCAAAAAGGAGTTACCTTCTGACATGCCCAAGTAGAGTGTATAAAAGTGCCCACGTCTTGGTTGCATCTAAAACACCTTTCAGTTGAATTTAGTTTAAATTTATTTAATTTTTCCGGGGTTAAATATAGTTGCTGCAAAAAATTATACTGCACTAAGTTATACCTCACATTAATAGTATTTTTCATAATATCTAGACACAGTCTTTCCCAACTTGGTTCATCAATAATAATATTAAGATCTGTTTCCCATCTTTGTCTTGCTTTATTAATTCCTATCTTTGGACTAGCTATCTGTAGTAGTTTATACATTGATGATATAATTTTTTTAATTCCCTTACCCTGAATCAAGGATTCGATTCCTTTAATCTGAAATAGAGACATTGAATTTCCTAACTTTTCCCTTAAAAAAGATTGTAATTGATAATAGAAAAAAATACTATTCCCTGGAATTTGATAAGGAAGCACGACAACTTAAACACGACCAAGACTGGAGCGACTAGGCTTGTATACACCGGAATTTAGAAAGATGAGAGGAGATCTTATCGAAACGTATAAGATTATTAAGGGGTTGGACACGTTAGAGGCAGGAAACATGTTCCCAATGTTGGGGGAGTCCAGAACCAGGGTCCACAGTTTAAGAATAAGGGGTAGGCCATTTAGAACAGAGAAGAGGAAAAACGTTTTCAGTCAGAGAGTTGTGAATCTGTGGAATTCTCTGCCTCAGAGGGCAGTGGAGGCCAATTCTCTGAATGCATTCAAGAGAGAGCTAGATAGAGCTCTTAAGTATAGTGGAGTCAGGGGGTATGGGGAGAAAGCAGGAACGGCGTACTGATTGAGAATGATCAGCCATGATCACATTGAATGGCGGTGCTGGCTCTAAGGGCCGAATGGCCTAGTCCTGCACCTATTGTCTATTGTCTATTGACCACTTCCAAATAAGCTCTGAACTACGTAGACTTGGGGCTATGTTGTCATCTTTCAACTCTTGTTGTTTGTTTTTATATCTAGATCGACACAGGCAAGTGGGGGTTTTGTTAGACAGATGGTTGGAACAAAGACCAGAGATCAGAAAGGAAGATGTGAGACAAGTTTGAAGAGTTGTGGGTTGTACAGTTAAAGGGAGGAAAGAAGCTGGGGGTGGGGGGAGGGGGGTGGTTGCAGTGATGCAGGGAAATTAGAAAAAATAGAGTGAAGTTGTTCTGAAATGGAGATGTCAGGCTAAACGGTCTCCATGTCATTGCATGTTTCAGATAAATTAAGACTCCATCTGATTTTCCCTTTAAATCTCAGCTCTGGTAAATGAGCAGGAGAGTGGCATTGGTCAGGCTGGGTTAATGAGAACCACACTGGGACAAAGTTGATTGTTTGAATGAAAGATGCAGCAGAAGAAACAGAGTGATTCGGCCCACCAAGTCCACAACAATCATCAATCACCCATTCACACTATCAGTATATTATCCCAGTGGGGATAGTTCACATCTGGTAATTCACAATTCAGCCTGAAGGGTCTCGACCTGAAACATCACCCATTTCTTCTCCCCAGAGATGCTGCCTGTCTGACCCGCTGAGTTACTCCAGCATTTTGTGTCTATCTTCGGTGTAAACCAGCATCTGCAGTTCCTTCCTACACAATTCAGTTGTATTCACATCCACTCACTAGGGGCAATTTACAGAAGTCATCTATATACTAAAACTCATTTGTTTGTTTGTTTGTTCCTGAACCACAGCCAAAATGGTACACGATAGCGCAACAATTTTAGGCCCACCTTACTCACCGTCGTCCCTTTGGTGCTAATGGAAGAAGTTTCATTGAAATCGGTGTTATATTTTTAAAGTTATTCACATTTTAAAGTTTAAATCTATCTCCGAGGGAGGGAGGGGGAGGGAGGGAGGGAGGGAGGGGGGAGGGAGGGAGGGAGGGAGGGAGGGAGGGAGGGAGGGAGGGAGGGAGGGAGGGAGGGAGGGAGGGAGGGAGGGAGGGAGGGAGGGAGGGAGGGAGCGTGGAGGGAGGGAGCGTGGAGGGAGGGGGAGAGGAGGGAGGATAAGTGGGGTTGAGCGGGATGGAGTGGGAGGAGAGGGGGGGGAAGAGGGTGCTACACCAATGCAGGAGAGGTTTGGGCCCAATGGATCCACTTGGTCTAGTTTAACCTAAAATGCCACACATTTTTGGGATGTAGAAAGAAACTGGAGCACTCAGAAGAAATTCAGGCTGTCGCAAAAGAGAACGTGCAAACTCCACACAGGCAGCATCCAAGGACAGGATCGAACCTGGGTCTCTGGTGTTGAGTGGCAGCAGCTCTATGTGCCTCCCTCTATATTGTTATAGGTGTAAGATAAATAAATACTCCATCTGATTCACTCTTTTCAACACAGATCTGATAAGTGAGCAGGAGAATAGCGTTGGTCAGGCTGGGATGAAGAGAACCACAAGACACAAGGAACTGCACAAAAAACCCAACAAAGTGCTAGAATAGGGCGGCACGGTAGCGCAGCGGTAGAGTTGCTGCTTTACAGCGAATGCAGCGCCGGAGACTCAGGTTCGATCCTGACTACGGGTGCTGCACTGTAAGGAGTTTGTACGTTCTCCCCGTGACCTGCGTGGGTTTTCTCCGAGATCTTCGGTTTCCTCCCACACTCCAAAGACGTACAGGTATGTAGGTTAATTGGCTGGGTAAATGTAAAAATTGTCCCTAGTGGGTGTAGGATAGTGTTAATGTGCGGGGATCGCTGGGCGGCACGGATTTGGAGGGCCGAAAAGGCCTGTTTCCGGCTGTATATATATGATATGATATGATAATAACTCAGCAGGTCAGGCAACATCTCCGGAGAACATGGATAGATGATGTTTTCGGGTTGGGTGCTTTCTTCAGACTAAAAAAAGAACGTCACCCACCCATAATAGACACAAAATGCTGGGGTAACTCAGCGGGACGGGCAGCATCTCTGGAGAGAAGGAATGGGCGACGTTTTGGGTCAAGTCCCTTCTTCAGACGTCACCTACCCATGTTGTCTAAAGATGCTGCCTGGCCTGCTGAGTCACTCCGGCACTTTGCGTCTTTTTTTTAAAAAAGAGAACCACACTGGGGCAGAAGTGTTGGGCCAAATGTAGACTGCTCCTGGCCTGTATTAATTTATTTCTAGTTATGGGATGGAAGGCTGCAAGGGCTGATGTAATCCTGGTATACGATGAGGTGCATCATTCTTGCCAGACGAAGGGGAACATCATCTGTGGAATACACTATCAATAGATGCAACATTTAATTACTGGCTTAGAGCTTTCACAGAGTTCTATCAGGCCATAAATAAATTTCATTTGCTTGGAAGCTCTAACCATGAATGAATTCAAATTATTTTATCTTCCTTTGCATTATTCATTCTCTAGCCTTTAGCAATATAATGGTCCTTGAGTCTTAATTTATAGAATACTGAAGCAGCGTCGAAATTAGGAAAAATAAACATTATCCTGTTGGGGGGAAAAAATATTCTTTAACAGTATGACAATATATTGTTGAATATATTACAAAATGAATGAGTGTGCTCTTGATTTTAAAAGAAACCCATGCCAGTATATTGCATGCAAAGTTGCCGACCACATATTGTGCTGTGGATAATTCAGGGATTAATCACACTTTCCCTTTGCACTAGATATGTAATTTATCATAACCTACCATTGCTGCAGGAAATATAAGTTAATGCATACAATTTGCTCTCCTACACTTTCTAAGCACTATGAGCATTGTCCTTTTAAGTCTGATTTGCCCTGGTGCTTTATATTTTGAAAGACATATGGAGACCAAAGTCAAATCGTGGTGCATTTACACACCTATGTGAGTACATCTGTACACAGTCACACACACACACACACGGTCACTCACACACACAGTCAAACACACACAGGCACACACACATGGTCACACACACACAGAAGAGCACACACACACATGAGCGCTCACACACACATGCGGTCACACACACACACAAGGTCACATGCACACAAGGTCACACGCACACACACACACACAAGGTCACACACACACATGGTCTCACACACACACACACAATCACACACACACACACAATCACACACACACACGATCACACACACCGTCACACACACAGACAAGGTCATACACACACACACGTTCACACACACACACCATCACACGCACACGTGGTCACACACACACACCATCACACACACACACGGTCACACACACACACCATCACACACACACACACGGTCATACACACACACACACACACACACACGCGGTCACACACACACACACACACACCATCACACACACATGGTCACACACACACACCATCACACACACACACACACACACACACACACATTCACACACACACACACACACACACACACACACACGGTTACATACACCATCATCAGCAGTCACTCGAAGCGAGTGTGACTGTCCTCTCCATAGAGGACGCCTGTGTGTGACTTCGTTTAACGTGGGGAGACTGGTGCACAGACAGCCACCACACGGTCCTTGACAGATCTGGGTCAGGATCCAGTGGCATGGAGTCCAAGACGACCGGGGACCCTTTTCTGCTGCAGCCTTCATCCGCCTTCCCAGCTGTTGTGATGCTCCACTAAAGTCAGCCGTCATCCTCCACCTGTTCCACCGTTGAGGTCTTGGTTGGATTGCTCTTTGTCAGGGACCTCCCCCTCGACCTTACCGCCATGGGTGACCCTACCAGGAGCGTAGCTCCAGACGGCATTGCTCTCAGGATCTCAGGACCACACAAGCTTCTCCACCACGGCACGGTGACAATCCACACTCACACACATGGTCACACACACATGGGCACACCCACATACGGTCACACACATACGGTCACACACACATGGGCACACACACACACACATGCACACACACACACACACACACACACACACACACTCACACGGTCACACATACACACACACACACACTCACACACACTCACACACACACACACACACACACTCTCACACACACACACTCACACTCACACGGTCACACATACACACACACACGGTCACACACACACATACACACACACAGTCACACGCACACACTTGGGCACACATACACACACAAACACACACACACACACACACACAGAGTCACACACACACACAAGTGAGCATAATTAATCATACAATACTTAAAAAGACTCAATTTCTCTAAAAATGGCCCAAAGTGCTAGTATAACAGCAGATCAGGATGCATCATGGATAGACAAGTACAGGTGACATTTCAAGTCAGGAATTGACACAAAATGCTGGAATAACTCAGTGGGGTGGGCAGCACTTTGGAAGGACATGGATGGACAATATTTTGGGTTGGGACACTTTTTCAGACCGATTGTAGAAGGGAGGAGAATACTGGAAGAGAGGTGGTGCTGCCTGACCTGCTGAGTTACTCCAGCACTTTGTGTCTTTTTTGGTGACCCAGCATCTGGAGTTCCTTCCACCTACAATAGTTATGCTCTATCTGGCCGACTCCCAGACACAGTCAGCTCTGCTTGGTGCTGGACACTGAAGTCTTCGCTGGGCTCCTAGAGTCCAGGGATCCCTGCTGTCCATGAAACTCTGTTCCCTGCCCCTGGGGTGGTGCTGATGCCAGTGTCACGGCCATGGTTAGAGCCCTCAGAGTTGGTCTTCACTGGCTCTGCTCCTCGCTGCCTTCACTGGCGGCTGTCGTGGAGGTTGTTCACCCACCAGGGTGGAGTTATCTCCATTCTGCCTGGTGATGGGAAGTCATTATTCCCCCACTGTGACTTTGCAGAAACCTCTCCCAGCTCAACCAACTGTGTGGTGAAGTATGAAGGCCACCACTGGATACTAAAGGATATTGATTTAGGGTGAAGCATTTGAACGTAACCCTCTCAATGAGGTTGGGGCAGAAAATCTAGGCTCCATTCAGTCTGCCTCTCTGTTATTTCTCTTTCTTTTGACCGATTCTTATGTCAAATATTCAACCATTAATCGATATTCCTGCACTGTGGTGATTAGCTCTGTGGTTACGCTTGTACCGCGAGCTGGCCCAGCGATTTATGTGGATCTTATACTAGTCAAAGTTCAACTTAGATAATATTAGCACGATTCCCAGCTCCCTGCACTGAGGAGATCTTTAGCCACAGATTATATAGTCAGTTGTGCCCAATATATGAATCTACACTGCTCCATCAAAAGCTCACACAATTGGAAAATAGTTAACCAAATTGGCGTGAGATGTTTTCCACATAATTGGCAATGTTTACATTAACAGGGAATGTAAAAAATAACTGCAGAGAGTATGTACATCCTACAATTTCTGCCCTTATTTTCTTTTTTTGTGTCGCTGTCCACCGAACTGTTATCTGTGCTAACGTACATGATTTGTGCTGGGAGGAACTGAGGATGCTGGCCTTACACCAAAGATAGATGCAAAATGCCGGAGCAACTCAGTGGGACAGGCAGCATCTTTGTAGAGAAGGAAGAGGTGACGTTTTCGATTGAATCCCTTCGAAGCTTGCAAATGACTCTCTGTACCAAAACACTTTATTTTGAAAAGAGAAAAAAAAAGATAAATTCTTTACTAAGATACAATTTTGAAACAGGTGAGGACATCTCTCTCCATTCTGATCTGGAGCGCATTGGCAAATTCATGAAGTTTTACTGGTACTATGCCAATAGTTGTGGCATCTCCGGACGATGTGCTTACGTCAGAATCAAAGATGAACTGCAATGCACACAATAATACCAAGTGCTTGGACTATAAGACCCTGCTCAGGCTTATCTGATTCAGCATTGCAGATATTAATGACTGAAAGCCGTTAATTCAGACTGCAGTTCATGGAGCCCTTGATAACAATCAATATCATTGCTGCTTTCTCAAATACTTTCCTTTCTAATAGTCCAATAATGTTAACCGAACCCTGTTTTATTTAACCCTGTAGGTGCTCAACCTCATTTAATAAAAACGAGACACAAAATGGTGGAGTAACTCAGCGGGAGAGGCAGCATCTCTGGAGAGAAGGAATGGGTAACATTTCGAGTCCAGACCCTTGCTACTACTCATTTAATAAAATAAGCATCAAAATTTCAGCAGGCCTGCTACATCTCCAGGTGACAAAATGAAGATAATGTTTCAGACTGGCTAACTTTTAGTTCAACATTTCCAATATTTTCTATTGTAATTTTTTTCAAATTTCCAAAGTCTGTAGTATTTTGGTTTAAATTACCCATTAAAGTTGTATTTTGACAATGTACAGAGAAACACATCACTCTGACATTGATTTGATTCGCAGTGTCCTGCAGTGTGCAATTTCAGTAATGTTCGTATTTTGTAAGTTCAGTATAATTATCCAGAAGGATACTCTGCAAAATATCTAATATCAGCCGTTCAATACAGGGGATTTTGCAGTCATATTTGACTGAGATGCAGCTGTGTGCTAATTCACCAAATGAATGTTAATTGGGAAAAATGTAAACAAACCTGAAGGCAGTCCTCAAGGTAATAGATCCTGTTTAATCTTGGAATATGCACATAGAGCCGAGAAACACCAACGGAGAACATAATGTGTGCGTGTTAAATGTAACAACACGTTTGTCAGCAAATTGGATTTTAACCCATTCCTGGAGAATTCAATGGGTTCTACACTTTTCCCAAATGCTAAATCAAGCGTCACTCCTGCAACACCCACCCCCCCCCCCCCCCCCCCCAACAAAACGTTACTGAATTGTGATGTCCTCACTTTCAGAACTTGTCAGTGTCATTTTAAAGAGTGAGCAGGAGAGTGAGCATGTTGGCAAATGGCATTGGCTGCTGAAACTTGCCATCTTATTTATGTACTGTCCAAGGGAATGGAGGTCTGAACATCTGTAAAAGATGGAGCTCCCCTCAGAGGCAGAGCCCCCTCTGTCTGAAGAAGACAGACAGAGCCCCCTCTGTCTGAGGAAGGGCCTCAACCCAAAACATCACCCATTCTTTCTCTCCAGAGATGCTGCCTGCATTTTGTGTCTATCTTCAGTTTAAACCAGTATCTGCAGTTCCTTCCTGCGCCCCTCGCTCTGTGACAATCACTGAAGCTGCCCTGTAGAAGCGTGGACGTGAACGTGAGAGGGCTCAGAGCAGTATGAAGGGGTAACATCTCAGTCATGGCAAGTGTTCACAGACATGTAAATCTGGAAATAAGAGGAGCCAAACAATGGCTGTTCTTACTGCAACCTCAGCACTGCACTCATGCTGATCCATCGTGACCTCAGCGGGCCACACAAATTCTCTGGAGAAAAGGAATATAGACAATGGACAATAGACGATAGGTGCAGGAGTAGGCCATTCAGCCCTTCGAGGCAGCACCGCCATTCAATGTGATTATGGCTGATCATCCACAATCAGTACCCTATTCCTGCCTTCTACCCATGTCCCCTGACTCCGTATCTTTAAGAGCTCTATCGAACTCCACTACCTTCTGAGGCAGAGAATTCCACAGATTCATAACTCTGAGTGAAAAAGTTTTTCCTCATTTCCATTCTAAATGGCCCACCGCTTACTCTTAAACTGTGGCCCCTGGTTCTGGACTCCCCCAACATCGGGAACATGTTTCCTGCTTCTAGCGTGTCCAATCCCTTAGTAATCTTATATGTTTCAATAAAATCCCCTCTCATCCTTCTAAATTCCAGTGTATACAAGCTCAGTCGCTCCATTCTTTCAACATACGATAGTCCTGCCATCCCGGGAATTAATCTCGTGAACCTACGCTGCACTCCCTCAATAGCAAGAATGTCCTTCCTCAAATTTGGAGACCAAAACTGCACACAATGCTCCAGGTGTGGTCTCACTAGGGCCCTGTTCAACTGCAGAAGGGCCTCTTTGCTCCTATACTGAACTCCTCTTGTTAAGAAGGCCAACATGCCATTAGCTTTCTTCACTGCCTGCTGTACCTGTATGCTTACTTTCAGTGACTGATGAACAAGGACATCCAGATCGTGTTGTACTTCCCCTTTTCTTAACTTGACACCATTCAGATAATAATCTGCCTTCCTGTCCTTGCCACCAAAGTGGATGACCTCACCTTTATCCACATTAAACTGCATATGCCATGCATCCGCCCACTCACACAACCAGTCCAAGTCACTGCATCATCATAGGATCCTCCTCACAGTTCACACTGCCACCCAGCTGACAGCTTAGTGTCATCTGCAAATTTGCCCATGTTACTTTTAATCCCTTCATCTAAGTCATTAATGTACATTGTAAATAGCTGCAGTCCCAGCACCGAGCCTTGCGGAACCCCACTAGTCACTGCCTGCCATTCTGAAAAGGACCCATTAATCCCTTCTCTTTGTTTCCTGTCTGCCAATAGGTGACATTTCGGGTCGAGACCCTTCTTCAGACTGAAGACTCCATTTCCATTGCATTTTGAAGAGAGTTCCAAAGACAGAACAATCTGAAGGAAGAAACTTTACCCCTTTGCTATCTTAAATGAAGAGCAGCTTATTTTGAAATGAAGAAAAGGAATGGGTGACATTTCAGGACCAAACCTTTCTTCAGATTGAAGAGGGGTCTCGACCCGAAACATCGCCTATTCATTTTCTCCAGAGAAGTTGCCTGGCCCGTTGAGTTACTCCAGCACTTTGTGTCTATCTGCAATGGATGAGTGCAGGCATGGCTGATAAACGGCAGTTAACATTCACATCACCAGAGTATCAGGCAATGACCACTTCCCACAAGAGAAAGTCTTGATTTTGTGTGCTAGATCCATTTTGTTTGAATTATAAAGCCTGTGAAAACACCCCCTCTCTGAATGTCACTCTGATCCCCGTTAACGGCAGAGAGGAGCTAAAGACCAGCACTGTGGACAGTCCTGCCTGCTGGGAGAATCCAGCACCATGGACAGTGCTGGACTGAGCTGAGGCCACAGGTAGAGGAGCAAGGCAGTAAGGCAGTCACAGCCAGGAGAGAGAAAGTGGGGGTGTGTTCCTGCTAGCGACGCTTCTGTTTGCAGGCTTGGGAAAGACTGAGCCATTGGGACAAGCCTGAGACTACTACCTCCCCCCTCACCTGCCTATAGATGACGAGGGACTGCACTGCCACACAGAGAGCAAGATGGAGTGGCCAGGTCAAGTCTGAGATTGCCAGCACCTCCTCTTTGAGGCCAAAACTGAGCCATTGGGACTAGCCTGAGACTGCCAGCGTCTCCTTGCCTGCCCAGAGATAACGAGGATCTGTACCCCTAAACGCAGAGCAGGACTGAGTTGCCAGGTTAAATCTCAGACTGCCAGCACATCCTCTTTGAGGCGAAGACTGGGCTGCAAGGACAAGCCTGAGATTGGCAGCATCTCCTCCATGAGGCCTAGACTGAGCAGCTGGTACAAGCCCAAGATCACCAGCATCACCTCACTTGCCGACAGACGATGTGGGACTGCGTCTCCACATGGGCCTGGACATTCTCGTTACTATCGCTCTTCACTCTAAATAAACCTTTACATGTGAGTTCCCCCTACCACAAGTGTCATTGTTGACCCAGCATCTTTCCTGATGCTACAAGAAATAGATTCATGCAGGATGGAAATGGGCTGTTTAGCCCAACTTAACCATGCCAACCACAATACCCATGTACGCCTGCCCCATCTGCCCTTGTTTGACCCATGTCGCTTTCAACCTCTCCAATCCATGTACCTATACAAATGTTCCTTAAATCCTTTTATTGTCCCCACCTTTCCTTTGGCAGCTCATTCCATATACAGTACGTACCAACCTCTGTGTGAAAAGGTTGTCCATCAGGTTCTTATTAAATATTTCCCTTCTCATGTTAAAGCTATGCTCTCTGGTTCTTCAATCCCCTACCCTGGGAACAAGACTGTGCACATTCACTCTATCTATGCCCTTCATGACTTTATACAACTGTCTAAGTTCTCCCCTCGGTCTCCTCTACTCCAAGGAACAATGTCCTATTCTGCCTAACTTCTCCCTATAACCCAATCCCTTAAGTCCTGGCAACATCTTTGTAAATCATTTCTTTTCAACTTAATGACATCTTTGCTATAGCTGGGTGACTCATACTGAACACAATAATCAAAATGAGGCCTCATCAATGTCTTGTACAACTACAACATAACATCCCAACTACTATACACGGTGCCCTTACTGATGAAGGCCAGCATATCAAAAGCCTTCTTTACCACCCTGGACACCTGCAATACCACTTTCAGGGAACTATGTATTTGGACTAAAAGTTTCCTCTCTTCCATTACATTACTCTGTGAAAGTCATACTCTGGATTGACTTCAAAATGCAACACTTATCTGAATGAAATGGCAGCCCACCTAACCAGCTGATCAAGATATCACTTCAAATCTTAATAACCTTCTTCACAGTCCATGATACCACCTATTTAAGTGTCATCTGCAAGTTGAGTTGTCTTGTCATTGAAATACCTGCCGCACATTGAGATCCAACAAAGATTTAAAACAGATTTACATTTTAGATTTAGAGATACAGCGCAGAAACAGGCCCTTCGGCCCATCGGGTCCGTGCCGCCCAGTGATCCCCGCACATTAACACTATCCTACACCCACTAGGGACAATTATGTATTTTTTTACATTTGCCCAACCAATTAACCTACAAACCTGTACGTCTTTGGAGTGTGGGAGGAAACCGAAGATCTCGGAGAAAACCCGCGCAGGTCACGGGGAGAACGTACAAACTCCGTACAGACAGCGCCCGTAGTCAGGATCGAACCTGAGTCTCCGGCGCTGCATTCGCTATAAAGCAGCAACTCTACCGCTGCGCCACCATGCCGCACGTACATTAGGTTAGGGTTAGGAGGTTGTACATTAGCTGGAGGGAAATTACTACCTCTGGTGAATTAGGTACCCGTGGTCAGGATCAAACCCAGGTCTCTAACACTGTAAGGCAGCAACTCTACCCCTACGCTACCATGCCACCCCCATTGCACCACCATGCCGCCCTTTACAACGGCTTTACTTAGTTTTTACTTAGCCTAAGATCTTTACTAAGTTTGGTAAAAATCGCTTTAAAAAGCTTTCTTCTTTTTCTTTAGCCCAATGATTGAAATTTTATTTTTCCTTATTCAAGGAAACTCCTTTGGCTCTCTCTTGCTTCAGTTACACTTATCCCTGTGCCAACACACGCCTCCCAGCTAAGAGAATCGGCAATCTGCTGCCAGAACGCTGCCAATGCTTCCTCCTTGATGATCGTCAGTGAGGGGATGAGAGAGCAAAATGCAGTGCTCTGCTTCATTATCCATCCAATTCCCAGACCTCCCCTGTCCTCCGCTCACATCCCACATTCAGGGCCAGGAACTCCTCAATAACTGGAAATGGCCAACTCTACCTCCACCACTCAACTTACCAATCGTTTATAATTGCTTCTGCACAACAGCTTTCTGCTTTAAAAATCAATTGAGCAGACTTGCCTGTCATCATAACTGCAATTATGTGTATCTCGGTTTGATGAATATTGCTCACTGCACCGCCATGCAGATCATCCACCCAGATGAGTCTTTGAAAGAAAATTTCACGTAAGTGCTTGTGGTGAGACTGACATAAACTATCCCTGCAGCATGCTCTCGGAAGAAGAGTAATTTACTCTGACAGCCTTGGTATTGAATTGATCTCCTCGCATAACACGGGCTCATAAATCAAACTTTCATCCTGAAAATAAACAAAACAACTCAATTTACAAAACTGCAGCACAGAAATTGGATTATGCAGCTCGGGCTGATCAGGATGCACACCACTTTGAGGTGAAGTCATGCCTAGAGCACAATCACAGAGCCATCTTTTCTGTGATCCGTTCAAGTCAGCGCTCCTAGTATTTCTACCCAGTTTCAGGTGCACACCACGTGATGTCATTATTTATTGACATGAATTGGAGCAGAAGGATTCATGCAGCCGTTGTCATGCAACAGCATCAGTCGAACAACATGCGAACCAAGAAACCAAACTGCTGGAGGAACTCAGTAGGTCAGGCAGCATCTGTGGAGGGAATGGACACACAACGTTTCGGGTCGTTGGTGTGTTAATTTGTTTTGGACACTTTCAGCCACTATTGGAAGTCTGATCGCATATCTGCAGAACTGCCTGAGGCAACTCAAACAAGTTAGCGGGTCCACACTGTGTGTTTAAGCTGACAGTTTTTTTCCAGAATGTAGCTACTGAGATCCTCATTCACTGGCAGCTTCAGTTTGGCCATATTTACAGTGCTGTATCACTGGAGATATTGTTATGATGATTTCCAGACTTCAGGCCAGACGGCAGATTCTGAACGGCCCGACCATAAGCTAGATTACTGTCCAATTCACCACTACCGCAGTGCGGACATTGGACTTTGCTCTTGCGACTTTGTGCCTTACAATGCTTAGAACTGCATTCTGCACTTGGTATAGTTTTCATTCTCGTTTTAGAGATTCAGCATGGACACAGGCCCTTCGGCCCACCTAGTCCGTGCCAACCAGCGGTCACCTGTACACAAGTTCTATCTGACACACGAGTGGAAATTTATCGGAGCTAATTAACCTACAAACCCACACGTGTTTGGAATATGGGAGGAAACCGGAGCACCCAAAGAAAACCCACACGGTCACAGGGAGAATGTGCAAACTCCACACAGACAGTACTCGAGGTCAGGATCAAACCTGGGACTCTGGCGCTGTGAAGCAGCAACGCTACTCCTGCCCCACTGTGCCACTCCTTTGCTCTACCTATTGTACTTTAATTTGACCTTTCTGGATAGCATTATCTGATCTGATTGGATAGCATGCAAAAACAAAGCTTTTCACTGTACATCATTACACGTGACAATAATTAAACTAGTATTACCTAGTAATTAACCCAATAATTAACAATGAATCTAGACCTGAACCTGAGCAGAGGAGGCAGGCATTGACCGCAGACATAGAAGGGCAACCAAAGCATAGAACACAGAACACAGAATAATTCAGAAGATAGGTAGACAAAATGCTGGAGTCCTACACAGAGAATAATTCAGCACAGGAACAGGCCCATTAGCCCACAATGTCCATGGCAAACATGATGCCAAGTGTTCTCCTCTAATCTCCTCAGCCTGATCCATGTCCCTCCATTCTCTGCATATCCATCTGCCTCTCTGAAAAGGCAGTGGTTTCTCAGAAGCTAGTAATATAACATTCCAATGCAAACCAAGTGGCCCTCTGCCTAATACCAACATAGTACATCGATCACAGATGCAAGAGCAAAGCAACACATGAAATCTGCACCATCCTGTTATCCACGCCGATCAAAAGCAGGGGAAATCCAATAATGAGGCTTACACAGTAGATCTGAAATGTTACTGTTGTGTCTACAAATGCTCTGCAAGCAACTTTATACAGATGCAGGGAGTGGACGAGAAAGTGGGATAACATAGAACTAGAGTGAATGGGTGTTTGATTGTCAGTGTGGATTTGGTGCGCTGAAGAGTTTGTGTGTCTGAACTATCTCTAAAATACTTTTTTTGTAACCAAAATTCAAACCTCAAATTAAAACATTTTGATAAAATGAATAACATACGCTGCGAATTCCAAATGGGCTATAAACAGCTAAACTGTTCCCATAGGTGTTTAAAATACTGCAAGAGAATGTTTAACTAGTCCCAAGTGAGACTATGATAAAGTGAACGAAAGTAAGCAGAACTCCAGTTATCAATTTTGTTCGTGTAATCCCAATTAAGAGTAACTAGAATTGCCTATATTCATGCCACAAATTTGATTTAAATTTTTGTACAGCTACTTTTCTGCTTTAGTTTAGTTTAGTTTAGTTTAGTTTAGTTTAGTTTAGTTTAGTTTAGTTTAGTTTAGTTTAGTTTAGTTTAGTTTAGTTTAGAGATACAGCGCGGAAACAGGCCCTTTCGGCCCACCGGGTCCGCACCGACCAGCGATCCCCACACATTAACACTGTCCTATACCCACTAGTGACAATTTTTATATTTACCAAGCCAATTAGCCTACAAACCTATACGTCTTTGGAGTGTGGGAGGAAACCGAAGATCTCGGAGAAAACCCACACAGGTCACGGGGAGAACGTACAAACTCCGTACAGACAACACCTGTAGTCGGGATCGAACCCGGGTCTCCGGCGCTGCATTCGCTGTAAGGCAGCAACTCTACTGCTGCGCCACCGTGCCGCACTAAATTAATTGCGCGTGCTTTTCGATTGTTTTTTAGTCAACTGAAAGATTCACTCAGACACATTCATATGACTGGAACCACCATCCTTTTGTTCCATATCAGATAAAAACCGCTCAATCAGGCAGCCTTGATATTAACTGAGAGTTAATTGGTAAGGAATGATGTGAAAGACCTGAGATAAATATGTACAGGGGAACCAAAGGCCACAGGAGCATTACTGGCATGAAGTCTTCTTTTTCAAAGGTGATGGCTGACCAAGTTAAGCTGTGTTACTTTTCAGATGACCGACGTTATCCTGATGGACACAAAATGCTGGAGTAACTCAGCGGGACAGGCAGCATCTGCAGAGAGAAGGAGTGGGTGACGTTTCGGGTCGAGACCCTTCTTCAGACCCTTTAGATATTGCCCTTGATTGGTAACAGAAGAAGCTTTAAATAGTTATCTGCTTTGATCCTGCCCCATTTTCCAGATTGCACACCACATTGACTCAGCTGTGAGGAATTGGCCCAGAGGCAGAACAGTAAAGATTTGTAAAGGTCCAGGAAGCCTCACAGCTCAACCTGAATTGGCTGGATCAGGAGAGGTAGGTGGAAGGGAATGTTAGTTTGCTTCATTTGATAGTACTCTTGCCTCAAAATTAGAACATTGTGCATCGGAGACGCATTCTGATTTGTGCATGACCGACAATGTTATTGCAGAGCAGTAACAATGAAGTACAACTTTACTGAAGCAGCCACGCTGTGGATGATGTTTGTTTTATCTATTCCAGTCAAAATTAACCTCCACTGAAAATTCTCCAAGTGTCCTGGACAAATATTCTTCCCTCCAAGAAATGTGATAAAAGAACACAATGGCACCACGAATGCTGTTTGTATGGAGTTTGTAGCCGTGACCTGCGTGGGTTTTCTCCAAGATCTTCGGTTTCCTCCCGCACTCCAAAGACGTACAAGTTTGTAGGCTAACTGGCTTGGAGTAAAATGCAAATTTATCCCTAGTGTGTGTAGAATAGTGTTGACGTGCGGGATTCGCTGGTCGGTGCGGACTCGGTGGGCCGAAGGGCCTGTTTCGGTGCTGTACGTCTAAAACTAAAACTAATCACAATTACTAGCATTCATCTGTTTTTTAATCTGAGCTATAGTACAGTATAGCTGCTCTGTCTTCATGTAATAACTATGCTTTATGGGCAATCCATTATGTGAATTGCTCTGAGACATTTTCATCTCATGAGGTGCAATTTATGTTTAAGCTGCAATGATCTAAAAACAGAGATAGAAGTATATATTTCTCATTTAGGACATTGCCTTACAAGCAGGAAAAATGAGGACAACCAACTCCAATCAATTTTAACAAGCCAAGTTACTGTAAAAATTGTTGAAAATTAAGAATTTAAAAAAATTAGTCGGGGAAATATTTTCCCTGGGACCTCAGTACCACAATGTTCACTGTTTTTTTAATTTAATGTTTTAATTTTCAGCTCTCAATTTTTGCAAAAACTTACGGTTGTTAAAGTGAGTGGATGAAAACGTTTTAATAACATTTCCATTATTTACAGCAGGGATTTTAATCCATGTCAAATAAACAGTTCAATCTGTCGCTTCAAATCTGTCGCTGGATGGATGTCACCTGGAATGTTGAGCAGACAGACGCCAGTGTAATTTACGAACTGCAGATGCTGGAATCTTGAGTAAATACAAAATGCTGGAGTAACTCAGCGGGTCAGGCAGCATTAATGCAGGGAATGGTTCGGCAATGTTTCAGATCGGGAGGCTTCTTCAGACTGAGCGTGGATCCCAACACACAACACCACCTATCCATCCCCTCCACAGAAGAAATTTACTGAGAGGAAAGGTCATTTAAATGAAATTGCCTGAGCTGGTTGAAGCTTGTTTCAAGTATTCATAAGCCAGGAACTAATTGAGAACATAAACATTCCCATTTCTCCCTTCTTGATTACCAGCTAAACATTACTCCTAAATAAGTGCATCTTGAGAATTCTACTAATCCTGTATCTTCATCTTTCAATTACACATGAAGTGCCCTGCCTGAAGGTAATGGGAGGAGGTTGGAGGACTGAAGATTATTATATTTTTTCTCAGTTATAAATGTTTGTCGTTAACCAAAACATAAAAAAGGCAATAATATAATGTGGTTGAAATGTGACTGGGCAAACTGAGGCAATAGGTTAACAACTATATAATATATTTAGGAATAGACACTGTAATTTTATTACATCTGGCTGATAGATGCCTGAATTCTCAACCCAAGATCTTTTCTCAAATTCTATTTGCTCACCAACAAGAATAAAGATGTCTACATGGGACAACCGATTTGGGCAGCACAATGGCATAGGTAGAGCTGCTGCCTCACAGCACCAGAAACCCACGTTCGATCTTGACCTTGGGTGCTGCCTGTGTGGTGTTTCCAGTCTCCTTGTGACCAGGTGGGTTCAATACGGGTGCTCCAGTTTCCACCAACATCCCAAAGACATGCAGGTTTGTAGGAAAACGATGGGCCAAATGGCCTAATTCTACTCCTATCACATGATCTTATGATCTAAAATTGCCCGTTGTAAATTGTCGCTAATGGGCAGGGAGTGGATGAGAAAGTGGGATAACATAGAACTAGTGTTCTATGTCTGAAGAAGGGTCTCGACCCAAAACATCACCCATTCCTTCTCTCCCGAGATGCTGCCCGACCTGCTGAGTTACTCCAGCATTTTGTGAATAAAAACCTTCGATTTGTACCAGCATCTGCACTTATCTTCTTATAGAACTAGTGTGAATGGGTGTTTGATTGTCAGTGTGGATTTGGTGGGCCGTAAGGTCTGTTTCTATACTATGTCTCTAAACTATCTCGAAAGTACTATTTTTTGGTTTGGTTCAAATGACATTGACATTGCACTGAAGTGCATCTTGTTTATTATATTTCAGACACCGCATCTGGGGTTTGACAGGTACAGCTTTCTGCGTAGGAAGGAACTGCAAATGCTGGTTTACACCGAAGAGAGACTCAAAAGGCTGGAGTAACTCAGCGGGACAGGCAGCATATCCGGGGAGAAGACTGAAGAAGGGTCACGACCCAAAACGTCACCCATTGCTTCTCTCCAGAGGTAAAGCTATCTGTTGGGTTATGCCCCGTTCTTTGGTTCCAGCGCACACATCTGAGCAGCAGTATTACATAAGCCAGGGCTACCTGAAGCCTGGATGCTGGAGAATGCCATTAGGATCTTCAAGATGCTGCTCTAGATTTGGCAGCACTCTGAGATGCCCGGTACTGGTGAGGTAGGGTCTGCATTTCATTGTCATTTGCAGTACCCTGTATAAGCTAGACGTTGGGATAGACCAGTTTGCTTGAACCCTTCAGAAGAAGCAGAAATGGGCGGTCACGGTGGCGTTGCCTTACAGCGAATGCAGCGCCGGAGACCCGGGTTCGATCCTGACTATGGGCGCCGTCTGTACGGAGTTTGTACGTTCTCCCCGTGACCTGCGTGGGTTTTCTCCGAGATCTTCGGTTTCCTCCCACATTCCAAAGACGTGCAGGTTTGTAGGTTAATCGGCTTGCTATATGTAAAAATTGTCCCTAGTGGGTGTAGGATAGTGTTAATGTGCGGGGATCGCTGGTCGGCGTGGACCCGTTGGGCTGAAGGGCCTGTTTCTGCGCTGTATCTCAAAACTAAACTGAACTAAATTAAGTAAGAAGAGGGACCAGAATAATCTATGGCAAGTGGAGCATATCAAAGATTTCTATTCACATAAAAAATTCTTCTCACTGGAGCATTGATTTCATTTGGTTCAGTGTTATGGACAAGAAGGTGTCCAATTCTTTTTTGAACTACCTGTAATTTTACCAATCAGAATGATTTTACCAATCAGTATGATTGTCTACTGCATAAGTTTCTCTAGAATGCCAGAGCTTGGGCAAGACCTGATAGAAGTATATAAAATTATCAGAGGCATGGATAAGGTAGACAGTCAGAGTCTTCTTCCCAAGGTGGAAATGTCAAAGACGACAGATAGCCTTACAGTGAATGCAGCGCCGTAGGATAGCTTTAAGATTAGAGGGGCAAAGTTTAAAAGGGAGGTGCAGGGCAAGTTTTTACACAGAGAACAGTGGATGCCTGGAATGTGCTGCCTGAGGTGGTAGGGGAGGCAGATATAGAGACATAGAAACATAGAAAATAGGTGCAGGAGGAGGCCATTTGGCCCTTCGAGCCAGCACCGCCATTCATTGTGATCATGGCTGATCATCCACAATCAGTAACCGGTGCCTGCCTTCTCCCCATTTCCCCTAGAGTGCTATCTGACTCACTTTTAAATTCATCCAGTGAATTGGCCTCCACTGCCTTTCAAGGAGTTTATGATAGTGGTGCTTAAGAGGAATTTATGTAGAGGCATTTATTTGAAAATGGCTAGAATACAAAACAAACCTGCATTTGGAGTATTGTGAGCAATTTTGGGCACCATATCTGAGGAAAAATGTATTGGCTCTGGAGAGGGTCCAGAGGAGGTTTACAAGAATGATGCCAGGAATGAGTGGGTTAACGTATGATGAGCGTTTGTCGGCACTGGGCCTGTACTCGCTGGAGTTTAGATGAATGAGGGGGGACCTCATTGAAACTTACCGATTAGTGAAAGGCTTGGATAGAGTGGATGTGGAGAGGATGTTTCCACGAGTGGGAGAGTCTTGGACTAGAGATCATTGCCTCAGATTTAAAGGACGTTCCTTTAGGAAAGAAATGAGGAGGAATTTCTTTAGTCAGAGGGTGGTGAATCTGTGGAATTCTTTGCCACAGAAGTCTGTGGAGGCCGTGAATGGATATTTTGTGAGGCAGAGATAGATAGATTCTTGATTAGTACGGGTGTCAGGGGTTATGGGGAGAAGGCAGGAGAATGGGATTAGGAGGGAGAGATAGATCAGCTATGATTGAATGGCGGAGTAGATTTGATGGGCCGAATAACTTAATTCTGCTCCTATCACATGACCAATGATCTTAAGATATAAGTAAATGGATATGCAGGGAATGGTGGAGTATAGGTCATGTGTAGACAGATAAGATTAGTTTATCTTCGCGTCATATTCGAACAGATATTTTGGGCTGAAGGTTTTTTTCCTTTGCTGTACTTTTCTACGTTCTAATGTTGATTTCTTAGCTAGTGACATTTTAATCACTGCAATTGTTTATAAAATGTGCGCATCTTGGAAGACCGCAGTGAAAAGCAACCCTCTCTGGGTGTCATGTCTAGTCCAATCTATGTGAGTGCAGATTCTCTTGAGGATCCATGTCTGGTATTGATGTTGAAGAGGAAGCAAAGGCCCATGCCAACAAGACCAGCCTTTTGATGCAAAATGGCAATAGATGTATGTTGCTGTGGCTCTCCTCACTGCACCTCAGAGAGACCTCACACAGCAACACCACTGAAAGCTTCTTTCCATGACTCCATTCAAAGGTACTGTAAGATCACTCTTTTAGGGATACAGCGTGGAAACAGGCCCTTCGGCCCACCGAGTCCACGCCAACCAGCAATCACCCCACACGCTAGCTCTATCCTACATTCTAAGGACAATTTACAACTTTACTGAAGCCGATTATCCCACAAACCTGTGCGTCTTTGGAGTGTGGGAGGAAACCGGAGCACCCGGAGAAAACCCACGTGGTCACTAGGAGAACGTACAAACTCCGCACAGACAGCACCTGTAGTCAGGATCGAACCCGGTTCACCAGTGCTGTAAGTCAGCAACTCTACCGCTGCGCCGCCATGCCACCGCACATATGGTTGTCGAGCTTGCCCGTAAGTGACAGGGCATTAGTGAGCTGCCACAGTAACAATCCTGCAAAAGCAGAGAGATGCTGAACGTATTTACCTTCCAAAGCATTCTTCATCTCAAGCTGTGAGCATGTGTCACTGAATAGCCATTACTACTTCATCGTAGACGTCTGTGGTTATGAAAACTCCTTAATACACTCAGACTCTTTGCAATCATTTAGACTCATTAAGGATCCACACATGATAACAATTGTGGATTTAATAAAGATTTTTTCAGAAAATTACAGTGACTGAAATGTCAATGAGAGGTCAATAGTAATAGTAATAGTAAGGGCGTGCAGCGTAGGTTCACTAGATTAATTCCCGGAATGGCGGGACTGTCGTATGTTGAAAGGCTGGAGCGATTGGGCTTGTATACACTGGAATTTAGAAGGATGAGGGGGGATCTTATTGAAACATATAAGATAATTAGGGGATTGGACACATTAGAGGCAGATAACATGTTCCCAATGTTGGGGGAGTCCAGAACAAGGGGCCACAGTTTGAGAATAAGGGGTAGGCCATTTAGAACGGAGATGAGGAAGAACTTTTTCAGTCAGAGGGTGGTGAAGGTGTGGAATTCTCTGCCTCAGAAGGCAGTGGAGGCCAGTTCGTTGGATGCTTTCAAGAGAGAGCTGGATAGAGCTCTTAAGGATAGCGGAGTGAGGGGGTATGGGGAGAAGGCAGGAACGGGGTACTGATTGATAGTGATCAGCCATGATCGCATTGAATGGCGGTGCTGGCTCGAAGGGCTGAATGGCCTACTCCTGCACCTATTGTCTATTGTCTATTGTCTATTGATGTAATAGAGCTGGTGAATAGGATTATCTGACGGGTAAAATTAAAGGTAGTTCTCAAGGGGAGCTGAGAGCCCCCAATTAGCAGGCTGCCGTGAGTTTCAGTTGGACAAGTTTAAAGCAGTTAGCATCCTTGAGTAGAAGCAAGGAACAGCAGATGCTGGTTTACCAAGGAAAGACATGAAATGCTGGAGTAATTCTGCGGGCAAGGCAGCATCCTGGAGAACATGGAGAGGTGACTTTTCGGGTCAGGACCATCTTCACACTGATTGTAGGCCTTGGGGTGGGGGGGGGGTGGAGGGGTGGGGGGGTGGGGGGGGGAAGAAAGCTGTAAGAATGGAGCAGCTGGACAAAGCATGACAGATCATGGAGAGATTAAGCGGAAGATGGTTGGACGAAGGCCAGAGATGAACATACACAAAGTGTGGGATAAAAGGATCAGAGAGTTACAAATGTGACGTGAGAGGATTGACATGATGCAAATTGTTTGGGAATGGGGGGCAGGGGAGGGGATGGAAGGGGAGGGGAGAGATGGGTGCAAGTTCAAGGGAGAGAGGGGGTGGGAAGGAAGAGGGGGAGGAATAAAGAAAATGGGGGTGTTTATGGAGGAGAAAGGGGAGATGGGATGCACGTTTTGTAGAGGTGACCTAATGTTGGAGAATTCAAGTCCTTTGAAGCAAGAATTCAACCATCCTTGAATGACTGCTCCTTAATGGTGGTATAAAAGGTAGATGCCAGTGGGGCAGCCATGTTGGGAGTGGCTGTGCAGGGTCTGAGTGCTGTGTGCAGAGTAAGTGTGAAGCTTTGGTGTAGATGGTGATGGTGTTTATTCCCTTTTCGTAACCTTTCCTTGGTCGAGTGCAGTAAAGGTGGCAGCGAGGGCAGCTGGACGCCCCTCCTGCAGGATGTGGGAGGGTCAGGGAGAGGACCACACCTGTATCAGGTGCGTCCAGCTGCAGTTCCTTACGCATCGTGTTAGGGAACCGGAGCAGCAGCTGGATGACCTCAGGAACAACTGGGAGAGATAGGAGTTACAGTGAGGTAGTCAGACCTAGAGTAGGGGCAGAAGATAGAAGGGTTACCACAAAGACTACTGGAGTCCCCTGTAGCCATTCCCCTTGAAAACAGGCTGGATGTCTGTGACCACATAATTCCAGTTCAACTGGTCCCCTCTGTTGGATTCCTTGGGGCCTCGACGAGCTGGTCTTTAAATCTATTAGCAGTTCTCAGACTTAAGCTTAGATTAGTTTATTGCCACATGTACTGAGCAACAGTGAGAAGCTTTTGTTGCGTGCTCTCCAGTCAGTGGAAAGACAACACATGATTACAATTGTGCCATTCACAGTGTCTAGAAACATAATAAGGGAAGGTCTTGACCCGAATCGTCACCCATTCCTTCTCTCCAGAGATGCTGAGTTACTCCAGCTTTTTGTGTCTATCTGTTTTAAACCAGCATCTGCAGTTCCTTCCTACACATGATAAGGGAATAACGTTTGGTGCAAGGTAAAGCCAGTGAAGTCCGATCAAACATAGTCCGAGGATCCCATTGAGGCAGACAGTAGTTCAGCACTGCTCTGCATTTAACAGTGTGTTCACTGAGTTCGGGACTTCCTACACTTTTCTTAGCTGAACGCTGCCAGTTCGGATTGGAATCACTTGCAAAAGTCAACAGTGTCTGGTCCATTAGGCAGAATCGGGCATTGACGAGCTATTTCACACCAGAGTCATGATTCAAAACCTCATGCAGGCTGCATGAACATGGTTACATCAGTTGGCTCAGCATTAGCATTCACAGGCAGAAGCAGAATGTGTCAGCCAACACCGTCCAACTGTGCGGCATTCCTTCAATACTGCAGCATAGATTTTGAATTCAAGTCTCTGAAGTGGGTGTTAAACACACAACCTTTTGACTCCACTCTGGGAACCGTTCCAATTTTAACGCAGCTGCCTCTCCAATAATGAAGTCCCGTGGCAACACGGTGATGTTTTTGTTTTGCTTGATGTCCCTCCACTCTCGGGCATTAACTTTTATGTCATTGCAACACCGTCCTGAAATTTACCGTGTCGCTTGGAGTATCATTCAAAAGTAAAGCCACTTGTAAAATTTGTTTTATGTTGTTCCATCTCTTAAAGAACAGATTGAGTAGCTCCCGAGGACTTGTCACCACTGTTCAGGACATGTTCGAATGGTTACATTTACAGAAGCATTATTCAATTTTGTTTCCATTGTTTCCCAACATAATGTTGAGTCATCTTTAAGATCCAAATGATTTCACTGCACCAGCTTTAGGACAATCTGACTGTTGCCACACTGGGTCAGTGAAGACCTTCCTGCCTCTACGATCATAGTCTGGGAATAACTAAGCAAAAGAAAAACAGGCAGGTCAAGAAATTACTTCAAAAATACTTTTGCAGATGAACATATGTAGCAAATGTTTTTAGTTTAACTTTGCTTTGTAGTATCTCTTGCAAGATAACAAAAATGAATCCCCAGAGAGCTGTTATACAAGTCCTTACAAGTGCCTCCTCCTTACAGGTGATTTCCTCCTTAGAGGTTGGGTTGTGTTTGTCACCTGTCTTATATGAACTCCATCCTGCCTTCTCCTGTTAACCTGCTCCTTGGACTGACCAAAGGTGTGCAGGTAAGAGTGTACATGTGTATGGGAGGCATTGTGAGAGGTTGGGGCGGGGGGAGGGGGGGGGGGGGTAATTTGCCCTTAAGGCTTTGTTGCTGCAGATATTATTGCACCGCTAGTCTCAACAAAAGACTTCTCTTTTTGGTCCCCTGTGCAAATGGCGGGTCTGTTCCCAATTATCACTGTGCTGACAGTCGCATTAACAAGATGGCAAATGCAGTCTTGCTAAACACCTGGTGTTCGAAAGTCTTCAGTCTGCTCAGATTAACCATTTCTGCTTAAGAATTGCGTTGTGTTTTATGGCAAGCTGTTGATTAAAGGCAGCAACATGCAAAAAGAAAGGTCGAGTTCAGATTTTATACCATGACCTTTTTAAAAATACTTTTTTTTCTTTCAAGATTCACCTTCATTCTGCGGTAATGGTCAGGACTTGATTTGTAAAACACCTGCCATTGCAAAAGTGATAGCAATATCTCATAATCTATTTGACGGATTTTTTGTTTACATGGGTTGAATAATTTATTTTAATGGTTGCTTCAAACGCTGTGGCAAATATTCAGAATATATAACATAGAACAGAATATTCATGGGCAAGAATGAGAGCAAATAAGATGGTGATGTTTCACCTTTGTAAGTTGAACTATAAAGCATGCCAGCCACATTTCACCAGGGGAATACCAAAACCCTGCTCTAATTCTGGGGGGCCGCTACATTGCAGATTTTATTGGTTTTCTTTCCGATCTACATTCTTGATCACTACTCCCCACGTCCTCCCTTTTTTTTTCCCTCAGAAAGCACATCCACTAACTTACCGCATGCAGGCAAACACCACGTTACCTAATGTTCTATTCACAGGCTCGGGGGATCAGCTTGTTACTTAGCAACCAGCATGATCTACAGATTCATTTATGTATTAGTGATGTTGTTACTTCATTAATCTTAGTCTCCACTGGGAATGTATTTGGGGAAAAACAAATCCAATGATGTACAACGTGAATTAAGTATGGGTGAGAGGCCAATGCCATTGGCTGAAATGTATCCCATCTTTTATCCAGGCTCACATCCTGAAAGTCCGTGTTTAGGCTGCAGAGTTTTAACTATTTGGGTGGCAGTCAATTATTGAAGCAAAATGGCTGTACACAATGTACTGCCACATGCAGACTGGAGGAGCAGCACTTCATATTCCACGGGGATAGCTTACAACCCAATGAATATTGATTGCATCCTACCCCTCTCTTTCCTATGCCTCTCACCCCCACCCTGGTATGCGTCTACCCCCTTCCACCTATCTCCCCCTCTAGCATTACATTTTGAATGAATGAATTAATGAATTAATTAATTTATTAATTAATCGATTAATCAATCCAGCGGTGCTGGATTGAAGGGCCGAATGACCTACTCCTGCACCTATTTTCTATGCTTCTATGTTTCCATGTTTGATACAAACATTACTACCATGGCCCCTGTCCTGACCCTGGAGCCACGACACTACATGACCAACCAGGGCTGGAAGCCTCCATTCCAGTGCGCAAGTAGCAACAAATCCTCTGATGGTGGGCACTAATACCCTGCGACCCCATCCCAAGCTTCACCTCAACCACCTTTGACAACTCATTTCCAGGTTACTTCCACTGACACTCAGAAGCATTCAAAAGCTGTACAACTGGATTCTTTTTTTTTTAAATTAATTATCATTAAAATAATTTTAAAGAATTTTTGTAAAAATGCACTAATTAAAAAACTCAATATACAGTGAAATAAAGAAAAATAAACAGAAAACCTTTGCTAAAGGTCGGCATAGCGGTACATTGGGTTTCACTGCCTCCTCACAGCACCAGAGACCTGGGTTTGGTCACGACCTCGGGTGCTGCCTGTGTGGAGTTTGCACGTTCTCCTTGTGACTGCATGTGTTTCGTCTGGGTGCTCCGGTTTCCTCCCTCATCCCAAGATGTGTGGGTTTGTCGGTTCATTGGCCTCTGTGAATCGTCCCTCGTGTGCAGGGCATGGGTATGGAATTGGGATAAGAGAACTAGAGTGATGGGGTTATCGATGGGCGGTGTGGACTCGGTGGGTCAGTTGGGCCTGTGCACATGCTGTAACATTTCACTGATGGTCAGTGATCTGTGGGAATTGAAGAGGGGAATTGCTGCTTGTGAAGCATCAGACCCCTCAGCTCAGGACGATTTGAAACCCGACTCCCAACAACTTCTACAGATGCGCCTTAGAGAGCATTTTGGTGGGGTGCATCACCTCCCTTCCATTGAATCTATTTACACAGCACGCTGCCTTGGCAAGGCCAGCAGCATAATGAAGGACGGTTCACACCTCTTCTCTCCTCTCCCATCAGGCAAGAGGTGTAGAAGTCTGAAAATGCTCATGTCCAGATTCAGTGACAGTTTCTTCCCAACTGTTATCAGGCAACTGAACCATTCTGTCAACAACTACAGAGCAGTCCAGAGCAACAATCTGCCTCATTGGAGACCCTCGGACTATCTTTAATCGGACTTTAATCGGACATCCTGCCAACAACCAGAGAGTAGCCCTGAGCTACGAGCTACCTCATTTACTGGCTTATCTTGCACTAAACGATATTCACGTTATTCCCTCCATCATGTATTCGTACATTTGTGGATGGCAAGTATTGCCTTTCCCCTGACTGATTCTTTTCTTTTTTTTTTTTTTTTTGAAAAGCATATGTACAGATAGAAATAAAAGACAAATTTGTTACAAAGTTCTTACATAGCTTCAATTTTTAAATTTTTAAAGAGAGAAAATAAAAATAAAGAAGAATGAAAAAAAAAACAACAAAAAAAAAAACTATAAACTATTGGGAAGAGAGAATAAAAAAAAGAGTTATGACTATAAAAATTAAAGGGGGTAGATCCGGGAGACAATAACCACAGTTGTACATCCAACCCTAAACTCAAGTTTCAACTTTAAATTTTAAATTTTTATTTTAGTCCTGTGTCAAACCCATTTACTTTTCTAAAAATTCAATAAATGGAGACCATATTTTTAAAAATAAATTAGGTTTGTCAATTAAGGCAAATCTTATTTTTTCCAAATGCAAGGTCTCTGTCATTTCCGTAATCCACATTTTAATTGTGGGGGTTATTGTTTTTTTCCAAAATTTAAGTATTAATTTTTTCGCAGTTATTAAACTGTGATCAAGAAAATGTACCTGACTTGTTGTAAAGTTTGTAATATGTTCTGATAATCCTAATATTATTAATTTTAGATCCACATCCAATTGCTTGTCGATAACTTTAGAAACTATTTTTAAAATATCCAACCAGAAATTTTGCATTTTTATGCAAGTTACGAAAATATGAGTTAAATTAGCTTCTTGAAATTGACATTTATCACAAATAGGAGAGATACTAGGAAAAATCCTATTTAATTTCTTCTTCGAATAATGTAGTCTATGTATTATTTTAAATTGTATTAAGGAATGTCTAGTATTTAATGAACATTGGTGTATATGTTGTAAACTTTCATCCCATATATCTTGCATTATGAGTTGGTTCAATTCGTCCTCCCATGCTCGTCTATATGATTCTGATGACGGAATGTCAGTATCTAGGAGAGTATTATAAATAAAGGATATTAATTTATTTGAATTATAATGTCGATTCAGGCATACATCAAGAGTTTCTGGACCTCTAAATTTATATTCTTGCATGTGTAATTTTACATAATCTCTAAGTTGTAAATATCTAAAATAATTATTAACATGTAATCCGTACTTCTGTTGTAAATCCTGAAAAGAAAGAAAAGTTCCCTTATGATAAAGATCTCCCACCATTTTAATTCCATAACTTTTCCATTGAGCAAATCCTCTATCTAAGACAGACGGTTTAAAAGAAGGGTTATTCGCAATAGGGAGGAAAGAGGATAATTTACTCAGTTTTAAAGTAAGTTTTAATTGTTTCCAGGTACGGATAACACTATGTATAATCGGATTACCTCCATATGTTTTTTTATTTAAATTTATTGGAGCTAAGAGGATCGCACCAATATCAAATGGTAAACAATCCTCTTTCTCCATCTTTAACCAATCCGGTTGTTGATCAGTGTCATCCAACCAGAAGGTTATATTTTTAATATTAACCGCCCAATAATAAAATAAGAAGTTAGGTAAGGCAATTCCTCCATTAGTTTTAGACTTACATAGATGTATTTTATTTATTCTATGAGTCTTGTAGTCCCAAATAAAATTAGTAATAATTGAATCGATTTTTAAAAAAAACTTTTTTGGAAGATAGATCGGAATTGCTTGAAATAAGTATAGTAGCTGTGGGAGAAAGATCATCTTTATAGCATTACTACGACCAACTAATGATATAGGGAGTGTTTTCCAAAATTGGATATTTCTGTGTAATTTAGTAAGTAAAGGAGGAAAATTTAATTTAAATAAAGAAGTATATTTCCTAGTCACGTAAATTCCAAGATATTTAAACTTTTCATAGGCAATTTTAAAAGGAAATTGTTGAAGTATGGCCGGATTTTGTTCCATTATTGGCATAATTTCACTTTTGTACCAGTTAATTCTATAACCTGAAAATGAACCAAATTGAGTTATGAGATTTAATAAATTTGGAATGCTAATTTCAGGATTTGTAATGTATATTAATACATCATCCGCATATAAAGAAATGTTATTGGTTGTATGTTTAGTGTTATAACCGTGAATGTCTGGATTTGATCTAATACTTTCAGCAAGTGGTTCTATAACGAGGGCAAATAGAAGCAGAGATAGTGGGCATCCTTGTCTACAACCCCTAAATAAATGAAATTTGGATGACAGCATTTGATTAGTTAATATTCTGGCTGTTAGGGATGTATATAAAAGTTTCACCCATGAACAAAAATTTTCACCTAATTAAAATTTTTCCATCACTGAGAAAAGATAGGGCCATTCTATTTGATCAAATGCTTTTTCAGCATCTAGCGAAATGATTGCTAAATCTTCGTTTAATATTCTATTTGAATATATTATATTGAACAAGCGTCTCAAATTGAAAAATGAATATCGTTTAGATATAAAGCCTGATTGGTCGGGGTGTATCAATTTATCTATAACTAAACTTAATCTATGAGCTAAGATTTTCGCTAATATCTTCTGATCAGTATTTAAAAGAGCTATCGCTCTGTACGAACCAGGGTCTTCAGAATCCTTATCTTTTTTAGGAATAAGTATTATTGTTGATTCAGTCAGAGTTTGTGGTGATCTCTGTTGTTTAAAGGCGTAACTATATACAGTTTGCAAACGTGAAGAGATCAAATCACTAATTTTTTTATAAAATTCATTATTTAAGCCGTCAGGGCCAGGGGTCTTCCCATTTTTCATGGATTTAATGGTCTCTTCAACGTCTTTCATAGTTATTTCTGCGCCCAATAAGTTTCTGTCACTCATTCAAACCAGGGAGGTTACATTCCTGCAAAAAGTTTTGCATCTGCGCAGAGCTATCTGTTATTTTTGATGAATATAATGTCTGATAAAATTGAAAAAATCTCTGATTAATGTCCTTGGGTAGTTTAAGCAAATCTCCGTTATCTGATCTAATTTTATGAATTGTAGATTCATCTTCTAATTTACGGAGTTGACGTGCTAACAATTTCTGTGGTTTATCTCCAAATTCAAAATGTATTTGTTTAGTATATTGAAAAAGCCTTAAAATGTGAGCTGAGAGTATATAATTTAACCTATATTTGAGAGCAGCGACAAGGGGCCACAGTTTAAGAATAAGGGGTAGGCCATTTAGAACGGAGATGAGGAAGAACTTTTTCAGTCAGAGAGTGGTGAAGGTGTGGAATTCTCTGCCTCAGAAGGCAGTGGAGGCCAGTTCGTTGGATGCTTTCAAGAGAGAGCTGGATAGAGCTCTTAAGGATAGCGGAGTGAGGGGGTATGGGGAGAAGGCAGGAACGGGGTACTGATTGAGAGTGATCAGCCATGATCGCATTGAATGGCGGTGCTGGCTCGAAGGGCTGAATGGCCTACTCCTGCACCTATTGTCTATTGTCTATTATGTATTTCAATAGAGGGAGCGATAGCATTTGTTATGTCTAACTGTATTATCTGTCTTTCTAGCTCATGTTGTACAACCCGCTTCTTCTTGTTTTGAGACTCTTGAAAGGCAATAATACATCCTCTCACAAACGCTTTAAATGTTTCCCAAAGCAGGGACGCAGGTGTTTCAGGAAGGTCATTTGCGTAAAAAAAGGTTTCAATTTGCAATTTAAGATAGTCAAAACATGCTGTTTCATTTAAAATTTGAGGATTAAATCTCCAATTGGTCTGTTTCCCCGTTAGTCCTTGGAGTTTTACCCTAAATGTTAAAGGGGCATGATCGGATATAATAATATTATGATATTTTGAATTATACGTATAAGGAATAAGTTTGGAGTCCACCAAGAAATAGTCAATTCTTGAGTAAGTTTTATGCACTGGTGAATAAAATGAATACTCTCGGCCTGAGGGGTTTTCAATTCTTCAAACATCTTTTATATTTGCACTATTTATATAAGAGTTTAATAATTCACACGACTTGGATTTTGTTTTCCTTTGAGTTGACGATCTATCCAAGTAAGGATCTAGTGTACAATTTAAATCTCCTCCAATTATCAAGTTATATTGTCCAAATTCTGGAATGGTATTGAATACACATTCAACTAAACTCAATGCTGGGCTCCAAACAGACATTGAAAGTCACAGACGCATTGAATAGCAGAAGGCAGAGGGGCCCCTCCGAACAGTCTGGTCCATTAGTTCCCCCCTGGCCTCTCCGGAACATACTGACAGTCTGGGGAGCAGTTTGACGTGTGCCAGAACGTTTTCACAGCCAGCCACAAGCTTTTTTTTCACATCAGAACCCAGGTGCGGTATTTGACTGTGAAAGATTTTGAAGCTGAGCATGAAATTCTCCTCAGACATTTACGGCTTACACACACCTTTCAGCAGGGCTCGCTGACTGGTTATGAGTGACAATCAAGATCGACAAAACCTGGAGAGATACACAAAGTGCTGGAGTAACTCAGCGGGTCAGGTATCATCCCTGGTGAAAAGAAATGGGTGATGTTTCGGATCAAGATACTTCTTCACTCTGAAGAATCTCACTGAAGGAACTTTCAAAGAACTGTATTGCAGTTTCAGACAGAGAAGCAAATTGGCTGCTGCCGCTTTACTTCCTTCAGTGAGATTATTCATGGTTTTATTTTTGTTGTTTGGCTTCTGTTACGTATTAAGTCATTTCTTGATTAAAACGGGTGTCTAGTGTCTAGAAGAGATCAGCCATGGTTTAATGGCGGAGTAGACTCGATGGGCCGAATGGCCTATTTCTACTCCTATAACTTGTGAACTTGTGTATGAAACCTGATGCAATAGTAATTTGCTCTGCAGAATACTCCCTTGGCAGCCTTCTTCTTCCTCCCTCTTCACACACATTCTGAAATCAGAGCATGCCACCTGCAAGCACTCAGGGCCTGTGAGCCATGGCCATCTCCAGGAGCCACCAGGTCACCTTTTTGTCCTGGGTTCCCTCCACTGTCAGAGTGAGGCCAGACGCACATTGGATGAACAGCGCCCCATATTTCGTTTTGGTAGCTTACAGCCCAGCGGTATGAACGTTGATTTCTCTAATTTCAAATAACTCCTGCATTCCTTTCCCCCCCACCCCCCTCTCTCCCCTCCCCCCACACTAGTCATCCTACTAGTTCCGCTGTTCGCATCCTCGTATCCCTGTTGTTAGCACACCTTCCCCAGCCAACATTGTGGACTCCACCCTTCCCGAGGTCATCTGTTGCCAGCCCCGATTTGTTCTGGCCTTCTCTATCTTTCAGTCTGAAGAAGGGTCCTGAGTTGAAAAGTTTCCTATTCCTTTTCTCCAGAGATGCTGCCTGACCCGCTGAATTACCCCAGCATTTTGCATCCATCTTAGGCCAAGAACAGCGGCAGTTTCCCCCACTCACTCTTCTGAAACTAATGGTGGAGTTTTTGAGCTTGGAAGCCTTCCGTTAAGCAAAGCACCAGAAGTTGAGCATTTTGGTGTGAAAGATTGTAATTCAGTGTTCTGTGTATACATAGATACATCACCATTTATGCATTTAGCAATTGGTGACCTGCCTCTCTGTATGGTGGTGAGAGCCTGAATACCAGTGAAGAATAATTGATTGGATTAGACTACTTGGTCTGATTGTCGAGTTAAATGGCTGGTAAAGGAATGCTAAAGGGCTTCAGTCATTTCTCAGGTCTATTTTGGTTGAACAAGATGAGTTGCAATGTAAATGCTGGGGAAACAACTATCCTTTGGCTTTTGGTTCCCCAGTATTTAGTCCTTCTATCATCTGCTTCTCTGTCACCTTCATCCAACACTTTCTTGTCAGAGGATGTCTCTTGTAGCGTTTCGTCATGCTGCCCAACTCTTCACTGCAGACTTCTACTGCGCAAGAAACAGCTAGCTCCAGTGTGGGGTCATGCCTTGCAACCCATGTGGTCTGCACCATGTCATCTTGTTACCAATGAAGCCTCTGGACCTGTTGCTGCACAATGCGACAACGTGTTCAGTGATGTTTCTACAAGTCTCATTGTTATTGATAACGGGCAGGTTAAGACTGCCCAGCTTCAGAGTTGCGGATTTCCATGACACTATGGAACCAGTAAATTTAGTCAGGGCAATCACATCAGGGGTGGTTATTAAACAGATTGCTGCATCATCAGGACTCGTACAACATAAAACATAGAACAGTTCAGCACAGGAATAGGCTCTTCAGCCATAATGTCCTTGCCGAACATGATGCCGTTAAACTAATCTCTTCCCTGCATGCAAGTGATGGTGTTAATGTGTGGGGATCGCTGGTCGGTGCAGACTCAGTGGGCCAAAGGCCCTGTTTCCGCGCTGTATCTCTGTACTAAACTAAACTAAATTAAACTAAAATAAACTGTACAGCCACGTGATCAGGTGTCGTAACAACTCAGTACGTCACCACCAGCACAAATAATAAATTGCTAAAATAATTTATTCCACATAAATACATGTCAGCTTCTAATATACTCAGTGAAGGTAGATATAGGTAAAATCTCTTGTGGCCCCATCTCTCAAAATCCAAGACCAAATTAAAAGCAAGTAATTTAATCTATGAATAGACACTTTGTACCAATTCAATATCAATAAATGGAGAAATCTCTCATTGGCATTGATCAAAGCAGCCTGCAGTAGAGATTTGTCTTCGGTCACCAGTCATGAATGCAAGGCCAAACACAGGTGTATTGACATGCAAAGGTATGATTCATACAGATCGCTGAGCCTTCTCTGCAGTTCAATACGTTCTCAGGCTATTTGAACAGTAATCTCTCACCTCCATGCATTGCGTTCCGTCATTCTGCGACAGCCCATTGTACCTGCCTAGTTCAGATCATTACATTGGACCATTATTAATTCCTTGTGAATAAGGGACTCCTAAATCCAGCGCAGGCACCAGCAAGCATTGGAACTATAACAGTAGGAACAGGTTCGCTATGAACATTATGAAGCTTGTGAAGACACATAGGGGTGAGTACAGCCCAGAGCCAATGTTCTGGATGCATTTAGTGCTTTACTTCAGACTCTAGAGACAGAGCGCAGAAACAGGCCCTTCGGCCCACCGATTCCGCGCTGACCGTCGACTGCCCCGTAAACTAACCTACACACACTGGGGACAATTTTAAAACTTACTGAAGCCGCTTACTGGGCGGCGCAGTGGCGCAGCGGTAGAGTTGCTGCCTTACAGCGAATGCAGCACCGGAGACTCGGGTTCGATCCTGACTACGGATGCCGTCTGTACGGAGTTTGTACGTTCTCCCCGTGACCTGCGTGGATTTTCGCTGAGATCTTCGGTTTCCTCCCACACTCTAAAGACGTACAGGTATGTAGGTTAATTGACTGGGTAAATGTAAAAATTGTCCCTAGTATGTGTGAGATAGTGTTAATGTGCGGGGATCGCTGGGCGGCGCGGACTCGGTGGGCCAAACACAGGTGTTTGCGTGCTGTATCTCTAAATCTAAATCTAAAATCTTAACCTACAAAACTGTGTGTCTCTGGAGTGAGGGAGGAAACCAGAGCACCCGAGGAAGACCACAGGGTCACGGGGAGAACGTACAAACTCCATACAGACAGCACCCGTAGTCAGGATCCAACCCGGGTCTCTGGCGCTGTGAGGCAGCAACTCTACCGCTGCGCCACCGTGCCACCCTTCATATGGTGTACTGGTACCGGTAGCAAATTACAAACTTCTGTACCCTGCAGAAAGCAAATGACTTAAGCCTACTTTATAACATATCTTCATGAAGAAAGTTTGCAAAATCTTTTTGAAGTCTGGTCAAGTATTTTATTTTCACTCAGAGTATGGTTGGACAAAAAATCATATTGTGTAAGCCCATCTTTTTATTGCAATGCAGACAATAGACAATAGACAATAGACAATAGGTGCAGGAGTAGGCCATTCGGCCCTTCGAGCCAGCACCGCCATTCAATGTGATCATGGCTGATCATTCTCAATCAGTACCCCGTTCCTGCCTTCTCCCCATACCCCCTGACTCCGCTATCCTTAAGAGCTCTGTCTAGCTCTCTCTTGAATGCATTCAGAGAATTGGTCTCCACTGCCTTCTGAGGCAGAGAATTCCACAGATTCACAACTCTCTGACTGAAAAAGTTTTTCCTCATCTCTGTTCTAAATGGCCTACCCCTTATTCTTAAACTGTGGCCCCTTGTTCTGGACTCCCCCAACATTGGGAACATGTTTCCTGCCTCTAATGTGTCCAACCCCGTAATAATCTTATACATTTCGATAAGATCCCCTCTCATCCTTCTAAATTCCAGTGTATACAAGCCTAGTCGTTCCAGTCTTTCAACATATGACAGTTCCGCCATTCCGGGAATTAACCTAGTAAACCTACGCTGCACGCCCTAAATAGTAGAGTTTCATCAGAAATTTTGGTCGCAATAGTATGGAGCCTAGTTGACCAACTGAATTGCATCTTTCACTGTGTTTTGCATCCACATTAGAAGGATGTCTTGTTAGTCCAGCGGTAACACTGACCAGAAGCCTGCCCTGCAGCATTGGGCCATTTATAACTGCCGTGTAGACTGTGATTCAAGCACAGGAGACTGCATCTGAACAACACCCAGAACAGCAATCCCTCTCCTCGCCAAAACAAAAGAAACAATGCTGAATGCACTCGGGAAGTCAGGCAGCATCTGTAGAGTGAGGAAATAGCTTCAATGCTTCAGGTCAAAGATACTTCATCAGAACTGAATGATGATGGGTCTTTAACCTGAAATACTAACACTCTCTGTCCGCTCCATGGGTGCTGCTTGGCCTGCTAAGTGTTTTCATCATTTTCTGGTGTTTGTTCTGGATTTCAAGCATCTGCAAAGTTTTTCTTCCCTTTTCTCCAACCAAGGCTCTGTGCATGCATCCTGAACTGCAAGGGCGGTATGTTGAGGGATGAGGAGGAGGTGACTTCCTGATGTTGAGGAGGGCAGACAACCATTCATGATAGGCCGGGAGTGGCTCGACAATGAAGATGGCCTTTTGATATGAGGTGCCTGAGGGCCTTTGCCAAGGTTGCTCTAGACCACATGTGTCGCCTGTCTTAGGAGCTGAGGGCAGGAAGACGCTCCTCCCTGGCAGACTCCATATGTATTGGAGTAAAACAACCACCGGGTGGCGCCAGCAATGGCTGCCTCGCCAACAGTCTGTCCCTTTCTTCTTCGTTGAGACCCTTCTTCAGACTTACAGCTTCTGGTTCTCTGGAGCAGTGAGGAAGTGTTGCCAACCATCTTATCACTGTGCCACCTCACTGACCTTGATTATATTCCTGAAGTCATTAAAAGAATTCCAGCATTTTTCCTCATGCACTTGGAACATTACTTCTGCTGTTGAGATCTCTGGCCATTCTGTCCCAGTGTCACTTTGTTTCTGCTTTGACCGTCTTGCTGGGGCTTCAAATGTTGTGGAGAAGGGTCTCGACCCGAAACTTCACCCATTCCTTCTCTCCAGAGATGCTGCCTGGCCCGCTGAGTTACTCCAGCGTTTTGTGCCTACCTTCCAATGTTGTGTAACTCTCCGTCCTCCCCTCCATCACTGTTTCAGCCAAAGCACCAAGTAGTGAGGACGACTGCACATATGTCATGGCATCATTCAACCTTCAAAGTGGGTTCCAGCACTGAGTGCCTCTCCTTTCAGAGGTAACGCCACGGCTTTAATCAAGACCAGAGTGAGCCAGCCAATGCCAAAGACTCCGAACATTGTTTTCTATGAATGTGCATTGATGATAAAGACAACTCGGATGGTGCTGTGTTGTTACTGCAATAATCTCCTCATGTGCTCACATGATCTTCAGGTGCAATCAAGAGTGAGTCAATCCAGTGTAGATCCCACATGCATTGCTATTCTGCAGCATGTTTTCCAGCACAATTGAATTCTTAGGCCACAGAGCCTCGACAATACTTCACTCAGGGGAATAAATCGAAGGTATTTATTCACAAAATGCTGGAGTAACTCAGCAGGTCAGGCAGCATCTCAGGAGAGAAGGAATGGGCGACGTTTCGGGTCGAGACCCTTCTTCAGACTGAAGAAGTTATTCTCTTACACTCAGGGGAATAAACTTGCTTAAATGACGCATCATCCCGTCACTGATGCTTCTTTTGATAGAAAGGAGTGAGCTGAACAAAGCTGTCTTTCAGGCTTGTGGCAGTCATGTATTTATCTTGATAAATTTCAATTGTTCAGGGTGGTAACAGAATGTCACTGGACCAGACCAGTTCAACCTCTCCTTTAGAACTGTTGGACTGATGAAGATTACAAGTTCAAGTGTACAGAATATAAATGGATTGCATAAATCAAAGCTACTGATGCATAGAAGAAGAGAGAGCTGCTATTAAAATAGTGGCCATTTTATACTTTGAATCTTGCTGCAATAAAAAGTCAGTAAGTTCAGCTTTTTTTATGAAGCAGCAACTTACTTGAATGACCGTGACCGAATATCTTGATTCTAAATGGTATAAATTCAGATGAATAAAAATCACAGCACTTTAGTTTCTGACAGAGGTCCAAGAAGGTATGTTACCCTGCTTTTATGGAGGAAGGAACTGCAGATGCTGGTTTAAACCCAAAGATAGACACAAAAAGCTGGAGTAACTCAGCGGGACAGATAGCATCTCTGGAGAGAAGGAATAGGTGACATTTTAGGTCGAGACCCTTCTTCAGACTGAGAGTCAGAGACTCTCCTGTTTTTAGTTCTTGTGCAGTGATTTAATGCTTAGAAGCCAGCTCCAAGGCATTATAAATTCATTTAGTTGCATAGGAAGGGATGGGTCTTACATTCAACTTAGAATCATTAAGGTAGATGGAAACGGGCCCTTCAGACCAACGTCTCCATGCCGACCAAAGTGCCTTCCTGAGCTAGTCCCACTTGCCTACATTTGGCCCATGTCTCTCTGAACTTTTCCGTGAACCTGTCCAAATGTTTTTTAAACATTGCATTTCCACTGGCATCACGTTCTGTATTTCCATATGCACAAGGCTAAAGTCCTTTACTAACCTGTCCCCAGTGTTATACACTGACCACCAACAATAAAGGCTTACAGCACGACCCAGGAGAATGTGAACCACTTCCTATAATTTGGGAGCTACCTTTCGGTGAAAGCAGATATTCAGGATGAAATTCACCACAGCCGTCATTCAGCACACTAGAACACATTGAGGATAAGGATATTTGAAGATCAGGAGCTCGGATCTGACACAAACTTGACGGCCGATCAGATCAGGTCATTGCCCTTCTATATGCTTCTGAGACCCGGACTATTTACAGCAGGCGTCATCTGGAAAAATATCATCCATATTCACCAGAAGGAGATGTGAACCAACAGCAGCATCATCTTCTAGTCCATCGTCTTAGAACAAAACCCTTAGTTTAGAGATACAGTGCGGAAACAGGCCCTTTCGGCCTACCGGGTCCATGCCAACCTGTGATCCCCGCACATTAACACTATCCTATATCCACTAGGGACAATTTTTACATTTACCAAGCCGATTAACCTACATACCTGTACATCTTTGGAGTGTGGGAGGAAACCAAAGATCTCAGAGAAAACCCTTGCAGGTCACGGGGAGAGCGTACAAACTCCATACAGGCAGCACCCGTAGCTAGGATCGTACCCAGGTCTCTGGCGCTGCATTCGCAGTAAGGCAGCAACTCTACCGCTGCGCCTTACATTGAATCTTCTTGATGAAATGGATAGGACAGATTTGGAGGGATATGGATCAAATGTGGGCAGGTGGGACAAGTGTAGCTGGGACATATTGGCCGGTTTAGGCAAGATGGGCCAAAGTGCCTGTTTCCACACTGCATCACTCTATGATTCTGTGACTAAATGCAACAGCTACACTGACTCCTGGCAACCTCTCGCTCATATCTGCTCAAAGTGACGATGCAACATTTGGTATTGACAAACTTAATGCCACACATATCGAGAGCACATAGCAACCATCCCACAGCATTATCCACCTTCTGACCCAACTGCGGGAGACCCTGCATCTCCTATGTAGGCCTTACCAGCCGCTTCAGAACCTACAAACTGGAGTGGAAGCACACCTTTATTAATCCTGAGGGTTATCCGAAGAAGAAGATGCAACCATTGTTAATTCAAGTTTCTTGAAGTTTAGGTTTAGATTTATTATTGTCTTGTGTGCCAAGGTACAGTGAAAAACTTTGTTTTGCATGCTATCCAATCAAATTAAATAATATTATACATAGATACAATCAAGCAAATTCAAGTACGATAAGTAGAGCAAAGAGGAATGTACAGAGTGGAGAATATAGTCCTGAACATTGTAGTGCATCAGCACCAGAGACTAAGTCCAATGTTCGCAACGAGGTAGAGGTGAATCGGACAATACCTTAGCTGTTGGAAGAACCATTCATAAGCATGATAACAGAGGGGAAGAGTTCCTGAGTCTGGTGATGGTTAGGTTCAGACTTATCTACCTTCTGTCGCTAGGAGCAGGGAGAAGAAGGAATGACCGGGGTGGGACAAGTCTTAGATCATGTTGGTTGCTTTTCTGAGGTGTCATGAAGCGTAGATGGAGTCAATGGTGGGGAGTGTGATCTATGTGATGGACTGGGCTACATCTACAACTCTCAGCAAGGTCTTGCGGTCTTGGGCAGAGCTGTTCCCAAACCAAGCCTTGAAGCATCGATGCCAAAACACTTCGAATCTGAGAAAAAGGAGGAAAGAACTATTACAATTACACTCCAGTTAGGCCATAGAGATATATATTAGTAACATTTTTATTCATTTTCATAGCCATGGAACTGGTTGTCACTGAAAACAAATGTGTTCAATAAATAACTGTTTTCCCAATGTCATATTGAGAAATCTTCTCAAATATTGTGGCCACTTTCATTCTATTATATCCCTGGTTTATATCAGTTTTGTTTTGTTTGTCTACTCCCAGGTAATGTTGATGAAACTCGAGTCAGTCGTTAGAAATTAAATTAAAATTAAATTATTTCATATTCTGTAAGTGATTTCCTGTTAAGATTATTCATTGTCCATCGGAAGAATAGTGTTATTGCTTTGTGATATTAGTTGCTCAGGGCTGGGCTAACTATTGTCATGTGCCAACATCATTTATAACGGAGTTTCGAAAGAAATATTTAATCCTCTGCGCCCAATCATTCAATGAAGAAATCATTGAAATCTTGTTAGAAATCCCATCAGTTTTGCAGACATGTATCTGGAGTTTTCTGCGATCATTCAATGAATCCTGAAAAAGGAAAAGTGTTGGCTTTTCATCTGGGTTCATTGTAAGATTGTTGTTATGTCACCTTTTCTGAATGGTTCAGCTCCCAGCAATAAAAACACGTTTGTTCCAGTATTGGCAAATCCACACATAATGAAATAGTTCTATCATAAAAAGCGACCCCCATTCACATTGAAGAAACCCGGGTGAAAGTATATGGTTTGTAGTGTACACGTCATCAAAGTCACGAGACGTGCAAAAAAAAAAATCAAGGTAATGAAAGAGTTGCTAGGCTCGAGTTCTAACCTTCTCGTGAAGAGAGCAAAATGGCCGTCTGTGAGAGACAAGGACCTCTAAAATGTTGACATCATAAACGGGAACGCAGGCAGCCGCAATTATATCAGGAAAGAAATTCAACTCATTAGTATTTATGCTGTAAATCTAAGTTCTAAACTGCAGCTATTTAGTCAATAAAACAAATCGCCTGATTAGATTCTTCAGGTACGCTTGAAACTTGTTATGTTATTTTTGTGAATTTATCAGAAAAGGGACATGAGAGCCAGTGAGCAGAACATCTTTACACTTTCGTCAGCGACTAAAATCGTCAAGAACATTCAGGACAGGCACTGATGTTCAGGCAGAATGAAGACCCACTATTCTCTTTCACTTCACTTCCTTAACCCTCGTCACAAGAAAAACATCCCTTCTTCTGATTGCACGGGTATAGAGATTAACCGTGGAGGATGTGGGACTTGCACATGGCCATCTACACTGCGGTCCCCAATGCCCTTGTGTACACGTTCTCCAAAACTCTGGGACAGGGGATGAAAATCCATTCGAAAAGGAAATCAATGTCCACAAAGATTGAATGGGATACAAGCAACCAAAGTATGAAATAATCCAGGATTGAATGGAATTAAGATGGAAGATCTAAGTGATTGCTCGGTTTGACAATAGACAATAGACAATAGGTGCAGGAGGAGGCCATTCGGCCCTTCGAGCCAGCACCGCCATTCAATGTGATCATGGCTGATCATTCTCAATCAGTACCCCGTTCCTGCCTTCTCCCCATACCCCCTGACTCCGCTATCCTTAAGAGCTCTATCTAGCTCTCTCTTGAATGTATTCAGAGAATTGGCCTCCACTGCCTTCTGAGGCAGAGAATTCCACAGATTCACAACTCTCTGACTGAAAAAGTTTTTCCTCATCTCTGTTCTAAATGGCCTACCCCTTATTCTTAAACTGTGGCCCCTGGTTCTGGACTCCCCCAACATTGGGAACACGTTTCCTGCCTCTAATGTGTCCAACCCCTTAATAATCTTATACGTTTCGATAAGATCCCCTCTCATCCTTCTAAATTCCAGTGTAAACAAGCCTAGACGCTCCAGTCTTTCAACATATGACAGTCCCACCATTCCGGGAATTAACCTAGTAAACCTACGCTGCACGCCCTCAATAGCAAGAATATCCTTCCTCAAATTCTGAGACCAAAATTGCACATAGTACTCCAGGTGCGGTCTCACTAGGGCCGTGTACAACTGCAGAAGGGTCTCTTTGCTCCTATACTCAACTCCTCTTGTTATGAAGGCCAACATCCCATTGGCTTTCTTCACTGCCTGCTGTACCTGCATGCTTCCTTTCAGTGACTGATGCACTAGGATACCCAGATCTCGTTGTACGTCCCCTGTTCCTAACTTGACACCATTCAGATAATACTCTACCTTCCTATTCTTACCACCAAAGTAGATAACCTCACACTTATCCACATTAAGCTGCATCTGCCATGCATCCGCCCACTCACACAACCTGTCCAAGTCACCCTGCAACCTCATATCATCTTCCTCACAGTTCACACTACCACCCAGCTTTGTGTCATCTGCAAAATTGCTAATGGTACTTTTAATCCCTTCATCCAAGTCATTAATGTATATTGTAAATAGCTGCGGTCCCAGCACCGAGCCTTGCGTTAAATATCCACACAGTATATCCTTAACCTGTTCACTGCCAAGTTTATTTTTCACTATTGGCCATAAGCCGAGTATACTCTGAGGTGGCACTGAATAGGTTAAGACAAAGAAGGAGGATATTTCACCTTTATGCCAGTTTATGGAGCAATTCCATTCCCTCACTGATTTTCACTGTTCGCCCATCAATACCCCTAAAATTCTGCCACCAGCCTACACATCACTGACAATTTTAAATGGCCAATTAAGCAACCATCTCACATGTGGGAAGAAACCAAAGCGTTCAGAGGAAACCTATACAGTCACAGGGAGAACGTGAAAACTCCACGCAGCTAGCACCAGAGGTCAGGATTTAACCGCTGTTGTTGGAGTTGTGAGGCAGTACCACTAGCCGTGCTGTGGAGTCACCTAACGGATGAAGTTGGGTAAATAAGATGGCTCAGGTGCAATCAGTCACGAGATTGTTATGTTTTGACAAAAATAGGAACCTATTGATCAAAACAGGTAAGGATTTTAGTCTTAGGAAAAAAAACCTGCAGATGCCGGTTTAAATCGAAGGTAGACACAAAATGCTGGAGTAACTCAGCAGGTCAGGCAGCATCTCGGGAGGGAAGGAATGGGTGACGTTTCGGGTCGAGACCCTTCTTCAGACTTAGTTTTCCTGGATACATGATGTTCAAGATAGAGGATATTTATTCACAAAATGCTGGAGTAACTCAGCAGGTCAGGCAGCATCTCAGGAGAGAAGGAATGGGTGACGTTTCGGGTCGAGACCCTTCTTCAGACTGATGTCAGGGGGGTGGGACAAAGGAAGGATATAGGTGGAGACAGGAAGATAGAGGGAGATCTGGGAAGGAGGAGGGGAAGAGAGGGACAGAGGAACTAGATAGTACCAGCATCTGCAGTTATTTTCTTATACTTCAAGAGAGAGGAGGTGTATTGGTATTGATTTATTGTTGCTACGTGTACCAAGATACAGTGAAAAACTTTGCTTACATGTTATCCGGTCAAATGATACTATTTGTGAGCACTATCAAGTCATACACATGTACAACAGATAGTGCAAAGAAAAAAATACCAGAGTGTAGAATATATTGTTGCTGCATTATACTGTGACAATTACAGAAACAGTGCAGATTTTAAACAAGTCCAAGGTCCACAATGAGGTTCAGTCGTTAGTTACATACTTACAAGCATTGGTATCTTCTGCCCAACAAGGGAGGGGAGAAGAGGGAATGTTTGGAGTGAAAATGATCTTTGATTATGTTAGCTGCTTTCCCAAGGCAGCGTGATGTGTATGTGGAGTCAATGGGGGGAGGGGTTGGGGGGGGGGAAGGGTTGTTTGTGTGCTGGGCAGGGCTACATCCACAACTCTCAGGGCAAAGTTGTTGCCAAAGTTGTTGGGATTTAATGCATCCTGATATGATGCTTTCTACGGTGTGTCGGGTCTAATTAAGTAAGAGTCATTGGAGACATGCCAAACTTGCTTAGTCTTCTGAGGAAGTATACTCATTGTTTTGTGGGGTTTTTTGGCCATTGCTTCAATGTGGTTGGCATTGAACATATTTACATCTTGGACCTTGAAGTTGGACCTTGGACCATCTCCACTTCAGTATTATTGTTGCTAATTGGAGTGTGTTTCCTAAAGTCATTTCCTAAAGTCAATAGTTAGCTCCTTTATCGTGCCTACCTCAATGAAGAGGTTGTTATCTTGATACCGTGTTACCATGCTCTCTATTGTGTTACTTTACTCCCTCTCGTCATTGTTTGAGATCCGGCCTACTATGTTGGTGTCACCTGCAAACGTGTGGATGGAGTTAGGGTAGAATTTGGCCACACAGTCGTGAGTGTATAGGGACTACAATAAGAGTGAGGTGAGACTAATCATCATGAAGATGAAAATGGATTCAGAAAGAGATGTCAGAATCAATTTGTAAATTAAGGAAAATTAAGCTGAACTAATTTGATTGAGATGCTGATGAAATAAGAAGTAATTTGATGAGGATTTATAGAGTAAGAAGGGGGAAGCATGCAAAAGGTGTAGTTCGTTTCACATGTCTTGATTAAATGGGAAGGATTGCAGTGGGTTACAGGCTGGAAAAATGTTCAGGGGGTGGGACGTGTGAGCTAATCGAGGAAGAGAGTCAAAGTCTGATGATGGAAGCTCACCTCAGGTAATTCTTCAAGGGAGGTGATGAGAGGTTAAGGCGGTGGGATGGAGCTCAGATGGTGCACTGACCTGTGGATCAGAGTGGGGAGTGAGCGAGATGAGGGGCTCGGGGCAATCATACTGTGTGGTGAGATTGAGGAAGAAGCCAGCATGAAGATCAATGGATGGAGGTCCTGAAGAAGATCAATAGCAGGAGGCAGGGAAGTCAGATGAGTGTATGGTTGGTGGTCAGCAAGGTGAGGGGGGGTGGGGGAGGGGGGGAGGGGGGAGGGGGGGAGGCATATGGGGTTAGGCTGTGGTGAAATAAGTGATTGTACTGCTTTAAGTATTTGGTTTAAAGATCTACTTGTGGCGAGCTTCAGAAGTCAAACTTCACCTCTCATCATCGATCCCAGCTTCTCCAGACTATCCACTTTAGTCTCTCCTCTGCAGATCATTCTATTAAATGTTTTCTACACCCTCTCTGCATCATTTCCACAATTGGTAATCAACAATGGACAAGGGTTAGTTGTGACCGAACCAATGCTTTACGTAGGTTTGGCAGACCTCCCTGCTTTTAAATTCTGTGTCTTTATTTGTAAAGTCGCGGATCCTGTAAGCCCCATGTTTGATGACTTTTATATTCGTTGTCCATCTTCAAAGCCTGTATACTTTTATTACCATGTCTCCCAGTTCTCACATCTCCATTGGGAGTTGTGAGCATAATATCACCTTGTCTTTCCCCATTCTTCAAAATGTTTCCCCATTAATGTTCAGGACTATTGTTGTCAATGCTTGGCATGCTTTCAAGTTTTGTGTCATCCGAAATTTTTGAGTATGTTACGAATTAATATTTATCAAGAACAGTAATGTTCCTGGAATGGTCCATGGCTAACACTGTCCAGAAGCCACTTACTTGCTTTGACTCCCTGCTTTTGCAGTATACCCAAGCACCCACTGCCCCTTTCATTCTATGCCCTTTAAACTTGCTAGAAAATCGGTCATGTACAGTAATCATCAAATATCTTTAGAAACCTTGTGTACATAGCATCAACCACTCCGGACTCTTCAAGATGCTCTGTTAAATCATCACCAATTCAATGAGATGAGTTAAGCAACAAACAATGTACAGGGGGTACTCAGTGATGTGGCGGGTTGAAACCTTGCATCAGGACACAGGTTAGTCAACCAATGCACGTTGACTTTCCAATTGACTATTAGTTTTGTTCCGACTATTGAGGACAAACCAGTAATCATTATGTCCAATTTTTTGGTATTAATAGACAATAGACAATGGACAATTGGTGCAGGAGGAGGCCATTCGGCCCTTCAAGCCAGTACCGCCACTCAATGTGATCATGGCTGATCATTCACAATCAGTACCCCTTTCCTGCCCTCTCCCTGTACACCCTGACTCCGCTATCATTAAGAGCTCTATCTAACTCTCTCTTGAAAGCATCCAGAGAATTAGCCTCCACTGGCTTCTGAGGCAGAGAATTCCACAGATTTACAACTTTCTGAGTGAAAACGTTTTTCCTCATCTCCGCTCTAAATGGCCTGCCCCTTATTCTTAAACTGTGGCCCCTGGTTCTGGACTCCCCCAACATTGGGAACATGTTTCCTGCCTCTAGCGTGTCCAATCCCTTAATAATCTTATATGTTTCAATAAGCTCCCCTCTCATCCTTTGATAACAACCTCATTGCTCACACATAAAGACCATTAGACATAGGAGCAGAATTAGGCCATTCTGCCCTCCATCGAGTCTACTCCACCATTCAATCATTGCTGATCTATTTTTCCCTCTTAACCCCATTCTCCTGCTTTCTCCCCTTAACCTTTGACACCCTTACTAAGGCTAAGGGTTCAAGTCATAACTGAGGGGTCAACTAGTAAGTGGAGCACCAAATTTATACTGATATTTCAGTGCAATTTTAAAGAGACTGCCAGTTCCAGCCTTTTGCCCGAGGTATCAACCCAGGCCTCATCCATCCTATTTTAAAGATGATCGAGAGAGTTTTTGCCTCACTTTGACAGTACATATTCGGGCAGCATCAAACACTCAGGGAGACCTGATAGAAGTATCTAGAGGCATATGTAGACAGTCAGATCGTTTTTCCCAGGAAATATCAAAGACCAGGCTTCCTAGTTTTAAGGTGAGAGGTGCAAGGTTTAAAGGAGATGTGCCTGATATAATCGAGGCGTTTAAAAGGCTTTTATATAGGCGCATGGATATGCAGAGAATGGAGGAATATGAATCATGTGCAGGCAGATGTGATTAGATTATCTTGGCATTATGTTTGGCACAGACATTGTGGGCTGAAGGGCCTGTTCCTGTGCTATTTTAATATTTCCATATTTTAATAAATGACCACGCAGTCACAGGCAGAACGTACAAACTCCGTACAGAAAGTGCCTGTAGTCAGGATCAAACCTGGGACCCTGGCACTGTAAAGCCCCTGTCCCACTTAGGCGATTTTTTAGGTGACTACAGGCAACTAGGCTTTCACCACACAGTGGCCGGGGTATCGCCTGCACGGTTGTGAGTCGTCTCCAGAGTCGTAGCGTTTTTCTGATCGCCGTTGGATTTTGAAATGTTTAAACATTTTCGGCGACTGTTGGTTTGACGCCAATGATCGTAGCTTGACGTCTCCTGATGTAGGTGCTGTCGTAGGTTGGCGCCAGGTTGTCGCCAGGTGACGTAGGTTGTCGTTAGTGCTGACTTTGGTGAATTCCATTGGCGACTACCTATGTCAACCTACGTCAACTGGCGACAGGTACCGGCGTCAAAACTGGAGGCCAAAATGACGTGAATTGGCTTAAGTTGTCGCTGACATGGTCGCAGCTTGTCGTAGCTTGTCGTAGCTTGTCGTAGTTTGTCACGGGTGGATGTAGGTTGACTTCAGTTGTCGTAGGTTGTCGCCTGTGTGGTCGTAGGTTGTCGTAGGTGCGATCGTAGGTGGACGTCCTACTCGCGACGATTGGGTCGTCAGTTGTCGGTAGCTTGCCGTAGCTTGACGTCGACTAGGTGGCAGGTTGTTCTAGCTTGTCGCAGGCATTGTCGTGGGGGAGGGGGTCCAATCGCCGGCTTTTCGGTGACCTGCTATGACGTCGGCAGTCGCCGGCAGTCGCTTAAAAAATCATCTAAGTGGGACAGGCCCTTAAGGCAGCAGCTCTACTGCTGTGCCACTATGCCACTTGTTATATTTGTAATGAACCAAGTTAAGGTGCGGAGTAGGAGAAGAAAGGGGAAGAAAACAAACAGGAAGGCGTACGCTAGGCTGGGAGATAAAAGAGAATATTATCAAGGGTGCAGGATGAAAGTTAGTGACAATAGGCCAAATAAAGACACAAATGTAGACCTGGAGAATGTTAATGGGAGAAGCGAAGTCATTATACCCAAAATTCATCATCCAACCTACATCATTAAAACTGATGTCTGAAGAAGGGTCTTGACACAAAACATCACCCATTCCTTCTCTCCAGAGATGCTGCCTGTCCCGCTGAGTTACTCCAGCTTTTTGTGTCTATCATTAAAACTGATGACCTGTTTATTTGCTGTATAAAGAATGGATTTGAATCTTTTTGCTGAAAGTATTTTGGGATGTTTAAATACAAATTAAAATCTTCATTATTTCCAATTCATCACATCATAATATTTGACAAATTTGAAAAAGTGAAACTTATATTTTATTAGACAAGGAATAATCTAAGGAACCTTAGGGTGCATTCCTGAACACATGGACTCCAAGTAAAGGGTGGCACGGTGGCGCAGCTGTAGAGTTGCTGCCTTACAGCGCCAGAGACCCGGGTTTGATTCTGACTACGGGTGCTGTCTGCACAGAATTTGTGCGTTTTCCCCGTGACCTGCTTGGGTTTTCTCTGGGATCTCCGGTTTCCTCCCACACTCTAAAGACCTACAGGTTTGTAAGTTAATTGGCTTGGTAAAAATTGTAAATTGTACCTATGTTGAAAGACTGGAGCGACTAGGCTTGTATACACTGGAATTTAGAAGGATGAGAGGAGATCTTATCGAAACGTATAAGATTATTAAGGGGTTGGACACGTTAGAGGCAGGAAACATGTTCCCAATGTTGGGGGGCAGAATAAGGGGCCACAGTTTAAGAATAAGGGGTTGGCCATTTAGAACTGAGATGAGGAAAAACTTTTTCAGTCAGAGAGTTGTGAATCTGTGGAATTCTCTGCCTCAGAAGGCAGTGGAGGCCAATTCTCTGAATGCATTCAAGAGAGAGCTAGATAGAGCTCTTAAGGATAGCGGAGTCTGGGGGTATGGGGAGAAGGCAGGAACGGGGTACTGATTGAGAATGATCAGCCATGATCACATTGAATGGCGGTGCTGGCTCGAAGGGCTGAATGACCTCCTGCACCTATTGTCTATTGCCTATAGTGTGTAGGATAATGTTAGTGTGCCGGGGATCGCCGGTCGGCATGGGCTTGGTGGGCCGAAGAGCCTGTTTCCCCACAGTATTCCTAAATTAAACTAAACAAAATGTTCATGTATATCCATCAGTTTCAATAAGAATAATAGTCCTTTTTTTCCTTTAGATCTGTACACATAGTATAATTATGGTATGGTTACATAAGTTCAGTATGATCATATCAAATGTCCCAAAACTGTAGATGCAAATCCAATTTAATTTTATTTGTGGTTCAATCACACAGTTGGAGGAATTCTCAGGAAACTTGCTGTTCTCTTTACTAAACAGTTACAATTAATGACAGCTTAAATTTTAAAAAATAATTAGCGATAAATATTCATGTCTTGCTTCTGCAAAGTTGTTTGAAGCTTGTAAGGATGTTTATCAATTGCAAAAGCTCTAGTGGTCAGATGCTTCTTCGGTATATTTCTACAAGTGACTACGAATGCAATAAAAACACTTAAATACATTTATATGATTTTTGAAAGGGAACAGTAAAAGTAAACAAATGGTTAGCTTTAACTATGTTGGTGGCCAGGGGAAATTATTCTAAAGTTTCAGTTTTAGATTTAATAAAAGGAGAGAACAACATTGGGACATAGACTTAAGATGCCGGCCTAAAAGAGTCCTGGCCTCTTACTGAAAATTTGTAAAAGGTTATGCATGTTAAAGGCAACAAATTTCTTTCAATTATTGTAAATATTTTAATTAAAAGAGAAGGGATGTTTATCCTGGTTTATTGAAAACTCAATTACTTTAAATATCTTATCTCCATTTTTAATCAGGCACATCTTATCCTTCCGTTTCTCTAGACTCCCTCTCCCCTAACTCTCAGTCTGAAGAAGGATCCCGACCAGAAACATCGCCCATTCCTTCTCTCCAGAGATGCTGCCTGTCCCATTGAGTTACTCCAGCATTTCGCTTCATTTTCTTTTTCATTTTCTTCAAGACATACAGTATTGGGAGAATTTAATCATGTCAGTCCTGAGGCCCACTCAAATTTGGCAGAATCACATAATCACACAGTTGCACAGCACAGAAATGGGCCCAGTCAGCACATCTCATCCATGCCAAGCATGATGCCTATCTATGTTAATCCCATTTGCCTGCACCATCTACATTTCCCTCTCCATCTTTCCTATCAAAGTACCTATCCAAATGCCTTTAAACACTCTAATTTAGTTTGCTTCCCCCATCCGCACTAGAGCTCATTCCAGACAACCTTCATTGTCAGGGTGAAAAAACAATTCCTCGGACCTCGATTAAATTTCTTGCCTCTTACCTTAAATCTCTGCTGTGTGGTGCTGGACTCCTTTACCCTGTGAAAAAGATTCTGGCTATCTACCTCATCTCTGCTCCAAAGAACAGACACCCTCAGCCTTCTACGTTTCAGTGAAAAAAACAGGTTATCCAATCTCTCCTCATAACTAATTCTAGGAAACATTGTGGAGAATCTTTTCTGCACTCCTTCTAGTGCTAACATATCCTTCCTGTACTATGGCAACCGAAACTGGTTGTCACAGTGTAGGGAGTGTGGTCCAACCAATACTTTGTACTGCTGCAGTATTGAGTCCCAACTCTTTCACCCAATGCTTGGGCCGATGAATCCAGGCATACCAAATGCCTGCTTCACTACCCTACCCACCTATGTCACCATTTACAGTGAGTAATGGACTTACACCCCAGGGTTCCTCTGCACATCAACGAACCTGAAGTCATAGGATCATAGAATTATACAGTACGGAAAGAGGCCATTCAGCCCAACTCATCCACACTGACCAGCAGCGCCCTTTCATATTAATCCCTTTGCTCTACATTTTGTAGGGAAATGGGGAAAAAGCAGTAATGGGCTACTGATTCTGGGTAATCAGCCATGATCGTATTGAATGGCAGTGCTGGCACGAAGGGCCGAATGGCCTACTCCTGCATCTACTTGCTACGGTTCTATGTTACTCTGATTCCAATCGAGCCATGCACAGTGTACATTTACTGGACTTTATCATGTGGATGGCTCGATTGCAATCTTAGATAGTCTGAGGGTCTTCCATGAGGTTGATAGAAGCTCAGGACAGTGCTGGAGTAACTCAGAGGGCCAAGCAGCATCTGTGGAGGGAATGGGTAGACAACATTTTGAATCCTTCGGTCTAAAGGAAGATCCTGACCCAAAAAGTCACCTATCAGTCTGAAGAAGGGTCCTGATCAGAAAAGGCATCGGTCAGAAGCTACCTGACCCGTCGGTTCTTCCAGCACATAGTTGTTTTGACTAAGCAATGCTGCACCTTCAGATAAGGTCATGAACATTACCATCAGATGAAGTCATGGATGCAAACTATGTTCAGATTACGTGCGGATTTTCACAGAAGACCGTGAACATTTTATAACACGTTGAATAAGAAGTGGTAAAGCTGACATAGCTGACACCAAGCACGACATCCGGAGGCTGCAACGGATCGTTCGCACAGCTGAGAAGATTGTTGGCTGCAACCTTCCCCCCATTGACGAACTGTACACTGCATGGGCCAGGAAGCGAGCGGGCAAGCTCATCTCTGACCCCTCTCACCCTGGCCACAAACTCTTTGAAGCACTTCCCTCTGGAAGGCGACTCCGGACTGTCAAAGCAGCCACAGCCAGACATAAAAACAGCTTTTTTCCCCATGAGTGATAGTTCTACTCAATAACCAAAGTCTGTAGTCTCTTTTTTGCTCTGGTTTATTTTCAACCACATGTTTAGACCGTAATGTTGTATCCTTATTGTTTTGATGTGGTTATGCTTTATTCTTAATTGTTAACTGCATGTTTGTGTTGTCATTTGTGAGCGGAGCACCAAGGCACATTCCTTGTATATGCACATACTTGGCCAATAAACTTATTCATTCATTCATTCATTCATTCATTCATTCATTCATTCATTCATATTGCTGAAGCAGTTTTGTTCTTCTATGTGTTGTTCATTTGGAAACTGAACGATTGCTTTGACACGCTCAGACAAAAGATTTGAAAATGATGATACACTTTACAGAGCACTCAAACTTATTTTTTATTGCTGTTTACCTCAGCTAAACTGAAAACGTTTATGAAGGTTATTCTGCCAGCCATGAAATGCCAAAGCTGTCCTAGATGCACAATGTGATCAGTCACAGGGAGTGAAGACAGACACAAAAAGCAGGAGTAACTCTGCGGGTCAGACAGCATCTCTGGAGAAAAGGAATAGGTGATGTTTTGGGTCGAGACCCTTCTTCGGACCGAGAGTTAGGGGAAAGGGAAATGAGAGATATGGACAGAGACAGGAGTCCAGAACCAGGTGCCACAGTCTTAGAATAAAAAGGAGGCCATTTAAAACTGAGGTGAGAAGGAATTTATTCACCCAGAGAGTTGTGAATTTGTGGAATTCTCTGCCACAGAGGGCAGTGGAGGCCAAATCACTGGATGAATTTAAGAGAGAGTTAGATAGAGCTCTAGGGGCTAGTGGAATCAAGGGATATGGGAAGAAGTTGGGCACAGGTTACTGATTGTGGATGATCAGCCATGATCACAATGAATGGCGGTGCTGGCTCGAAGGGCCAAATGGCCTCCTCCTGCACCTATTTTCTATGTTTCTATGTTTCTATGTAGAGAGATAGAGAGCCCCTACTCTACGGAATATTACTTCCTAGGATTAGTCCCTCATTTATTAAGAAAGTCTGCTAACATTGGTATGTTGTGCACCTCTTGGAAAGATACTTGTGCATTATAGTATGAAACTATATTACAATTTCCACTAATTTGTTTATTTGAAGTCATCCCATCACTGTGGACATTTATTTCCCAGGGTGATATGGCCGAGCATTTAGTTCCTCCTATCTGTGTGCCAAAGTCGTATCTTTTCCCCCGATAGGCGGCAGAGAGAAGCAGTCCAAATCACTCTGCAGCATTTTATAATGGTCCCCTTCTGGTCAGGGGGTCCTGCAACCATCTGGCAAGGACTGGAAACCTGCCTTGTGGGGAATGATGTCTTCCCACACACAGTGTGTAAGAAAATAACTGCAGATGCTGGTACAAATCGAAGGTATTTATTCACAAAATGCTGGAGTAACTCAGCAGGTCAGGCAGCATCTCGGGAGAGAAGGAATGGGTGACGTTTCGGGTCGAGACCCTTCTTCAGACTGAAGTCTTCAGACTGAAGTCTTCTTCTTCAGTTCTTCCCACACACATGTCAGCTCATACCAGTGTCTACTCCTAGAAAACGAAACACTTGGGAAGACAGAAGTGAAGTGCAAAAATAAAGTTATTTTGTTCACTGTTAAACTTGTGAACGTTAAGTATTTTCTTCTCCAGCTTGTGGACTGGTAAACTGTCACAACAGGAAGGTGAAAGTGTGCTTTATATTAAGCTAGTTATCCGTGTGATGCATATGCATATGTGTACTTTGAGTCATGCCAGTTGGTGTGAATTTTTGAGTAAACAAAAATGTAAACAGCTTTTACTGGTACTGTTCATATTGATTGTTGTTGTTTGTTAACCTTGTTAAGCCTCAATTTTTTTGGCGATCCTTGCTGGCTTCACACATCCAACCAATCCATCCTGAAATCCTTCCTCTCCTAACCTCCCTTATCCTCTAGGAAACCAACTGCAGATGCTGGTTAAAATCGAAGGTAGACACAAAATGCTGGAGTAACTCAGCGGGTCAGGCAGCATCTCTGGAGAAAAGGAATAGGTGACGTTTCAGGTCGAGACCCTTATTCAGACTCAAGAAGGCTCAGTCTGAAGAAGGGTCTCGACCCGAAATTGATCAATCATGATGAATTGCGTCCAGACCAGAGTCAAGGAAAATCAGGTCGTATGTACAAAATGTGTTGCATATAATAAGGTCAGCCCCTTATTTGTTGGAAGAGTGGACAGTGCAAAATGGAAGTTCAGTCCCAAGAGGATTTTCAAGATTTTTTAACTCTTAACATTCTGACCTTGCTTGGTAAAAGGTTGTGGACAGCACTTGGTTGATCCCTCCATTACCTGTTCAATTATAGCAAGACCATCTCTGGGAGTGATCTACTTTCCACATTCTGGGCAGAAGCTTCGACAGGTTCCTCAGGATCTTCCTTTGGGCCCCATCTCCTTCCCATCGATACAAAACCTTCAGTCTTACATCCCCTTTGCAATGATCGTGCAATACTTTTCACTTGGTAATCCCTTTGACACATCCATTATCTCCCCAATATCACACCTCTGTATTTCTGATCCACTAATCAGTCCTTCAGTCAGAACTGCTTCGCCATGTGGCCTGAGTCGTGACGTTCACACTATTTTCTTTTTTCCTCTTCTGCTTTCCCCTCCAATAGGGTTGGACAAGGCTCAATCTCAGTCTGAGTCCCCAATTCATTATCATTTCAGCCAGAATGCTCTGGAGTAAGACGTCGTGTAATTAGTGTAAGCCTATACCTTTTGTGCTCACGTTCAGTCCACAAACTGTTTCTTCAATGTCCCGTTTGCTCTGCACATTGTCCTTGCTGTTTCACCATTGAAGGTGGGGTGGGAGGCAGAAGTGAAACAATGCTTATTCCAATGCTCCTTCCTAAGTTGTTTTCATCTAAAAGATCTGACCTGCAGCCCATCATCTGACATTTTATAAACAAAATATAGTTCATAGTAGTAGATTAACTTGTATGTTTGACTTCTTCTCAGTTGGAGTTCTTGTCAATTGGGACAAAAAGTCCCATCCTATTTTCACCTTAGTTTATATGAGCCCATTATACAACTTGGTAGCTGCTTCCACACCTGAAGCAACATTTTTGGGAAGACATGTTGAACTCTGCTGATATGTTGTACATCTACTGTCTCAATCTACTGCAATCTACTACCAGGCCTATATAATGCCCGCTTTTTACTTTTCCCAAGCATTCTCCATGAAGGTTTTTCATCATCTTTTGCTAATCTCTCAGCAGGGTTATCTTCTCCCTGTCCTCAGACAGACTTTTACTTTAACCTATACATCCACTGGATGGATTTTTTTTCTGTAGATTTAATTACTAAAAGGCTAGAGAATGAGCCAGCAGTGAATGCTCAGGTAACCGGGTTAGATTTAGGCCTCTGGTGCTGTAAATTGCATGTTGTCTCTCGGGCTATAGTGTGCTCTGGCTTCCCTCACACATCCAAAGACGAGCAGGTAGGTTGATCAACCATTGTAACTAATTCTTCAATATAGATAAAGAGGAGCTGATGGGCATGAGAGAGAAAATAAACTACAGGCAAATAAGGAATGGAGAAATGGAGCTGATGGGATGGTTGTGCTGGGAGTCAGCATAGACTTCATGACTAAACTGGTCTCCTTATGTGTCAAAGTGAGTAATATTTACCACTCGAACAGGGAAACCATTGTCTACAGTGAAAATCATCATATAGGTAAAATGTTGTTCCTTTTATTATAACTTCAGGGTGGATATGACTGCTGTTGTGGTAGCTGTGTAACCATGTGCATACAACCTTCACACTTCTGTATACAAAGTAAACCCTATCATCCTCCTTCAATACTCTGCCTATGTTGCCCACCGTTTTGGGATTAGTTCAGAGATATAGCATGGAAACGGGCCCTTCGGCCCACTGAGTCCATGCCAACCAATGATCACCCCATACTCTAGGTCTAGCCTACACACTAGGAACAATTTACAGAAGCCAATTTAGCCTACAAACCTGTATGTCTGGAACATGGGAGGAAACCGGAGCACCCGGAGAAAGCCCACACATCACAGGGAGAACGTATAAACTCTTCACAGACAGTGCCTGTAGTCAGGATCGTCCTTGAGTCTCTGGCGTTGTAAGGCAGCAACTCTACCACCATGTCGCTGTGCCACCCTGATGATCCTCAGTCCCAGTGATAGGTCATTGATCTGAAACATGTGATCCATTTTTCTCACATCATTGATTCTCTCAGACTTGTCGCGTATTCATACCAATTTGAATTTGGGATAGCCATGCTTGACTCCATTCTTATTTATCCAAACATCGCCAGACCACCTTGATTCTGCACATTTGCCTCTGTAGGTTCATCAGGATCTATCTTCAGACCACATGTGTTTTCCGTTTACATTTTGCCTCTTGGCAATGCTATGAATAAACAGTTGATAACATAAGCTCCATTGCACAACACAAGGTTTTTGTGTGCTGTGTAATCAAATAACTAGCAAGTCATCCATGCCATTGAATGTTTCTATTCGCCGTTTCTCAGTTTTGATGGCTATTTCTTGAATCATAGAATTATAGAGGCATGAGGCATAGCAAAAGGCCATTCAGCCCACTCTGTCCATGCCACCCTTCAAATATCCTCCAAACTATATTGCTGTTATTATTACTGCACAGTCTCAAATACTGAATAAATAATTTGTCAAAATAGAGCAGTAGTAACAGGCAGTTAACTATACAGTATAGTCATTAGTGCAAAAGATTAGGCTCAACAAATGAGTAGTCATACATACAGCGTGGAAACAGGCCCTTCGGCCTAACTCACCCACGCCAACCAACATGTCCCCGTGTAGTCTTGTCCCACCTGCTTGCGTCTGGCCCATATCCCTCTAAACCTGTCCTATCCATGTACCTGTCCGAATGTTTCTTAAACGTTGCAATAGTATCTGCCTCAACTACCTCCTCTGACAGCTCATTCCACACACCCACCACCCTTTGTGCAAAAAGTTACCCCTCGGGTTCCTATTAAATCTTTTCCCCTTCACCTTAAACCCATCTCCTCTGGTTCTCGATTCCCGTACTCTGGGCAAAAGACCCAGTACATTTACCCGCTCTGTTCCTCTCATGACTTTATACACCTCTAGAAGATCATCCCCTCATCCTCCTGCGCTCCAAGGAATAAAGTCCTAGCCTGCTCAACCTTTCCCTAGAGCTCAGGCCAAGTCCCGACAACATCCTCGTAAATCTTCTTTGTACTCTGAGTAATTAGTAATGTTTAGTTTAGTTTAGTTTGGAGGTACAACGTGGAAACAGGCCCTTCGTATCCACACCGACCAGCGATCCCTGCATACTAACACTATCCCACACACACTTGGGACAATTTACATGTATACCAAGCCAATTAACCTACAAACCTGTACGTATTTGGAGTGCGGGAGGAAACCGAAGATCTCAGAGAAACCCCACGCAGGTCACAGGGAGAACGTACAAACTCTGTACAGACAGCACCCATAGTCAGGATCGAACCAGGGTCTTTGGCGCCGTATGCAGCAACTCTACCGCTGCGCCACTGTGCCACCCACAAAACTTAGATCAAATAAATTAGATAAAATTGAAACTTAATATAAACTTTAAATAATATTTAACATGGCGACATCAGCTCACCTATTGACACCTCCACTGATTTTAATTTCTAAAGATTAATTTGATTTATTTTTAAGCAGGATAATGTGGAACTAGTGTGAACGGGCGATCAATGGCCACTGTGGATTCAGGGGCCTGTTTCTGTGCTGTATCTTTCTATTTAGTTTAGTTTCAGTTAAGAGATACTGTGAGGAAACAGGCCCTTTGGCACACCGAGCCCGCACCGACCACTAGGGTCACCAACTTTCTCACTCCAAATTAAGGGACAAAAGGTGACATCACCGCCCTGCGCCCCACGTGATCTCACCCAGCCAGCGGCCACGTGCTCCCGCTCCATCAATGGCGGCTGCCCGGGACGGGAGGTGGGTTGCTACGCAACCTCCGTTAGGCAGCGCCTGGGTATCCGGACTTACACTGTCCAGGCCTACAGCTGGGCCTAATACGGGACAAGGGTGGTCCTATACGGGAACAAACCAATATATGGGATGCCCCGGCTAATACGGGACAGTTGGTAATCCTACCAACCAGCGATCCCAGCACATTAACACTATCCTGCATGCACGAGGGACAATTTACATTTTGTTGACCCTATTACCTCTCTAGGGTACAGCGTGTCGAACCAAAGACTCTAAAACCAAGGTTTAGTACAACTTCATCTTTTTAACACTTGAGTAACTTAAACATGCATGCAAACTATTGAATCCTAATAACTTCTCATTTACTTTAATAGTTCAACTTATCACTTCTTAAACTAAATCACAAAACTCAATACTTGGAGTCAAATATTACCTATATGAATGAATAGGCTAGATTCACTCCGTTGGTGGGGGCTAGTCTTCTCTGAGCTTTGATCTTGGGTCCTTCTTCTTGCCGTGGTTGTTCCCTCGTTGTTGCCCCCGAAGTCTCGGACCGCCCTTCTTTTACACTAATTTTCCTTCAAACTCCTAGAGGAAGCCTTTGTCTAACCCAAGGCTCTAACAATCCTGAAGTCAATCATTTCAAGTTGTCACTCATCCAAGTGCTGAATTAACAAAACACATTTTCGTTCCTTATCGGGCTGGAGAGTTCTGAATTATGTTGCCTGTTCATATTTTTATTCTCATCATACAGTTCCTTTGCAAAATGGCCGTTCCCAGACGCCTTATCCGGCGGGGATCGTTGGTCGGCGCGGACCCGGTGGGCCGAAAGGGCCTATTTCTGCGCTGTATCTCTAAACTAAATAAACGAAACTAAAACCTTATCATCTCAAGGCTACACTACACAACCATGAAGTTACCTTCAGCTCTGCTCTCACCAGATGCCCATCACGTGGCCATTTTCACAGTGCTTCTTTGTTCTCCTGGTCCCAGCGTTTCTCTTTCTGCCTGTCTCTAGCTAGTAGCATACTCCCAAAGCTTGTCGGGATGCTTGACATGCAGTCCCTGGCTATAATTTATACCAAGCCAATTAACCTACAGACCTGTACGTCTTTGGAGTGTGGGTGGAAACCGAAGACCTTGGAGAAAACCCACGCAGGTCACGGGGAGAATGTACAAACTCCGTACAGACAAGCACCCGTAGCCAGGATCGAACCCGTTAGGCAGCAACTCTACCGCTGTGCCACCGAGCCACCTACTAAACTTAGATAAAATAGATACTTAATATAAACTTTACATAATATGTAACATGGTGGCATCTGCTCACCCATTGACAGCTCCACTGATTTTAATTTCTAAAGATTAATTTAATTTATCTTTAATCGGGATAATGTACCCATGGCCAGGATGGAATGCAGGTCTCTGGCGCTGTAAGGCAGTAACTCTACCGCTCCACCACAATTTAGATTTAGATTTAGATTTAGAGATACAGTGCGGAAACAGGCCCTTCGGCCCACCGGGTCCGCGCCGCCCAGCGATCCCCGCACATTAACACTATCCTACACACACACGGGACAATTTTTACATTTACCCAGTCAATTAGCCTACATACCTGTACGTCTTTGGAGTGTGGGAGGAAACCGAAGATCTCGGAGAAAACCCACGCAGGTCACAGGGAGAACGCACAAACTCCGTACAGACGGCACCCGTAGTCAGGATCGAACCTGAGTCTCCGGCGCTGCATTCGCTGTAAGGCAGCAACTCTACCGCTGCGCCACCGTGCCACATTTCTTTCAGTAAAAATCACAAAAAATGTTTCTGGGTGTTTGGGGGGAAAATTTCCCACTGATTTCCCATCAAAGATTCGAAGAGGGGGTGATAGATAGTTCGCTACACAAGCAAGTTACAGTAGGTCTCATTCCAGCTCCTCAGTAGAAACCCCTTTCACCTGAGCTGAGGATCACGACCCGCTCACACGAAAGCTGTGAACAGCGATGATGCCTTTGTTGGAAGCAGACAAACCTAAGATGAAAGTATGAAATCAATAGAGAGAAAATCAAGAAATCTTCCCCCCCTTCAGGTTCTCAAAGGTTTGCCAGATTTCAAACTCTTGCCATTTAAATGTAACCTTTAACAAGATCAGGGAGATCAATCATGTTTAACATTACCTGTAAGTGCAACTGATCTGCTCAGACTTCCAGCGGTAGAGTTGCTGCTTTACAGCGAATGCAGCGCCGGAGACTCAGGTTCGATCCTGACTACGGGTGCTGCACTGTAAGGAGTTTGTACGTTCTCCCCGTGACCTGCGTGGGTTTTCTCCGAGATCTTCGGTTTCCTCCCACACTCCAAAGACGTACAGGTATGTAGGTTAATTGGCTGGGTAAATGTAAAAATTGTCCCTAGTGGGTGTAGGATAGTGTTAATGTGCGGGGATCACTGGGCGGCACGGACTTGGAGGGCCGAAAAGGCCTGTTTCCGGCTGTATATATATGATATGATATGATATGAAATGTTACACTGCCAAGCTGAAGTGAAGCTGAGCTAAACTAAAGCGATGTGCAGTTGCATGGCACAAATTGAAGCTAAGCTTTGATGAAGCTGATGGTTATGCCTTGTCTAACTTGTTTGCTTAGTTAAAAACTTGTCTTCCCCAAGTGCAATGCTGCTGATCCAAATATCCTTTTATTCCAATGACATTATTTATTTTACTCTGTTTTAGCTTGGTTTTAAAGATACAGTGTGGAAACAGGCCCTTCAGCCCGCTGAATCTGTGCTGACCAGCGATCCCTGTACTCTCGCACGATGCTACACACGAGGGCCAATTTACAATTTTTACCGAAGTCAATTAACCTATGAACCTGCATGTCTTTGGAGGGTGGGGGAAAACCAGAGCACCCGGAGAAAACCCACATGGTCATGGGGAGAACGTACAAACTCCGTACAGACAGCACCCATAGTCAGGATTGAACCTGGGTCTCTGGCACTGTAATACACCAAATCTATCGCTACGCCACCGTGCCACCCGATGTCTTCATTTTTGTTTACACAATGGCACAGCTGATAGAGCTACTGCATCACAGTGCCAGAGATTCAGGTTCAATCCTGACCTCAGGTGCTGTCTGTGTTTTCCTCCAGGTGCTCCAGTTTCCCCCCACATCCCAAAAGACGTGCAGGTTTTGTAGGAAAATAACTACAGATGCTGGTACAAATCAAAGGCATCACAAAATGCGGGAGTCACTCAGCGGGTCAGGCTGCATCTCTGGAGAGAAGGAAGGAACATAGAAATCGTCACCCATTCCTTCTCTCCAGAGAGGCTGCCTGATCCGCTGAGTGACTCCAGCATTTTGTGATACCTGCAGGTTTTGTTGGTTAATTGGCCTCCAAATATATTGCACCAAGTGAATGGATGCAAAAATGGGATAACATAGAACTAGCATGACAGCTGATTGTATGGTTAGCATGGACTCGATGGGCCGAAGGGCTTGTTTCCATGCTGCATCGCTAAAAACTGGAGAAAAAGAAAATGGCTCAAAAATGAAATGTGAGATGAATGATAAACCCTATACGCTGGATTACTGGAAGAAGTGGGGATGAAGGCCACTGCTGGTCATTAATCCTTGTGTCGAAGTAAATGACAAAGCAGTTCAGTAAAAGGCACAAAAGTGTTTTTAGTGCTTGATGAGGAGAGCCAGTGGAGAAGCTTAGCTGCTGACAGTCAGAGAATCCTGCAATATAAGGTGAAGTGGATTTTGACATCCTGGCGAGAATGCAATGAAGCATTACAAGGATTACCAGAAGCAAGAGGCTATACATATTAGGATATAATAGGGGCAAGATTTCATAGGAACCTAAGGGGCAACTCTTTCACTTAGAGGATAGCGGGTACATGAAACGAGCTGCCACAAGACAGTTTTAAACAGCATTTGAAAAACATTCAGACAGGTTCATGGACAGGAAAGGTTGAGAGGGAAATGGGCCAAAAACAGGACTATCTTAGATGGGGCATCTTGGTCAGCATGGACAAGTTTTTTTTTTACATGCTGTATATGCAAAAGCACTTTGTGTTTTAACGGTAATAAAACGGAGTCCAGGCTGGAAAGGAAAGCTGCTGGAAAGGAAATTGGGTAGGATAGGTGTATTCTCTCTGGCATGTAGGAGGCTGAAGGGGTTTATAAAATCCTCAGGGGCATAGCTAGGATAGACCATCAGCAACTTTTTCCCGGGGAGGTTAAGTCTATAAGTGGTGTGATTCACATGCAGAGGGTGGTGAATATCTGGAACGAGCTGGCCAAAAGTGGTGTTAGAGACAATTGCAATGTTTAGAGGGCATTTTTACTTGGTTAAGAAAGGCCTAGAGCAACATGGCCAAATGCAGGCAAATGGGATTAGTGAAGATAAGCAGAAACAAGGAACTGCAGGTGTTGTTTTACAGAAAAAGCACAAAGTAACTCAGCGGGACAGGCAGCATCTCTGGAGAATATCGACACAAAAAGCTGGAGTAACTCAGCGGGACAGGCAGCATCTCTGGAGGGAAGGAATGGGTGACGTTTCCCGACCCGAAACATCACCCATTCCTTTTCTCCAGAGATGCTGCCTGTCCCGCTGAGTCACTCCAGCTTTTAGCGTCGATCTTCGGTTTAAACCGGCATCTGCAGTTCCTTCCTACGCATTTCTCTGGGGTATATAGATTGGTGATGTTTTGGGTCGGGAGCCTTCTTCAGACTGATTTTTGGGAGGTGGGGGGTGGGGGAAAGAAAGAAAGGTGGCAGAGAGGAGGGGCCAGGCCAAAGCCTGGCAAGTAGTACATGGAGACAGGTGAGGGCTGGGGGGGTAGGGGGAGGGAGTATTGATAGGAAAATGGTTGGACAAAGGCCGGAGATGAGAGAGAAGAGACAGAAGGTGAGGCATGGGAGAGAGAGCGGAGGGATAGAAAAAAGAATCGATAGAAAGGTGAGGTTGGCAGTCCTGTAAAATTGGAGAATTCAATGTCCATACCATGGGTTATAAGTATAGGAAAGAACTGCAGATGCTGGTTTAAATCGAATGTAGACATAAAAAGCTGGAGTAACTCCGTGGGACAGGCAGCATCTCGGGAGAGAAGGAATGGGTGATGTTTCTGGTCGAGACCCTTCTTCAGACTGATGTCAGGGGAGAGGGCGGGACAGTAAGACTACTGGGAGAACTGGGAAGGGGGTGGGGCTAGGGAGGGAAAGCAAGGGCTATCTGAAGTTGGAGAAGTCAATGCTCATACCGCTGGGGTGTAAACTACCCAAGCAAAATATGAGATGCTGTTCTTCCAATTTGCGCTGGGCCTCACTCTGACAATGGAGGAGGCCCAGGACAGAAAGGTTAGGGTGGGAATGGGAAGAAGAGTTAAAATGGTTAGCAACCGGGAGATTCAGCAGGCCTTGGCAGACCGAGCACAAGTGTTCGGTAAAACGGTTGCCGAGTCTATGCTTGGTCTCGCCGATGTACAGGAGGCTACATTGGGAATTCCGAATGTAGTAGATGAGGTTAGAGGAGGTGCACATGAATATCTGTCCCACCTGGAAGGATTGCAGGCTGATTCCTCTTCTCAGCTTGCACTTGGCCTGCCTATCTCTGCCTTAAATATATCCACTGACTTGGCCTCCACAGCCTTCTGTGGCAGAATTCCACGGATTCACCACCCTCTAACTGAAGAAATTCCCCCTCATCTCCTCCCTAAAGGAACGTCCTTTAATTCTGAGGCTATGACCTCTAGTCCTAGACTCTCCCACTAGTGGAAACATCCTCTACACATTCACTCTATCCAAGCTTTTCACTATTCTGTACGTTTCAATGAGGCTCCCCCCTCATTCTTCCAAACTCCAGCGAGTACATGCTGGCAAACATGCATAATATGTTTACCCACTCATTCTGGGATCATTCTAGTAAACCTCCTCTGGAACCTCTCCAGAGCCAACACATCCTTCCTCTGATATGGTGCCCAAAATTGCTCACAATATTCCAAATGTGGTCTGGCCAGCACCTTATCGAGCCAATAACATTGTTATTAAACCCGCGGATAAAGGATGTGCCATTGCAGGCTGGCCTCTTCCATGCTCAGGCCAGGCACCAGTTCCTTGTTTCTACTAATCTATGCTAATCCTATTTGTCTGCAAGAGCCCCATATTGTTATATGCTTTGCTTATCCAAGTAAAAATATCCTTTAAACATTGTAATTTTATCTGCTTCTACCACCTCCATTGGCAGCTGGTTCCAGATATTCACCACCCCTCTGTGTGATAAACACGCCTTTCATATCTCCTGAGTTACTCCAGCACGCTGTGTCCCATTTTTTAGCATAAATTGGCATTGCGTTCGGCATATACTAGGTGGAGCATAAGAGACCATTTCAGCGCTGTATGTTTCTATGATTTTATCATTCTTCTAAACCAAGTGGACCCGTTGGGCCCAAACCTCTGTTGCACCACCCTCTACCCTCCCTCCTCCACCCTCCCTCCCCCTCCCTCCTCCACCCTCCCTCCCCCTCGCTCCTCCCTCCCCTCCCCTCCCCCTCTCCTCCCTCCCCCTCCCCCTCCCCCTTTCCCTTCCCCTCCCCCCGATCCATCCCCCTCAACCCCCCCCTTATCCTCCTTCCTCCCCCCTCCCCCCCTCCCTCCCCCCTCCTTCCCTAGGAGATAGATTTAAACTTTAAAATATGAATAACTTTAAAAATATAACAACTTCTTCCATTAGCACCAAAGGGACGACGGTGAGTAAGGTGGGCCTAAAATTGTGGTGCTATTGTGTGCCGTTTTGGCTGTAGTTCAGGAACAAACAAACAAACGAGAGTTTTAGTATATAGATGACATAATCGGACTAAATTTAGTATTATATTAATAAAATGGGCTGCCTGAAATATGGTTTTAAAATTCTATCAACTTAGTGACATTATACTTACCTGAAACAAATCCTTCATAAATCTTTTAATAATAATGAAAGTAATACTTCTCCAAAAAAAATCATTTATGCTGTTTTAAATCATTGAGGAACATGCCATTTATGTTTTTGGTCTGAAGAAGGGTGTTGACCTGAAACCTCACCCATTCCTTCTCTCCAGAGATGCTGCCTGTCCCGCTGAGTTACTCCAGCATTTTGTGTCTATCTATGCCATTAATGTTTCTGGCGAACTTTTGATCACTGAAAATGAGAGCAATAGACTTTCAAAATTTCTGCACTGAAAAAATTATTGATCTTTTTTATTTATTTCAGGTATAGCATCGTGAGCTGGTACATACATATGCCCTCTCTTGCTAGACATACCATTTCAAAAATGTGTTCCAAGTCCATGAGCAGGGAAGTGAAAGGAAATGAAAACCAATAGACCTTTGCAATTGAGTTAATTGCATCGTGACTTCTGAGCCAATTGATGAAAAATCATGCACTGCTGTCAAAATCAATGTCTTCTTGAAGGCTGGCTGAGTTGTGTAGCTGTATTTTAGCTGCTATTTTGTTGTCACAACCTCTTCTATTAATATGACTGCTGTACGTGGAAAATCCAATAAAGGTAACTAGAACATTTTAAAGGACATTATCCAATCCAATCTACTGAACATTTCTTCTATCTACAGTGTGTAAAATTAATCCAAATGTAATAGAATTACAGGAATTATACACATAAAACCATTAACCAAACGGCACATATTCATTGTTTCAGTATAGAAACATAGAAACAGAGAAAATAGGTGCAGGAGTAGGCCATTCGGCCCTTCGAGCCTGCACCGCCATTCAATATGATCATGGCTGATCATCCAGCTCAGTAACCTGTACCTGCCTTCTCTCCATACCCCCTGATCCCTTTAGCCACAAGGGCCACATCTAACTCCCTCTTAAATATAGCCAATGAACTGGCCTCAACTACCTTCTGTGGCAGAGAATTCCACAGACTCACCACTCTCTGTGTGAAGAAATGTTTTCTCATCTCAGTCCTAAAAGACTTCCCCCTTATCCTTAAGCTGGACTTCCCCAACATCGGGAACAATCTTCCCGCATCTAACCTCTCCAACCCCTTAAGAATTTTATATGTTTCTATAAGATCCCCCCTCAGTCTTCTAAATTCCAGCGAGTATAAGAGAGTATAAGCCTAGTCTATCACGAACATGCCCAGAGTATTGACACGAGAGACTGCAGATGCTGGAATCTTGAGCAAAAAAAACAAACTGCTGAAGAATTTAGAGGGTCAGGCAACATCTGAGATGGGAGATGGATTGATATGAATAAGTTTATTGGCCAAGTATGTGCATATACAAGGAATGTGCCTTGGTGCTCTGCTCACCAATGACAACACCAACATACAGTTAACAATTAGGAATAAAACATAACCACATCAAAACAATAAGGATACAACATTACGGTCTAAACATGTGGGTGAAAATAAACCAGAGCAAAAAAGAAACGACAGACTTCGGTTATTGAGTAGAACTACTACTCGTGGAAAAAAGCTGTTTTTATGTCTGGCTGTGGCTGCTTTGACAGTCCGGAGTCGTCTTCCAGAGGGAAGTGCTTCAAAGAGTTTGTGGCCAGGGTGAGAGAGGTCAGAGATGATCTTGCCCGCTCGCTTCCTGACCCTTGCAGTGTACAGTTCGTCAGTGGGGGGAAGGTTGCAGCCAACAACCTTCTCAGCTGTGCGAACGATCCGTTGCAGCCTCCGGATGTCATGCTTGGTGGCTGAGCCAAACCAGACCATGATGGAGAAGGTGAGGACGGACTCAATGATAGCAGTATAGAATTGGACCATCATTGCCTGTGGCAGATTGTGTTTCTTCAGTTGCCACAGGAAGTACATCCTCTGTTGGGCCTTTTTGACTGTGGAGTCGATGGTGGCCCCCCATTTAAGGTCCCTGGAGATGACGGTTCCAATAAACTTAAATGACTCCACAGATGTGACTGTGGTGTTGTTGATGGTGAGTGGGGGGAGGGGAGGGGAAGCTTTTTGAAAGTCTACAATTAGTTTCACTGTCTTGAGAGCATTGAGCTCCAGGTTGTTGCGATGGCACCAGGACGCCAGCTGTGTCACTTCCCCTCTGTAGGCAGATTCCTCCCCATCCTGGATCAGTCCAATCAGGGTAGTGTCATCCACAAACTTGAGGAGCTTGACAGAGGAGTCTGTGGAACAAGCCGGATTTCAGCGTGGACGCTGCACAATAGGGTTACCAAACCAAATAGTCAAGCTGACCAATGACAACGAAGACAGTTTCAAAAAGGGTGACAAGGCGGGCATCACACTGGTGGGCCTCACCGCCGCCTATGATACAGTGTGGCACCAGGGCCTGATCTTGAAGCTCCTCCGCACCATCCCTAACCATCATTTAGTGCGGTTCCTTGCCAACATCCTTGCCAACCGCAGTTTTGTACTCAAGACCAGCGACGGACAATCTAGCCGACTGCGACGCCTAAGAAACGGAGTCCCCCAATACTCTGTACTGGCCCCCAGGCTCTTCAATCTCTATATCATCGATCTGCCACGCACGACCTCACGCCAGTATGGATACGCAGATGACTTGGCCCTACTGCACTCGGACAGGAGTTGGTCAAATGTTGAGGATGTGCTCTCGGCGGATATGGAACTTGTCACAGGCTACCTTAAGACCTGGAGACTAAAACTGAGTGTGGCAAAAACCACAACGGCCTTTCACCTGAGCAACAAGGAAGCTCAACGCCAGCTAACCGTCACTCTCAATGGGTCACCCCTACCCTACAACCCATTTCCTACATTCCTCGAGGTGAAACTAGATCGCCAGCTGACCTACAAGCAGCACCTTGAAGCTCTCCGTGCTAAAGTCTTGGCACGGAACAACCTCGTGTGTTGCTTGGTCGGATCGTCATGGGGCCCCAGGACATCTACTCTTTGCACTCGTGTACAGCGCCGCTGAGTACGCCGCCCCAGCATGGTGCCACAGCGCTCATACCAGCAAGCTAGACGCAACCCTCAACGACACCATGCGGATCATCACCGGCTGCCTCCACCCTACTCTGACGGATCTCCTGCTGGTGCTCGCAGGTATCGTACCCACCAAGCTTGGCAGAGAGTTCTTCACTCATAGGCTGGTGTGCAACGCCCCATCGGACGCCAAACATCCTTTGCACCCCCTCGCCCAGGATTCACAGCAACTGGGACATCAACGCCTGTCATCTTGTCACCCTTTCTCCCGTCATGCAGCGACCCTCTGTGGCTCCGGTTTCAACATAATAATAATAATAATAATGCATTTTATTTATATAGCGCTTTTCATATACTCAAAGACGCTTTACAGAGATTTTGAGAACATAGGGAAATGAATAAATAGATAAATAAGTAAATAAATAAATGAACAGAGAAAGGAGACAGAAGTTGAGGTGACCTTCAGTGGTTGAAGGCAGTACTGAACAGGTGAGACTTCAGCGATGTTTTGAATGTGGTGAGTGTGGAGGAGTCTCTAACGGTTTGGGGTAGTGAGTTCCATAGGGTGGGAGCAGCGATGGAGAAAGCCCTGTCCCCCCAGGATCTGAGTTTGGTCCGGATGTGGGGGGATAGGAGATTGGCATACTAGGAGCATGGAGAACCAGCTGGGAACAGACATCACGACCTCCTCAATTCACTGTCTCACCGAACATCACAGCCCCACCCGGCTCGGACATGCCCCACAAAGAGTGGCTCGCCCTGAACCGGCTCCGCACAGGGGTCGGCCGGTTCAACGCCAACATGCATCGTTGGGGGTTGCGTCCATCAGCAGCCTGCGTGTGTGGAGCAGACCAGCAAACAGCGCAGCACGGCATGTTCGACTGCACTGTCCTCCGTCCCCCTGGTGGAGGGGTAGACCTCACGGCCCTCGACAACAGCACATTGCACTGGCTACAGCGCCTGGAGGGCGTTACATAACTTCTGCTGCCTCAAACGCAAGAAGAATAACTTGTTCTTCCTCAAGGAAGTATCAGATTCCCACTTAATCCAAACTCAGTTTGTGGGAAATAATTGGCCTTATTTTCAAAGAATGCCAAAGTAAAGATGAATTCTACTTTGTTTTAACTGAACATGTTGTCCTTTGTTATTCCAGGACCCATCTCTATAGAATGGACTTACATATGGAAATTTATAGCAAATAGAATTTACCAATCATATATCTTTAAATACCTGATTAATATAGTGGAATTGATAATGCGAGGTTATTTTACACCAAAACTGGTTGGATCATCTTTCTTGCGAGCCAAATGAACTGCACTGAGCCCAGGAATGCAATTTAGCCCTACTGAGATGAGGGATTGGGTACACTTCCTCCCTGGTCCACAGCTTTATGCCAGGTGTGACTGGCCATCATCAGTGACATTTATAAAGAGTTCAAAAGCCTGGGAGCTGTGGACAGACCATCAGGACATTCTATTTATTCACAAAATGCTGGAGTAACTCAGCAGGTCAGGCAGCATCTCAGGAGAGAAGGAATGGGTGACTTTTCGGGTCGAGACCCTTCTTCAGACTGAAGCCTTCGATTTGTACCAGCATCTGCAGTTATTTTCTTATACTATCAGGACAGTCTAGGTTGGGGCTTCAGGATTGAACTGCTGAAGTGTAGAGTTGAGGACCATTGGACTTCCTCAGGCAGTCGCTAATCCTGGAGGATACTGGGGGCCCAGCATGGTCACGGCAGTGAGAGCACGACGTGGATTGTAGAAGTGGATAAGCCAACTGCATAGTTTGTGTTCACAAATCCCAAGATTCCCAAGAGAACTGTACATCATATTTTGTACATTTGTCTCTAAATTGCTCCCGAAGTCTTGCATCAAGCTGACATAGCAGCCCCCTTACTCCCACACCACATGAATCCCTGCTTTTATGCATCAAAGAATGTTGAGACTGTAGGTTATTAATTCTTAAAATGTCTGGAAGGAAATCTTGGGCATCTATTTTGGATGCTGGAAGAGCAAATTTCAAGGTGTGCTTTGTCACCACAACTGAAATGGAATATTTTTTTGAAACTCCAGAGATATTGTGTAGCTGTTTCCTTGCAAAATTGATCAGGGACTAACAAGATACATTGCAGTAGGCAGTCAGAGCGACCCCAGTAGAAGTCTGATCCCACAAGCACATAGAATTAAAATTAAAGAAGGCTGTTTGGAAGCAGAATCAAAAAGTCGTCCTTTCCAGAAAGATCAATTGAAATGTCTCCCAAAAGGCAGTGGACACAGGCCCAATCTGTGCTATCAAACTGCATTAAGCAGACTTTTGATAGTATCATGCATTTATGCAGCAAATGGCAATGGGGGTCAGATCAATCATATTGTAAATAAATGAAGGAATAAGCTCAAAGGACCGAGTCACCCACACTTGTTTCTGATGTGCATCTTGCTCTTAGCAAGTAAATAACACTTCTTGTAACATATCCGTGCTTTGAAAATTGTCATAATAATTTTGACAAAAAGATATAGATATTCAGCTGATCAATTGCTTCGTATTGTGTGGGAAGGAACTGCAGATGCCGGTTTACACCGAAGATAGACACAAAATGCTGGAGTAACTAAATGGGACAGACAGCACCTCTGGAGAGAAGGAAGGGTTGAGACCCTTCTTCAGACTGAGAGTCGGGGAGAGAGAGAGAGACATAGAGATGGGGAAGGGTAAAGTGTGAAAACCTTTGATCTGTAATTTTCCTTCCATATCTCTCCAGAAATGCTGCCTGTCTGCTTCAATGATTGTTGCTTACAGATTGCATGTTGTTTTCCATCATAAGCTACTTTATTCCTACTTTTGCTCTTTCCTCTCCTTTCTGCTCCACGTTGCCCCTCTGTGATGGAGTGACCCGCTTCAATCCTCTTGCAATCCTCTTTAAAGACCTTCCTCTCTTATTTCTCCTTTACTCTGTTAGAAGATATACTGGTTTCTGCCTTTTCCAATAAATCACTGCCCACACGTCCCTGGTAGTGAGTCGAGTGGACAAACAGTTGATTCATTTCCTGGAATTAGCTGCACTTACTTACAACTATTGATGTTGTGAGATTATGGATACCAACCAGCCTTCCACAGATAAAAGTCAGTAAACCTACGCAATAAATCCTCTTTGAAAAACACTCCTTGGAAGGAAGGTAAAACAATTCACCAGTTATTTGCTATAAACTAACTTTTGGTATGTCAGCAGTAAATGCAATGAATTACGTGCAGGAAGGAACTGCAGATGCTGGTTTACACCGAATATCTGCAGACTCAGTCTGAAGAAGGGTCTCGATCCGAAACGTCACCCATTCCTTCTCTCCAGTGATGCTGCCTGACCCCCTGAGTTACTCCAGTTACTCCAGCATTTTGTGTCTATCTGCAAAGCAATGTATTATGTAGTTTGATAACACATAGCTCATGTGTTTAGTTCATTTCCAAGTATATTCCATAGTTGAGCAAAAAAACAATCTGCTGGAGGAAGTGAATGGCGCAGGTAGCATTTGTGAAGGGAATTTGGACATACGATGTTTCGGGTTGGGACCCTTCAACAGACTGATGGAGTAGAGTGGTGATGGCTGGTGCAGGGAGGTGCAGGGAAGAGACGGGGCAAGAGACAGCAGGTCAGGTGGTGCAGAGAAGGGTGGAGATGGTGACCAAGGGTGGAGGTGATAAGCAGAGAAGGCAAAAGGGTGCAGATTGTGGTGTCTGATAAGGAAGGAACGTGGGAGTGAAATCTAGAACCAAAGGGAGGGATGATGGGAAGAGATGAATGGGATATGGGAGAAAAAAGTGGTGGAGCCAGCGTAGTGAGGAGTGGGAGATGAGTGGATGGAGGGGGACCAACAGGGGAGAACTACATCTACCTCTTTGGTGACCCTCGGACTATCTTTGATTTTTTTTTAGAGTTAGAGATACAACGCGGAAACAGGCCCTTCGGCCCACCGAGTCCGCGCCGCCCAGCGATCCCAGCACATTAACACTATCCCACATACACTAAGGACAATTTTTACATTTTACCCAGTCAATTAACCTACATACCTGTACGTCTTTGGAGTGTGGGAGGAAACCGAAGATCTCGGAGAAAACCCACGCAGGTATCGGGGAGAACGTACAAACTCCGTACAGACGGCGCCCGTAGTCAGGATCAAACCTGAGTTTCCGGTGCTGCATTCACTGTAAGGCAGCAACTCTACCGCTGCGCCACCGTGTCGCCCGTGATCGGACTTTGCTGGCTTTATCTTGCACTAAATGTTATTCCCTTATCACTTATACACTGTACAAGTGTATCCCTTATACATTGTAAATGGCTCGATTGTAATCATGTATTGTCTTTCTGGTGACTGGATCGCACGCAACAAAAGCTTTTCACTGTACTGAGTGACAATATTGTACATGGGACAATAAACTAAACTGAACTAAACTTCTCCAGAGGTGAACATTTCAATTGCCACCTCCCTTCCTTAGCAGATTCCACCACCTGTGTTCTTAGTGGTGGACACTTAGTGTTTCGACTGATAACCTCCAGTCTTGGTTGCTATCTCCACCTTCCCCTTCCCCCACCTGACAGCCAACCCCTCCGAACCTGACCATCAATTGCTGGCTCTATTCCCACACCTCATTGTATCAGGTAACTCCCTTCTATTCCACCAGTCTGAAGAAAGGTCCCAACCCAAAACATTACCTATGCCAGGATTCTGTTTGTGGACTTTAGCTCTGCATTTAACACCATTATGCCAGAGCTACTACACTCCAAACTCTCCCAGTTGACTGTGCCTGAACCCCTCTGTCAGTGGATCATCAACTTCCTGACAGACAGGAAGCAGCATGTGAGGCTGGGAAAGCACATCTCGGACCCGCAGACCCTCAGCATAGGAGCACCGCAAGGCTGCGTACTCTCCCCTCTCCTTTACTCTCTCTGCACCAACGACTGCACCTAAGCTGGGCCAGGAGAAGCCGTTCTAGGAGCTTGTACGGGACACAGAGGAGTGAGATGGGCCGATAGTTCCTTGGGTCGTTCGCAGGCTTGTTTGGTTTTGGTAGCCCAATGGCGGTGGCTTTCCGCCAGATCTTCAGAATGGACTGACCAATGAGGAGAACAAGTTGAAAGGCTCCTTCAAATCTATGCATTATCTGATTATAGAACTGCACTGTTTAAACCCAGTGGTCAAAACAACTGTTGTCCGTAGAACTGGAGAATGTTATAATGAAATGGGGAAACTGTTAATGGAATGGCGTACATCCATTATAATGCCATTACAATATCATTACCACAGCATCCTTAATTAGTGTGCGTTGTTGCAGTAACATACTGGAAAATTAACCATGTAATTATTCAGTAATAAGAAAATGTAACTTCGTTTTTTTTCCCAAAAATACTTGCGCTTGGTTGTGAATGTGCAGAGTGGAAGATAAACTATCCTCTGTGATTTTGGCATTAATTCAGTGGCCACTGCATCATCTAAATGCACCCTTTTTACAGGTGCGTCTAGAACCTGGGTCGGTTTCTTCAATGATCCAGTTACCGAGGTGCCTGACAAAGTAAGTAGATGGATCCCACATTGAGAGCCACTTCGGTAGCCTACCACAAAGGTACAACGCACATTGCCGCACTGGTGGGTGAGGCAAAGCAGCGCCTTTACCACCTTAGACAGCTGAGGAAATTCAGAGTGTCTCTGAGGATCCTTCATTGCTTCTACTCTGGGGCTGTAGAGAGCATCCTGTCCAGCAACATTACAGTCTGGTTTGGGAACAGCTCTGTCCAGGGCAGAATGGCCCTGCAGAGAGTAGTGCGTTCGGCAGAACGCACCATGGAAACTACACTCGCCCCCCTGCAGGACCTATACATCAGGAGGTGCAGATCCAGAGCAAGTAAGATTATGAGGGACCCCTGCCACCCCAGTAACGGACTGTTCCAGATGCTACGGTCAGGCAAACGCCTCCGCTGTCACGCCGTGAAAACGGAGAGGATGAGACGGAGTTTCTTCCCACAGGCCATCAGGACTGTCAACTTTTATAACTCGAGAGATTAAATTTTTTGTCTACACTATAGTAACTTATTAACTTTATTTATATGCTGTAACTGTAATTCTTTTTTGTGCACAATCCACAGGCATTGCCACTTTCATTTCACTGCACATCGTGTATGTGTATGTGACAAATAAACTTGACTTGACTTGACTTGATTTGGAGAAGTCTAATGAAAGAAAAGGTGAACGGCTTGAATGTAATCATGTATTGTCTTTCCACTGGCTGGTTACCACGCAACAAAAGCTTTTCACTGTACCTCGGTACACGTGACAATAAACTAAACTGAACTAAGCTAAACTGAAATTAAGCTGCCAATGATGGAAATCCGATTAAAAATGTAAAATATAGGAACACTTCTCAGATCAGGCAGAATTTGTGACAAGAGAAGAGAAACTGATTTATATCCGTCACGTACCCTTCATCAGAACTGGGATGCAGAGAATACAAGTTAGTGATACAAGGAACTCACTTCCTCCTATTTGCTGGATTACAAAAAAAGACACAAAGTGCTGGAGTAGCTCAACGGGTCAGGCGGCATCTCTAGAGAATACGGATGGATGGCTTTTCAGGTCGGGGCCTTTCTTCAGACCACAAACCAGTATTGAGTTATATTAAGGGTTGGCTGGAAATATCTGTGTTGGGCCAAGTTGTATGTCCTCCAGTCAAATGGATGAATGGGAAAGTTAGACGGTGAAAACACAGACCAAGAAGTGCAATATTTTGCAAACAGCAGAGCTGTGGGACACGCCCAGCAGCTCAGTGTATGCTACTGGAGAGAGAAAGTACCACAAGCGTGTCATTTACCCCAGAAATGGCAGTTCTGAAACAGAGAAAGCAAGTTGGCTGGAGCTGGAGAATTCAATAATAAGTCCGTGAACTGGTGCAGTCACCTCAAGGGAAATTCCATCTCTGCAAATACCCTGTTAAAACAGCTCATCACATCTCTCATTCTTCTAAACTCAGTGGGCCACGTTTTCTTAATCTCCTTGCAGGATACATCGGCAGAAATCAATCTGGCAAACCTTCATGGCACTCTCTCAATGACAAATATATCCTGCCTATGGTAGGCAGACCAGACCCACGCACTATATTCCTGGTGGCTCTCGTCAGAACCCTTTAAAATTGGAGCAAATCATCTCCACTCTCAAACTCAAATCCTTTTGCAATAAATGCCATTAGGCCACTTATCTTGTTGAACCAGAGTATTGATTTTCAGTGGAGACACAAGGACCATCAGCTGCTGGGATCTCGAGAAAACCACACAAAGTGCTGGAGTAACTCAGCAGCGTCAGGCAGCATCTGTGGAGGAATTGGAGAATAGACATTTCGGGTCGAGAAATTTCCCCAGACACACTACAATTTTCATTGATTCATGTGCAGGGAACCCAGAACTACCTGAAACCTACAATCCTACAATCTCTAAAAGAAAGACACAAATGGTGGAGTCCCTTCCCACCTACATTGGAGGCACCTCCTTTCTTTAACCCTTCAATAACTATCAATTTCCAGGCCCCCTTTGTATATCCTTGTTTCTACCCTTCATTCTCCACCATGTTAAATATATTATTTCCTTCCAGTTACTTTTCTTTTTTAACTACAGATTTCCAGTAACTGCAGTATTTTTTTGTTTACCATCTATCTTCGATGAGTTAGTTCTCTGGAAATCTGCCTGATGTCTAGTAGTCTGGCGCAAGATGAAATAAAGGTGTGTTTAAATAAGCAAAGAGCAATCTCTTCTAACTGCATGGCAATTACTTGTAATAGTATCCAGCAATTAATGTTTATTGCATTCCCTATGTCCGCTCATATATACTCTTGTTTGTCTGCAGGAAGATGGGACGATTCCTTTGCCTTGTGCTGCTGCTCGTAGTCCAGTGCTCTCCAGTCTCCATGTGCCCATCAAGCTGTAATTGCACAGATTCCATTATTACTTGCAGTGAGGATGCGTCCGTTTCTCTTCCCCAGGCAGTCAGTGCGGACAGAGTCTCAGGAAACCCAGCCCGAGGCAATTCCCTTTTTATAAACGTTTCGACTTTTGAGAATTTTCCGCATGTCAGCTACCTTGAAATTCAGCAATCGACTGTTGCACAAATCAACACTTACGCATTCAGTCTTCTCACTTGTCTGGAGACATTAATTTTGGAGAATGTCAGCCTGAGTAATGCAGTAATACATCAAAATGCCTTTGCTGGCTTGCAGGCAAAGACGTTGTCCCTTAAAAACAACAGACTGCATGTGGTATATCAACAAATATTTGCAGACTGTGAGAATATTGAAGACATTGATCTTTCAGGAAACCAGATCGGTTTTATAGAGGATAAGGCATTTGCAAACCTTCCCCAACTTAGGAAATTAAACTTGGTCAACAACCGTCTCATTACCACCACACCTTATTGGTTTGGTATTGCATTTTATAATAAAACAGATTTTCAATTGAATCTTCTTGGCAACAACCTGACCTGTGATTGTCAACACCGAGGCACCGTGTACAAGGAAAACCAATGGTTCATCCAGGCTACTGCACCTAATAATTGGACATGTAACTGGAATCATCTCGTCCCTTCGTGTGAGGCACCGCACTTTTTGCCGGTCTACAAAGAAATCGATATCATGGAATATTCTTCTTCGACTGTGCCTTGTGACGCAGGTGGATTTCCCAAGCCAACGGTGAAATGGTTTCTTCCCAACGGCGTCCAATCTTTTAATTCAACAGGCTCTTCTCTGAACGTAACGAATGGCAAATTGAATGTAACATCAGCAAATGTGCATTTTTCTGGGACCTACGCTTGTCTGGCAACAAATCTTGAGGGCTCGGCAGTGGGTCTTTATCAGATAAAGGTAGTTTTGAAGCCAATCCCTATCATATTTGGCAAATATCCCTTTAAATCGCAGTCTCACAAAACCAGTGTGTTGGTGCCTATAATGCTCTGGTCTGTCATTATAATTGTCGTCTCAGTCTTGAGTGTTGTGTTCATTTGCTTGATGAGGCAGGCTGTCGAGTGCTACAGGTACAGTGCTACCCTGGATGACGATTTTGACAAGTTTGTTGATGCCCCTTCTATCATGACCTTACCTGAGAACCCCCCACTATTTACAGACGTCAATGGTGAAGCTGGCCTGAAGAAAACCCCAGGTCAAGGGCAATGGCCTTTGTTTGAGAAACAGTACGGGTCTTTTAAAGTGTGAAAGTTAACTAAAATGGAAGATAGAATCGAAGGCAAAGCATAGATTATATTATTCAATAGCATGTTCAAAAGCATTTTGCAACTATTTTGACTCGTCCTATCAATTCAAAGCAATCCTTCACAGTTTTATATTTGAAGAACATCAAATTGTATTTTATATTCTTCAAATAAAACATTGTAAAATGACAATTATATTAGGCTGGAAAGAGTGCAGCGAAGGTTTCGGAGGATGTTGCCAGGACTTGAAGGCCTGAGCTACAGGGAGAGGTTGGGCAGGTTAGGACTTCATTCCTTGCATTGCACGAGGATGAGGGGTGATCTTACAAAGGTGTATAAAATCATAAGGGGAATATGTAGGGTAAATACAGCGAATCATTTATCCACAGTAGGAGAATCAAGAACCAGGGGGCATTGGTCTAAGCTGAGAGGGGAAAGATCTAATGGGAACCTGAGGGGAACTTTATAACACAGAGGGTGGTGGGTATACAGAACGATCTGCCAGAGGAGGTGGTTGAGGCAGGGACTCGAGCAACATTTAAAAGACATTTGGGCAGGTACATTGTTAAGAAAGGTTAAGAGAGAAATGGGCCAAACACAGGGAGGTAGGACTAATATAGATGGGGCATCTTGGTCGGCATAGGCACGTTGGGCCAAAACGGCTGTTTCTGAGATATACGTCTATAATTCTATGCATATTTCTATGAGCATATTTTCGGAAATAATTCAAAGCAGAATAACATTTCCTATATTTCCAGTAAATTGTAATTGAGGTGAATAAGAAGAAATATAATACAAAATTGCAATGTACTCCAGGTATTTTCAGAGTATTTTTAAGACCATTTTCTTGATCAATCAAATTTGATCTCTTTAAAGGAGTTGGAATTTGATTGATCCGACTGTATTCAATATTGAGTGTTATCTGAATGTGTATCCCTGAAAATGGTGCAAGAATATAATTTACTTATATTTATGGTCCATAAATAGTGGAAAAGGTTTAGGAGTGTAACAACATTCTTGATGAAGCATGTAAGCACAATAAATTAGAACATTTGCTTCGATTTACAAGGTAATATAAGGTAGAGAATGGTGTTGGAACCTTGGCAGCTCATAATGAAAATATAACGAGCCTAATATTTATGGGAAAGAAGTGCAGAAGTGGTGTGAAAATAATAATAATAATAAAACTAGCAAGAAAATCCAGAGATTTAATAAGGCAGAAACAAGTTTGAATGCAGCGGGATAGACCATCATCTCATCTGTGGGGAATGGAAGGGTCGATGTATCAGGTTGAAACCCTGGATTCCTTTGCTCCCTCAGATGCTCCTCGGCCATTGAGTTCATCCAGCAAATTGCTTGTTGCTCAAGATTCCAGCATCTGCAATCTCATATCTCCAATTTAGAAACATAGAAAATAAGAGTAGGCCATTCGGCCCTTCGAGCCCGCACCACCATTCAATATGAGCATGGCTGATCATCCAAAATCAGTACAGGTGCTCCCTGGCTTGCGATGCTTCGACTTAGCGATGGTGCAAACGGCAGCGACCCGCAGCGAGCCACAGCTCGCTTCCGGCCACGTGATCACGTGTATTAAATGCATTTCGACTTACAATATTTTCGGTTTGCGATGGGTTTCTCGGAACGGAACCCCATCGTAAGCTGAGATGCACCTGTACCCCGTTCCTGCTTTTCCCCTAAATCCCTTGATTCCGTTAGTCCTAAGAGCTGTATCCAACTCTCTCTTGAAAACATCCAGTGAATTGGCCTCCATTGCCTCCTGTGGCGGAGAATTCCACAGATTCACAACTCTCCGGGTGATTTGATTGCCCCAGTTCCCATTCAGTAACCTGTCAGGATCAGACACCAGTGAGAAGGGATAAGGTGATTGGGAGTCCTTGAGAGGGCTAAAGAGACTGCCGGCTCAGGGTGACGCTGTGGGTCAGGGAGATCAGAAGGAGATGATGGAGTAATGTGGAGATCATGTCGGTGCTTTGGGTTGTGAGAAGTGGCTGCAGGATGGGAAGCAGGTTTGTTTGAGGGTCGGGGTTGGTGAAACGAGTCCAATCCATTCTCGGTCCCCGTTCCTCCACCTCCTGGCAATATTGGACAAAAGTTTACCCAATGGATCCAACCTTCAGCTGCCAGGTCACGTGCATCCTCAGCAGCCTGGCCCGCCAACTCTTTGGAAAGCCTGTAAAGTCCATAGAGAGGGCAAGGAAAAGAGTTCAAGGGACAATGAACAAGGGATCAGTAGTTTGGTGAGAGTGGAATTGCTCCACCTACAACAGAGAAGATTATGAAAAATTATGGAAATGTTCAGAATAATCATAGAAGTGGTCCTCATCGGGGGAAGCACCAAGAACCAGAGGGGTTTGAAATGATGAGGATGGAACTTCATATAAAGGGGGGGTGGGTATATGGACCGAGCTGCAAGAGGAGGTAGTTGAGGAAGGTACTCTGACAACATTTAAAAGACATTTGGACTGGTATATGGATAGGAAAGATTTGGAGGAATGTGGGACTAGTGCAGATGGAGCTTCTTGTTCTGGATGGGCAAGTTTGGATGGCAAGAAAGGCCAGTTTGCTGTATAACTCTATGGCTCTGTGACTGCAAGCTGAAGGCCACATGAGGAGAAAGCAATTGGCACCTGAAAGAGCCTGACAGGATGATGGAGGCAGATTCATGGCTGGCTTCATCAGGAATTAAATCAGTATGTAGGAAAAGAAAGTGCCAAAGGTCAAGGGAATAGGACCAGTATATTATCTGGCAGAGAAACTGCAAAAACATGAAGAACAGAAACAATCTGTTAACATTTGAGGGATCCATTCTCATTAGTGTTGATAATAACTGACCCAGGGCAGATTAATTGCCTGCTCCCAGCCCTTCTCGATTGAAACCACAGAGATATTTTCAAGGTTTAATGACTCATGTTTCAGAATTTTTTTATTCTTATGTGACTTTCCACCCAAGAGCCCCTCTCCAGTCTGTCACCAGGGGTTGAAGTTCACTGTCACTCACTGATGGCCTCAAAAAAATAGAAGCAAAACATTAATATTTTGCAATAATACAACCTGTAGTCTAAAGATGCAAAAAGATTGCTTTGAGAAATATTCCAACTAAATCCTACAAAATAATCAAATGCAGATATTGGTTATATTAAATATATTAATATGTACATAGCCAATATATAATATCATAAATGGAATAATAATTATATATTATGATATAAAAAGAGTCCTTCAATTTTTTTTGCTGAAGATTTCTGATAAAATAATTATTGCAGTAGAAATGCTTAATAAATTATTTATTTTCAATACTGCCTAAAATTAAATTAACTATATTTTGTAGTATGTGGATTGGCATACTTCCCACAATAGCCTACACTGACCAAATTAATTTATATTGTGTGTGCACTGGAACAAAAGAAATGTGTATCACTTGAATGTATTTGCACTAGTGTGTGGAGGTCATTGCCCAAGTTGATTTAAACTATGAATTTGAGCTAAAACATTAAACCTGTAATGGTCCTAATGCATAGGGCTTGGTTTATGATGGTAGATGGTGATATTTTTGCACGTCTTTATTTAAAACATTCACTTGCTCTATTTTAATGCAATTTTCTATGCCTTTCGTTATTATGTATTTCAGCAATAATAAAGAGAATCTTAAGAAGCCAACTGTGTTTCTGACATCATTTTAAAAATGGCATAACGGGCAGACACACACATTTCATCGCCACCGTCTAAGTAGTAATTTGGCAGGTCTTTTATGGAATGCAAATAATACGTGATCATTAAAGACAAGTGTCGAATCTGCCCCGCCAGATGACTGGCCAGGCAGCAAAAAGCTAATTCTGGCCCTCTGCTGTCCATGGAATTTCTGTATAATGGTTCTGAGGACCATCCTTGCACATCCTTCCTGGTATTTTAATTGTAATTGTAATTGATTTTATTAGCCAAGTGTGAAAACTAAACATATATGTAAATCATACAAGGAATTTGATTTGCCATGCAGTCATACCAAAAAGGCAACAAAACACGCCACCACATAAAAATTTAACATAAACGTCCATCACAGCGGCTCTTCCACATTCCTCACTGTGATGGAAGGCAATAAAGTCTTATCTTCTTTCCACAATCGAACCATCCACAATCGGGGCGATTGAAGCTCACGCAACCTGCGATCGAAGCTCCCAGGACAGGCCGATCGAAGCTCCCGTGATCGGGGCGGTTGAAGCTCCTGCGGCTTGGAGCTCCCGAAGTCGATCCCCAGCAATAGGCCACCAGCTCCATGATGTTAGTGCAGATGAGATACGATAAGGAAAAACTCGCATCTCCGTCGAGGAGAGAGATAGACAATAGACAATAGACAATAGACAATAGGTGCAGGAGTAGGCCATTCGGCCCTTCGAGCCAGCACCGCAATTCAATGTGATCATGGCTGATCATTCTCAATCAGTACCCCGTTCCTGCTTTCTCCCCATACCCCCTGATTCTGCTATCCTTAAGAGCTCTATCCAGCTCTCTCTTGAATGTATTCAGAGAATTGGCCTCCACTGCCCTCTGAGGCAGAGAATTCCACAGATTCACAACTCTCTGACTAAAAAAGTTTTTCCTCATCTCTGTTCTAAATGGCCTACCCCTTATTCTTAAACTGTGGCCCCTGGTTCTGGACTCCCCCAACATTGGGAACATGTTTCCTGCCTCTAACATGTCCAACCCCTTAATAATCTTATACGTTTCGATAAGATCTCCTCTCATCCTTCTAAATTCCAGTGTATACAAGCCTATTCGCTCCAGTCTTTCAACATATGACAGTCCCGCCATTCCGGGAATTAACCTAGTAAACCTACGCTGCACGCCCTCAATAGCAAGAATATCCTTCCTCAAATTTGGAGACCAAAACTGCACACAGTACTCCAGGTGCGGTCTCACTAGGGCCCGGTACAACTGCAGAAGGACCTCTTTGCTCCTATACTCAACTCCTCTTGTTATGAAGGCCAACATTCCATTGGCTTTCTTCACTGCCTGCTGTACCTGCATGCTTCAAAAAAGATTTAAAAAAAGGTTTCCCCCACTCTCTCTCCACCCCCCACATAATACAAAACTAAAGATACACTAAAACAACATTTAACTACAGTCTAAAAAACAACAAAGAGAGAAGGGGGACAAGACAGACTGTTGGCGAGGCAGCCATTGTACGGCGCCACCTGACATATATATGCAAGGTATGGGGGGGGATGATCCTTTCAGACAAAAATAGAAAACCGTCACCCTTCGTTAGAAATGACTGGTACTATTCATCATTCACTACCACCTTCACACAACCTCTTTCTTGAAATTCTTCTGCATTGATTTGCTGTCTTGTTGGAACATTGCGTGGACCTTCACCAGAAATCTTGGATACACTTGCTCATTTGACATTGCCTGAAGCTGATAGGTTCATGTGCTCCAATAGGGGGCGCTGCTGGCTGATGGAGATGAAGGCATCGCACAGGATAAGGAACTAGTGAGGATGGGAGGGAATCAGTCAGTCACAGGAATGAAATGGGCCCTTCACCCACTATGCCTAGGTCGAACCTTTTGCTTTTCGCCACTAATCGGTGCCATTTCTCCAGCATTAGATCCGTATCCTCCATAGCTAGCCTTTTCAAGTGCCTGTCTATGCCTCCTCAAGTAACAATTTTATCTGATTTCATCATCTCCTCTGGCAGCCCATTTCAGATATCAACACTGTCTCTGAAAAATATATATCTTCCTCAAATCCCCTTTAAAACTCCTTTCTCCCATTTTAAACCAATGGCTTTTTGTTTCTGTTACCCTTACCATGGGAAAGATACACCACCTGCTTATACTTCTCATAAGGTAGACACAAAAAGCTGGAGTAACTCTGTGGGACAGGCAGCATCTCTGGAGTGAAGGAATGGGTGACGTTTCAGGTCGAGACCCTTCTTCAGGCCCGAAACATCACCCATTCCTTTTCCCCAGATATGCTGCCTGACCCACTGAGTCACTCCAGCTTTATGTGTCTATATTCAGTTCAAACCAGCATCTGCAGTTCCTTCGTCCATATACTTCTCATGAATTTTATATACCTGCCTCATATCATTCCTCAGCCTCCTTCACTCCTGGCAAAACATGTCCAGCCTATTTAATCGCCCCCTGTAAGTGAAGTCCTCCAATCCAGGCCATATTCAGTTGAACCCCTCTGCACCCTCTCCAGTGTAATTGCATCCTTCCTCTCGTGCGGTGAACTGACTGCACATAACAATTAAAGTGTAGACTAACCAGTCTTTTCTAAAATTCCAAACTAAGGGGCCTGTCCCACTTAGTGTTTTTTTAGGCGACTGCCGGTGACTGTCATAGTCGTAGCAGGTCGCCGAAAAACCGACGACTGGACCCCCCCCCTACGGCAATGTCTACAACAAGCTACAACAACCTACCACCTAGTCGACCACAAGCTACCGACAACCGGCGACCCAATCGTTCGCGACCTAGGGCGTCCACCTACGACCGCACCTACGACAGCCTACGACCACACAGGTGGCAACCTACGACAACTGAAGTCAACCTACGTCTACCCGGGACAAACTGCGACAAGCTACGAACGTGTCGGCGACAACTGAAGACAATTCACGTCATTTTGGCCTCTGGTTGTGACGCCGGTTGACGTAAGGTTGTCGTAGGTAGTCGCCAATGGAATTCAACGAAGTCAGCACCGGTGACAACCTACATCACCTGGCGACAACCTACGACAACCTACGACAGCGCCTACGTCAGCAGACGTCAAGCTAAGATCTTTGGCGTCAAACCAACAGTCGCCCAAAATGTTTAAACATTTCAAAATCTAGCAGCGATCAGAAAAACACTACGACTCTTTGGAGACGACTCACGACCATACAGGCGACACCCTGGTGACCGTGTGGTGACAGCCTAGTTGCCTGTAGTCGCCTAAACAATCGCCTAAGTGGGACAGGGGTTTAATACCCCGACTTTTATATTCCATGCCCTGAACACGCGTGGCATCTGCTTTCTTCATCAACCTGGCTCTCTGTGTTGTCGCGTTCAAGGACTGAAAGCTCAAGATTCTTCTGTTCATAACATTCAAAATGCATCTCCTCAGGCTTGTCAGGATTAAATTCCATCTGCTAATGATCTACGCCCAACTGTAGCCTTAGACAACATTTCTCACCATCCACAAAACCAACAATTTTCATACATCATACCTCATACATTCACATCCAAGTCATTAACATATAGTTCCCAGCACAGATGCACCACTAGTTGCAGACTTCCAAACAGAAAATAAACTCTCACCACAACTTTCTGCCTCTTCTTAGCACCAGTTTTGGATCCAATTAGCAATCTCCCCTTGCATCCCATGTTACTTATCCTCCTGAACCAGCTTATCATGCAGGACCTTGTCAAATCCCCCGCTAAAGATCACAAAGACTACTTGTACTACCCTGCCTCATCAATCTTCTTAGTTACCTCTTCAAAAAGAAACTCTATCTGATGAAGAGGAACATGGGGAGAGTGTTAGGGGAAGTGGACCCGAGGAAGAGGTGATTAGGAAAGGAAAGTGAGGGAGGGAGACAAGAAAGAGAATGAACGAGGAAAGCTAAAAGGACAAAGGTTTAAGTGCAAGAAAATAACTGCAGATGCTGGTACAAATCGAAGGTATTTATTCACAAAATGCTGGAGTAACTCAGCAGGTCAGGCAGCATCTCAGGAGAGAAGGAATGGGTGACATTTCGGGCCGAAACGTCACCCATTCCTTCTCTCCTGAGATGCTGCCTGACCTGCTGAGTTACTCCAGCATTTTGTGAATAAATACCTAAGGTTTAAGTGCATGTGCGTTTGAGCCTGTACCATGTGTGTGTCAATAGACAACATCTTAACACACTCACAATTTGAGTAGGCATATGTGTGTGATTCTCCATTAACAATTCATGCCAACAACACCAATGCAAAATTACAAATAAATAGTTGTCATCCATGTTTCACTGTGGAGAAACTCAATGTTTGATTGCACAGTGCTGAAGAAACCAGACTTATGCCATTAGAATTCAAGGCTTCAATGTCTTTCTTCCCTTGTATTAATTTTGATGATTTTGATATTAATTTAATTGCAATCACCTGCCATTGGGACTTTAAAACCAAGTATAAGCCAATTCATGCCGACCTGGTCAGCCTATCCTGAAATGCCTCCCACACACATTCACATTGGCATTTTCTCTGCCCTCGTGCCCAATGCCAATCTCGCTGGTATGTTGTATCCTGGAATAAATGTGGACACATCAGTAGCATGTCGTCCTTCCCAGAGCAATAAATAAATAGGCCATTCATGGCTTCAGGTCTGCTCTATCCTTTAATTAAATCTTCTACACCTCAGTTCCACCACTAAAACTATTAGCCTGTAGCGACCATAGGGATTGGTCCTGAGAGTCGAATCCTCGGATTGGCCAGCAAGGTCACGTGGTGGTTTTGGCGCCCAAAACCAGTCAGTGGGAAGAGAACTTCGATGTGAATAGTTCGAGTTAATGGTCGTCTGTGATCTCGGTTGTTATCCTTTGTAATTGAATATTGCTACCGCAATAAACTTCTTTGACAAAGTACAAGCCTTCAGACTCGCCATAAGCCTCAATATTCCATAATCCCCATGTTCACTCTGAAAAACAAAATTCTACTTACCTCTGACTTGAATCAATCAATGAGACAAACATTTAGAGCATCAGAAGGGAGTGAGTTTCAATTTTGTGGTACACATTATGTGAAAAGTGCTTCTGATTAGACTTCCAAATACTTCACTCTCCTGTAATATCCCTTCACCACATACAGTGCAGCACAGTGGTGCAGTGGTAGAGTTGCTGCCTTACAGTGCCAGAGACCCGGGTTCAATCCTGACTATGGGTGCCCTCTGTACGGAGTTTGTACGTTCTCCCCGTGACCGGGTGGGGTTTTTTCCGGGTGCTCCGATTTCTTCCCACACTCCAAAGACGTACAGGGTCTAAAGTCTAAAGTAAACTCTACCACCAAAGGGAATAGACCTAGAGATTCACACTGTTTTTCTTTCATCTATGAAAATTGGACATTTCATGAATAGATCACCTAGAGGAGATGTACTACTCACGATATTCAATTGTACAGTTCTGATGACAAATTGTGCCTGGAATGGTGACATTCCTTTCATATCTCCATATATCCTTGTGACATAGAGGTGGCCATTTGACCCGTCAAATCTATGGTGCCTCTCAGAGGAATCCCACAGTTCCATTAATTATCCCTGGAACCCATTCTCTACAAATTACCATCAACCTCCACCCCCCTCCAACCTACCTCTGACAGGAGCAACTTTGAGTGGCCAACTAAGCCAATTAACCTTCAGTCTGAAGAAGGGTCTTGACCTGAAACTTCTCTCCCGAGATGCTACCTGACCCAGGGAGTTACTCCAGCATTTTGTGTCTACCTAAGCCAATTAACCTGCTCACCTTTGGGATGTGTGAGGAAACAGACTATCTAAAAGAAGCACACATAGTCACATTGAGAGCACACAAACTCCACCTAGACAGCACTGGAGGATTGCACACATGTTAATGGGACTGTGAGGCAGCAGCTCTACTAGCTGTGCCACAATACTGCCCATATGATTGACACAATGCCCATGAAATGACAGGTTCTAGGAGAGGTCTTTGCTGGGCACTCACAGAACAACCAGGCATTAATAATACTACTTCTTGAACAAACCCAGTCCAGAAGCTGGTGACCTAACCTAGGCTGGACCATCTATTTGCCTTGTTGCACATAACATTATGAATGAATGAATGAATGAATGAAATGAATGAATGAATGAATGAATGAATGAATGAATGAATGAATGAATGAATGAATGAATGAAGGAATGAATGAATAAATAAATTTATTCGCCAAGTACGTACACATACAAGGAATGTGCCTTGGTGCCCGATCGCAAGTAACAGCATGAACATACAGTAAACAATTAAGAATAAAGCATAAAACATTAAAACATTAAGAATACAACCTTACAGTTTAAACATTTGAGTGAAGTAAACCAGAGCAAAAAGAGACTACAGACTTTTGGTTATTTAAAGCTACTACTCGTGGAAAAAAATTGTTTTTATGTCTGGCTGTGGCTGCTTTGACAGCAATTGACCAGCCTTACACACCAATCTCACCCTATACCATTCTGATCGTTCCTTTGACTATGTCCCAAACCCTTCCTTAACACAACCACCTGGAACTCTCCTTATTCCCTAGCTGTCTCTTGAACTTTGGCACCAACCCCAGCCAAGCCTTGAATCAGCCCCCAATCTAAGACTTAACATAGATTCCAATCTAACTTCCAACCAAGGTAGGATTCAGCTCTCAGCTGGTCTCTCTGCTTTGCAATCTCAAAACCTAGCCTCTATCCCAGATGTATCTAAGACTGTGTACACTCTGCTTTGGTACAGCTCACAAATGAAAGTGTGTAATGATAATTCAGGCACTCCTGAATTCCGCTAGGCTACTCGTTCACAAACTCCAATCCTGATAAATTTCTAGCCCGATATATTCTCCATATCTTCTCGATCACATCCTTTCAATATTTTGAATATTTAATCAGATCACCCCTCTATTTCTTATATCTTGGGGATTTGAAGGTTTTTTTTTAAACTGAGCTTACCTATTCCAATTAGTTCTGAATAAATCTCTGCCATTTCTCCCTCTTGTATCAATTCCTGTCATAAAAGTGCACAAAGAGTGACTGAATTCAGAGCCGTTTTGGCAGTGTTTATTTATATGTCATCCAAACTCATAGCCATGGCAAAGTTCTTCAAACTAGAGTTCTAGGGGCTAGTGGAATCAAGGGATATGGGGAGAAGGCAGGCACGGGGTATAGATTGGAGACGATCAGCCACAATGAGGCTCAAAGGGCCTCCTCCTGCAACTATTTTCTATGTTTCTATGTTAAACTGATTCTGAGAGTTGGTCAGTTTATCTCTTGGTTGGAAAGTCTTAACTGATACAAAAGTTTCTGTTGTATAAATCTTTGGATAGGGTTAAATCTTTCAGCATTGGGCAACACACGCTTAATATAATCTAGATTGTAAGATCTTTTTTTTTTGCAGTTGTCTGTTGAAACAAAATACTAAGATCATAAAGCTTGGGCAAGCCATGAACATTTTTTTAATCCACCATATTCACCATTGTGTCTTTGAATTGAACTGTTTTGACAATTCTTACTCAGGGGCTTTTGAAGGGCTGACACAATGGCACTTTCAAGGTATTCAGAAGAATGTATTGGATGGCCCACACTGGTCTCCTGTACATCTTGCCTGGATGGGTCATTGTTGACAGTTATCTGGTACACTGGTGCATTCATGTAACACATAGAAAAACAAGTTGCAGTTCACGGGAAATAGAGTCAGCCAACAACATTTGCTATTGCAGTGCGGTCGAAGGGATTGCAATGGAATCCAATTGCAACAAGATCTGCTCAGTCTGCAACATCAGGGCAGCATACAGGCGCAGCGGTAGAGTTGCTGCCTTACCTTGACAGAGACCCGGGTTCGATCTTGACTATGTATACTGTCTGTACGGAATTTGTATGTTCTCCCTGTGACCACATGGCTTTTCCCCGGGTGCTCCCGTTTCCTCCCACTTTTCAAAGATGTACAAGTTTGAAGGTTAATTGGCTTCGGTAAAAGAAATTGTGAATTGCGCCTCGTGTGCAGGATAGTGTTAGTGTACAGGGTGATCACTGGTCGGCACGGACTCGGTGGGCCGAAGGGCCTGCTTCCGTGCTGCATCTCTAAATTAAACTAAACTAAACTAAATCAAATTCAGACACACTTGGCACTAAACTAATTATGCCCATCAACAAAAATCAGAAGGGATATGCTATTGCAAGCTGGTTACAAAACTTTAATCATTAACCAAACTTTTGCACCAATTTTTAACATAAAATCACATAATTCTGTTAAATGATCATGACTTATAAACTAACAAAAACTAAGTGTTACCATTTCAGATTTAAGAACTCATATATAATGGTGTTCTTGATAAAGCATCCAGAATAATTCACATGCAAGGTAAAGTTAAAATAGCAAAGCCAATCCAAATCCAAGAGGAAAGATGTCTCATGTTTCCTTACCCATGTCGTTGCCTGTAATGAAAACGACAACAAAATACTGGATATTTACATTAAAAATAATGAACAGTCAGCTGGATCATAGATTTTTAGCGAATTGAAATGGAGGAACTCTACTTGGTTTAAAAAAAAACATTAACCTTTTGATCTATGTGGGTTTAACTGGAGACTTCATTGTACTGGGGTAGTCATTAGAATTTCAGTGAGATTGAGAAAGAACTGACAATGGTGTAGACCTGACAGTATGTGTACATAATATTTCTGAATGTAAGTCAATGAACAATCCTGCTTTTAGGTCAGTCCATTGCCTGAGGTGATCTGGTAGATTGTTACAAGAGATGTCAACACCCAGAAGAAAATAGATCATTAGGATTTGGGAATACAACTGCAAATGAACTACATGAACGCTTTATCACAATCCATTAGGAGTTACTTGCCATCAATATTTTCCGAACATAATGGATAATTATGTCAATGTAAAATGAATTAGTTAGCAGAACAGTGTTATTTCAACAGATATCATTAGATTGGTTGAGTTATGAAGGTATCTGGTTATTTAATGTGTAATGTTATGTTCCTACTGATTATTTGAATTGATGGAAATTTCTCATGTAGTCCATTCATATAATGTTAAAGTACTGCCACTATCTTTGTTAGATTGGCAATTCCATTCTCATTATATTTGAAATGAAACAGAATCCTCGTCTTCTTCTGAGTGAAAGGCTCAAATATCTTGAATTGCCTCAAGATTTTGTCACACAATTAATTAATTGTACTGGATGCTGTTAAGAAAAAAGTGCAAGTCATGTGATTTTAGAAATTATAATCCCCAATTGTTCTATTACATATTTTATTGGAAATTATTCTCAAATTGAACTTTCTGAAGAAGGATCTCGACCCGAAACGTCATCCATTCCTTCTCTCCTGAGATGTTGCCTGACCCGTTGAGTTACTTCAGCATTTTTTGTGTCTACTGTCTATAAAGTGGAACATATATATAAAGTGGAACAGTTAAAATCTTTTGTCACATTAAGATCACATATGTTGGGAAATGGTGGGCAAAAAGGCAAGTCTTTGGTGCAGAGATGATGAAGTCAAGACACAAAAGCAATGATAGTTGTTTAAAAACTACGCAAAGTTAATGTGTTTCCATTCTCAGAAAATTAATTGGACTATTGAAAAAGGAGGACAGTTTTTGTACATCATTTGTGAGATTTCTTATTTTGATGTTAGGAATTATGTTGCATGGTATTCATAGGGAAATTGAAGGAACTGGATTTGTATTTGATTTTACAGTTTGGACATTGAAGTCATTAATTGGAAAGGTGGTCTGGATATGTAAAGCCAAAACTCGGTCCGATCAAGATAGAGTAACATTCCGATTGGATTGTTTGGAAAACCCAGTGTTTTGCAATCAATATCGCTCATTAGCCGGGAATGTGAGGAGTGTGTGCGGATAGACCTAGAGATCCCGAGTACAGATGACACCAGGGTCCAGCCAGTGGGTCAGGTGAGCAGCCAGAGACAGGGGCTGGAACACTGGAGGTCAGGGACCTGGTAGGTTTTCAGCCAGAGACAAGCTACAATGGACAGCAAAAAACCTGCAACGTGAAACATCTTGGGTTCTATTTCCCACTCCTTGTAAAATCATTTGATTCACTTGAAAATGTATTGTTTAATTATGTAGACACAAAATGCTGGAAGAAGGAATGGGTAACGTTTTGGGTCAAAACCCTTCTTCAGACTGAAGAAGGGTCTCGACCCGAAATGTCACCCATTCCTTCTCTCCAGAGATGCTGCCTGACCCGCTGATTTACTCCAGCATTTTGTGTCTACCTTCGATTTAAACCAGCACCTGCAGTTATTTTTCTACGCATCTTGTTTAATTATGTAACATGTAAAAAATAGTGAAATAAATGTGCAGGATGAACTGCAAATGTTGGTTTACACAGAAGATACACACAAAATGCTGGAGTAACTCAGTGGGACAGGCAGCATCTCTGGAGCGAAGGTGATAAATGTGTATCGGCATATTAATAAGAATAACACCCAATAACCTGCTGATCAGGCACCACAAAGGTTCCAACGCTGCTGGATTGTCAGAGTTTTACTGTGATTGATTCCTGGAGTGGTTTAAGATAAAGTTCCGGCCATTGTTTACTGGACATATATGCAGTGAAACTGTAGCTGTGTGCACGCACTGTGTGTTCATCATGTACGAGTCTATGTTAGCATTAAAGCAGTATTGATACAGTTTAACCTCAGTTTAAGAAACCATTCTGAATTGAAGCATTTTTTAAGTGCAGTGGCATTTACAGGTCTGTGTGACTTACACACCAATTAACGGCAAACATGGATAAATGTACCTTTGCTTTAATGTCTGCACAGTATTTATGATCCTGTGTTTGCAGCAATATCCCTCAGCAGATAAAGAGTGCGACCTCCCCATCTTTCCTGGAGTATTTGGGGCAATATTATGGGGCAATCAGAACAAAAAGAAAAATCTAATCTAACACTACTTAAATATGTCAAATTATTTACTATTAAAAAGTTTTATTACATGTATTGTTCTGATCTATTGTGGTATCCTAACTAACCAGCAACTGAAAGTTACTGCCTTCACTAAAGGGTGCTGTAGTCATAGCCCTGCATATACACTGATCAATGAAAACATTATGACCTGATGAGCCAAAACATTATGATCATCTGCCTAATATGCTGTTGGTCCTCCGTGTGCAGCCCCATACACAGCACGGTGCGATGCACTGTGTATTGTGACACATTCCTCCCGTGACCACCATTAAAATGTTCTGTGACTTGTGCCACAGTAGACCTTCTGTCGGTTCGGACCAGACGGGATAGCCTTCGTTGCCCTCGCGCATCGATGAGCCTTGGGCGCCCATAACCCTGTCGCCGGTTTGTGGTTTGTCCCTCCTCGGACCACTGTCGGTAGGTACTCACCAGTGCTGACCGGGAGCACCCCACAAGCCTTGCCGTTTCAGAGATGCTCTGACCCAGTCGTCTGGCCATAACAATTTGGCCCTTGTCAAAGTCGCTCAGGTCTTTATTCCTGCCCATTTCTCCCGCATCCAACACATCAACGTCAAGAACTGACTGTTCACTTGCTGCCTAATATATCCCACCCCTTGACAGGTGCCATTGTAACAAGATAATCAATGTTATTCACTTCACCTGTCAGTGATCATAATGTTTTGGCTGATCAGTGTAACTACTTCTTCATGAAAGTAGCAACACAAAATAAACCCACAGTTTGGGATGCTGTTATTTGAGGAAGTACCAACACAATGATACAGTCTGAGAGAAATGGAGCAATGGATTCCAGTCGAGATCAAGAATACAGTGTGATTAGTCACCTCAACCATCTGGAAAGGTGCTGGTTTACTCAGCTCTTTACCCTGCAGATGGAACGAGTGTACAAGACGTTGGTGAGGCCACATTTGGAGTATTGTTTGGTCCCGTTTGGTCACCCTGATACAGGAAAGATGTTGTTAAGCTGGAAAGAGTACAGAGAAGATTTACGTTGTCAGGACCTGAGGGCATGAACTATAGGAAGAGGCTAGGACTTTATTCCTCAGTATGCAGGAGGATGAGGGATAATCTTATAGAGGTGTACAAGATCTTTAGTCAAAGGGTAGTTACGCTGTGAAACTCATTGCCACAGAGCGCTGTGGAGCTCAAGCCAGTGGATAGCTTTAAGGCAGTGATAGGCAAATTATTGATTAGAACGGGTGTCAAGGGTTATGGGGAGAAGACAGGAAAATGGGATTAGGAGGCAGAGATCAGCCATGATTGAATGGCGGAGTGGACTTGATGGGCTGAATGGCCTAATTCTACTCCTATAACTTGTGAAACAGTGAACTTGTGAAGATCATGAGGGGAACAGATCTCGGGTGAATGCACAGTCTTTTGCCCAGAGTAGGGGAGTCAAGAACCTGCAGAGTATGTTAAAGGTGAAAGGGGAAAGATTTAATAGGAACCTAAGGGGCAACCTTTTCAAACAAAGGGTGGTGGATATAAGGAACAAGAAACATAACAACATAGAAGCATAGAAAAATAGGTGCAGGAAGAGGCCATTTGGCCCTTCGAGCCAGCACCGCCTTTCATTGTGACCATGGCTGATCATCTACAATCAGCAACCCGTGCCTGCCTTCTCCCCATATCCCTTGATTCCGCTAGCCCCTATCTAACTCTCTTTTAAATTCATCCAGTAAATTGGTCTCCACTGCCCTCTGTGGCAGAGAATTCCACAAATTCACAACTCTCTGGGTGAAAAAGTTTTTTTCATCTCAGTTTTAAATGGTCTCCCCTTTATTCTTAGACTGTGGCCCCTGGTTCTGGACTCCCCCAACATTGGGAACATTTTTCCTGCATCTAGCTTGTCCAGTCCTTTTAAGCTGCCATACGAGGCAGTTCAGGCAGGTACGAAAACAACATTTAAAAGACATTTGGACAGGTCCATGGATAGGAAAGGTTTAGAGGGATACGGGCCAAATGCAGGCAGGTGGGATAGTATAAATGGGGCATTTTGGTCAGCACGTGGGGCTAAAGGGCCTGTTTTCATGCTGTATGACTCAATCACTCGATAACTCAATGAGTGGAAATGTTCTTGAAGGTAAATAACATTATTTTGATCTTGAGGAACAACACAGAACAGAGAAACAAGGCAACTCATGAAAGGAGGAATTCAGTCTTGAGATATGAGAAACTGCAGATGGTGGAATCAAACAAACCATGAATGCTGGAGTAACTCAGTAGGGCAGCAGCATCTATGGAGGAAATGGATAGGTGACGATTTGGGTAGGGACCCTCCTTCAGACTCTGCCATCCCTTCAGGAGATTTCATAATGGAACGGTGAAATGTAGCTGCCATACTTTGAGATTCCACAATGGAGACAGTCTTGATGCTTATCGTCGGGCTGAAGCTGTGCGAAATGTCAACGCAGGAACTGCAGATGATGGAACCCTGAACAAATCACAATGTGCTAGAGTAGCTCAGTGGGTCAGGCAGCATCTGGGTAGGGAATAGATAGAGTCTGAAGAAGGGTCCCGACCTGAAACATTGCCTGACCATCCCCTCTACAGATGCCGCCTGACCCACTGAGTGTTTTCCGGCACTTTGTGTTTCTCTCATAAGGAACGTTGGTGCATCTTCCTGCACCATAAATACACGATGAGCTATGGCTTGTGCTACTGTTTCCGAGTTCCAGAAACATGGGATTGATCCTGGACTTGAGAATGGTTTCTGTGGACTTTGCACATTTTCCTCATGATTGTTCTGGTTTCCTCGGGCAGCTCCAGCTTCTGCCCCAGCCCAAAGATGTGCTGGCTGATAGTTGATTATATGCGGCAAATTGCCCCTGGTGTGGCTTGGTGGTCAGAGAGCCAGGAGAGATGGGGAGAGTTGGAAGAGTTATTGGGGATCTGAGGAAAAATGGGATTAGCGTAAGGTCACTGTGGTGTGTGTTTGATGGGTGCGATGGGTTGAATGGTCATTTTCCATGGCTCTCTAATGCATCATAGGGGGGGCGAAGAGAAAACCTGGAAAAAACATTTCACTCCGGCGCTGTTGGAAAATTTTGAGAACTGTCTGAAGAAGGGCTCCGACCCGAAACGTCACCTATTCCATTTCTCCAGGGATGCTGCCTGGCCTACCGAGTTACTCCAGCGCTTTGTGTCCATCTTCGAGAACTGTACGTTTGACTTGCACAGCCAAGGACAATGGGAAATGATCGATCACATGTAGTGAGGTGAGAGACAAAGGTAAAATGGTGCACTTTCCAGACTGCTGGCCGAACCACAGGTCGTGACGAGTCAACGTAACGAGAGAGATGGAACATCTAGATGAGGAGGATAGCAACCAGGTCCATAACCTGATTGTACTTGGTGTCTCAAAGACAAGGGAACTATTTTTGACTTTGGAAAAGGAATTTCAGGAGATCGTGTACACCACCTTTCATTACTGGGTCAGCGTTGGAGAGAATTGGCAGTTTTAAATTCATGGGCATCAAACTCTCCGATGACCTGGGCTGGGCCCAAGAAACATGAAGAAGACGTGCCATGTTTCTACCTTCTTGGAAGTTTAGGAACATAGAAGCATAGAGAATAGGTGCAGGAGTAGGCCATTCGGCCCTTCGATCATTTAATATGATCATTATTGATCATCCACAATCATTATCCCGTTCCTGCTTTCTCCCCATATCCCTTGATTCCTTTAGCCCGAAGAGCTAAATCTAACTCTCTCTTGAAAACATCCAGTGAATTGGCCTCCACTGCTTTCTGTGGCAGAGAATTCCACAGATTCACAACTCTCTGGGTGAAAAAGGTTTTTCCTCATCTCAGTCCTAAATGGCCTACCCCTTATTCTTAAACTGTGATCCCTGGTTCCGGAATTGTGTGTGTAATTTATGCACAAAAGTGTATGTTTTATGTGTTTATCTGTCTACGAGCCTGTGAAGCTGTTGCAAGCAAGATTTTCAATGTACCTGTACCTTGTTGTGCTTAGGCATATGACAATAAATTTGATTCGACTAGATATGAGCTGGGAAAATCCCTTCTACTGACGATTAAACTGATGAGTGATATATTTATGGTGAAAGTAGAACAGCGCATTGCAGGGCGGTACAACATGGTGGCACAACGGTAGAGTTGCTGCCTTACAGCGCTTGCAGCGCCAAAGACGCGGGTTAGATCCCGACTATGGTGTGCTGTCTGTATGGAGTTTGTACGTTCTCCCCGTGACATGCGTGGGATTTCTCTGAGATCTTCGGTTTCCTCCCACACTCCAAACACGTACAGGTAAGTAGGTTAATTGGCCTGGTGTATGTGTAAATTGTCCCCAGTGTGTGTAGGATAGTGTTAATGTGCGGGGCTCGCTGGTCAGCGCGGACCCGGTGGGCCAAAGGGCCTGTTTCCGCGCTGTACCTCCAAACTAAACTAAAGCAGCAGCTCATGACTGGTGTGATGAAAGCTGTTCCTATTCCTCACAAACCTTCCTCCATGGAAAGTTTCACTGGGCATACTTCTGCACAGGTTTCCTGTGGATATTCTTTCGATCAATCATTTTTTTTAAGGTGTCTCAAAGCAACTCATCCAGTAACCAACTCGGGAGCGAAATACCGTATGTTGGGCCGAGAATCCCAAATGTTACTTTGCAGTACCACAACAAAGTCAAGTGAGCAAGCCCTTCATTAGCCTGGGCATGTATCTCCGCCCATGTTACAGCAGGTCAGTGCCAGGATTATGTGATTGGGATGGGAAAGGGGGGTTAGAGTGTAGTTTGCTTGGGGTGCTATCAATCCCACCAAGTAATCAGTAGGCACACTCACGAGAGGCTCTGCTCACTGCCTGTTGTCGAGGTCACATTCTGCTCGGTGACAAAGCTGCGACTGATATTTCAATTCCATCTGCAGATCAATAAAGTTCTTCAAAGTGGCTCTCTCGGCTATTGACTGCTTCACTGGGTGGCGATGCTGACTGTTAGACCGAGACTTCCTATTGAGCTGAACTGCGGAACTGTCCCTGGCTTGTGAGATGCTTCGAAGATATGGGTGTGTTTTAATTCAAGGCAGATGGTCGGGTGAGTTGTCACTTCAAAAGCAATACGCAGTGGGTTGAGACAGGCATTGCTTTAAACCGCAGCGAACATACATTTTGCACAGAGGAACGTGGTTATGAATGTGTGGCTGGGATGTGGGTGATTCACCCTCAACTTGCATTTCACCCACACCTTGTTCAGCCTTCCAACTTCCATGATGGCATCACAGTAGGAGGTGAGAAACGTAACCTGCTGACATTTCCACCTGTCATCTCGTTACCACAGCATTTTCTATGAGAAGATAAATATACATTGAATGAGTGATGATCAGCCTGTGTGTTTATTTGGGTAACAGCTCCACAAACCTGTGCTTAGCCTACCTGAATGTAAAGTGCCCTGTGCCAGAGAAGTCTTATGGAAATGGGGGTACCAGCCAGTAGATAACTATCAGCTGGGTGTTTAAATAATTAGTGTCATCCTGCTAATAATTTCCTTCATAATTATCATCCTTCATAATTCTTGTGGAATAGAATGGAAGGAATATCATCCTTCATAATTTTATCCTAATTATTATTATTATTATTTAAATAATTATTGCCATCCTTCAATGCCGTGCCAGGGTGGCTGAGCGGTGGAGTTGCTGGCTTACATTACATGCAGCACTGGAGACCTGGGTTCAATCCCGACTATAGGTGCTGTCCGTACAGAGTTTGTGCGTTCTCCCCGTGACCACGTGAGTTTTCTTTGATATCTTCAGTTTCCTCCCACACTCCAAAGACGTATTAGTATGTAGGTAAATTGGCTTGGTATAAATGTAGTGTGTGTAGGATAGTGTGTTAATGTGCGGGGATCGCTGGTCGGTTTCGGACTCGGTGGGCCGAAGGGCCTGTTTCCGCGCTGTATCTCAAAACTAAAGTAAACTAAACAATCTTTCTTCATTGTCATCGTGGACTTTCATTACTCTGTGCCAGCTGTGTGAGTTCTCCACCTTCCTAGTTATCTCCCTCTATGTCATATTTGCGACAGGACACAGATTATTTTGAATTAAATACAGTGAGGTACTCAGGCAAACTTTGCTGGCATTTATAATTCATTTTGTTTGCCATCAGTGGCTACCTACACAGATAGATGACATTAAATTGGCGTGGAGTCACAGTCCACAATTCACATTCAGTACACTGTTTCTCTCTTTGGCACCTTTCTTTAAATATCTTACCAACATTTCCCAGTTCAATTCACATTGCTGATACACAGGCTCAAGTTATTTCCATGCCTGTTTCTTTCATATTTGAAGAAAGGTGTCAAGAAGAGAAAAGGGGAACTGGACACGACTCATTGCATTCTACATCAACTGAGGTAATGTAAATTATTGCAAGCCTTCTTCTGAATATCACAATGAAATCTGGCGCCTAAACTCAAAACTAATCTCCAAAAACAATCTTTGGTGCCCAAGCAATATGCATTTACCCAGTGTGTCGGAAGGAACAGCAAATGCTGGTTTAAACCAAAGATAGACACAAAAGGCAGGACAGGCAGCATCTCTGGAGAGAAGCAATGGGTGATGTTTCGGGTCGAGACCCTTCTTCAGACTGCACAGAGGGGGGAGCAATGAGAGAGGGTCTTGCAGCATTCTCATCACAGAGAGGAGGAGAACTTCTTCAAAGTAGGCAGACCTTGAGGAGATTTTGCAGTGGAGCAAAATCTGACTGCTTCAGTCTGAAGAAGGGTCTCGACCCGAAACGTCACCCATTCCTACCCTCCAGAGATGCTGCCTGTCCCACTGAGTTACTCCAGCTTTTTGTGTCTAGTCGAGGAGCTCATATGTTTTCTGATGCTAGACTAGATATAGCCAGAGGACATTAATGGGCATTGGGTACAACATGTATTTTTGGATCAAGAAGTAACAGGGGAGGGAGGGGACATGGTTGGAGTGTGGCAGTAATTGAAGTGAGAGCAGAAGATTAGTGGTCAGGTAGTAGTTTGGAAGTTGGTGATTGCAGGGGAAGAATTATTCATTCCATTGGGGAAATCTGCTCAGAGGGAGGGATATAGTTGCAGGGAGTATTCTGAATGTGTTTATCCCCAGGATTATCTAATTATAGTCCAACAGGGGCAGCACGGTGGTGCAGCGGTAGAGTTGCTGCCTTACAGCACCAGAGACCCGGGTTTGATCCTGACTGCGGATGCTGTCTGTACGGAGTTTGTACATTCTCCCTGTGACCACGCGGGTTTTCTACGGGTGCTCTGGTTTCCTCCCGCACTTGAAATACGCACAGGTTTGTTCATTAATTGGCTTTAGTAAAATTGAAAAAATTGTCCCTAGTGTGTAGGATAGTACTAGTGTACGAGGTGATGGCTTGTTAGCACGGACTCGGTGGGCTGAGGGGCCTGTTTCCACACTGTATCTTTAAAGCCTAACGTAACACTGGAGACTAGAGTTACTAGAAGGAAGAGTTTGCGTTATAAAGCTGCACCTTATTTCCTTCAGCTGCTGCAGTTCCTCACGTCTGCAGAAGGGTGACTGGAATTAAATCCAGAACAGAAGGGAAGAGAACTAAAACTTTGTCATTTAACTAAACTGTAAAGCAATCTTCAAAGAAGGTACAGAATTGGGAAGATGGAAAAATGTAGGCTTCAGACCGAGGCCTTCATGCAGCAGTGGGTGGGTCCACACAAGGTGCCAGATTCATCAGGGGTATACTGGGTTCAGAGTACAGGGTTCAGGGGAATACAGGGTTCATAAGGTCATTAAGGTCAGAAGGAATAGGAGTAAAATTAGGCCATTCTACTCCACCATTCAATCATGGCTGATCTATCTCTCCCTCCTAACCCCATTCTCCTGCCTTCTCCCCATAACCTCTGACACCCATACTAATCAAGAATCTATCTATCTCTGCCTTAAAAATATTCACTGACGGCCTCCACAGCCTTCTTTGGCAAAGAATTCCACAGATTCACCACCCTCTGACTAAAGACATTTCTCCTCATCTCCTTCCTGAAAGAATGTCCTTTAACTCTGAGGCTGTGACTTCTGGTCCTAGATTCTCCCACTGGTGGAAACATCCTCTCCACATCCACTCTATCCAAGCCTTTCACTATTCTGCATGTTTCCATGAGGTCCCCCCTCATTCTTCTAAACTCCAGTGAGTACAGGCCCAGTGCCGAAAAATGCCCATCATAGGTTAACCTACAGGGAGAATGAGGTTCAGGGCAAGACCAAATAGACTTGGTGGAGATTTAGAAAGGACTGAGGCAATGAAGTGGTTACGCATAAGTTCTTCCACCTCAAAAACATTGCCCGTCTCCGTCCATCCCTCTCCTCCACAGCTGCAGAAACCCTCATCCACGCCTTCATCACCTCCCGTCTGGACTACTGCAACAGCCTCCTCTATTGCGCACCCTCAAAAATCATCAGTAAACTTCAATACATTCAAAACTCCGCTGCCCGTCTACTCACCCACACCCCGATCCGTGACCATATCACCCCCGTCCTTTACAAACTCCACTGGCTCCCCATCCCCCAGAGAATCCAGTACAAAATCCTCCTCATGACCTACAAAGCCCTCCATAACCTGGCCCCATCCTACCTGACCGACCTCCTCCACAGGCACACTCCCACCTGCACCCTCCGCTCTGCTGCTGCCAATCTCCTATCCCCCCACATCCGGACCAAACTCAGATCCTGGGGGGACAGGGCTTTCTCCATCGCTGCTCCCACCCTACGGAACTCACTACCCCAAACCGTCAGAGACTCCTCCACACTCACCACATTCAAAACATCACTGAAGTCTCACCTGTTCAGTACTGCCTTCAACCACTGAAGGTCACCTCACCTTCTGTCTCCTTTCTCTGTTCGTTTACTTATTTATCTATTTATTCACTTCCCTATGTTCTCTAAATCCCTGTAAAGCGTCTTTGAGTATATGAAAAGCGCTATATAAATGTAATGCATTATTATTATTATTATTATAATGAAAAATATGTTAAATGATAAAATTGGTTGGATTAATAAAAAGCAGTGAAGCCGTGATTGTTAAGGGATAACAGGTGCAGAACAGAGAAATAAGTTGCAGCATTGTTGATGTGCATGTGGAAGAAGTATGGGCTAGTGCCCAGGGGAACAATGGAATGATTAAGTCTGAAGATGTCTAGGTCTTGTGATGACTGCTTCGGCAGTAGATGGACTTAAGCCGTACAATGTACGAAAGTGAAAGCAGGGAAACTCTACGATGAAGTGGATGTGGGTCAGAAGTTGAGCCCAGGGTGGAATGAAATGGCCAGGAACAGGAATAAATGATCTCGTACAAGAAGTCATTTCCAGTTCTACACAAACAACAGTCACTTGTCTTACTCTTGCCCTGGAAACAATACATGTCAGGCAGGGACCTGAAAAGCATATATATATTTGTGTGTGTGTGTGTGTGCGTGTGTGCGTGTGTGCATGTGTGCGTGTGTGCGTGTGTGTGTGTGTGTGTGTGTGTGTGTGTGTGTGTGTGTGTGTGTGCGTGTGTGCGTGCGCGTGCGTGTGTGTGTGTGTGTGCACATATATATATATATATATATAATATATAGTTAGTCAACAACCCTGAAATTAATTTGTTCCAGGTCTATGAGCGTTGACCACATAATCTACTTTATGTCATTATCTACATAATTGCCAATCATAAAATGTGAGCTCGGAAACTGTAAAATAAATAGGCTTTCTGGCATTTTTACAGAATTGCTTTAGCTAATATACGGCCACATTAAGCTGTCCGCAGGAAAGGCAATATTACAACCCATGTGGTTGTACATCAGCCCGCCTGACTGCCAGGATAACCTTCACGAGAAAGGGTCTGGTGGAAATTTGTTTGTACAGCTCCAAGAAAAATGACTGACTTGTAAAGCATCAGGTTAACTCAGAGCAGAGAGACTGTGCACACATTTCTGGGTACATTAGAGCACATCAGGAAATTCACCTCCTTTTTGGGCGGTTTTCATTTTCTCCAGCGTTTTTTTTTTGACTGGAGTAAAAGTGCCCAAATGATGACAATGATGACAGTTTTTACCAATGTCTTTTCCTTTGAAACTGTACTTTTTAAGGGGCCAGCACTCAAATTGTACTGTTTGTCTTTATTTAGATCTCTCTTGTCCTCATATATGACCACAAGACAACAGTCTTGTGCAGGAGGTTGAAACAGAAGACAGACACAAAAAGCTGGAGTAACTCAGTGGGTCAGGCAGCATCTCTGGAGAAAAGGAATAGGTGACGTTTCGGGTCAATACCCTTCTTCCGACTGAGAGTCAGGGGACAATAGTCAAGTCAAGTCAAGTCAAGTCAATTTTATTTGTATAGCACATTTAAAAACAACCCACGTTGACCAAAGTGCTGCACATCTGATTAGGAAAAAAAAAAAAAGAAAGAAACATACAGTGGCAAGACAGTAGACAATAGACAGTAGGTGCAGGAGGAGGCCATTCGGCCCTTTGAGCCAGCACTACCATTCAATGTGATCATGGCTGATCATTCTCAATCAGTACCCCGTTCCTGCCTTCTCCCAATACCCCCTGACTCCGATATCCTTAAGAGCTCTATGTAGCTAGGAGAGGGAAACAAAAGATACTGTATGAAAATGTACAAAGAACAAATGAATGAAAGGTATGCAAAAGGACAATCAAAGCCAGCGACGATGATCAAGGATCCACCTTTCCTTCGTCATCGTTGCTGGCTTTGATTTGTCCTTTCTCATACCTTTCATTCATTTGTTCTTTGTACATTTTCATGCAACAGTTTTGATCGTTTTACACTAAACATGAAGTCCTAGAGTCAGACAGCGCATAAATACAGATGCTCCCCGTCTTACGATGCTCCAACTTACGATATTTCGACTTTGCGATGGTGCAAACGGCAGTGACCCGTAGCTCGCTTCCGGCCGCGTGATCAGGTGTATTCAATGCATTTCGACTCACGATATTTTCGGTTTCCAATGGGTTTCTCAGAACGTAACCCCATCAGAAGTTGTGCAACACCTGTAGGACCTTCGGAACAACTCCTCCATTACATTTCTTCACTCAGAGAGTTGTGAAGCTGTGGAACTCTCTGCCTCAGAAGGCAGTGGAGGCCAATTCCCTGGATGCTTTCAAGATAGAGTTGGATCGAGCTCTTAATGATAGCGGAGTCAAGGGACATGGGGAGAAGGCAGGAACGGGGTACTGATTGTGGATGATCAGCCATGATCACGGTGAATGGCGGTGCTGGCTCGAAGGGCCGAATGACCTACTCCTGCACCTATTGTCTATTGTCTATTGTCTACATCAAGATACCTCATCTCAGCTAGTCCCATTTGTCTTTGTTTGGCCCCATGTTCCTTGAAACATCATGTACTGCTCTCTGTGTCTTTTAAATACTGTTACAGTACCTGCCTCAATTACTTCATTTGGCAGCTCATTCCATGTACCCACCATCCTCTACATGATAATGTTGCCCCTCAGGTTCCTATTAAAATTTACCCCTCTCATCTTAAAGCTATATCCTCTGGTTTTTGATTCCCCTACTCTGGATAAAAGACTCTGTGCATCTTATCGATCCCTATCTGATCCCCCTCATGATTTTATATGGCCCTTATAAGATCACCCCTCAGCCTCCTGTGCTTCAAGGATTAAAGTCGAAGCTTGCCCAACTTTCCACTGGAGCTCAAGCTCCTGGAGTCCTGGTACAATCCTCATAAATCTCCTCGACACTCGTCAATTTAGGAGGACGATGATGCCGTTTGTCTCAATCTCCAAGTTTCAGGATCATTCGGACGGCTGACACTGCTATCGGCAGCAGTAAATATTCGGTGAGAGGACATTTTATCTGCTCATTATTCAGCCCACAGTACAGGAATTTAACTGCATTGCAGAATTCCCCCAAAGTCGAGGCGTTCGTAGACTTCAGAGCCTCTTGCCTGGTGCACCCAACTGTACCCCACATGAGATTATCCACCAAATCTTATGTTCATTTCATAAAGTGATAGGAGCAGAATTAGGCCATTCGGCCCATCAAATTTATCTTTTCCTCTCAACCCCACAGCTTTCTGTGGTAATAAATACCACAATGCATCCCTGTTTTTGTATTCTAGTCCTCTGAACATAAATGCCTTTGCGTTTGCCTCCCTTACTACTTCTCGGCGAACACGACAAGTACCAATGAAGAAGCATGGGAAAGAGGGCCAGTCAGTTTGTTTCCCTCTAGTGTGTGTCTTTAAGAGATGTCTGTAAAGATGACACCTGTTGAGTTAGATGGTGTTGCATTAAAACAGGCTGTTCATCTAAAATAGAGTTGTCCTTTAGCAGTCCCTAGGTCCAGTAACCAGCACTTGGACAGGTACATGGATTGGAAGGGTGTAGAGGGATATGGGCCAAATGTGGGCAAATGGGACGAGCTTAGATGGGGCATGTTGGTCAGCATGAACAAATAGGGCCGAAGGGCCTGTTTTTGTGCTGTATGATTCTATGACAGGATCACTTAGAAAAATAATTATGTGCGGAGGAAAGCAAAGGGCTCACTTGGAAGAAGCAGTAAATCATGAGGCCTCTGATGATGCAGCCACAATGATGTTTAAGGAGTAAGATAAATGTTTCTTCCCAGAGACATCGAGACTAGCTTGGTTTCTGATGTAATAAATAACCCGTTTCTATAATTGAGGATAGCTTGACATGAAAATAAAACATACTGGACTGTTTGCAGATTAGGCAAGACACAAAGGCTTGCTCTGAGCAAGCTCATCGGACCGTGATCCAGAATGGTGCCAGGACCCGCAGACAGATACAGATGTGGTAAGAAGGAGTTCACTACAAGCATTTCCCCTCCAGCTTCTGCGAGCTTTTGCTTTTGAAGACCGTGAAAGACTCAATGATTATTGGCTGCTTTTTAGATGCAGTTATTGTCGTAGTTGTATTAAATATTTCTTCTTAATTAACTTTACGTTGTTCGAGTGCTCTTCCCCATCACTGATCCCAGTCCCAGAATCCTGCTCAGGTCTTGTTACGGGTGCCAGCTGCAAAAACATGCAACAAATCAATGGGGAACCTTGTGCTGGAACCAACAACATCAGTTACAGTGCTGCATAAACCGGCAAACGCAATCTTGCTGTTTGAGAATCTTGCTGTGGAAGTTCTTACTTTACGTCCAATTTTAACAAGAAGCATTAGGATGACAATAACGCAGTTTAGATGGCAACTCGTTGGCAGGGAGTAATTTCAATTTGTACACCATCTTTTACAAGTTCAGAAAAACTTGATGTGCCCCACTGTTAACGTATAATCATATTTGTAAACTAGGAAATTCTAAATCATTGGTTGGTATTTACTTTGAATTTTTTATCAAGGTAATTTTGTTTTAACCGGTAATGACAGCGTTGAGTTGAGAGCCAAATACAAATATAATTATAATCTGTCCAGCTCTGACAAGGAAGTAAAATATAATAACAATGATAGAGAAGTCTGTAAATTACATATTGAATGGCAAAAGAAAATGAGAGGTTGTACCCTGAAGGTGATGGCTTCAATCAATACTCGTAGAAATGCATAAAAGATGGAAAGAAAAATGATAGCTTTGTTTGCTCTATGTTTTTCCAGCGGATTTTCTTGCTTCTTTTAGTAAAAGAAGAATCAAATGAAATTAGAATACAAATTGAGGCCATTCAGCCCATGGTTCTGTGCTATGTTTTGGAAACAGCAACCATGATTTGTCTTGATCCTTCTCTTTTTCACACATGCACATTGCATGCATGTAGGGACACACGCACTCACATGCATATACATACACCCTGAGCTTCAAAAGGGGAATGTTGTCCTCAATGCAATCTGCACGCTCGGCATGCTTCTGGTAACTGGATCATCCTACCATAACCAGAGAGCAGTGCTGAACTACCATCAACTTCTTTGATGACCCTCGGACTATCCTTGATTGAACTGCTGGTTTTACCTTGCACTAAACGTTATTCCCTTATCATGTATCGATACACTGTAAATGGATCGATTGTAATCATGTATTGTCTTCCTGCTGACTGGTTAGCGTACAACAAAAGCTTTTCACTGTACCTCGGTACACGTGACAATAAACTAAACTGATCTGGCCGACCTTAGAGGGGACTTGGCCCATGGGACATCGAACAGGAGTCACAAAGGAAGCATGCTGAACTATGCATGCTTGTATCTATCATATCATTTTCATTCCCAATCAGCACCACTGATGCCCAAACCAGGGGACTGCCTACCATGTGAGGATTCCCTTCCCCACGTTTGACCAACAGTGAGAAATGTTTAAACTATTAATTACATGGCAATTTTCTGAAAATAACCCGTTTTTTAGTCTATTTTTAAATAACACACATTGCTTCATCTAGCAGTATGAAAATGAGACCTTTGGACTCTCAGCTTGCTTGTTTGAATTTAGCATTTAATTTTAGTCTACAGTGTTTCATATTGATGTTGTTCAATTAACCAGCCATGAGATAAATCAATCTTGCCTGACACTCATCGTGAAACCTAAACCCATTCACATTTACTGTAAAGACAGCCATTAGATCGTGTGCCTCCTCTAAACAAACACCATGAACTTTATATTCCCAACAGACTGAAGCTAAACCACAACTGTGGAGGACTGTGAACACAAATGTGGATCGCCACATGAATATTTAAAGCTGTATTCACTTGCCTGTTTCTGAAGAAAGATGAGATAAGAGGTATGGCCATCGACCAGATATATTAATTGCCACCTGATCTGCTCACCATTCCCAGAATTCCCTGTTTTTTTTATTTTAGGTAATCTGTTACTTTAAGGTTTGTGCAAAGGTGCTTCTAAACAGTCAGAATGAATTGTAAGTAATATCTGGCTTCTTAACCGTTATCTTCGCATCTAATCCCAGTTTCTTTAAAAAATTGATTGAAACGTTCATTTGGAGTGAACAATGACACATACACATTTAATTGATGGCCCATACACAGATCAAAATGCATTAGCCTCACCAACATCTAGCACTGACAGAAAAATATATATTGCAAGATCTTTACTTATTTAAAACCAAACTTAAGAAAGGAACTGAATTTTTTTTGCTATCCTGACATTGTTTCGGATCTTCCTCTATTTTTTATATGTGGAATAAATACAAACTGATTTAATTCTCTACTTTGTGTAGGAAAATAACTGCAGATGCTGGTATAAATCGAAGGTATCACAAAATGCTGGAGTAACTCAACAGGTCAGGCAGCATCTCTGGAGAGAAGGAATGGGTGACGTTTCGGATCTCGACCCGAAACGTTACCCATTCCTTCTCTCCAGAGATGCTGCCTGACCCGCTGAGTTACTCCAGCATTTTGTAATTCTCTACTTTCTTCAGGCATCTAGAAGTGAGCACTGCAATGTTTGCACAACATTTCGGTAGTAAAGAAAGCAAACTCAATGCTAGCATTTATTTCATGAGGCTCGTATACAAAAACAGGGACGTAATGTTGAGGTTCTATAAGGCGCTGGTAAGGCCGCATTTCAAATATTGTGATCAATTTTGGGCTCCATATCTGAGGAAGGATGTGCTGGCATTGGAGAGGGTCTTGGACCAGACGTCTACTATTCCTTATGACCTTATGAATTATATGCATTTGTTGCACTGCTTGCGAGGGGAGATGAGCAGGAGTCTTCCCCTAGCCCTTGTGTTTACCGGGCTCTCTCCTTTGTCGGACAGACCGGCGGTGGGTGCCGGAGGTCAGTCAAGGGCGCGCCGCTGAGAAAGCAAAGAGGGACCCGGGATGGGGGGGGCCACCAAGAACAAAGAGGGACCCAGAGTGAGGGGGGGGGGTCACCAAGAAAAAGAGGGACCCAGTGTGGGGGTTTGCTGAGCACAGAGGGACCATCGGGGGCTACATTGAACCTTGTCGGTCCACTGTACGTGGCAACTCTTTGCACTCTTTGTTTGTGGTATGCAAAACAAAGAATTTCACTGTGACATATCGCATATAATAATAAGGTATCAATCAATCAATCAATCAATCAATCAATCATTAATCAGTGGTGTAGATAGACACAAAAAGCTGGAGTAGCTCAGTGGGTCAGATGACTTACAACCCAGTGATATGAATAATGATTTCTCTAACTTCAAGTAACCCTTGCATCCCCTCTCTCTCCATCCCTCCCCAACCCAAGTCACACCAGCTTCAGTCATCTTAGTCTCATTCTCTGTACTCGTTTTCGCCTAACATGTAGCTAACAATGGCCTGTTTCCTTTATCATCGTTACTTTTTTGCATATCTTTCATTAATTTGTTCTATATCTCTCTACATCACCGTCTATATCTCTCGTTTCCCTTTCCCCTTTCCCCTGACTCTCAGTCTAAACATCACCTATTCCTTTCCTCCAGGGATGCTGTCTGACACGCTGAGTTACTCCATCTTTTTGTGTCTATCTTCGGTTTAAACCAGCATCTGCAGTTCCTTCCTGCACATAATAATCAGTGCTGCCTCTGCTTAAGATCAAAATCATTCAACTCACATCGCACCATCATCATCATCGGCGGTCACTCGAAGCGAGTATTACTGTCCTATGGAGGATGCCTGTGCGTGACTTTGTTTAACGTGGGGAGACTGGTGTACAGACAACCACCACACAGTCCTTGACAGGTCTGGGTCAGGATCCAGTGGCGTGGAGTCCAAGACGACCGGGGACCCTTTTCTGCTGCAGCCTTCATCCGCCTTCCCTGCCGTTGTGATGCTCCACTAAAGTCAGCCATCACCCTCCACCCATTCCACCGTTGAGGTCTTGGTTGGGTTGCTCTTTGTCAGGGACCTCCCCTTGACCTTACCACCATGGGTGACCCTACCAGGAGCGTAGCTCCAGACGGCATCGCTCTCAGGATCTCAGGACCACACGAGCTTCTTCACCACGACATGGTGACAATCCACCGCACCCCAACCTCCATGAATTGAATACTTTATTTTTAGATTTTTATTATTTTTTAGATTTAGAGATACAGCGCAGAAACAGGCCCTTCGGCCCACCAGGTCCGCGCCGCCCAGCGATCCCCACACACTAACACTATCCTACACCCACTGGGGACAATTTTTACATTTGCCCAGCCAATTAACCTACATACCTGTACGTCTTTGGAGTGTGGGAGGAAACCGAAGATCTCGGAGAAAACCCACGCAGGTCACGGGGAGAACGTACAAACTCCGTACAGACGGCGCCCGTAGTCAGGATCGAACCGGAGTCTCTGGCGCTGCATTCGCTGTAAAGCAGCAACTCTACCGCTGCGCCACCGTGCTGCCCTTATTGTCACATATGTCAAGTCACAGTGGTTTTTTTTGCTTGCATACCTTGCCAAGGTATGTGAATAGTCTCCACATAAAGGGCGCTTACAAAGTTATAACCCCCCCCCCCCCCAGACATGACATTGTGACATCACTGACAGCCCCATTGTTGACCAAACCAATTACCGCCCATCCACTTACCGAACCATGTGATCCCATGCAGGGGGTTTGCAAAACATACAAGTGCTACCAAGTGGTAGAGGCCGAGTTTTCTGCTCTAAAAAGGAATTGATTGACCTGCTACAAACGCAGCAGAGAGAAAAATAATGAAGATGAGAAACTGGGAGTTGAAATTAAAAACCCAAAATTTTGCGACCGAGAAAGATTAAAGGATAATAATAATTGTTTAAACATGATCTCAAATAGTGCCAATATACCACATCGACCTTTAGTGAGCTAAGGAGAGCAGAGCACAAAGTTGCAATAATGCGTATATTGCACTTTGTCTCTGGGACTACAATGCTGAGAAGTATATTCTGCTCTCAGTATCTTCCCCTTTGCTCGTCCTATCTCACTTAAGTTTGGCTTGATCGTATTTATGTGTGTTGTTATCTCATTCGACTGAATAACATGCAAAACAAAGCTTCTCACTGTACCTCGGCAAACGTGACAATAAGAAACATAAACCCGTGCAGCTACCTTCTAAATAGATTACAGAAATATCCAATGCATGATTGAATGGATAATCTTTTCACAAAGAAAGGCTGCCATCCTCAAAAGGTGTAGAGACAAACAGGTGGCGCTCTCAGCAGGCCAAACCTCTCAAGTTGTGTGAAGATGCCTTCGTGGAGATCTTCAGCTGGGTGGTTGTACTAGGTGTGGGTGGCATGCAAGTTAAGTGAGAAGAGCACTTACAATAAGGACATCTATATACTAAAACTCTCATTTGTTTGTTTGTTTGTTTGTTCCTGAACTACAGCGAAAACAGTACACGATAGCGCGGCAATTTTAGGCCCACCTTACTCACCGTCATCGGTTTGGTGCTAATGGAAGAAGTTTCATTGAAATTGGTGTTATATTTTTAAAGTTATTCACATTTTAAAGTTTAAATCTAAGGGGGGAGGGAGGGGGATGGAGAGGGGGGGAGGGGAAGGGAGGAGGGGAATGGGGGGAGGGGAATGGGGGGAGGGGTAGGGGAGGGGGAGGGAAGGGGGGAGGGAAGGGGGGAGGGAGGAGAGGGTGCTGCACCAACGCAGGAGAGGTTTGAGCCCAACGGTCCACTTGGTCTAGTGTTTTTCTAAAATGCGTAATGAGTAGCAGGTTCATGCACCAAAGTTCCAAAGGTCCTGATCCAAAACGCTGCCTGGCTACTCCTTCCACGGATACTGTCTGATCTGCTGAGTTCCTCCAACATTTTGCGCTGAAGTCACAATTCTAGCATCTGCAGTTTTATGTGTCTCCCAATGTTACCTGCCTCACTGATTTACCTGCTGGAAATATGGCATAGAGGGAAATACTGAGGAAAGTGGTCCCAAAGGTGGCAATAAACCTGGCAAGTGTGGAGGTGCAAAGGCCCAGCCAATCTGAACAGCCGGGACTGCTGTTGCTATACGGTGAAAAATCAGACAGTAATGCCAGAGCTCAGGATAATGCAATTTGTGTCCTGTAAGCTACGGAATCTTGACCCTTATTTGAATTAGGCCCTAATACAAAAGGGGGGGGGTCATGTGTCAGTTGCAATGATCCTTGGGTAGCATTGATCCATGCACATTACTGTATTCACTTCCTAGTATTGCCTCAGGAAAGATGGCAACACAACGAACTGCAGATGCTGGAATCTTGAGTAAAACACAATGTGCTGGAGTAATCCAAACCCACTGATTGCTCCAGCACCATGTGCCATCGTAAGTGATAGGTGGATACAGGTGAGGAGGGCTTTATTGGCAGATGGGTGGAGTAAATGACAAAGTCTAGAGGTGGAAGGACACGAAAGGGTGTCAAAGGAAAGATGAGGTGATGGATTCAGATTTCACCAGAATGATACCAAGTCTAAAGGGTTGAATTGTAATGGTAAGAAGTTTCCCACGGTGTATTGGTGATAGTCAAATCAAAATGGTGACAGGGTGGGTTAGATAGATTTGGAGAAGTTAGTTTATCAGGGTGGGAAATGTCAGACACTTAAATGTTGAACCGGGACTTTCAGGAACAATTTCATTGAGCAGTGTTTCATACAAATGGGAAGCTCTCCTCCCCAAAAACTAGGATTGTAGTCGCACTTGATAAACTGGAGAATGAATCATTTCATTGCACAGGAGTATCATGAGATACGGAGTAAAGTCAGGCACATATGTAAATATGTGCCATCATTGATTGAACACCTGAATCGAGTTGGTGGTCTGAATATTGCACCCCATCTTCCTGGGAAGTGAATGTTGAGCATTGCCTTTTAATATTGCAGCCTTTTATGTTTTCTTATCCCACCCTTCTTCTATTAATGTCCATGTGAGTAGGTGGAATATTCCTACAAACCTTTCACATCCAGAAAAAAATGTCTAATGTATTTCCATTTACAATATATAAATAACATGAATTTGATTGAAAATGAAATACATTAACATTTTTTTTTTTAAATGGCCAAAGATGATGATAGCCTGATAGCACAAAGCTGAGCCAAAGCCGACCCGCTTTGCTTTATTGCTATAGTTAAAAGATAATTGGCAGGTGAACGTCTGTTGTTAGCTTTGGTCTATAATCAAGAGTGATTACATGTGAACTCTGTAAAAGATATTTGGTGCACATTCGCCGGGAAAAGGATGTGAAAAGGGTATCTCTGATTTACTTTAGCACTAAAACTTCAATTTCTAAAATTACCGGATGCCACTCTCACTGTGACATGATTTATGCCCTGCCATCTTTCCCATTTTTAGCATAACTTTGTCACTGGGAAAATCAATTGAATTTTGGCTCGTCTCAGGCATGCTACCCGAGAGAGTAATTTATGTGCTGCATTAGAAATTCCACAAGAAAGGATGATCTTCTGTTTTCCCCGGCTTTCTTTTTTCCCTTTTTATTCTTCAAAGTACATAAAGATCTAATGGTACAAAACCCTTCCAAAAGTAACAAGCACAGGCCACATACTTCACAGAGCATCGTTAAAAAATGAGAATCTAAATTAGTTTCGCCCGTTGCAATTATGTAGAATGATGCATTTGGACAAAATAAATGGGGAAACTGAACTGCCATCATAAATTAAATATTTTTTGATAAAGATTAGTCAAATTGGATTAACACAGTTAACATTTTATGTATGAAAGTACATAAGTTAAATTTAATTCCTATATTACCCACTAAAAGAAACGCTCGGTTTAATGTACAATCATTTTGCAGTCAAATTATTTATGTATCTCTTCACAGATTAAATGTTGTTATTCAAGTTCTGGTGTTTGGAATAGAACAAAGGATCGGAATTAATTGAAACCCTCTTTCAAAGATGCAGTGCATTCGCAATGTGCCAAACAGCCTCCTATGCATGATCCTTGTAATTCCATGAAGATCTGAGATGCCATGCTGCCCCATTAAAAACATCAGTGCACAATGCAAGCAGTCTTCAGAATGGTATCACAGGAGTTCATTAGTATAAAATTGCATTATCTGAGGCATAGGACATTCAGCCCAACCAATCTATGCTAGCAGCTATGATCCATGCAAGCATTCCTGTATCCAAAAGTCTGAAGAAGGGTCTCGACCCGAAACATCGCCCATTCCTTCTCTCCTGAGATGCTGCCTGACCTGCTGAGTTACTCCAGCATTTTGTGAATAAATACCTCCAAAAGTAACTATCAATTTTGGTTTTAACCATCATGGTCTGGTTTGGCTCAGCCACCAAGCATGATATCCGTTGGCTGCAACGGATCGTTCGCACAGCTGAGAAGGTTGTTGGCTGCAACCTTCCCCCCATTGACGAACTGTACACTGCAAGGGCCAGGAAGCGAGGGGGCAAGATCATCTCTGACCCCTCTCACCCTGGCCACAAACTCTTCAAAGCACTTCCCTCTGGAAGGCGACTCCGGACTGTCAAAACAGCCACAGCCAGACATAAAAACAGCTTTTTTCACGAGTAGTAGTTCTACTCAATAACCAAAGTCTGTAGTCTCTTTTTTGCTCTGGTTTATTTTCACCCACATGTTTAGGCCGTAATGTTGTATCCTTACTGTTTTGATGTGGTTATGCTTTATTCTCAATTGTTCACTGTTTGTTTGTGTTGTCATTTGTGAGCGGACCACCAAGGCATATGCACTATATATATGCACATGTATATGCACATACTTGGCCAATAAATTTATTCATTATCATTATTATCATTTAACCCACAATTGCTAATCAATCCTCCCCTTACTTGCACTTATTCTCCTCATTGTACCCACTCCCTATGGTAGCAAGTCTCACAATGTTATCTTCAGAATGGCTTGGTGACTGTCTTATATTGACTTTATGTGGCTCTATTTGGTACTGATTTGGAGTAACGTCATAACTACAAAGATTGGAGAAATTGAATTAATTGTTGAGAGGAACCCACCACTCCACTCCACACTTCTTCCAAAGGTAAAGGTGATACAGGGACGATTTATATTGTGACTATCCTTAAAAAACATAAATGTCCATCATACTTGGAGGGAAAAATATAACGTCTGAGACACTTCAAACTTTAAAAAGAGTTCTGTTCCAGATCTTTGGAATTCCAGTCCACAATCCTGGGCTGCATTTGATCCCATTAACTTTCCATGCACGTGGTATTACAGGGAATGTAGAAAGCCTTAAATCTGCCTATTCGATTACAGGTATTTGTGCATAACTTGATTGTACTGGTGTAAGGAGTGATTCAACCGAGTAGCACACAAACAAAGTTTTTCACAATATCTCGGTATGCACGATGATAATAAACCAATACCAATAAAGGTTCTCATGTTTCTATCCTCCCATGGATACAGGTACCCTACAGGATACAGGGGCAGCACAGTGATGCAGCGGTAGAGTTGCTGCCTCACAGGGCCAGAGACCCAGGTTCGATCCTGATTATGGGTGCTGTCTGTACGGAGTTTCTATGTTCTCCCTGGGGCTGTGTGGGATTTTTCTGGGTGCTCTGATTTCCTCCCGCACCCCAAAGACATATAGGGTTGTAAGCTCATTGGCTTTGGTAAGTTGTAAAATTGTCCCTGGTGTGTTGTGTATGGGGTGTTGGCTGGTTGGTGTAGACTCAGTAGGCCGAAAGGCCTGTTCCCACACTGCATCTCTAAAGTCTAAATGTCTCAAATATACAGACTAGATTGACCATCTCAATATTTACCCACTGCGCTGATTCACTCTGATCTACACTTACTCTGATTTTGTGGCCCCAAAATCATTATCAAAGCTGTTGACCAGGTTACTGTGGTTTGATGAATTGTCCTCTGTCTGACAGAGGCTGAACACCGTCTCATGTCTCCTTCTGAACTAAGGCTCCATGAATAAGCTCCTCACTGTTAATGACCTTGCTTCCTCCTGAGTTCCTCTGGACAACCACACATGGTCACACAACCTACATGGTCACATAACCCCTCCCTCGACATTCACAAGCAGGACTGACCTGGTAGACATGTTGTTTCAGACTGCTCTTGTCTCACAGGACTTATTTCTTAAAATAAAAGCAGAAAAAACGGGAGAAGAAATACCATCAACCTGAAACCCTGATTGTGTGTTTGTCACGTGACTTCAGACTAAATTCTGAAATTTTGGACTTTGTATTTGGATGTGATTTGTGATGCAAATTAAGAAACAGAAATGGGTGGCGCAGTGGTAGAGTTGCTGCCTTACAGCACTAGAGAACCCGGTTTGATTCTGACTACAGGTACTGTCTATATGGAGTTTGTACGTTCTCCCTGTGACGGCGTGGGTTTCCCCGGGTGCTTGGCACTGGTCGGCGTGGACTTGGTGGGCTGAAGGGCCTGTTTTTGCACTGAAACTCTAAAGTCTAAAGTCTACAAAAGTCTAAAACATCAACCAGTTTCTCTCTCCACATTTGCTGGCCAACCTGCCCAGTGCTACCAGACATTTCTGCTTTCATTTCAGTTTTTTCTACCATCTGCAATTTTTTGCTTTGCGATTATTTGTTCCTTGTTCCCAACAAATTTTTTCGCCCATTTTCCAGACTTTTCCGTGCATGTCTGAGCTATACTAGAAGAGTTTCATTGTGCAGTGCATACGTGACATAAAGAGCCATTAAACCATTGAACCATTGAGTGTAGCCCACGTGCCCTGCATTTCCACCTTCAGAGGATCATCCAGGCCCTTCCGGCTCCACCCTTCTTCATCCAGATGAATTCTTTCTCACACTGAACAACTTTTCTTTTAACTGCATTCACTTCATTGAAACTGAAGGTGTAACTATCATTACCTTTATGGATCTCAGCTGTGTCTGTTTCTGTGGGATACACAGAACAGTCCTTGTTTCAGAACTTCTCTGGCCTCCATCTCCGTGCCTCTACTTGGAATATTGTCGCTAGTATTGATGTTGCTTCTTCTTCTGTACAGACCTCAAAGGTTTCAACACCATTGCTTCCAATTTCCATCCTGTTCCCATTGTCACATCTCTGACTCTTCAATTACTCCAACTCCATCTCAATGAGCAGGTAAGTGAACAATATCCATTACTCTGGAAGGACACACAGTGCTGGAGTAACTCACTAAGTTCGGCAGCATCCCTAGAGAACATGGATAGGTGACTTAGTCGGTCGGGATCCTTCTTCAGTCTGCCATCTGTCCATTACTGTGGCATCTATCTTGACTACCTTGTCTCATCCTGTTTCCTGCAAAGACCATTCCATTCTCTCAATTTCGCCTTTGTACCTGTTCTCTCGGCAACACTTTCCACATTAATATTTCCAAGATATCTTCCTTTCTTTGCAAAGTGCGGCTTTTCCAACAGGTCAAAGAGTTCTAATCCATGTCTGTCATATTTTCCATATTTCTGCTTTCCTGCCATCTGGAACAAAGCAGGGTTCTCTTCCCACTCCACCAATACACATATTCGACAAACCAGCTGCCATAATTTCACCACCAGGTTAACTGGTCTCTGTAAATTGCCCCTATTGTATAGGGAGTGGGTGCAAAAGTAAGATAGCATTGAACTCATGTGAACGGGTGATCAATGGTTGGCATGGGCTTGGAGGGCCGAAGGGCCTGTTTTCCATGCTGCATCTTTCAATCAATCAATATTCAGTTTGCTCCCTCCAGCCCTCTCCCTGCTCTGTAACTTAAAACATTTGTAGTATTTATAGGTCCCATGAAAAGTCACTTGACTTGAAACAATATCTCTGCTTCTGCCTCCTCAGATGCTGCCTAACCATCCAACCATTTTCAGCATTTTCTGTTTAAATGTTATGCACACAAAATATTTCAGGTTGATGAGATCTCAGAAGCACACTAACAAAATATCTGCAATGTTGGTCAGGGTGGTGGATAAAGTGCATCATGGTGGGATTTGGAGAGGGGTGGGGGGGAAGAAAGGGAGCTGGTTGCCAATGGCAATAATTCATTAAAATAATATGCTTATTTTTTAAACGCATGCACTTTTTAGTCATGATCAGAGAACTGCAACTTGAAAGTAAATAGCCATTAACAGGTTTTTTGCTTACTGGGTAAAATGGTAAAAAATTCATTAGTAAGGCATCAATTAAAACCACAAAGATGTGTGATCTGATGCCCAGTTTCTTCCTGTCTGAACAATCTGTAGTTTAGAAACTAATCTGTAAATAAGCAGATTATTTTTCCTAACATTGTGGCATTTCTCTCAGTTTATATGCAGGTGGGATGAGAGGCATATCAAGGAATAATATGTGGCCTCACTCAGCCCTGAGTCTGTGGAAGGATCCCAACCTGAAACGTTTCCCTCCACAGATGTTGTCTGACCCACAGAGTTCCTCAAGTGGAAAGTTTTTTGCTCAAGATTCCAGCATCTGTAATCTCTTGAGTGTCCTAACAAATGTTGATTGTGTGACATGTCTCAGTGGAGCCTCAATATACCATGGGGTAAGAATATGATTTGAAGACTGTACAGAATAAAAATAGCTTTTTTATTAAAACTGCTATTTTAATATCAGCTAAAATATGATATATTATATCATATTATCTGATAATATAATCAGCTATTCAACTGTGCTTTAACTGTGCACTCCACAGAGTCTGGGTTGGATCGCAACACAGTATGGGGATTGGATATACTGAGTACCTTTGCAGAATAGGGCAGTGAAGACTGGGATCATAAGATGTGGAGAATGCACTGAATGGGTTCTGTATGGTCAGAAGAGAGTAATGTATGGCAATTGAATGGAAGAGCAAAATCTAATTCTGGTGGGAGAAATGAAGTAAATGACGAGGACGTGAGGACCATTAATGTGCAGAGGGTCCTTAACTCACTAAAAGTGGTAACAAAATCAGATAGGATAATGAAGAAGGTATCTGCTGTACTTGCTTTCACAAGCCGGGGCATTGGATATAAGAAGTGGCGGCAATGGTAGCGCAGCGACAGCGCCTGAGACCCGGGTTCGATCCTGACTATGGCTGCTGTCTGTACGGAGTTTGTACGTTCTCCCCGTGACCTGCGTGGGTTTTCTCCAAGTGCTCCGGTTTCCTCCCACACTCCAAAGATGTACAGGTTTGTAGGTTAATTGGCTTGGGATAATTGTAAATTGTCCCTAGTGTGTGCAGGATAGCGTTAGTGCGCATAGTGTGCTAAACATTGGACAGCCCACACTCAGCAGACATGCTAAACAGCTCAACCACTTTCACTTGAGATGCCTACGCAGACTCCTTCACATCAGGTGGCAGGACAAGATTCCCGACACAGAGGTCTTGGAACGGGCCGGAATCCCCAGCGTCCACACCCTCCTACGGAAAGCCCAAGCCAGATGGGCAGGCCATGTCGTCAGAATGCCCAAGAGTCGACTGCCAAAACAGCTTCTCTATGGAGAACTGTGTCAGGGCAAGCGCTCAGTAGGAGGACAGAAGAAGCGGTTTAAGGACTGCCTCAAAGTGTCCCTCAAAGACTTGGACATCAACCTCAGCACTTGGGAGTCTCTTATAGACAATAGACAATAGACAATAGGTGCAGGAGTAGGCCATTCAGCCCTTCGAGCCAGCACCGCCATTCAATGGGATCATGGCTGATCACTCTCAATCAGTACCCCGTTCCTGCCTTCTCCCCATACCCCCTCACTCCGCTATCCTTAAGAGCTCTATCCAGCTCTCTCTTGAAAGCATCCAATGAACTGGCCTCCACTGCCTTCTGAGGCAGAGAATTCCACACCTTCACCACTCTCTTGCTCTGGACCGTCCAACCTGGCGTAGCAAGCTCACCACAGGAGCCCGTGCAGCAGAGAACAGACGCACTGGAGATTAGAGTACAATGTTGTGCTAATTAGTGACCTGAAGATACTCCCTCCAAGATTCTCCATGAGGGGGGAGATATATCCTTGACCATGATCAGAATTACGGGGCGGTATATGGATCCACGGATAATGTTGAAGAAATAGTGGTGGAGATAAAAAGGAGTGGAACTTTAAGTAGGACTGGATACTGAAGGGTAAAATAAGGAGAATTACATCTAAAATTCAGGCAAAAATAGGCTGAGAAAATTTACCTGAAGCTTGAAGAGTTTACATGCAATCTCTATCATTTCATGATACAAAGAGTTGTGTAAACCATGCTCAAGTTACTGCAAATACTGTTTAGATGAGCAGTGAAATCATGATGCCAATTTGGTGCTGTATAGTGGATATTGGGTTGGATCCTGCTCCTTACCCATTCTCGCCCCATGACGGCATGAACCTTTGGCAGACCGGCAGATCCCAATCATCCTCTAGGCCTGGATTCCAGAACAATCCGGCGGACTGCAAATGGTAGCTGAGCCTATGGAGGCTCCAAAAACCAAGCACGACCTCGGTGGCCTTTGGCTACTTGCACCAGAGACCGATTTCAAAACTTTAAAAACAATTGAAATTCACTTAAGTAACTGAAAAAATAAAAGTTTAACATTAAGATAATACATTTTAAAACATTATGGATAAAAACATGAATAAGCAGTGAAATAAATAAAAATAAAACTTCGCAAAACACATCTTCCCAGCTTCTTCCCAGTTTGTTCCCAGGTGTTATCAGGCAACTGAACCGTCCTACCACAATTAAAGAGCAGTGCTGATCATCGCCCACTTGCTGTCAGAGGAGTCTATGATCAAATCATGATTACTTTCATAAACTATTTCATTAGCTGCAAAGCTTTTCAGGAAATCCTGAGATCATGAAAGGTGCCATTCAAATACGAATCTACTTTTTAGACTCCAGTCGTACATTGAATGGCCACAGGCTTCCACTCCCCGCTTCAAGTTCCTGGGCCCGCAAATCTCTGCCGATCTGTCCTGAGCCCAGCACATTGATACAATCACAAAGAACGATTAGCAATGTATTTCTAGTCGGTGATAGGATGATTATCAGGCAACTGAACCATCCTATTACCAACCAGAGACCGGTCCAGAGCTACCATCTACCTCATTGGAGATGGACTATCTTTAATCTGACTTTATTGGACTTTATTTTGCTCTTATCATTATTCCCTTAAACCTGTATCTGTACACTGTGGATGGTTTGATTGTAATCATGGACAGTCTTTCTGCATGCAACAAAAAGCTTTTCACTGTACCCCAGTACACGTGCCAATAAATTAACTAAACTAAAACTACTTCCTTCGAAGATTGAGGATATTCAATATGTCGATGAATGCATGATTGAACTTCTACAGGAATACCGTAGAGAGCATATTTACTGGTTACATCACAGCCTGGTTCAGCAATTCGAACGCCCAGGAATGAAGAGGATTAAAGGGAATGGTAGACACAGCCCAGTCCATCACAGGTACTGACCTCCACACCATCAAAGGGATCTACAAGAGGCACTACCTCAAAATGACAGCCAATATTAAAGACCCACACCACCCTAGTCACACATTGACTTCACGCCAACCTTCAGAAAGAAAACTGCGATGATCAGGTTCAAAAATTGCTTCTTCCCAACAACCATCAGGCTCTTCTGTATCTGTATCTGTATCTGTATCTGTATCTGCATCTGCATCTGTATCTGTATCTGTATCTGTATCTGTATCTGTATCTGTATCTGAATCTGTATCTGTATCTGTATCTGTATTTGTATCTGAATCTGTAGCTGTATCTGCATCTGTATCTGTATCTGTATCTGTATCTGTATCTGTATCTGTATCTGTATCTGTATCTGTATCTGTATCTGTATCTGTATCTGTATCTGTATCTGTATCTGTATCTGTATCTGTATCTGTATCTGTATCTTGACGTATATTCACCATCACTGGCTGTCACATTCGTTAGGCGGGTCATGTGCCAAGTCACAATTAAATATTAAAGTGGGCCTTAAAGGACAACGTCTTAATATCGATTGTTTCCAACTTGGTCTTGAAGGTCTTAACCTTCGCGGTGCGAATGTCACAGTGGAGATGATTCCATTCGCGAATTGTCTTTGGGTGCAGTGAATACCTATAACAGTCTTTACTTGTTGGGATGATGTTGTATTTGAAAGCCCCCGATTGCCTGGTCTTTGTTTGTCTGGATGAATTTGCAGATTGAAGATGACTCTTGATGTTGCTTGGAATAAACCCGTGCTCTTCTTTATAGATGGTCGCCAGGCGTAATTTGGTGCTACGGTCTTGAAGAATTTCCCACTCTAGATCAGCAAGGAGTTTAGTGATGAACACTATGCAATACTAATCTCAGCAACGATGAACTTCTATAGACTCTTTGATTGCACCAAGGACTTTGAATTTTGTAGTAGTATTACAATTATTAGTTTTTATTAATTCATTGCTAATTTATTGATTTTTTAAAATCTATACATTATTTATGTGCATTGCAGTTATGAGCCTGTTAAGCTGCTGCCAGTAAGAATTTCCTTGTTCCGTTGTTGATACAAATGATAATTAAACACGGCTTCTTGTCTCAAAATATTCTGGAGGACACAGAGCTCCATTTCTATATCCTCACCGTCTCAAAAACTTCGGAAAGTTTTGCTTTGTTTACTTCTTTCTATAGACAATAGACAATAGACAATAGGTGCAGGAGGAGGCCATTCAGCCCCTCGAGCCAGCACCGCCATTCAATGTGATCATGGCTGATCATTCTCAATCAGTACCCCGTTCCTGCCTTCTCCCCATACCCCCTGACTCCGCTATCCCTAAGAGCTCTATCTAGCTCTCTCTTGAATGCATTCAGAGAATTGGCCTCCACTGCCTTCTGAGGCAGAGAATTCCACAGATTCACAACTCTCTGACTGAAAACATTTTTCCTCATCTCCGTTCTAAATGGTCTACCCCTTATTCTTAAACTGTGGCCCCTGGTTCTGGACTCCCCCAACATTGGGAACATGTTTCCTGCCTCTAACGTGTCCAACCCCTTAATAATCTATTATGTTTCAATAAGATCCCCTCTCATCCTTCTAAATTCCAGTGTATACAAGCCTAGTCGCGACACGTGGTAAACCAAGGAATGCCTGGGTGGTGAGAAGTTAAAGAACACATTTAATATGACACAGTGTAGATCATTCCCCACGAAGCTTCATTATGTGCTCTTACTCCACCTGCTGCAAACACACGAGATGCATAGACTCAGCACAGCGCAGTGATGGGACCAAGTTACCATTGGCATTTAAACAGAAGACCCCAGCCTCAGTGGAATAGATGATTTGTTTTTGCAGCTTATTTCCGATTGTTGTACTTACAATAAGCTTCTTATTAATGGTGCAGACAATTTAGTCCCAGTGCCTCAGAAATTACATTGTGAGCAAACTTTGTTTTAGGTAACTAACCTAACAACACTCCACCCCCCCCCCTCCCACTTCCTCTTTTCCCTGTGTCTCATAAGAATGCACACCCAGTCCTCCCTTTCCCCTCCCCTCTCCGCCCCCTTCCTGCTTCTGCCTTCACACTTCACACCACTTCTCTCATTATCTACTTACCTCACCGCCTTTTGTCTCTTCATCTCTGGCCCTTGTCTAACCATTTATCGATGTTGTTAAACTGCAAAGGGTGCAGAGAAGATTTACGAGGATGTTGTCATGATTCGAGGTTCCTGAGCCATAGGGAGAGGTTGAGCAGGCAGGGGCTTTATTCCTTGGAGTGCAGGAAGATGAGGGGCGATCTAACAGAGGTGCATAAGATCATTCTTCTTCTTATCGTGTCCACACATACTAGATATTGTGTTTCAGCCAAAACTGAGCACAACTCTTCGCTATATCATTGCTCTCTGCAAGGTCCTCAGCTTTGCATTCGTGCTCCAATAGAGGACATCTCAATAGGTGCTCCATAGTTTGTGGTTCAGTGCCACATATGCAGATGACGTCTTCAGTGTTTATATAACCCCATTTCTTGAGAGTCGCTTTACAATGACCAGTACCAGCTCTCAGTCTGTTGAGGCGTTTCCATTCAGCCCAGCTTGATTTGGCCCCAGGAGGAAGTTCTTCTTTGGCACTTATGGACATGGATGTCGTTGATGGGAGATTGGCTAGTCTCTCTTCCCATAATGCAACTCTAGTACCTTCAGCTTCAGCATTTAGTTCAACTTGTCCTGGACTTTAGCCGACTCTTTGCGGGTTCATGGCTGAATAGGGGATGTCGTACATCGTAAGATCATGAAAGGAATAGATCGGGTAATTGCACAGTCTTTTACCCAGTGTAGGGGAATCAAAAACTATAGGTTTAAGGTGAAGGGGAAAGACTGAATAGGAACCTGAGGGGCAACTTTTTTTTAATGTAAGGGGAGGTAGGTATATGGGATGAGCTGTTGGAAGAGGCAGGTACTATCACAACACTTAAAAAACATTTTGACAGGTACCTGAATCACACAGAGCCAGTTTGCACGCTGTATGATTCTATGACTCTACAATCAACATATCACTTGCCAGGCTCTTACCAACTCTCACCTCTCTTCCAGCTTTCGTCCCCTAAGGACAATCTGTCTGAAGAGGGTCCCTACTCGAAACTTCACCAATTAAAAAAAATCAATGAATGAATGAATGAATGAATGAATGAATAAGTTTATTGGCCAAGTATGTGCATATACAAGGAATGTGCCTTGGTGCTCCGCTCACAAATGACAACACAAACATGCAGTTAACAATTAAGAATAAAGCAGAAACACATCAAAACAATAAGGATACAACATTACGGTCTAAACATGTGGGTGAAAATAAACCAGGGCAAAAAAGAGACTACAGACTTTGGTTATTGAGTAGAACTATCACTCGTGGGGAAAAAAAGCTGTTTTTATGTCTGGCTGTGGCTGCTTTGACAGTCCGGAATTGCCTTCCAGAGGGAAGTGCTTCAAAGAGTTTGTGGCCAGGGTGAGAGGGGTCAGAGATGATCCGATGATCCAATGGCAAAAATTTCCTTTTCTAAACATGATCAACAATACCCATTCATGTGGCAAGTCATGTAACATGGATATTCATTAGAGAAAAATAACTTCAATTAATCTGTGTAACGCATCAACCATTGCAACATGTTTTTTTAACAATGTCAGTTGCACATATCACAAAGGAATAATAAATTATTAAAATGTGCAATATCACTATTCTAAACCAATTACAAATGATGTCGCCACATTGCTCTCCACCATGTTCCCTTTAAATTGAATGGCACTTTGTTTTCAATGCTTGCTTTAAACCCACCAGACCCCCTTGTTGTGTCCATCATTCGCCTATAATACTCTGGGTTCATTACATAATGTGTTATATCACTGTGTAACATATAAATTAAAAGTGTATTGAAGTACTAATAGGAGTAGTAAATATACAATATATCAGAAAATTATACCTGTGTAGGAAGTAACTGCAGATGCTGGTTTAAACCAAAGATAGACACAAAAAGCTGGAGTAATCAGTGGGTCAGACAGCATCTCCGGAGAAAAGCAATAGGAGGTGACGTTTTGGGTCGAGACCCTTCTTCAGACTAAAGGGAGAAGAGTTGATCTGCTGAGTTACTCCAGCTTTTTGCGTCTATCTTCAGAAAATTGTACCTGTCTGGCAACACTCTAGGCCTGAGGGTGCTGGATTATTGGAGTCTTACTGTAATATTCATGCGGTGACTGGATGTAAGTCTCATAACCACATTTTGCAGTTTACGTACACGGCAGCACATCACAGAAACACATTGTCACACTTGCTTTTCTCTTGCAGGTCACAGTCAGAGCCAACACAGCAACCACACACGTGAGTGGCGCGATTATGCCAATTTATCCCAGACGCAACATTTGGAGACGGTGTTGAACATTATTGCAACAACCGCTGCAGATTGAACAGCAGGGTAAAAGCCACCAACATCTGTAATTGTAATTGATTTTATTAGCCAAGTATGATAACAAAACAAGTATGTAAATCATACGAGGAATTTGTTTTGCCATACAGTCATACCAAAAAAGCAACAAACCACGCAACCAAATAAAAATGTAACATAAATGTCCATCACAGCGGCTCCTCCACATTCCTCACTGTGATGGAAGGCAATAAAGTATTATCTTCTTTCCTCCATTTTCTCCCGCGGTCGGGGGAGTCGAACCATCCGAAGTCGGGGCGATCGAAGCTCCCGCAGCCGGCGATCGAAGTTCTCACGTCGGGGAGATCGAAGCTCCCGTGTTCGGGGTGGTCGAAGCTCCTGTGGCTTGGAGCTCCCAAAGCCGGTCCCTAACCAGGGACTGCGAGCTCCACGATGTTAAAGTCTGCAGACTCCCGCAGTTGGAGTTTCCGAGGTCGATCCCTGCATTGTCCTCATTCCATTACCCTACTTCCCACATCCTCCTTTCTCCACAAGCTTCTAATTTGCAAGCTGTATATTCCATAAATAAGCACCTGCTAATCTCTGGCCTCAGCTAACCACAGCTGTCACAGTGGACTGTATCTGCATCAAGGATTGCTGCCTGCACAATGTACGACATATGGTCCCATCAGCTGGACATTAATGGAGTGGAACTCACTGCAGATAAGGTACATTGGGCTGTGCCTCTCAACGATCTATGTGCATGGAGTTGGTGGCCTGCTGCACGCATGGGTAAGCAGACAATCACCACAAAGATGAGACCTCACTTCACCCAAGAGAGAAATTAAATCCATTCTTGGAAGGGGGCCTGACTGTCATCACCCACATCAAACAGTGCAGAGATGTTACAAATACGTTCAGTTCCAGCCTGGACTCTCAGTGATCTCAACACACACTGCAAACCCATCAACTCAAACTGCAATTGGCACTGTGTCTGAGGTACCTGGCAGGAAGGATATCCTCACTGAAGCACTTGATGCATTGATCATCACTGAGGTTCATTTAAAAAATTTGCATCCGGAAAGCCCAGGGCAGGTGCAGCATCCTGCTCTGAATCTTCCGACCTTGTTTAGGAAAAAACTGCAGATGCTGGTTTAAATCAAAGATAGACACAAAATGCTGGAGTAACTCAGCAGGACAGGCAGCATCTCTGGAGAGAAGGAATGGGTGACGTTGTTTCGGGTCGAAACATAGAAACACAGAAAAATAAGTGCAGGAATAGGCCATTTGACCCAATATGTTCCTGCTTTTTCCCCATGTCCCTTGATTCCTTTAGCCCGATGAGCTAAATCTAACTCTCTCTTCAAAACATCCAGTGAATCGGCCTCCACTGCCTTCTGTGGCAAAGAATTCCACAGATTCACAACTCTCTGAATGAAGAAGTTTTTCCTCATCTCAGTCCAAAATGGCCTACCCTTTATTCTTAAACTGTGACCCCTGGTTCTGGACTCCCCCAACATCAGGACCATTTTTCCTGCATCTAGCCTGTCCAATTCTTTAAGAATTTTATATGATTCTATAAGATCCCCTCTCATCCTTCTAAATTCCAGTGAATACAAACAAGTCAATCCATTCTTTCATCATATGTCAGTCCCGCCATCCCGGGAATTAATCTGGTGAACCTACACTGTACTCCCTTAATAGTAATAATGACCTTCCTCAAATTGCACGCAATACTCCAGGTGCTGTCTCACCAGGGCCCTGTACAACTACAGTAGGACCTCCTTGCTCCTAAACTCAAATCCTCTCACAATGAAGGCCAACATGCCATTAGCTTTCTTCACTGCCTGCTGTACTTGCATGCTTACTTTCAGTGACTGATGTACAAGCACACCCTGGTCTCGTTGCACCTCCCCTTTTCCTAATCTGACACCAGTCGAATAATAATTTGCCTTCCTGTTCTTGCCACCAAAGTGGATAACCTCACATTTATCCACATTATACTGTATTTGCCATGCATCTGCCCACTCACCCAACCTATCCAAGTCACCCTACAGCCTTATAGCATCCTCATCGCAGCTCACATTGCCACCCAGCTTTGTGTCATCCGCAAACTTGGAGAAGTCACATTTAATTTCCTCGTCTAAATCGTTTATATATATTGTAAGTAACTGAGGTCCCAGCACTGAGCCTTGCGGCACCCCACTAGTCACTGCCTGCCATTCTGAAAAGGACCCATTAATTGCTGCTCTTTGCTTCCTGTCTGCCAACCAGTTCTCTATCCATGTCAATACCCTACCCCCCCCCCCCTCCCTCCCCCCCCCCCCCCCCATACCATGTGCTCTAATTTTGCACACTAATCTCTTGTGTGGGACCTTGTCAAAGGCTTTTTGTAAGTCCAGATACACCTCATCCACTGGCTCTCCCTTATCCATTCTACTTGTTACATCCTCAAAAAATTCCAGAAGATTAGTCAAGCATGATTTCCCCTTCATAAATCCATGTTGACTTTGACTGACATTGGCTACCCTCCAGTCCACAGGAACTGATGCAGAGTCGAGAGAACATTGGAAAATGATCACCAATGCATCCACGATTTCTAGGGCCACCTCCTTGACTACACTGGGATACAGACCATCAGGCCCTGAGACCCCTCCTCAGCCTTCCTATCTTTCCTTTCACAACTCACCCGAGTGGCTTGTCCTGTCCTGTGTGCATTCTACTCATTCTCCAGGTCATGCTGTGCTTAATTCTGTTTACTATGGAAGTCTTGAAGTTAAGCAAAGTCTATCAGCCTCTCTTTGGAAGTTAGCAGCTTTCAAAGGTTGTCAACTTTCCCGAAGCTCACTAATCTGTTGCGCAAATTAAACAACAACCTGCAGTAATCAATCAACAACTGACCTAAAAGCAGTGTGACGATCATTTAATAATCACCTGTAGAGTTCTTGCCTTCGAGTGCAGGCACGCTTAGCTGCGTAAGATCGTAAATGGTGCTAAGTAGTGAATCAGGTTCCATTTTGATGGCACTGTACCATTCCGGCATTACAAACTGATTGATCCCACGATTTCCACATTGCATTGCTGTCACACATAGAAACATAGAAACATAGAAAATAGGTGCAGGATGAGGCCATTTAGCCCTTTGAGCCAGCATCGCCATTCATTGTGATCATGGCTAATCATCTACAATCAGTAACCTGTGCCTGCCTTCTCTCCATATCCCTTGATTCCACTAGCCCCTAGAGCTCTATCTAACTCTCATTTAAATTCATCCACTGAATTGGCCTCCACTGCCCTCTGTGGCAGAGAATTGCACAAATTCACAATGGGTGAAAAAGTTTCTTCTCACCTCAGTTTTAAATGGCATCCCCTTTATTCTTAGAATGTGGCCCCTGGTTCTGGACTCCCCCAACATTAGGAGCATTTTTCCTGCATCTATCTTGTCCAGTCCTTTTATAATTTTATACGTCTCTATAAGATCCCCTCTCATCCTTCCAAAGTCCAGTGAATACAAGCCTAGTCTTTCCAATCTTTCCTCATATCACAGTCCCGCCATCCCAGGGATTAACCTCGTGAACCTACGCTACACTGCCTCAATAGCAAGGACGTCCTTCCTTAAATTAGGAGACCAAAACTGCACACAATACTCCAGATGTGGTCTCACCAGGGCCCTATACAACTGCAGAAGGACCTCTTTGCTCCTATACTCAAATCCTCTCGTTATGAAGGCCAACATGCCATTAGCTTTCTTCACTGCCTGCTGCACCTGCACGCTTACCTTCAGTGACTGGTGCATAAGGACACCCAGGTCTGTCTCGTTGCACCTCCCCTTTACCTAATCTGACACCATTGAGATACACAAAGGCATCATTTCCAATCTCTGGTCAACTCAACACAAAGTCCAAATGTGTGGGGCTGCATTGCATGCCCTCACAACAAAGAAATGGGAGCTACATGGTCACATTTGTGTACATCTTGGCTTTAAAGCTCTCTACCCTACTTTCAAAATCTTAGTAACATCCTCTATTTTAATCAAAATCCATCTCAACTGACATTTTTATCAGGCTAATATCATTTAAAGTATTTAGATTTAGACAATAGACAATAGACAATAGGTGCAGGAGTAGGCCATTCGGCCCTTCGAGCCAGCACCGCCATTCAATGTGATCATGGCTGATCATTCACAATCAGTACCCCATTCCTGCCTTCTCCCCATACCCCTTGACTCCGCTATCTTTAGGAGCTCTATCTAGCTCTCCCTGTTCCCTGCACCAGCCCCACAGCCATGCAGCCAAGATTTGAGCAGTCTTACACATCAAGGAGCAAAGATCTGCTTACACATGCAGTCCAGAGTTTTATTAGAACATGGGTGCCAGCAATATAACTATTGCTGCTGACTAGTGCGTCACACGCTACATATTCCAGCCTGAGATCAGAGCCAATGGCATAATTGGCCCCAACGTGGCACAATGTAATAATCACCAAAGTGTTCACAGGAAAGCAGGTTTATAAATAAATGATTTGAAGTTTATGAAAATAATATTGTGAACACATTATATGTGATATGTTATCTTACGGGAATATAAAACAGTCCGAAAAGACTCCTATCATCTTAAATGCAGACAATGATCTAATATCTCATAAAATTGACGGTTCTTTTGGAAGAAATAAACCTTGGTTAATTTACAGTGATGAATCGCTGGGAGGCAGCGGGAGAAATAACAGAACTGAAGCTGTTTGCTTGAATGACGGAGGAATACCAGACGTGTTGATTTTCATCTTTCTGGGCTGTCAGAGAGATTTTAGATGAACCTCGCTCACCAGGAGGAAGCAGACAGGGAACATCGTAGCAGTAAGCACGAAGCAATAGAAAACTGTCAGTGTAATATTTAACAGTCTCAAATCATTTTAAACTTCTAGGTACATTGATCACAACCTGATTGAAAAGAAAAGTGAGATCTTCACAGCGGTAAACTAAAATAGGACGATGTATTCAGATTCATCCAATTGAGGTTAAAATCGGAAGTGTGCAGAAACAATTTCAATTAAGTGGGATGAGAGAGCTCTTACTTTCTTTACGCTATATTTTTTTTATTGAATTAAAAAGACTTTGTTGTATGTTTGCCGATTTTATAAAATTTCTGCCACCATCAATTATTATACTCTCAGCAGCAGCTTGTATTATAGACAATAGACAATAGAAAATAGGTGCAGGAGGAGGCCATTTGGCCCTTCGAGCCAGCACCGCCATTCAATGTGATCATGGCTGATCATTCTCAATCAGTACCCCGATCCTGCCTTCTCCCCATACCCCCTGACTCCGCTATCCTTAAGAGCTCTATCTAGCTCTTGTTGTCCAACTGACTCTTTTGATATCACCGCCATATCCCCTATTCTATCTACTATCTAACTATCTACCTCTTTGATGACCCTCGGACTATCCTTGATCGGACTTTTCTGGCTTTACCTTGCACTGAAGGTTATTCCCTTATCATGTATCTGTACACTGTAAATGGATCGATTGTAATCATGTATTGTCTTTCTGCTGTACTTTTCACAGCTTTTCACTGTACCTCGCTCGGTACACGTGACAATAAACTAAACTAGACTAGACTAAACTAAACTAAACTAAGCCAACTTATTGAAAATGTTGAAAGGAATGGCCTACTTGAATGAAAGATAAACATACAATCGTGGAATAGGCTGACAATCATGCACAGTGTTTCCATGGATGTTATGAAGGGGAAATTCTGTCCATCAGTATATGAAAGATATAGAGCTCCCCCTACTGCAGCATTGAGTGAATTTCTTACATTCACACAAGCACGGTGGCAAGATACTGGAGAATGTGAAGACGTATTCATCTTTGCCCACTAATGTCAAATGTATGTTTGCCACGTTGTGTTCAATTCCATTTTGATGCTGAAAGTGTGAAAGGTGAGAGCACAGGTGGCCGTTGCAACCAAGTAGAAATATTTTGAATTATTTCATATTGTACATATTATTGTAAATAATTGAATAAATTATGTTTTTGTTAAAAAAAAAAGAAAAAAAAGAAGACGCATTGTCTCAAAAAGCCATTTAGCTTCATCAAGGACCCACAACACCCTGGCAATACTCTCGTTCCACGCCCGCCATCAGAACGAAGGTACAGTATAGTCTGTGAAGACTGTAATATCCAGATTCAGGAACAGCTTCTGCCCATCAGCCATCAGGCTCCCAAGCACTACGAAATCAAACTAAACTGTGAACCACTAACTGCCTGGATTGCACGGGACTGTAGGCTTTATGTAAGAAGGAACTGCAGATGCTGGTTTAAACCGAAGATAGACACAAAAAGCTGGAGTAACTCAACGGGACAGACAGCATCTCTGGAGAGACGGAACGGGTCGAGACCCTTCCTCAGCTTTGTTCTGTATTTGTTCTGTATTGGTTTTTTAATTTAGTGAACATTTTAGTGGTTCTAATGTTATCAAGCTGTATTTACAAACCAGTATGCAGCTAGAGCAAGTAAGAAATTAATTCGGGACATATGACAATAAAACATTCTTGATTCTTGACGTCATAAAAAAATATGAAGGTGGGTAGACTCCATGACTTGAGGGATCTTCCCCAGGGTATTGGGGGAAGCAATGGAGGAGATTGTTGGGGACCTTGACAGAGAGCTGTGTATCCTCTTTAGCCACGAGTGCCAGAAGACTGGAGACTAAGCTGGAGAATACTCTCCCTTTGTTTCGGAAAGGCAAACAGAGACAAACCAGGAAATTATAGGCCAGTGTGTTTCAGTGGCATGTAAATTATTGGAGAAGAATTTTAGAAGCAGGATCTGCTCATATCTGCAAAGGCATGGACATTAGAGATGGTCCACGTGGCTTTGTGCACAGGAGGTCCTGTTTCATAAATTTGATTGAGGTTTTTGAGGAAGTGATGATTATTTCTCCTGAGAGTAGGGCGATGGATGTTGTCTTCATGGGCAACAGTAAAGCATTTGATAAGATCCTTCATGGTAGGCAGGTCCAGGAGATTCGGTCACGTAGGATTGCAAATTGGTAAATTAGATTCAAAATTGGCTTGGTCACAGAAGACACCATGCAGTGGTAGGGAGGTATTTTCGGAAGAAACTGCAGACGCTGGTTTAAACCGAAGATAGACACAAAAAGCTGGAGTAACTCAATGGGACAGGCAGCATCTCTGGAGAGAAGGAATGGGTGACATTTTTGCATATCTTTCATTCATTGTTCTTTATCTCTCTACATAATCGTCTATATCTCTCGTTTCCCTTTCGCGTAACTTTCAGTCTGAAGAAGGGTCTTGACCCGAAACGTCACCCATTCCTTCTCTCCAGGGATGCTGCCTGTCCCGCTGAGTTACTGCAGCTTTTTGAGTCTATCTTCAGTATTTTCTGATGAATCAATGCCTGTGTATTCCACAAGGATCAGTTGTCTGTGACACACATTCATGGTTCAATGGCTCTTTATTGTCACCTATGTGCAACACAATGAGATTCTTGCACCTGCCACAGATTTGGGCACCATTTCAAAAGTGAAAGAAAAAGTGGAAAGTCCAGTCCACACGTTGGATGTGCTGGTCCCTCTTAGTGTTTGGCAGCTGCTCGCTGAGTCCCTCGTTATTAGATTGCAATGTATTAACCATCCGTAGAGGTTGAACAAACCTCTATTATTTTCTCTTGAGTGTCGGAGGCTGAAGGAAGTGACCTGATACACGTATAGAAAATTATGAGAGGCACAGATAGGGTAGATAGTCAGAGTCTTCTTCCCAGGGTAGAAATGGCAAACATGAGAAGCCATAGGTCTCAGGTGAGAGAGGAAAGATTAAAGAAGATAGAACGCACTGCCAGGGGAGGTGGGAGAAGCAGATACAACAACAACCTTTAAGAAGCATTTAGACAGACAGGGAATAGAGGGATAAAACTATATGCAGGCAGATAGGATTAGTTTAGATCATAATTGAGTTTACTTTAGTTTAGTTTACTTTAGAGAAGGAAGGATATTCTTGGTATTGAGGGCGTGCAGCGTAGGTTCACTAGGTTAATTCCCGGAATGGCGGGACTGTCGTATGTTGAAAGGCTGGAGCAATTAGGCTTGTATACACTGGAATTTAGAAGGATGAAGGGGGATCTTATTGAAACATATAAGATAATTAGGGGATTGGACACATTAGAGGCAGGAAACATGTTCCCAATGTTGGGGGAGTACAGAACAAGAGGCCACAGTTTAAGAATAAGGGGTAGGCCATTTAGAACGGAGATGAGGAAGAACTTTTTCAGTCAGAGAGTGGTGAAGGTGTGGAATTCTCTGCCTCAGAAGGCAGTGGAGGCCAGTTCGTTGGATGCTTTCAAGAGAGAGCTGGATAGAGCTCTTAAGGATAGCGGAGTGAGGGGGTATGGGGAGAAGGCAGGAACGGGGTACTGATTGAGAGTGATCAGCCATGATCGCATTGAATGGCGGTGCTGGCTCGAAAGGCTGAATGGCCTACTCCTGCACCTATTGTCTATTGTCTATTGAGATGCAGCATGGAAACAGACCCTTTAGCCCGCAGAGTCCGTGCCGACCAATAATTACCTGCACACTATTTCTATGTTATCCCAGTTTCACATCCTACACACTAGGGACAATTTACAGGAGGCAATTAACCCACAAACATGCTCATCTTCAGAATGTTGGAGGAAACTGTGGCACCCTGAGAAAAACCACGTGGTCACAGGGAGAACGTACAAACTCCGTAGAGCGAGCAACTGTAGTCAGGATTGAACCCGGGTCTCGGGTGCTGTGAGGCAACAACTCTACCACTGCGCTACCCAGCCACCCCCTGCTCCTGTGCCGCACATTGCCAAATCTATGTTCCATGTAAATCATTGTCACATGGCATAATTTCAGAAACTTCATTTTTATTCTTCAAAGAGTCGTGAATGTTTAAAAAACAATCTGTCCATACTAGGATTCAAGACCGTTAATGAGTTGCTTCCAATCTGTTCTTATTTTAATTTTATTTCCTTGATGAAATTCATTCAAGACAAACAAAAAATGTTGGAAAAACCAAGGTCAGTCTGTACGGAGTTTGCACATTCTCCCTGTGACCAAGGGGGTTTAACTCCGGGTGCTCCGGTTTCCTCCCTCATTCCAAAGACGTGCGGGTTTGTAGGCTAATTAGCTTCTGTAAATTGTCCCTAGTGTTTAAGATAGAACTAATGTCTGGATGATCGATGGTCGGCACGGACTCAGTGGGCCGGAGGGCCTGTTTCCATGCTGTATCTTTAAACTAAACTAAAATCTAAATTAAACAAAATTTAAAAGGCATCATCACTGATCTGGAATCAAACAGCTTTGAAGATGTATCTATACTACAATAAATACAATAAATACAATAAATACAATAAATACAATACAATACAATACAATACAATACAATACAATACAATACAATACAATATATCATATCATATCATATCACATATATACAGCCGGAAACAGGCCTTTTCGGCCCACCAAGTCCGTGCCGCCCAGCGATCCCCGCACATTAACACTATCCTACACCCAGTAGGGACAATTTTTACCTTTACCCAGCCAATTAACCTACATTTATTGTCATTGTACAGGGGTACAACGAGATTGGGAATGCGCCTCCCATACGATGCAATAAATTACTTAGCTAGTCAGTATTAATTTAAACAACCCAATGAAACAAATTAGAACAGTTTTAAAACAGAGTAAAGTGCAAGTAGATCTGTGCCGGTTCACTGTGCGATGTGACCATCCGGCTCAGCAGGACCGGTTCATAGCACCTTTGGCCCTGGGGATGAAGCTGTTCCTGAGTCTGGAGGTGCGGGCGTAGAAGGCCTTGTACACTATTTAACCATGGCGTAAAGTGCCTTTAATGTAAGACAAAGGCAAAAAGCTGCCACCAGCAAAGAAATGCAGTGGTTATAGTTTCTGATGACGTGGAGACCAGCCACCGCAGAATGATGAATTAGGGAAAAGGTTTCCAACGTTGAAAATCTAAGCAGGAGTCGAGCATATTCTGGGAATCCACAACCGAGCCCTTACCTTCCAGGCAACATGCATTCATAGATCAAAATGTGTGTCATTCAGTTCATCTAGCTTCTGCAAGACATAATTTATCAGTTGTCCCACTTTTTCTTAAGGTTACTAGCTTGCAATATGATCCTTCAGCAAATTATTGGTGAAAGTTCTCTTGAAATTTCAAGCTAATTTTCCCGTTCAGCTGCTGACTGTCTTGCTGTATATTTCCAGAATTCTGGAATGTTGTATGTGTGTATGTTGGGTCCTGATCACCAAATAGAACAGAGCTGTACCGTGCTAGAATTGGCCCTCTGCACCACAATATCCATGCTGAACACAATGCCAAGTTAAACTAATCTTCACCGCCTGCACGTGATCAATATCCCTCCATTCTCTGTATATCCATATGCCTATCCAAAAGCCACTACCAAAGGTTAATAAGGTCATAAGTGATAGGAGCAGAATTAGGCCATTCAGATGATCTGTCTCTCCCTCCAAACCCAATTCTCCTGCCTTCTCCCCATAACCCCTGACACCCGCGCTAATCAAGAATCTATCTACCTCTGCCTGAAAAATATCCATTGATTTAGCCTCCACAGCCTTTTGTAGCAATGAATTTCACGGATTCGTCACGCTCTGACTGAAGAAATTCCTCCTCATCTCCTTCCTTAAGGAACGTCCTTTAATTCTGAAGCTATGACCTTTGGTCCAAGACTCTCCCACTAGTGGAAACATCCTCTCCACATCCACTCTATCCAGGCCTTCCACTATTCGTATCTGCCTCCACCATCACCACCCCTGGCAGCATGTTCTAGTCACCCATGGCTCTCTGCCCAAAAAACCTGTGCAACACATCTCCTTTAATCTTTGCCCCTCTCAACTTAAAGTAGCGCCCTCTAGTCTTTGCCATTTCCACCGTAGGAAAAAGGTTCATATGTGTCAAATGCAAACAGTAAAATTATGAATGCACCTTTTGCACTTAAATAATTGATATATAAGAATGAATAGCTATGTTTTTACTTTAAGAATATATGACTGCATTTAATATTTCAATGGAGTCAATGATTGCCATTAACCATTTCGCCTATTAATCTTATTAATGGCATGCTTGAATTTGCATTCAGAGGCAACATTTACCTGCTACGACATAATTGCGTTTTAACATGGAATTATGATTACCAAACTGGTTATTAATTATGGGAGAAGCTGATTCCCAGGGAGCAAAGCTAATAAAACATTCAATACATAATACTCATCATCCTATTACAAGAAAAGTAATCATATTTATGGCTCCCAACAATACAAATTAGATGGCAGTGAAAGGTATTAATTTTTATTTTAATGTTAATTTTCAATCAAACAAATTAACAAAATTGGAACAAAATTCCCTGAGGTTAAAGTAATGGACTAGCAATAAACCGATTGCTCTGGTGATTTGATTTAATAGTAACGGTACTTCATGCAAAAGTTGCGCTCTATCAAGTCACTTTAGGATTCTTCCATTATTTTGGGCAAATAATCCAATTCATTCAAGTATCTTGATGTTTTTTGTTTTTCTTTCACTGCTTTTGTAACATTTTCATACACTGTGCTGTTACTCTGATTTTTTTTTTTTTAATTGCACTGGGCATGCAGGGGAACTTGTGTTTCTCAATGTGAACAAGCAACCAGCACAGAGAAAGAATCGTTCTTCCAGTGTTGGCAGCCATTAATAACATGGGATAATTGGAACCAAGACTCCTTAGATTGTGTGCTATTAAAACTATATCTAAATTCCACAGCAATGTAGCTCAGCCCCAACACAATAAATCATTGTAGTCACCTTGAGTGGACATTCTTAACTCTAATTAGTGTAAGGCCATTTTTATGGCCAGGTTTTTGCCCATTTAAGGTTGGTTTGAAACGAGCCAACTTCATTTCAATTACAACCTCACAGCTTTTCAGGAGAGCAACACAACTTCCAAGCAGCAGTTGCTATCGAATACGCTTTGTCAGCTCTTTTTCCTCATATCAATATGAGAAGCAAAAACAATTAAGCCGAGTGAATCACTCTGTCAGTAAGAGCTCCCTTGAGTGGAAAGAAAGGAAAATCATCCAGGGTTCCCAATGGCGACAATTCTTCAGTGACTTCCTTCCGTCAAAGATATCAGCAGGGACACAGCCTGCATAGCACAATGGCATCAAGTACTGCACTGGAGAACTGAGCCCAAAATCTGCTCTGGGAGTGTGTAGGATGGAACTGCAGATGCTGGTTTACACCGACGATAGTCACAAAATGCAGGAGTAACTCAGCGGGTCAGGCAGCATCTCCGGAGAAAAGGAATGGGTGACGTTTTGGGTTGGAACCCTTCAACAGACTGAGAGTCAGAGGAGAGGGAAATGAGATATGGAAGGGTACATGTTCTTACATGTTCTTTACATGTTCTGTCCCACTGAGTTCACAAATTCACAGGTTCACAAGTTATAGGAGTAGAATTAGGCCATTCTGCCCAATGAGTCTACTCCACCATTCAATCATGGCTGATCTCTGCCTCCTAATCCCATTTTCCTGCCTTCTCCCCATAACCCTTGACACCCGCTCCAATCAAGAACTTGTCTATCTCTGCCTTAGAAATATCCACTGACTTGGTTCCACAGATTAACTACCCTCTGACTAAAGAGGTCCCTCCTCACCTCCTTTTTTAAAAGAGCGCCCTTTAATTCTGAGGCAATGACCTCTGGTCCGAGACTCTCCCAACCATGGAAAAAACCTTTCCACATCCACTCTATCTATGCCTTTCATTATTCTGTAAGTTTCAATGAGGTCCCCCCTCTACCTTCTAAACTCCAGCGAGTACAGGCCCAGTGCTGCCACACACTCATCATATGCTAACCCACTCATTCCTGGAGTCATTCTTGTAAACCTCCTCTGGACCCTCTCCAGATAGACATATCATTCCTCAGATATGGGGCCCAAATTTGCTCATAGTACTCCAAATGCCGCCTGACCAACGCATTATAGAGCCTCAGCATTACATCTCTGTTTTTGTATTCCAGTCCTCTAGATATAAATGCTAGCATTGAGTTTGCCTTCCTTACTACCGATTTGACTTCAGCATTTTGTGTCTATCTGCACTGCGAGTATTTAGTTTAGTTTAGTTTAGAGATACAGTGCGGAAACAGGCCCTTCCGCCCACTGAGTCCACACTGACCAGTGATCAGCGCACATTAACACTCTCCCACACACACTAGAGACAATATTTTACATTTATACCAAGCCAATTAACTTACAAATGTCTTTGGAGTGTGGGAGGAAACCGAAGATCTTGGAGAAAACCCACCCAGGTCACGGGGAGAACGTACCCATTCAGGGCCCTTAGTCAGTATCGAACCCGGGTCTCTGGTGCTGCAAGCGCTGTAAGGCAGCAACTCTACCACTGCGCCACCGAGCCGCACTAACAAAGTGTTAGGGTGTTAGAGTGGAGACCTTTGATGAGATGTCAAAGAAAGGCTCCACCCAGGATAATGTACCTTGGTCTTCTGGCCAATATTTAACTCCCAATAACATTACCGAAACAGCTTTTTGGGGAGTGGTACCATGTTAATGTTTGTAGAACCTTGATAGACCCAAATTTTCTGTATTGTCATTAATCACAATTCAAAGGAAGTCCTGTAAGGATTTTGGAACTTTGCAAGATGCTATCTAAACGCAAGTCATCTGTTCCAATGCCCGGGGACCATTGCAGTCTCTAGTACACTGTTCTTATGATTGCATTATTGGTTAACACTTTGCATTTCGGCTCGTGCATAAGTACAGCTATTAAAATTGCTTTCCTATAGGCACACTGGCATCTTAGAATAACAATCCCACAACACAAGGATCTTACACCTCTGGCAATCCCAAAGTAAAATAGGATTCACCAAACTCGGACACACTCAAGGCTCATGTTGCTTGTTTAACATGGACATACAAGAACTCTTAGTTTTTGACCTAAATGTCTGACTTAGCGGGGGGGTTTATTTGGGAAGTTCGTTTCTTTGTATGCTCTGCAGTTCTAACGCGCTGTGTTTGAGATCCGTTGTCAGGGAGGATACCTAGCTGGAAGCCAAACAAATTAACAGGTTTTTCTGTAAACCCATAAGGCTATAAGCACGTAAGGAATTGCAGCTGGTCAGATGGTGTTCAGAGGTAAGCCCCAAGCTTTGTGGTGCATGGAGTCCAATCTTAATTGAGCGCTGGAAGATGTATGTACTCGCCAATCCCCAGAAGCGGTTTGTAGAGGTCAACAATCCACACTCTGGAGTTGATAACAAGGTGGTGTAATGGAGCCAGACACAGACCCAATGCTGACCACAGAGTAATGAAACGTTACCCTCTCCCGGGCCATCTATTCATATTCAATGGGGGGTGAATTTGGATCAGGATTGTGCCTGTTGTCAAATAAGCAGGGAGGGTCAGTGGCCTGATGCAATGCCGGTCCTCTTTGTCCATCAGAACTGCTGGAAAGGCACTTTATCGGCCAGGACAAACTGGGAGAACAGGTTACATTTGAGGCCCCACGGTCTGCCTGTGTTGTTTACACAGTCTCACCTTCTGCTACCAATGGTACCCAGAAACTTCATTATCACACCATTACCGCAACATTTACCCTCTGTCACCATCCCATCATGAACCTCAGAAGTAGATAGGATGGAAGGTGTGTTCAGTTTAGTTTTAGAGTTAGAGATACAGTGTGGAAAGAGGCCCATTGGCCCTGCAGGTCCGCACCGACCAGCGATCATCCGTACACTAGTTCTACCCTACACTCTACGGACAACTTGCAGAAGCCAATTAACATATAACCCGGCATGTCTTTGGAATTGGGAGGAAACCGGAGCACCCAGAGAAAACCCACACAGTCACAGGGAGAAGGATCAAACTCCATACAGCCAGCACCCGTAGTCAGGATCGAACCCGGGTTCCTGCCGCTGTTAGGCAGCAACTCTACTGCTGCGCCACCGTGCCTTCCTTAAAGTTGGGTTTGAGATTTATAGTTTAACAACTCTCGCAACCCAGGTACACATTTTTATGGTTAAAATAACAGCAGTAATATCATTGCTGGGATGGACAAGTAAGTGAAAGTCTTTTAATTTTTTTTCCCCATAAAATTCTGTAGGAGGGCAATTAAAAGGGGTGAACGGGAAGCTGGACAAATCCAGCAGTGTCAGCAAGTACCAGAATGGAGATAGACACAAAATGCTGGAGCAACTCAGCTGGACAGGCAGCATCTCTGGAGAAAAGGAATGGGTGACGTTTTGGGTGGAGACCCTTCTTCAGACTCAACCCCAAACGCCACCTATTCCTTTTCTCCAGAGATGCTGCCTGACCCCGTTGAGTTACTCCAGCGTTTTGTGCCTATCTTCAGTGTAAACAAGCATCGGCAGTTCCTTTCTACACAAGTACCAGGATGGAGCAGATATCTCTCAGCAGTGCACGGAAGTCAAGATTTATTTATGTTGCACCACAGCCCTTTGTCAATAGGACTATGAGGATCTGAGTTTGTCTGTCAGGCTTTTGTTATCAAGGTTAGAGGAGTGTATAGATTATGCAAATTGTTTTGTTTGTTGACTGCACGCTGCCTGCACTTTAATTTATGTTTACGTGTTTACACTGCGACTGATGATAATGCCTTTATCATGTCCCACTGACATATTGGTTAACTTGTATTAATATGATCTACTCTGGACAAGTTGCTTGATTTACATTTTTCCTTCGACACAAGGCAGGTTAAATTGGATGGTCTCTGATGATTAGTGAAGGCGTCACAAAGCGTGAATTACCTGCGATCATTCGCCCTGATGCATACCCAATTAGTGCAGCCAGCTGATTTCAAATTTAACCTTCAGCCAGCATTAAATATGCTGCTGATTGGCTTCACATCGATTCAAGGGCTGAGTTTTGTGTGTAGCCAACGCCAGTCAAAGGCTAACCTGCAGTCCTTAAATCAGTGCACGTCATGAATGCAATACAAAATGTGTAGGAAGGAACTGCAGATGCTGGGTTACACCAAAGATTGATACAAAATGCTGGAGTAGGCAGCATCTCTGGAGAAAAGGTTTAGGTGATGTTTCAGATTGAGTCTGAAGAAGGATCTTGACCTGAAACATCACCTTTTCCTTTTCTCCAGAGATGCTGCCTGACCTGCTGAGTTACTCCAGCATTTTGTGTCCATCCGTGAGCGCAGGCTCGGCGATCGTTTCGCTCAACACTTTCGCTCAGTCAGCCTTAACCAACCTGATCTCCCGGTGGCTGAGCACTTCAACTCCCCCTCCCAATCCCAGTCTGACCTTTCTGTCATGGGCCTCCTCCAGTGCCATAGTGAGACCCACCGGAAATTGTAGGAACAGCACCTCATATTTCGCTTGGGCAGCTTGCAGCCCAGCAGTATGAACATTGACTTCTCCAACTTTAGATAGTTCCTCTGTCCCTCTCTTCCCCTCCCCCTTCCCAGTTCTCCCTCTTTCTTCCTGTCTCCACCTTTATCCTTCCTTTGTCCCGCCCCCCTGACATCAGTCTGAAGAAGGGTCTCGACCCGAAACGTCACCCATTCCTTCTCTCCTGAAATGCTGCCTGACCTGCTGAGTTACTCCAGCATTTTGTGAATAAATCAGGTCATTGCAGAGGTGACTGGGAATTGCGGAAAGACTCCCTTCATTCAACAAGAGAGGGTGTTTCCTGACACTCAATTGGAAATCTTGGTAAATGAATGGCAGAGAAAGAGAGATGTCCAGTACTGTATCCACAATTGATGCTCCAGACATACATGGAGAAGTTAGTGGGGAAGAGAGTGCCCTGGAGATGATTTCTAGGAATCGAATGCTGAAAGCTTGCATTCAGCACATAGGTTCAATTACCTCATGCCCGTGCCCACGTTTAGTGGCACCACGTTACCAACATGCCCCTGCCAACTACTATCAAGGCAGGAATGGAAACCAGATCCACAAGACCCTGAAGAAGGCAGGATACTGAAAATATGTTGATAAGATGTTTAAGAAACCGCAGTGGATACATTCACGCCTTTCTGGTCCGAAACGTGTTACGCTAAATTGTGCTAGGTTCAAAACAATAGGCAGGCCACCGTAAAAACACGTGACAGTTCTACCTCACCACATTATTGGAGCAATGCGATGGCTTTAAAAAGCTGATTTATTAAAATATTCAGATAAAAACAGAAAACTGGAAACTGTATGGCTCTGTGACTAAACACTCAGCAGTTTGGAGTGACACGGTGGCACAGCTAGCAGACCCACTGCCTCACAGCTCCAGCAACCCAGTGCTGTCTGTGTGGAGACTGCACGTTCTCTCTGTGACCACACTCACCTCCTCCAGATACTCAGGTTTTCTCCCGAGAAGGTATCATTGGTTGATACGTTAGGTAACAGAGTAACCTGCTCCTGTGGTCCGAACACATAGATGTGTGATGGAATCTGTGGAGGGTGGGAAGTCATTGAGTCAGGAATGCATGGAGGAAGTTATAGGGAATTGATGTGGGATTGGTGCCAAATGGGTGCTTGATGGTCAGCGTGGACTCAATAGGTCTTTGGGCTTGTTTCAATGCTGCAAATAAAGTCAGACAATGTCTATGGATGGAATTGCAGAATTAATGATCCAGGTAAAAGGCCCTTCATTAGACCTTCATAAGATTGCCGTCTGAACTGAAGAACGTTAATTATGAGATATTGGCTAAACTAGAGTTATTTTGTCAGAACTAAGATGGTTTCATGGACAGGTAATCAGGAATGTGTAAAATGATCAAAGGTCTGCAGAGGGTGAACAGAAGTAACTAATATTCCTTGGCAGAAAGGTGAACAATAAAGGAGCATAGATTTATTGTGTTGATAAAAAGATTAGATCTGAAGATATGTTGTTTCACCTGAAGATGAAACTTACTGCCTTATGATGTACCTGAATCAGTTCCTGAAATGCTGACATTTGCAGGCTACAGGCAAACAGTGAAAAACTATAAGACAAAGTTTTAAATTATTAGTCTATTTTTTCTATGGTGTGTGAGTGTTGTTGGCAAAGCCAGCATTTACCCATTCTGAAATAGCTTTGAACTTTGTGGCTTAACAGTCACTTCAGAGGCCAATGACACTGCTGTACGTCTGGAGCGGAACACAGCAATGCATTGCTTAAGATAGACACAAAAAGCTGGAGTAACTCAGAGGGACAGGCAGCGTCTCTGGGTTTCGGGTCTCAAAACCCTTGGTCTCGACCCGAAAAGTCACCCATCGCTTCTCTCCAGAGATGCTGCCTGTCCCGCTGAGTTACTCCAGCTTTCTGTGTCTATCTTCGGATTAAACCAGCACCTGCAGTGCCTTCTTACACACTGCAGTGCTACACAATGCATTGCTCCACACTGCAGTGCAATGTTCCACACTGCAGTGCTACACAATGCATTGTTTAACACAGGTTCGCTCCACTCTCTGTGCACCCTGGCTAAAACAGTTAAAGAAAAAACAAAAAAACTGGAAATCTGAAATGAAAACAAAGGGCTGTTTTTATCCTGACCTCCAGTACTGCTTGTGTCAGGTTTGCACATTCTCCCTGTTACTATGTGGGTTTCCTCCATCACTGTGATCTGCGTGTGTCCAGTGAATGACTGGATGCGATAGGTCTACAGACGGAGGAGAGGGAGAGACGAGCACAGGCACCAAATGTGAAAGTGAAGCAGCAGACGAGGTCGGCTGCAGTGGATCGAGATGAGAATTCAGGAGAAGGCGGTGAAAACTTTGGCGCATCGACAGGCAGGCCGCAGAGGCTGATCCGCATGCAAGAAGCTGAGAGTGAACCTGACCTTGGCCTTCATAAGCCAAGCAGCCCAGGGTCATGTGCGAAGTTGTACTTAAGTTGCAAGAGGTCGGTTGTCTCATTGAGAGTGTCCTGGTGAAACAGAGTCTGCATGGACATTGCTCCTCAGACAAGGTGGCTGAGCAGGACAGGACCCTGTAAACATCACGCAGGTAAGGTCACAGAGATAAGCTGCTCTATCCCTCCTTCCACCTCATCCCTTCAAAGCCCCTGATGCCTCTGTCTCCAATGTCCTTCCCTGTCCCAGATGACTCTATGGAGCAGACACACGAGACAATGTTGATTACAGAAAAATCACTCAGGGTGCAGGAAATGCTTAGGTACAGATTAGAGTACAAGTGTCCATGGAGTAACCTATTGAATGTTGGGTCTTTTAAGTAGCGCAGTTTCAACTTGTTACGTCTGTGGTGGATTCAGAGGGTGATTCACGGTAATGTGGGGAGAATATAAAATGGGATTAGTGCAGGATTATTGTAAACTAGACCAAGTGGATCTGTTGGGCCCAAACCTACATTGGTGCAGCACCCTCTCCTCTCCCCTCCCCTCTCCCCACTCCCCCTCCCCCCTCCCCTTCCCCTTCCCCTCCCCTCCCCTCCCCTCCCCTCCCCCTCCCCCTTCCCCCTCCCCCCCTCCCCCCCTCCTCTCCCCTCCCTCCTCCCCTCCTCCTCCCTCCACCACCCTCCCCTCCCCCTCCCCCCTCCCTCTCTCCCTCCTCCCCACTCTCTCCCACCTCCCTCCTCCTGTCCCCCTCCTCCCTCCCCTCCCCCTTCCCCTCCCCCCCCCACTCCATCCCCCTCAACCCCCCTCTCCTGACATCAGTCTGAACAAGGGTCTCAACCTGAAACGTCACCCATTCCTTCTCTCCCGAGATGCTGCCTGACCAGCTGAGTTACTCCAGCATTTTGTGTCTACATTCGATCTAAACCAGCATCTGCAGTTTTTTTTCTTACATGACTATGACTCTGGTGATTTTCAGGTCAACTAGGGTTGAAAATCATGCTGGAGATTAATTATGGCATTACACTTTTTTTAATATCATTTGGGGAAAATCAGGGTTCAGTTTCTTTGGCAAGTGGGAGAAACGACTAAGACAAATTATTGCATAATGTTCCCCTCTCCTGAAAGAAGACAAAAGTGCAGACTTTTAAAAACTGGCCTCCTTAATTAGGCTGGAATAAACTGAAAGAAGAAAATTGAATTTTTCTGATGCCTGAAAGAGCAAGTCATAGGGACTAATAAGTCACAGTCACTGGCTCTTTGAAACAAATGAGTCATCGAGACTAATAATAGCTAACATTCAGCCCGAGATAGTTCCTCATTAAAAACAATAGCATCGACAATGGAAGACAACACAACATTGCACTTTGTGAGGTAAAAACAAATAAGCACAATCTCCACCAATGTGTCCGTTGAGAAAATGAATGTATTGTTTACAGAGAGTGCGTAAAATTCCCACAGCATCCTTAGCTGTAGATGTTAATTTACTGTCACGGGTGATAAATGAGATGGCTTTCTCCTTTAAATCTGGAGGATATCAGTTCACCCTAACTAAACCTACACTCGTGTTTAAAGTCAAGGTTTATCCTTTGTTGGCCACTCTAGAGCAGTGGGATACTCGAGTTAGCCTCCATTTCCTTTGGCTAATGTGAACTTCAGTTGGCAATCGTGATATTCAGTATAATGAAGTGACCCCTGCTGGCCAACATGTACTTGAGCTAAAGACAGGGAAATACCAAACTGTTGCACACCATGGTCAAAAGGCGACACGGTGGCGCAGCGGTAGAGTTGCTGCCTTACAGCGAATGCAGCGCAGGAGACTCAGGTTCGATCCTGACTACGGGCGCCGTCTGTACGGAGTTTGTACATTCTCCCCGTGACCTGCGTGGGTTTTCTCCGAGATCTTCGGTTTCCTCCCACAGTCCAAAGACGTACAGGTATGTAGGTTAATTGACTGGGTAATATGTAAAAAATTGTCCCTTGTGTGTGTAGGATAGTGTTAATGTGCGGGGATCACTGGGTGGCACGGACTCGGTGGGCCGAAGGGCCTGTTTCCGCCCTGTATCTCTAAAGAAAATGATCTGCGAAACACCCATCCAAACCCACGCATGGCTTGATTTGCTATCTGTGGATCCATTCAGTCCAGCCCATCTTGCCAGTACTGGCTTTTTGAAACAAACTGCAGGAACAGCTAAAAGCCAACGCCAAGATTGCACTTAACAAATTATACTCAGTTGTCAACTCTCTCAAGACAGCAAATGCTGATGCCCTGTTCATCATTGCTGGTGACTTCAATCAAGCTCACTCCAGGAAAGTGCTTCCCCCATAGTATCAGTATGTTCACTGCCCCATGCAGGGTGTGATCACTCTTGATCAATGCCGCACCACCATTAGTTCCTACCTACACATTTCGTCTGCTCCACTGCAAAATCTCCACTTCAAACTCTACTTTGAAGTTCTCCTCCTCTGTCTGACGAGAGTTCGACAACATCCTCTCTCGCTGTTCCTACATCATCGTCTATATCTCTCGTTTCCCTTTTCCCTGACTAGTCTGAAGAAGGGTTTCGACCCAAAACGTCACCTATTGCTTCTCTCCTGAGATGCTGCCTGTCCCGCTGAGTTACTCCAGTTTTTTGTGTCTATCTTCGGTTTAAACCAGTTCCTTCCTACACATCAAGAACGCCCATTGCTTCATCCTTCACCTTCATTTCGGCCGCTGTTGGCCCTGCACCTTACAGAGAGAGACTGAAAACCACAGCTCCAATGGAAAGAGTATTACAGCAGTGGTCTGTGGAGGCTGAAGGGCTACTTCAGGACTGTCCTGAGTTCGAGACCACTGCATCCAGCCTAAATAAGTATACAGATGCTCCCCGACTTACGATGCTTCGACTTACAATATTTCGACTTTGCGATGGTGCAAACGGCAGGGACTCATAGCGAGGCGCAGCTCGCTTCCGGCCATGTGATCGCGTGTATTCAATGCATTTCGATTTACGATATTTTCGGTTTCCGATGGGTTTCTCGGAACGTGACCCCATCATAAGTTGCGGAGCACCTGTACCTCATTCATCACCGGTTTCAACAGGAAATGCATTGATGACTACATTCCAACAAAGACAATTAGGATCTATCCCAACCAGAAACCTCGGATGAACTGGTAGGCTCACTATCTGCTAAAGTCAAGTTCCTAAGTGTTCAAGAAAGATGATCCCACTCTGTAGAAGAAGGCCAAGTAAGTTTTCCACAAGGGTATCAGGAATGCCAAGGGAAACGTTCAAAATAAATTGGAAACTTAATATTAATCAAGTGGATGCCAGGCAATTGTTGCAGGGGGCAGAATCCCATCATGGGTTACAAGCTGAAGTTGGGAGCGATATCTGGCCATGAGCTTAACACCAGTTTTGAACAGAGGATCTGACGTGGGCAACGCACATTGCCGCACTGGTGGGTAAGGCTAAGCAGCGCCTTTACCACCTTAGACAACTGAGGAAATTCAGAGTGTCGCTGAGGATCCTTCATTGCTTCTACTCTGGGGCTGTAGAGAGCATCCTGTCCGGCAACATTACAGTCTGGTTTGGGAACAGCTCTGCCCAGGACAGGATGGCCCTGCAGAGAGTAGTGCGTTCGGCAGAACGCACCATGGGAACTACACTCGTCCCCCTGCAGGACCTATACATCAGGAGGTGCAGATCCAGAGCAAGCAAGACCATGAGGGACCCCTGCCACCCCAGTAACGGACTGTTCCAGATGCTACGATCAGGCAAACGCCTCCGCTGTCACGCTGTGAAAACGGAGAGGATGAGACGGAGCTTCTTCCCACAGGCCATCAGGACTGTCAACTTTTATAACCCCAGAGACTAAATTTTTGTCGACACTTTTTGTGCTATGTTTAGTAACTTATTAACTTTATTTATATGCTGTAACTGTAATTCTTTTTGTGCACAACCCGCAGGCATTGCCACTTTCATTTCACTGCACATCGAGTACGTGTATGTGACAAATAAATTTGACTTGACTTGACTTGACTTGACAAGCTAAGTTCCGCCAGCTTCCATCTCCTGCTGTCTCTGTCCCATGCATCTGGGTGGCAGAAATCAAATCTGCTTTCATGAGAATAAACTCTCAGAACTCTCAACGGCCCAGATGTTGTGTCAGAAGGGACTGCAGATGCTGGTTTAAAGCAAAAATAGACACAAAAAGCTGGAGTAACTGAACGCAACAAAAGCTTTTCACTGTACCTCAGTGCACGTGGCAATAAACTAAACTGAAACTGAACTGGGTTTGACAGCATCTCTGGAGAAAAGGAATAGATGACATTTGGGGTCGAGACCCCGAAGAGTCAGACGAAGGGTCTTGACCCGCTGAGTTACTCCAGCTGTTTGTGTCTATCTTCGGCCCAGATGGTGCCCCTGGATGGAGTCTGAAATTGTAAACTAATCAACGGAGTTAACACACTCCTTACCAATATGTTCAACCTCCACTTCAATATGCACACACCCACTCACACTCAAATGCCAGCCCATGTGTGAATGTTAATACCCATAGAGCAGACCCTGGTCGGCAGTCATCTGTCATCTTGGTCCCACTTGCCTATGGATCAGAGCCATGGTCCACCAAGTCCATACGTAGCTGGTGTGTAACAACAACCCCGTGTTAAAGGAAACTATACACAGGCAGCTCACAATCCTTTTGCAACATTGGCAAAAATAGAACAATTATATTCGGTTGTCTCGTCTAAATCATTGATGTATATTGTCATGAGTTGGGGCACAATCGCTGGTCCTGCGGTATCCCACCCAGCACTGCCCGTCACACTGAGGACATCTCATTTATTCCTACTCTCTGTTTTGTGTCTGTCAACCGATTTTTGTGTCATGCAGTAAATGATCCCCATCTCATGGAATTCAATTTTACACAATAACTTCTTATGTGGGACTTCATCAAAGGCCAGCCGAAAATCCAAATACACCATATTCACTAGCTCTCCATTGCCATTCTATCAGTTAACGCTTAAAACATCTCCAGTCAGTTTATCAAATGTAATGTTCCTATTATATATCTATGTTGACTTTGTCTCATTGCACTTATACTCTCCTGGTGTCCTGTTATCATAACCTCTGCTGAGAATCCCTGTAATCTGAGCTGTTTGATCATTGCAACCTGAGGTGTCTGAGCCTGCCTTTCACATGGGGTGACCAATGTTTGCCAGATCTCCACTGGGTTTTGACAGAACAATGGCCACCTATCCATCTACAGCCAGGTATGTCGTTTGTATTGTGCTCTGATCATGCCCGGAGATTTATCCTTGCCTCCTTTTACTTCTCATCCACGTGGTGGCAGACTTTAACAACGGCATCAGCTTCAATTTGTATGTTAATGATAAACAGCTCTACCTCATTGCCACCTTTCTCAGCAACCCCCAGTGCATCCACATTGTCCAACATCCATATCTGGATAAGCCTCATGTAGCTCAGTGCCAGTTTCCTTTACTGATAAGTGATAACACTCCTGTGAAGAACGTTAGGACAATTTACTATCTTGAAACCACTGACCTCCCATTCCCACCCTGCCCTTTCTATCCTGGGCCTCCTTCACTGTCAGAGTGAGGCCCAACACAAATTGGAGGAACAGCACCTCATATTTCGCTTGGGCAGCTTACAGCCAAGCGGTCTGAATATTGATTTCTCTAACCAAGTAACCCTCACTTTCCCTCTCTCTCCAACCCTCTCCCACCCTAGTTCTCCGACTAGTTTCACTGTCCTCCTGATTAATTTTACTGATTATTGTTGCATCGTTGTCACCTTCCTCTCAGCTAACAATGAACCATTCTACATTTCCTTGATCCTCGCCTGCTTTGATCTGTTGTTTTCACATCTTACCTCTACATATCTCTCCCTCTCCCCTGACTCTCAATCTGAAGAAGGGTCCCAGCCCGACACGTCACCCTTTCCTTCTCTCCAGAGATGCTGCCTGTCCCGGCTGAATTGCTCCAGCATTTTGTGTCTATCTTCGGTGTGAACCAGCATCTGCAGTTCCTTTCTAACCTGAATCCACGCTGCCACTTTTGCATGTGTAATTTTTAATTGTGTGAATGGCAGATGCTCAGATACGCCTTCAAAATATAGAAAACATAGAAAAATAGAGGAAATTCCGATGTCCTTAATATTCGTGGACTTATCCGGCCGGGAGTGTGGTCTTTCGACGAGTTTTGTTTTGGGTGATTTCATATCCTTTACCACTTGGGGTCAGCCAAGCACAATGAATAACATGAAAGTAAATGCTCCACGTAAATATGAAAGGAAACGCACTTGTTGCCATTTGTATTCTCAGGAATATGACTGTATGACAAAACAAATTCCTCGTATGCTGCATAAACATACTTGGCTAATAAAGTATGATTACGATTATAGTTATTATGATAATGATTATGATGAAACTACAGTTGCAGCAACTGGCGTGGATATCAGGGAAGGCACCGTACTTCACTACAGAGTGTGCAGCAAAAAGGTTTACGTGGATGTTGCCATGACTCGATGGCCTGAGTAATTGGGAGAGGTTGAGCAGACTGGGACTCTATTCCTTGGAGCGCAGGGGGATGAAGGGTTATTCTTATAGAGGTGTACAAAACTACGGGAGGAATAGGTCAGGTAAACGCACAGTCTCGTACCCAGAGTAAGGGAGTCGAGAACCAGAGGACATAGGTTTAAGGTGAGGAGGGGGTGGGGGGAGAGATTTAATAGGAACCCGAGGGGTAACTTTTTTTACACAAAACGTGATGGGTGTATGGAACGAGCTGCCGGAGGAGGTAGTTGATGTAGGTACTATCGCAACGTTTAAGAAACATTTAGAGAGGTACATGGATAGGATAGATTTAGAGTGATATGGGCCAAATGCAGGCAGGTGGGATGAGAATAGGTGGGACATGTTTGGTTGGTGTGGGCAAGTAAGGCTTGTTTCCTTGCTGTATGAATTTATGACTAAAGTGCAACAATATTGGTGCTTGGAGACACAGCTATGCCTGTCTCCTTGTAGGATTTGTTGAACACTCCTTGTTCCAAACGCACCCAACATCAAAACTCTTTCTGCACGACATCAATGACTGCCTCCTGAATCAGTGCAGAACGAAATGATTTCAAAAACGTTTCCACAAACGTCCACCTTTGCTGCTTTACAGCGAATGCAGCGCCGGAGACTCAGGTTCGATCCTGACTACGGGTGCTGCACTGTAAGGAGTTTGTACGTTCTCCCCGTGACCTGCGTGGGTTTTCTCCGAGATCTTCGGTTTCCTCCCACACTCCAAAGACGTACAGGTATGTAGGTTAATTGGCTGGGTAAATGTAAAAATTGTCCCTAGTGGGTGTAGGATAGTGTTAATGTACGGGGATCACTGGGCGGCACGGACTTGGAGGGCCGAAAAGGCCTGATTCCGGCTGTATATATATGATATGATATGATATCTGACTCCTCTCTCTCCTTTCTTTATCTCTCTGTCTCCATCACAGCAGACAGACTATATGGAGCTTGAAGCCTGGTCAAAACCTAAAATTATGCCTGTCTATTTCCTCCCAGATGCTGCCTGACCTGCTCAGCTCTTCCAGCACTTTGTGTTTCGCTCAATATTGAGAGCTTGCTGTCAAACAAATCATTAGTAGTTTGCAATTGTTAATTTTTTCCTCTTAAAATTTTTTATTTACTTATCACTCTTCTCAATATCTACCAGTTGCTTATAGTCTTGCAATGCTCCCGTAACTCTGTTATAAACCCCTGTTATCTCCCACTAGGGTTGGCAACTTTCTCACTCCCAAATAAGGGACAAAAGGTGACGCCACTGCCCCAAGTGAACTCACCCAGCCAGCAGTGACATGCTCCCGCTCCACCAATTGCAGCCAGCTTGAGCCGGGAGGCGGGTTGCTAAGCAACCTCCGTTAGGGGGCGCCTGGGCCTCCGGGCCTACACTGTCCAGGCCTACAGCGGCCCCCGGGCCTACAGTGTCTGGGCCTACAGTGTCCGGGCCTAGTGTCCAGGCCTACAGCGGCCCCTGGGCCTACAGTGTCCGGACCTACAGTGTCCGGACCTACAGTGTCTGGGCCTACAATGCCCCCCTCGGCTTAATACGAGCAACTGCGGCCACATACGGGTCAAACCAATTTAGCCCAATGCATGGGATGTCCCGGCTAATACGGGACAGTTGGCAACCCTATCTCCCACCCTTCTCTCCACTTGCCCCTTTGTCTTCTCAGTCTTTCTCTGCAGCCAGCAAAGTTGCACTTTGTGGAGTGGGGACTGAGCCAGACAAAAGGAATAACTTGTTTTGAAATGGAATATTGTTGCTTTTGACCTTTCTTTCCAACTTTCTCTTGATTTTTTTCTGTATATTACGATTTTATAATGCGGTTATCTGCAACGAAAAAAGTTCAAGATTAAAAAAAATGTTCAAGTGGCCGGTGGCGCGGCAGTAGAGTTGTTGCCTTACAGCGCCAGAGATCCGGGTTCAATCCTTAGTACGGGTGCTGCCTGTACGGAGTTTAAATGTTCTCCCCGTGACCGCATGTGTTTCCTCGTTTCCTCCCACATTACGTGTCGGTTAATTGGCTTCTGTAAATTGGCGCTAGTGTGTAGGATAGAACCAGTTTATGGGTAACTAGCCGCACAACTAGTTAATGGGTCGACATAGACTCTGTGGGCCGAAGGACCTGTTTCCACGTTGAATCTCTCTAAACTCAACGGGACTAACACTGAGCAAACTTGGATGAAAGCTTTCATAACTTTGCAGCCAGAATGCAAAATGAAATGAAAAATGGCTGAAAATGTGTTTGGGAAAGTAGGAAGAAAGTAACTCTGCTGAATTTACCAGCATTTCAGAAAATACGTTAATGAGAGAGGTACAGGTGACAATAGGTGAGTGGTCTGTGATGAAGGTGGACCAAGCTCCAGATACATACCAAAAACAGGAATGCAACACAACATGGAATTTGGTTAAATGTGTTATAACAGCACTTCAGAATATTTTGCAAAGTCAGGAATGTATTAAAATGTAGGGAATAAGAATCATTCAATCAGCTCTATAACTTTTAAGTATAAGAAAATAACTGCAGATGCTGGTACAAATCGAAGTTATTCATTCACAAAATGCTGGAGTAACTCAGCAGGTCAGGCAGCATCTCAGGAGAGAAGGAATGGGTGACGTTTCGGGTCGAGACCCTTCTTCAGACTGATGTCAGGGGGGTGGGACAAAGGAAGGATATAGGTGGAGACAGGAAGATAGAGGGAGAACTGGGAAGGGGGAGGGGAAGGGAGGGACAGAGGAGCTATCTAAAGTTGAAGAAGTCGATGTTTATACCACTGGGCTGCAAGCTGTCCAGGCGAAATATGAGGTGCTGTTCCTCCAAGAAACTTCTAAAAGCTATCATGGTCACTGCACTGATATATTTCTATAGAAGAAATTTTTTACAAAACAGCACAGACCCAATAGACAATAGGTGCAGGAGTAGGCCAATTGGCCCTTCGAGCCAGCACCGCCATTTAATGTGATCATGGCTGATCATTCTCAATCAGTACCCCGTTCCTGCCTTCTCCCCATACCCCCTGACTCCACTGTCCTTAAGAGCTCTATCTAGCTCTCTCTTGAATGCATTCAGAGAATTGGCCCCCACTGCCTTCTGAGGCAGAGAATTCCACAGATTCACAACTCTCTGACTGAAAAAGTTTTTCCTCATCTCCGTTCTAAATGGCCTACCCCTTATTCTTAAACTGTGGCCCCTGGTTCTGGACTCCCCCAACATTGGGAACATGTTTCCTGCCTCTAACGTGTCCAATCAATTCTCGTGTTTACCTATTCAAATCCAGCTTGTCTTTCTTCCACGCTTTCCCCCACTACTTCTTTCTACTGTCCCATCACTGACCACAACACCAAAATAAGCACATGCCAAAGAGGATGTCCTCAATACTGCATTTTCTTGTCTCCATTGCTTCTCTTTTGAAGAACTGAACGCACGATTACTTCCCGATCCTATTTCTGTTTGCTGAATGCTGAAGAAACTTAAATGGAGTCCATAATTGTAAGGTGATCACTATGCCCAGAAAGGTTTAACTATATGTCTTTTGAATGTCCTATAGAGAAATGGACATTTTTAGTGAGAAAACATAATTTTAAGAGAAGCTGATGTGAAATACATAAAATATGGCACATCATCACTTCTGCCAACTACAACGAGATCCCACCACCCTTGACATCTTCTCCCCTCCCCTTTCCACCTTCTGCAGAGACCATTCCCTCCATGGTCCTCTGTTCCTCCCAAGCATCCCCCCCCCCCCCCCCCCCCACTCCTTATGTCTGGCACTTTCCTCTCCCTCACCATCGACCAGGGAGCTAAACATCTCTTACAGGCGAGGGAAAGATGTGCGTGCACTTCCTCCACCCTCGTCTACTGCAAGTCGTGCTCCCAATGTAGCCTCTTCTACATTGGCAAAATCGAGTACAGACTAGGCGACTGATTTGCAAAGCACCAGCAATGGCAATCCTGAGCTCCCAGTTGCAGGTCGTTCCAATTCTCCTTCCCGTTGCCACACCTTCACCTGCTCCAATGTCAGCGTGGTCCACTGCAAAGTAGAGGAACAACACCTCATATTCTGCCTAGGTAGTCTGCAACCCCCGTGGTATAAACATTGAGTTTTCCAATTTAGGTAACCCTCCCCTACAGTGTTCCACTCCCTTATCTCTCCACCTGTTCCTGCCCCAGTCTTTCCCCTTTTTTTTCCTTTCTCTTACCTCCCCCTAGACTCTCACCGTCACTCATTTTCAGCCTCCTTCCTCTCATAGTTCCATCCTCCTACTACACACACACACACACACATTTCATGCGTAGGCCACCCAACCTCCATCCTCCCTCCATCTTCCCCTCCTCCCTCCATCCCTCCTCCATCCCTCCATCCCTCCATCCCTCCATCCCTCCTCCATCCCTCCATCCCTCCATCCTCCCTCCATCCCTCCATCCCTCCTCCCTCCATCCCTCCATCCCTCCTCCCTCCTCCATCCCTCCATCCCTCCATCCCTCCTCCCTCCATCCCTCCATCCCTCCTCCCTCCATCCCTCCATCCCTCCTCCCTCCTCCATCCCTCCTCCCTCCATCCCTCCATCCCTCCTCCCTCCATCCCTCCATCCCTCCATCCCTCCTCCCTCCATCCCTCCATCCCTCCTTCCTCCATCCCTCCTCCATCCTCCCCTCCTCCCTCCGCCACCTTCCCCCATCTGATTCCATCTTGCTATCATCTATTTCCCCTAATGGCTCCTGTTTTCACCTTCCTCACCTATCAGATTCAGCAGTGGTAACCAGAGTACTCTCCTTCTCCCTCTTCTCCCCTCTCCCAACAGGCACAAGGTACAGAAATGTGAAAACGCACACCACCAGATTCAGGGACAGTTTCTTCCCAGCTGTTATCAGGCAACCGAATCATCCTACCACAACCAGAGAGCAGTGCTGAACTACTATCTACCTCTTTGATGACCCTCAGACTATCCTTGATTGGACTTGCTGGCTATACCTTGCACTAAACGTTATTTACTTATCAGGGCGGCACGGTAGCGCAGCGGTAGAGTTGCTGCTTTACAGCGAATGCAGCGCCGGAGACACAGGTTCGATCCTGACTACGGGTGCTGCACTGTAAGGAGTTTGTACGTTCTCCCCGTGACCTGCGTGGGTTTTCTCCGAGATCTTCGGTTTCCTCCCACACTCCAAAGACGTACAGGTATGTAGGTTAATTGGCTGGGTAAATGTAAAAATTGTCCCTAGTGGGTGTAGGATAGTGTTAATGTACGGGGATCACTGGGCGGCACGGACTTGGAGGGCCGAAAAGGCCTGTTTCCGGCTGTAGATATATGATATGATGATATCATGTATCCACACACTGTAAATGGATCGATTGTAATCATATATTGTCTCTCTGCTGACTGGATAGCACGCAACAAAAAGCTTTTCACTGTACATGCGACAATAAACGAAACTGAAACTGAAACTGAAACTGAAACTAGTATTGCTGCTCATCACCTTCCACAAACACTGTTCTTCCATCTTGTCATGATCATGGGCAGCACTTCATATTGTGGGAACTAAACTTTAATCCAATAAAGTTTCCCTTCTGTGCTAGGGTAAACATGGGTAGACACAAAATGCTGGAGTAACTCAGCGGGTCAGGCAGCATCTCGGGAGAGAAGGAATGGGTGACATTTCGGGTCGAGATCCTTCTTCAGACTCGAAAGGTCACCCATTCCTTCTCTCCTGAGATGCTGCCTGACCTGTTGAGTTACTCCAGCAGTTGTGTCTACCTTCGATTTAAACCAGCATCTGCAGGTTTTTTTCACTAGGCTAAACATGTTTGGTTATACTACTTGGACACCTTCATGTCTTGTTTTTGTAGTATTAAGGCTGTGCTACTAGGGGTGAGGGCAGAATACTGGATCACAATAACCAACCGTGTCAGCAAATGTACGTGACCCACTGCACATATGTCCCTGTAAAATATGATATAAAAACGCTGCAAGTCTCTTGCTTGACTATTCTGCTTGTCCGACAAATTTAGTTTAGTTTAGTTTAGAGATACAGCGCGGAAACAGGCCCTTCGGCCCTTTGAGTCCGCATAGAGACAATTTTTTACATTTATACCAAGCCAATGAACCTATAAACCTGTATGTCTTTGGAGTGTGGGAGGAAACCGAAGATCTCCCGTGCAGGTCACGGGGAGAACGTACAAACTCCGTACAGACAGCACCCGCAGTCAGGATCGAACCCGGGTCTCTGGTGCTGTAAGGCGGTAGCTTTACCACTGCACCACCGTGCCGCCCTTAGTTATCGTGAATAAAGAAGCCATTAACAGTCAGTCATGTCTCGTGTAAATTATTCCAACACCAGTTCCTCCAGAATGTTGTACTTTTGGGTTCCTTTATAGACAATAGACAATAGACAATAGGTGCAGGAGGAGGCCATTCGGCCCTTCGAGCCAGCACCGCCATTCAATGTGATCATGGCTGATCATTCTGAATCAGTACCCCGTTCCTGCCTTCTCCCCATACCCCCTGACTCCGCTATCCTTGAGAGCTCTATCTAGCTCTCTCTTGAATGCATTCAGAGAATTGGCCTCCACTGCCTTCTGAGGCAGAGAATTCCACAGATTTACAACTCTCTGACTGAAAAAGTTTTTCCTCATCTCAGTTCTAAATGGCCTACCCCTTATTCTTAAACTGTGGCCCCTGGTTCTGGACTCCCCCAACATTGGGAACATGTTTCTCCTACCTGGCTCCATCTGCCTGTTATTCTTCACCCCTCTCTGGTAAATCAATCACCTTGCAGTTCTACCCCACTACTTTCTCTCTCCTCGTGATGCTGTCTATCTCCCCTCTCCACGCTCCGTCCTTTTGCAGGATTCCCACCCAAAACCTACAATTCCTTTCCCCTTCCAATACTGCTCGACCCAATGAGTTCCTCCTGCAGCTTATTATACGTTGCCCTGGAATTACATCAAATACTGCTCTGACTGTGAGGTGAGAAGAGTTCATGTTGTTGAAAACTTAAAGAATCATTTGCGTCTACAAATGTTTGGAATGTTGCCGTTAATATTTACTCCATTGTTCATGTTCATAAGGTGATAGGGGCAGAATTAGGCCATTCGGCCCATCAAGTCTACTCCGCCACTCAATCGTAGTTGATCTATCTCTCCCTCCTAATCCAATTCTCCTGCCTTCTCCCCATAACCCCCGACACCCTTATTAATCAAGAATCTATCAATCTCTGCCGTAAAAATATTGTATGCTGGATTCAATTAAAGTTGTCTTCTAAATATTGAATATTGAATTTTACAGAGGATGTAATCTCTGAGCAGCGTTCAAATACCTTTCTTACAATGCAGAAACAGGTGATTTAATTCACAGCTGCCATCATGCCTGGATTGGTAAACAAACGATCACAATGAGACATTGAGGCTCAATCCCTGTAATTCCATCCTTTCCTTTTTTAACTTTAATTGGCTCAGTTAGGATTAATTTAAAAATCTAATTATTTTAATTTATCATCACTGACATCCTGAGAAATAATATCACTCTTACATTTTTATTTGTGCTATAACTACCAGCTAATGCTAAACATATTAATGGCTTTTCTTAACTATATATATCCCCATGATTATTTTGTGCAGAGGTGATGTTATTCCAGACACAAAGTGCTGGAGTAACTCAGCGGGTCAGGCAGCATTCCCGGAGAACAAGGACAGGCAACATCAAGAATCATCTTGAACCTGCGAATTCATCCAGACAATCAAAGACCAGGCAATCGGGGGCTTTCAAATACAACATCATCCCAACAAGTAAAGACTGTTATAGGTATTCACTGCACCCAAAGACAATTTGCGAATGGAATCATCTCCATCATGACATTCGCACCGCGAAGGTTAAGACCTTCAAGACCAAGTTGGAAACAATCGATATTAAGACGTTGACAATAGACAATAGACAATAGACGATAGATGCAGGAGTAGGCCATTCGGCCCTTTGAGCCAGCACCGCCATTCAATGTGATCATGGCTGATCATTCTCAATCAGTACCCCGTTCCGGCCTTCTCCCCATACCCCCTGACTCCGCTATCCTTAAGAGCTCTATCTAGCTCTCTCTTGAATGCATTCAGAGAATTGGCCTCCACTGCCTTCTGAGGCAGAGAATTCCACAGATTTACAACTCTCTGATTGAAAAAGTTTTTCCTCATCTCCGTTCTAAATGGCCTACCCCTTATTCTTAAACTGTGGTTCTGGAACCTCATAGCATCTTCTTCACAGTTCACACTACCACCCAGCTTTGTATCATCTGCGAATTTGCTAATGGTACTTTAAATCCCTTCATCCAAGTCATTAACGTATATTGTAGGACCTTTAAGGCCCACTTTAATATTTAATTGCGACTTGGCACATGACTCTCCTAACGAATGCGACAGCCAGTGATGGTGATTATACGTCAAGATACAGATACAGATACAGATAGATACAGATACAGATACAGATACAGATACAGATAGATACAGATACAGATACAGATAGATAGATACAGATACAGATACAGATAGATACAGATACAGATACAGATACAGATACAGATAGATACAGATACAGATACAGATACAGATACAGATACAGATACAGATACAGATACAGGTGACGTTTGGTCAGGACACTTCTTCTTTTCCATGTTCATCAGGGATGCTGCCTGACCCATTGAGTTACTCCAATACCTTGTGTCTTTTTTCAATCAATCTTCTTTCTACATCTCTCTGATTGTGTTCCCAAAAATAAAGTGATACATGATTGCATTTTAAAATTTGAAAATAGTACCTAACCCTTCTTGGCCTTTTCACATGTATTTCAAAGACCAAGACTCCTTTTGCTAAAGATATGTATTTCACAATATTTTTGCATGCTGAGGCCAGTGATCTCTCTAATTTATTGGATGCGTTTCCCCTGTGGAATTAATTCAATAGTGTTCATGACATTGGATCTAGAAGACTGAGCTACCCCATGTGTTTGTTTTAAGCCCTTGTCATGAGAGATGGTGGCTGGTGTTAGACTGTACTGCTCCCCGAATGCTTTGTGTAGACGCGTTGCTTATGTGTAACCATTGACTCGGAATTATAAAGTAACACTGCGGGACATTAGAAATTACCTAGAAATTTAACACCAATCGGTAGCAATGCTGAATATCTTCCCGTATCTGAGTATTATATCTGCTTTCAAAATTGAAAAGGAATAGGTTATTCAGAAATTTAAGTCAACTCCTTTTGTGTAGTTGTGCCTTTCGTAAATAATATTTTTTTTAATTACCAAAGCTTACAATGAATGAATAGAAGAAAGCACTGCCTATAAGGATACTGAGCCCAGCCACACACGGCAAAACCATCTGCATTTGGACAGAAGTGGAACGAATGGTGCAAAATGAAGCACAGATTTGAGGACAAACCCGCCCACAACCTAGGAATAGCTCAGCTACATTTGACCTAGTGTTGTGTTATGCAATGCTCAGGGGCTTTTACAACGTTTATAACCAAGCCTCAGGCTGCTTGACACTGTTAATGAAGAGCCTGGTAGTAATTCAAAGAACTATTTGTGAACATCACCCATGTCAATGGAACTGGGCCAGGTCTGCTCCACTCACTTTTGTATTTCTTAATGCAGCAAAACAATTAATAGGCAAGTATTATAGAACTTACTTTCATGGTGAGTCAGCGCTGATGAAAGGAGGCTCTCAAGGCTCTGAAGACCTTGGCAGCCCACAATCACGTGTGATAGAGTCATGGTCCTTCAGCCCAACCTATCCATGCCGACCAAAATGCCCATCTACGATAATCCCATTTATCTGCGTTTGCCCCATATCTCTCTAAACCGTTCCTACCCATGCACCTAGTCAGTTCCAGCTTCCTACTCATCCTCCAATTTGCCTCACAGCAGCCACAAATTGGTTTGGCTTCATTCTTGTCAAACTGGCGGGGAAAAAGTGGTTCACAGCGCCAGAGAACCAGGTTCAATCCTGACCTCAGATGCTCTCTGTGTAGCGTTTGCAAGTTCCGCCTGTGATTGCATGTGTTTCCTTTAGGCGCTCCGAACTGTTTCTATATCCCAAAGAGATGTGAGTTGATAAATTAATTGATCACTGTAAACTACCCCTAGTGTCAGAATCTGTAGGGGGTTGATGAGAATACAAGAAGCATTACAAATGGGATTAGTGTAGGATTAGTGCAAATAAGCGGTTGATGGTCGGTGGACTCAGTGCTTCTGTGTTGTATATCTCTATCACTCTGAATCCCTGAACATTTTCAAGCAACTTGCCAGTGAAGACTAAGCCAGTTTAAGGGAGAGCCTTAGATCTCTGACTTCTGGTACTTCTGCAGGGCCAAAAGTACCAGATCTCTGACTTCTGCAGGGCCAAAAATGGTACAAAGTTTCCCTCATGTTTTATCACATGAAGCGAACGTTACAATCAAAAGCGGGAAAGACTGGGAAACATTAAATGATTTAGGCATAAAATAATTTAAAATCTCCATTGGCATTTTATTGAAGGAAAAAGAAATGTAGGCTGTCCTTTACACTGATGTATTTTCACCATTGCTGTAATTTCAACTGGTTCCAGTCAACGCTAGGAGCAGCATAGACAATAGGCAATAGACAATAGGTGCAGGAGTAGGCCATTCAGCCCTTCGAGCCAGCACCGCCATTCAATGCGATCATGGCTGATCACTCTCAATCAGTACCCCGTTCCTGCCTTCTCCCCATACCCCCTCACTCCGCTATCCTTAAGAGCTCTATCCAGCTCTCTCTTGAAAGCATCCAACGAACTGGCCTCCACTGCCTTCTGAGGCAGAGAATTCCACACCTTCACCACTCTCTGACTGAAAAAGTTCTTCCTCATCTCCGTTCTAAATGGCCTACCCCTTATTCTTAAACTGTGGCCCCTTGTTCTGGACTCCCCCAACATTGGGAACATGTTTCCTGCCTCTAATGTGTCCAATCCCCTAATTATCTTATATGTTTCAATAAGATCCCCCCTCATCCTTCTAAATTCCAGTGTATACAAGCCCAATCGCTCCAGCCTTTCAACATACGACAGTCCCGCCATTCCGTGAGTTAACCTAGTGAACCTACGCTGCACGCCCTCCATAGCAAGAATATCCTTCCTCAAATTTGGAGACCAAAACTGCACACAGTACTCCAGGTGCGGTCTCACCAGGGCCCGGTACAACTGTAGAAGGACCTCTTTGCTCCTATACTCAACTCCTCTTGTTACAAAAGCCAACATTCCATTGGCTTTCTTCACTGCCTGCTGTACCTGCATGCTTCCTTTCATTGACTGATGCACTAGGACACCCAGATCTCATATGCAGACAGGGTGGTGGGTAGGCACTTTATGTGTGATAGCAGCTATAAGGGAACAAAATTACCAGCTTCCTTTGTTAACTGGAAAGCAAAAAACTGCAGATGCAGAATATATTGGAGATACATAGCAGGTCAGGTGGTATCTGCAGGGAGAGAAGCAGTTAACATTTCGGGTCAATAATACTTCATCTGGACTTTATGGTCACTTTTGCAGTTCCGTTCAAGGCCAATTAACGTGATACCTTACCTTCATTTTTCTCTCTCCACAGATGCTGCCTGACCTGCAGAATATCCTCAGTATTTTCTGCTTTTATTGCAGTCTTTGCCAGATTATGAAAAAAACGTTGTAGTGTGCCAAGTAGGCCGAAATAATGACAAGTAGTCAGGTGCTAGAGAAAGTGAGTTTACTGTAGCTAGCAGGAACAAAAGGAGAGCGAGAGTAATGCGGTCCCTGACCTTTATACTCCCGGCCGAAGTCCGCCTCCTTGGATCGACCCATTCCCGTGCCGAGGGGTCGTAGGTGGTATGGCCCGACCCTCGGGAGCCGCCACAGGACCCCCCCCCCCCCCCCCCCAGAACCAGAGGCACGAAACGCACCGGCGGTCGCACTAGTCGACTGATCCGTGTACGGTACCCGTCCGACGGGAGGTCTGGCGGGGGCACAGCTGGAGGGACAACCGGGGGGGCTGGCGGGGGCACAGCTGGAGGGACAAACGAGGGGGCTGGCGGGGGCACAGCTGGAGGGACAAACGGGGGGGCTGGCGGGGGCACAGCTGGAGGGACAAACGGGGGGGCTGGCGGGGGCACAGCTGGAGAGACAAACGGGGGGGCTGGCGGGGGCACAGCTGGAGGGACAAACGGGGGGGCTGGCGGGGGCACAGCTGGAGTGACAAACGGGGGCGGAGAAGGGGGTACAAATACCGGTCGAGATGAGGGGATCGGCGGGTGCGGTGTTGGAGGCACTTGCAAAGGGGGGCGCCCGCGCGGCCGAGGCTGTGCAACCCGCACCGACCGGCTGGTCAATGTCCAAGTGCGCTGGTTTAAGGCGATTAATTGACACGGCCTCCGGTCGACCCCCCATGTCCAACACAAAAGTTGTCTCCCCGTGTTTCAGCACTTTGAAAGGGCCCTCATAAGGTCTCTGAAGCGGTGTTCGATGGGCGTCGCGGCGGAGAAAAACGTAGGCACAATCCCGAAGGTCCGATGGGACGTGCGGGTGGAACGTCCCATGGTGAGACGTAGGGACAGGTGCCAGTTTTCCGACTCGCTCACGAAGGCGCTGTAGGGTGGACGAGGACGGTTCCTCCTGCCCCGGCGACGAGGGCACGAACTCCCCGGGCACGGTGAGCGGCGACCCATAGACGAGCTCGGCTGATGACGTTGCGAGGTCCTCCTTTGGTGCCGTCCGGATGCCTAATAAGACCCAAGGCAGTGCGTCCATCCAATCGGGGCCGGAGAGTCGTGCCTTGAACGCAGCTTTGAGCTGCCGGTGGAACCTCTCCACCAGGCCGTTAGCCTGCGGATGGTAGGCCGTGGTGTGGTGAAGCCGAACCCCTAACAGCTCAGCCATGGCTGACCACAACTCAGAGGTGAACTGCGGTCCCCGGTCTGATGTAAGGTCCACCGGCACCCCAAAGCGTGCGATCCAATGTGCGGCCAACGCTCGAGCACACGTGGCCGTGGACGTGTCGGTCAATGGTATGGCCTCTGGCCACCGGGTAAACCTGTCAACCACCGTGAGGAGGTGAGTAATGCCCCTCGAAGGCGGGAGGGGGCCCACAATGTCCACGTGCAGGTGGTCAAATCGGCGGTTTGGCAGACCAATTTGCTGGAGAGGCGCCCGGACGTGGCGCTGGATCTTCGCCGTCTGGCACGCGACGCAGGTGCGGGCCCAATTGCCAACCTGCTTGCGGAGACCGTGCCACATGAACCGTGTGGCCACCAGTGCGACTGTCGTCCGGATGGATGGGTGAGCCAACCCGTGGATTACATCGAAAATCCGCCTGCGCCAGGCAGCAGGCACGATGGGGCGTGGTTGGCTCAATGACACGTCGCACAAAATTGTCGCTCCATTGGGGCCGAGAGGGACATCCACAAGGCGGAGGCCGGAGATGGCAGTCCGGTAGGCGGGTATCTCGTCGTCCGCCAATTGCGCCACTGCCAGGGCTGAATAGTCAATGCCAGGCGCCACATCCAAAACCACCTCGACGGCGGGGAGCGACAACGCGTCGGCCACCCGGTTTTCTTTCCCCTCCACGAAACGGATGAAGGTTGTGTACTCTGAGATGTACGCCAACTGACGCTGTTGTCGGGCGGACCACGGGTCTGCAACCTTCGTGAAGACGAAAGTTAGTGGCTTGTGGTCCGTGAATGCGGTGAACGGACGTCCCTCCAGAAAGTAGCGGAAGTGACGTACCGCCTGGTACAGGGCCAGGAGCTCGCGGTCAAACGCACTATACTTCTGGGCGCTGGTAAGGTGTCGGCTGAAAAAGGCCAGGGTCACCAACCCCTGTCTGTCAGTTGTTCCAGCACGGCACCGATAGCTACCTCTGATGCGTCCACCGTAAGGGCCGTCGGGGCATCTTCCCGTGGGTGGACCAGCAGCACAGCCCGAGCCAGGGCCTCCTTTGCGCCATCGAAAGCCGTCGCCGCCTCATCGGTCCATGCAATGTCCTTACGTCCGCCTGCCAGAAGATGATACAGCGGCTCCATGATGTGGGCCGCAGATGGCAAAAAAACGGTGGTAAAAAGCCACCATGCCCACGAATTCCTGCAGGCCACGTAACGAGAAAGGACGGGGAAACCGGCGGATGGCCTCAACTTTGTCCGGCAGAGGAACCGCACCCTGCGAAGCCACGCGGTGGCCGAGGAAATCGATGATCTCCACGCCGAGCCGGCACTTGGCGATGTTGATGGCCAAGCCTTGCTCACTCAGCCTTTGAAATAGCTGTCGAAGGTGGGCACAGTGCTCTTTCCGCGAGCGGCTGGCTATCAATATGTCATCGAGGTACACAAATATGAAGTCCAGCCCACGACGCACGCCATCCATCAGGCGCTGAAATGCCTGCGCCGCGTTTTTGAGGCACGAACTCATACAGGCCAAACGGTGTGATGATCGCCGTCTTTGGTACGTCGTCCGGATTGACGGGGATCTGGTTGTAACCCCGCACCAGATCCACTTTGGAGAATATAGTAGCCCCGGCGAGGTGGGCGTTGAAATCCTGAATGTGGGGTACGGGATATCGGTCCGCCGCGGTAGCGGCGTTCAGTCGCCGATAATCCCCGCAAGGCCGCCAGCCACCGCCCGCCTTGGGGACCATGTGAAGTGGGGACGCCCATGGACTGTTCGATGGTCGAACGATCCCCAAGGATTCCATGTCGCGGAATTCCTGCCGCGCCAGACGCAACTTATCCGGCGGAAGTCGGCGCGCTCGTGCGTGGAGGGGTGGGCCGGTAGTGACGATGAAATGCACCACCCCATGCTTGGGGTTTGACGTACGAAATTGTGGCGCCGTGATGTCCGGGAATTCCGCCAGGATTCGAGCATAGGTGGATTTGACCGATGACAGCGGTCGAGCAACAGGACAGACCAACCCTAATGTAATGGGCTGCATTGTTGCACTGTGGACCAATTGCTGCCTCCTGACATCCACCAGTAGGGAATGCGCCCGCAAAAAGTCCGCCCCGAGCAACGGTTGGGAGACGTCGGCCACGGTGAACTGCCAAGTAAAGTGGCAAGAGCCGAAGGTGATCTTCACCGTGCGCACACCATAGGTGCGAATGCTGGTTCCATTCGCAGCGGTGAGGGCGGAACCGCGCTTCCCAGAATGAATGTCCTGCATCGAAGGAGGCAGCACGCTCAACTCTGCTCAGATCCACAAGAAAACGATTTCCCGAAACCCGATCCCAAGCAAAAAGGCGGTGAATCTGGCCGGTCGCCGCGGGGTCTACTGGCTGCCGGCCGCAGCATTTCCCGGATACGCGCACGGCAGGCGGCATCGTTGGGCTGCAGCACCCCAGCGCTGGTGGTAATAACACCAGTTCTTAACCCAGGTGCTGCCTGGAGCCTGCTGTCGTTGAAATGCAGGTGCAGTACCAGCGGCTGCCGCTGGGGGAGCTCGTGCAGGTTTGACTCCTTCCACAGCCGCCCCTCCCGACCAGGCTATTTCGGGCGCTGCCGGAGTGACGCACAGCGTCATGACGTCATCACTGCGCGCCGCCCAAAGGGCGTCTGCACGCCTGCCGAGGGCCTGGAGATCATCAAAAGGCCCTTCACTGAGCTGCATGCGAATGTCGGACGGCAGTAAGTGGAGAAATACGTAGTCGAAAAGGAGGCAAGGTTTGTGACCGTCCAGCAACGCGAGCATGTCATCCAGCAGCGCGGATGGGCGCCGGTCGCCCAGGGGAGGCATGTGGAGGATCCTTTTGGCCCGCTCCATCCTCGGGAGCCGGTAAGTTTCCAGCAATAGAAGTTTTAGAGCTTCGTATTTACCTTGGGTCGGTAGGTTGGCGAGGAACTCGGTTACCCGCTGGACCGTGTCCTGGTCCAGGGCTCCAACCAGGTAGAAAAACCGGGTATCATCCGACCAGATGGACTTAAGCTGGAAATACAGCTCAGCTTGCTGGAACCAGACGTGGGGCCGGTGGGTCCAAAAGGTAGGGAGGGCTACGGAAATCGCCTCGATAGCCGGTGTAGCCGGCGTAGCGCCCTCGGACAGCGAGGCGAAAGCTGCGCTCCTTGTCTTGTCCTGTGGGGCCATTTTCCTATAATGGACCTTTCGGGGTCACCAATGTAGTGTGCCAAGTAGGCCGAAATAATGACAAGTAGTCAGGTGCTAGAGAAAGTGAGTTTACTGTAGCTAGCAGGAACAAAAGGAGAGCGAGAGTAATGCGGTCCCTGACCTTTATACTCCCGGCCGAAGTCCGCCTCCTTGGATCGACCCATTCCCGTGCCGAGGGGCCGTGAGTGGTATGGCCCGACCCTCGGGAGCTGCCACAACGTGATCATTCATTTGGGCCTGCAATGGTCAGATATTCAACTAACTCAGCGGGACAGGCAGCATTTCTGAAGAGAAGCAATGGGTGACATTTTAATAATAATAATAATAATACATTACATTTATATAGCGCTTTTCATATACTCAAAGACGCTTTACAGGGATTTAGAGAACATAGGGAAGTGAATAAATAGATAAATAAGTAAACGAACAGAGAAAGGAGACAGAAGGTGGGGTGACCTTCAGTGGTTGAAGGCAGTAATGAACAGGTGAGACTTCAGTGATGTTTTGAGTGTGGAGGAGTCTCTGACGGTTTGAGGTAGTGAGTTCCATAGGGTGGGAGCAGCGATGGAGAAAGCCCTGTCCCCCCAGGATCTGAGTTTGGTCCGGATGTGGGGGGATAGGAGATTGGCAGCAGGAGAGCGGAGGGTGCAGGTGGGACTGTGCCTGTGGAGGAGGTCGGTCAGGTAGGATGGGGCCAGGTTATGGAGGGCTTTGTAGGTCATGAGGAGAATTTTGTACTGGATTCTCTGGGGGATGGGGAGCCAGTGGAGTTTGTAAAGGACGGGGGTGATATGGTCATGGATCGGGGTGTGGGTGAGTAGACGGGCAGCGGAGTTTTGAATGTATTGAAGTTTACTGATGATTTTTGAGGGTGCGCCATAGAGGAGGCTGTTGCAGTAGTCCAGACGGGAGGTGATGAAGGCGTGGATGAGGGTTTCTGCAGCTGTGGAGGAGAGGCATGGACGGAGACGGGCAATATTTTTGAGGTGGAAGAAGGCTGTCTTTGTGATGTGTTTGTCGAAGGAGAGGGTTTGATCAAAGATGATTCCAAGATTCCGGATGTGAGGGGAGGTGGATACTGGGAGACCATCAATATTGAGGATGAAGTTTTGGGTGGATTTGGTGAGCGTTTTTGGACCAATGATGATGATTTCAGATTTGTTGCAGTTGAGTTTGAGGAAATTTGATTGAAGCCAAGATTTTATTTCAGTGATGCAGTTTGTCAGTGTAGAGTGTGTGGTGGGGGAGATTGACTTGGTGGAGATGAGGCGATGGATATCATCGGCGAAGCAGTGGAAGTTGAGACCATGACGGCGGATTAATTGACCAAGGGGGAACAGGTAGAGGATGAAGAGGAGGGGGCCAAGGACTGAGCCTTGGGGGACACCTTGGGGGAGGGGAGCGGTGGGGGATTTACAGTTGTTAATGGAGATGAACTGGTGCCTGTCAGAGAGGTAAGATTTGAACCAGGATAGGGCTGTGCCGGTGATGTTAAAGGAGGTTTCAAGTCGGGTGAGGAGAATGGAGTGATTTATGGTGTCAAAGGCGGCGCTGAGGTCAAGTAGGATGAGGATGTTGAGGTTGCCAGCGTCGGAGGAGAGGAAAAGGTCGTTTGTGATTTTGAGGAGCGCAGTTTCAGTACAGTGGTTGGAGCGGAATCCGGATTGGAAAGTTTCATACAGGTTATTGGTAGAGAGGTGGTATTTGAGTTGGGAAGCTACAGCACGTTCCAAAACTTTGGACAGAAAGGGTAGGTTGGAGATTGGTCTGAAGTTGTTTGGGGTGTCAGGGTTGAGACCAGGTTTTTTCAGAATGGGGGTGACAGCAGCGATTTTGAGGGATGGCGGGACGATGCCAGTGGACAGGGAGGAGTTTATTGTTGCAGTGATAAGTGGAGAGAGAGCAGGAAGGCAGGCCTTGACAAAGCTGGAGGGGATGGGGTCCAGAGAGCAGGTGGCAGTCCTGTGAAGAGGTCAGAGAGGTCGGTGGTGGAGACTGGGGAGAACTGAGGCAGGGGTTGACAGGATAAGGGGGGGCAGGTGGTTTGAGGGGGAGCAGGTGCGTTGGTGGTTAAGGTGCTGTAGATGTTGTCTATTTTGCTTTGGAAGAATGAAAGGAAAGTGGTGCATTTGTCAACTGTGAATGATTGGGAGATGGTGTCCAGGGGGCTGAGGAGTTTGTTTATTGTAGAGAAGAGTGTTTTGGGGTTTCTGGAGCCAGAGTGAATTATTTGAGAGTAGTAGGTGGAGTGGGCACGGGAGAGGGCATCTTTGTAGTGCTGCAGGTGGTCTTTGTAGGCTTGGGAGTGAATTGTGAGACCTGTTTTGTTGCGGAGTCTTTCAAGTTGGCGGGCATGAGTTTTCATCATGCGGAGTTCAGGGGTAAACCAGGGAGCAGAGTGGGTGAAGGAAACTGTTTTGGTTTTTATAGGTGCAAGCTGGTCGAGGCAGGAGGAGAGTGTGGTTGTAGTAGTCAGTGAGGTCAGAGGGGCTGTGGAGGTCAACGAAGGGAGAGGCGGACATTATTTCAGAGAGGGAGGATGAGAGCGAGGTAGGTGAAACAGAGTTCAGCTTACGGAAGTTGATTTTGCGTTTTTGCCTTGGAGCTGGGGTGGGAATGTTAACGGACATGGTGATGGCTAAGTGATCAGAGAGGGTGGGGTCGGAGCCAGAGAGGTGATGTAGATTTAGTCCAGTGGAGCAGACAAGGTCCAGAATGTGCCCACGGTTATGGGTGGGAAAATTGACGTGTTGAGTGAGGTTAAAGCAGTTGAGTATTTCAGTGAAGTCAGCGGTTATTGTGGATTCAGTGGAGTCCATATGGATGTTGAAATCACCGAGGAGGAGGATTGAGGGGGAGAGAGAACAGAACTGGGTCAGAAAGTCAGAGAAGTCAGAAAGGAATGATGGGTGTGGTTTGGGAGGGCGGTAGACAATTGCCATGACTAATTGTGTGTGGCCAGAGAGTTTGAAAGCCAGGTGTTCAAATGAAGGAGCAGATGAGATGGAGATGAGGCTGATCTTGAAGTCCTGTCGGTGACCCTTCTTCAGGTCACCCATTCCTTCTTTCCAGAGATGCTGCCTGTCCCACTGAGTAACTCCAGCATTTTGTGTCTTATCTTCGGTTTAAATCAGCATCTGCAATTCCTTCCTACACACAGATATTCCAGTTATAGGCTTTTGTCAACTCTGCCCTAAATAAATCACCACTTGAATGCGTTTTCCGAGTCAGACTTTTCGGAGAAGTAGAGCAAGGGACTGCATTTTGGGGTTTATAAAGAAAAGACACAAAGTGCTGGAGTAACTCGGCGGGTCAGGCAGCATCCCTGGAGAATATGGATAGGTAACATTTCACAGAGTGCTGGAGTAACTCAGCGGGTCATGTAGCATCCCTGGAGAACATGGGCAGGGGACGTTTCACAGAGTGCTGAAGTAACTCAGCGGGTCAGGCAGCATCCCTAGAGAACATGGACAGGGGACATTTCGGGTTGGGACCCTTTTTCAGACTGACCGTAGGTGGGTAAAGAAAGCTGGAAGAACTAGAGGGGATGTGGGATGGAGGCTGGCAGGCAACAGGTGCAAAGTAGCCATACCTAGAGGAGGTTTTGTAGTGAAGCGGTTTGTGAAGGTCATACGGTCATAAGGAATAGGAGCAGAATTAGGCCATTCGGCCCATCAGGTCTACTCCACCATTCAATCATGGCTGATCTATCTCTCCCTCCTAACCCCATTCTCCTGCCTTCTCTCCATAACCTCTGACACCCGTACTAATCAAGAATCTATCTATCTCTGCCTTAAAAATATCCACTGACTTGGCCTCCACAGCCGTCTGTGGTAAAGAAGTTATTGTATGAACAGCAGTGCAGATAACATCCACTACAATTAAATTCATGGCTCATCATCGAAAACACATAGTTAAATTCTCTTCCAAATGAATGCCTTTGTCTAAATCCTGATATTCTCAGTCCAGCCCAGGCTGGGTCATCTGAAGAACTGCACAACAGCTGCCAAATAAAAATGAGATGACGATTATATTGCCACAGGTTTCACATTTCTAGCATCGTTGTGGATCAGCCACAAAAGGGCAGGTCACGAGTTTACTCTATTCAACAGCAAAACAAAGATGCTGGTAGCATTCGGAGAGCGGAATGTGTGAAACAATTACCTCTTCTTCTGGTCCACTGGTTCAGAGCTGTATGATAGCAGGTGGGTGAACAGCGTTAAAGCCGGAAGCAAAACACTGCAAGTGCAGAAAATCCGAAACGAGAACAAGAAATACTGGAAATACCCAGCAGGATCATTGAGACGTAGACAAAGGTCACATTTCAGGTTGATGACCCTTCATCAGAATTGGGAACATCAAGTAACAAAAGTACATTTTAGCTGCATGGGGAGGGTCTAGGGGCTGGGGTCTGGGGGCAGGGTGGGGTCTGGGGACTGGTGGCTGGGGGCAGGGTGGGGTCTGGGGACTGGTGGCTGGGGGCTGGGGGCAGGGTGTGGACTGGGTGCTGGGGGATGGGGTCTGGGGGGGCTTGGGCTGGGGTCTGGGGACTAGGGGCTGGGGTCTAGGGACTGGGGTCTAGGGGCTGGGGACGGGTCTGGGGTCTAGGGGTTGGGGCTGGGGTCTAGGGGCTGGGGGCTGGGAACTGGGATCTGGGGGCTGGGGACAGGGGGCTGGGGTCTAGGGACAGGGGGCTGGGGTCTAGGGGCTGGGGACTGGGGTCTAGGGACTGGGGATTGGGACTGGGGGTTGGGGCTGGGGTCTAAGGGCTGGGGGCTGGGGACAGGGGTCTAGGGGCTGGGGACAGGGGTCTAGGGGCTGGGGACAGGGGTCTAGGGGCTGGGCGCTGGGGTCTAGGGGCTGGGGTCTAGGGGCTGGGGGGTCTAGGGACAGGGGGCTGGGGACTAGGGACTGGGGTCTAGGGGCTGGGGCTGGGGTCTAAGGGCTGGGGGCTGGGGTCTAAGGGCTGGGGGCTGGGGTCTAAGGGCTGGGGGCTGGGGTCTAGGGCCTGGGGACAGGTGGCTGGGGTCTAGGGGCTGGGGACTGGGGGCTGGGGTCTAAGGGCTGGGGGCTGGGGTCTAGGGGCTGGGGGGGGCTGGGGGCAGATCTGACTGAAGTTTGCAATATCATGAGGCCCGCGGATAAAGTGAACGCCCGTGGTCTTTCTCCCAGAGTAGAGGATTCTAAAACAAGAAGGTGAGAGGGGAGACATTTAAAAGGGACCTCAGGGGGCAAATGTTCCACTCAGAGGTTTATCGTATCAGAACTGAACTAGCAGAGGAAGCTATGAAAGTGGATCCAATTATGATTTTTAAGAGATTTGGACAGATGTATGGATAGGAAGGCTTTAGAAGACATGGGCCAAATGCTGGCAAATTTGACTAGTCCAGCACAGCAACCTAGTCGGCATGGATAAGGTGGGCCGAAGGGCCTGTTTCCGTGCTGTAAAGCTCTATGACTCTATGATTCCTGAGGCATGGACAGATGGTAACGTTAACTAACTTAACATCTAAACGTGCACTATTAACTGTTGAATATTGAATGAGTTACATACTCTGGTTGAAGGTATCACCAGCATCTGTGCCTAAGTGGTTGATGTCAGAAGAACTAGCGTGGCAACATGGACAAATGAGCATGCTTGTAACTTGTCAGCATCATCTTTTGTTCCAAGACCGAGGCTCCTTTTGTAATACAATAGAGTTTGTTCATAAAAAACATTTGGCGGGGCTGCCGAGAACGAAGAACTGTGGCCATGTGCAGCGGCAAGCCTGGCTCACCCCTGCGAGAAGATAAGACTGTAGTAAGGACTTTTGAAACTTTGTCGGCGCCAGAGATGTAGCCACTCTCTGTGTACTGCCCGTATACTGTATGCTGTATACTGTATGCTGTATGCTGTATACTGTATACTTTATACTGCCTGTATACTATATGCTGTATACTGTATGCTGTATACTGTATGCTGTATACTGTATGCTGTATGCTGTATACTGTATGCTGTATACTGTATGCTGTATACTGTATGCTGTATGCTGTATGTATGCTGCATACTGTATGCTGTATACTGTATACTTTATACTGCCTGTATACTGTATGCTGTATACTGTATACTGTATGCTGTATACTGTATGCTGTATGCTGTATACTGTATGCTGTATACTGTATGCTGTATACTGTATGCTGTATACTGTATGCTGTATGCTGTATCATTTTACCAGATTGTATGCAAAAACAAAGAATTTCACCGTACTTAGATACATATGACAATTAAGTATCATTGAATCATTGAGAGATAAAAGAAGCACATGGCTCCTTTACATTCAGAGTATCGCCAAGCATTCATCATGATATCAAGTTAGTTCATTAGTATTGTCATCAAGTTGATACATTCCAGTCATGTGGCTTCTTTGAATACCTTTTGAGTGTTTGTGGGGCTGTTACTCAGGATGCAGTCCATCAGACTGCGTTGGCTGCCCCAACCTCAGAGCATCCCCAGCACATATTCCTGCAGCCTTGATGTGCTAGTTAGCTGCAGTCACTTGCAGGCACTTCATTGAGGGAAACAGAGTAACTAGAGAGCGAGAATAGGGAACTTCAGAAACCAAAGTGGTCAACTCTGCATGGAGCTGAAAGAGCTGGGCAAGGTCCTCAATGACTATTTCTCCCCTGTTTTTACAATGGAGAAAGACATGAAGACTGGAGAACTTTGGACAGCTAATGAAGATGTCTCGAGGACGTTCCGTGTAGCGGTTGAGAAGGTGCTGGATGTCCTAAGGCATATGAAGGTGAATAATTCTCCCCGGCCTGGTCAGATATATCCAAGGACACTGGGGAAGGCTGGAGTAGAAAGTGGAGTAATATATGAAGAAAATGGAGGTAAGAAGTGAGAATCTATGCTATTAGTTGATATAGTTAATTAGAGACATTGATATTTTGTTGTTGTGTTTGCCTACAGAGCAAATAGGTCTACAGGGGATGCCATCGACACTGCTCTTCACACTGCACTGACCCACCTTGAACACCAGGGGAGCTATGTGAGGATGCACTTCCTCGACTTCAGCTCTGCCTTTAACACGGTCATCCCGAGCAGACTGGTCACCAAACTTTCTGACCTTGGATTTTCCCAAACCATCTGCCAATGGATCAAGGACTTCCTGACCAACCGCCCCCAGACCGTCAAAATAGGCCCTCACCTCTCCTCCACCATTACACTGAGCACCGGCTCACCACAGGGCTGTGTGTTGAGCCCCATCCTTTACTCCCTCTACACTCACGACTGCGCCCCCACCCATCCATCCCACCAACACCATCATCAAGTTCTCGGATGACACGACTGTGGTTGGACTCATCTCAGGAGGAGATGAGACAGCCTACAGGGATGAAATCCAAAGGCTGGCAGCATGGTGTTCAGTGAACAATCTTGTCCTGAACTCCTTCAAAACAAAGGAACTTATAATTGACTTCAGGAAAACCAGCGTAGAATATGACCCACTCTACATCAATGGGGTCTGTGTGGAAAGGGTACCCGCTTTCAGGTTCCTGGGTACGCACATCGCAGAGGATCTTACCTGGTCTACCAACACCATCACCACAGTAAAGAAGGCACAGCAGAGACTCCACTTCCTGAGGATCCTCAGGAAAACCAACCTGCAGGAGAAGCTCATGATGTCCTTCTATCGCTGCTCCATCGAGAGTGTGCTGGCATACTGTATAACCACATGGTATGCCAGCTGCTCAGAAAAGGACAGGAAGGCCCTTCAGAGGGTCATCACGACGGCCCAGAAGATCATCGGCTGCTCACTGCCCTCCCTGGAGCACCTGTTCAGCCTACGCTGCCTCAGTAGAGCAGGCAAAATAATAAAAGATCCATCCCACCCCGGCCACCGTCTGTTTGTTCATCTGCCCCCTGGTCGACGTTTCAGGTCGATCAAATCCCGAACAAACAGACTTAAGAACAGTTTTTACCCCAGGGCCATACGAGAACTGAACACTACCTTCTGCACTAGGCAACACTGTTAAAAAATCTTTTGTACTTAATATAATTGTATTTGTTTGTTTTTGCATTTATTGCATATATGTTTGTACGCACCGTCAGGATTGGCTATTTTTTAATTTCGTTGTACTCGTTGCAATGACAATAAATGAATATTATTATTATTATTATTAATAGGGGAGTAGCTAAATCAGCCGGAGTGTTAAAGAAGGAATGTGCTCATGAGAAACGTTTGAGACAGAAGTCTGGTAAGACCCTGATGGGGTCTGGGGATATAGATGTAAGGGATTATGTAGTCCAATGGCTGGCTTTCCCCGAACGAACGGAGACTGTTTTTCTCCTGATTTGGACGAATGGAATCACAGAATTTATATGGTTCCTAACTCCCTAACTCCCCCATATGTTGTCAGGATGGCAAACTGGAGTCAACAGCATTGTGGTGCTAAAGCAACCAGTGATATGCACCTAGCCACATGCTGGCATCCACGGTTGCAATCTCTGGCTCAAGGTATTAGCAATCGTTGCCTGATTTGTCAGCAACATAATCCTGGAAAGGGTGCACCTTATGAGATGGGTAATTGTCCGTGGGTCCCTTTGAGACCCTCCGATGGACTACAGTGAGCTGGAGAGATGTCAGTGTTATAAATATGTATTAGTTATTGTAGATGAGTTTAGAAAATGGATTGAGGCTCACCTGACAAGGGATAACAAAGCCTCTACTGTTGTGAAGTGTTAAGGAGCATGTGAAAGTAGGAAAAGGTTTGAATCCACTCTAGGTAAATTGATGCGTTTCCCCAAAAGCATGTGACTTATATTAATGGTTTGGTTTCTGAGCATGTGACCTGTATTAATGATTTTGTTTTCTCTGTAACTATGGGAATTGTATTAAATTTGTAATTGGTCCTTAATTTTATCTGTTACGCCCCTTTTCCCTTTCTGTATAAAAAAGTAAACAATCGTGGAAAAGTTGTTCTTCCCGTCTCCTGAGTTGAGATCTTTTCAGACACTAGTATTGTGTCTGGAGGTCCTCACGGGAAGAACCCCATGGTGGAATAAATCTGATGTGCTCATCCAGTATTACGTGTGATTATTCAGACTGAAGGTAAAGAACTCGGATTATCAGAAGAATATATATCAATCATTATTAAGCATAGGTGAAGAGCCAGAAGACTGGAGGGGTTTAATGTTGTGCATTTATGTGGGAAGGGCTGCAAGAAAAAGCCTGGGAACTACGGACCACTGAGCCTTATATCTGTGGTAGGTAAGTTACTGAAGACTATTCTGAGGGATAAATTACATATGCATTTGGGTAGGCAATGGCTGATTAGGGACAGTCAGCATCGTTTCGTACATTGGAGATCATGTCTTATGAATCTGATTAATATTGTTGAAGAAGTCAGCAAAAAGGTTGAGGAGGCCAAAGCCATGGACGTTGTTCATGTGGACTTCAGCAAGGCATTTGATAAGGTTCCGCATTGAAGGCTGCTCTGGAAGGTTAGATTACAGGGAGAGCTAACCGGCTGGATTGAGAATTGACTTCATGGAAGGAAGCAGAAAGTGATGGTGGAAGGTTGGTTTTTAGATTGGAGGCTGTGCCTCAGGGATCGGTGCTGGGCCCATTGCTGTTTGTGATTTATACCACTCATTTAGATAAGAATATGCAAAGGCACCTATATACTAAAACTCTTGTTTGTTTGTTCCTGAACAACAGCCAAAACGGTATATTATAGCGTGACAATTTTAGGCCCACCTTACTCACCGTCGTCCCTTTGGTGCTAATGGAAGAAGTTTCATTGAAATCGGTGTTATATTTTTTAAGTTATTCACATTTTAAAGTTTAAATCTATCTCCTAGAGAGAGAGGAGGGAGGGATGGGGGGGAGGAGAGAGGGGAAGGGGGGAGGAGAGAGGATAAGGGGGGTTGAGGGGGGTGGAGTGGGGAGGAAGGGGAAGGGGGAGGGAAAGGGGGAGGGGGGGGGAAGGGAGGGGGAGAAGGGAGGGGGGAAGAGGGGAAGGATGGGGGATGGGGGAGAGGGGAGGGAGGAGAGGGAGGGGAGGAGAGGGAGGGGAGGGAGGGAGGAGAGGTTTGGGCCCAACGGGTCCACTTGATCTAGTGATTAATAAAGTTGCAGATGACTCTAGATTGGGTGGTATCATCGATAGCAAAGATGGATACCAAAATTTATAACAGAATCTTGATCAGCTGGGCAAGTGGGCTGAGGAATGTTTAATGGAGTTTAATGCAGATATGTCTGAGGTATTGCATTTTGGGAAGTCAAACGAGGGAAGGACAGTGAATGGCAAGGCCATGAGAAGTGTTGTCGACCAAAGGGATCTAGTAGTGCAGGTACATAATTCTCTGAAAGTGGCTTCACAGCTAGAGAGGGTGGTCAGGAAGACTTTTGGTACATTGGCCTTCATCGGTCAAGGTGTTGAGTAGAGAAGTCGGCATTGAACAAGACATTGGCGAGGCCACACTCGGAGTATGGTGTTCAGTTTTGGTCACCCTGCCAGAAAAGGTAAGAGATGATTTACAAGGGTTTTGTCAGGACTTGAGGGCATGAGCTATGGGGAGAAGATGGGCGGGCTAGAACTTTAATCTTTGGAAGGCAGGATGCTCGGGACTGATCTTGCAGAGGTGCACAAATTCATGAGGGGGGATAGATAGGGTGAAAACACAAAGTCTTTTATCCAGAATATGGAAATCAAGAACAAGATGGCATAAGTTTAAGATGAGTGAGAAAATATTTAATCGGAAACTGAAGGCCAACGTTTGCACACAAGGGGGGGTGGATACGTGAAACGAGTTGCCAGAAGAGAAGGTTGAGGCAAGTTGTCTCAACAGACATTTAAACGACATTTGGACAGGTACATGAATATGAATGGTACAGTGGGACACTGGCCAAACGTAGGCAGGAGGGACGTGTAAATGGGGCATCTTTGTTGGCATGGGCAAGTTGGACTGAAGGGCCTCTTTCCATGCTGTATGTCTCTGTGACTCAATCAGTACGGATGGCAAAGGTTATGGGGAGAAGGCAGGAGAATGGGGTTAGGAGGGAGAGATAGATCAGCCATGATTGAATGGTGGAGCAGACTTGATGGGCCGAATGGCCTAATTTTGCTCCTATTACCTATGAATTGATGAACTTATGAAAAACAACAGGTTTAAGGCAGAACAAAGTGGACCTTTGTTGCACTTGGTATTTGTCTCAGTGTCCCTTCCTGGGAACAGCCTTTTTATTTTAGTTTGATTTAGAGACACAGCATGGAAACAGGCCGTTTGGTCCACCAAGTCCATGTCAACCATCGATACCAGTTTATTCTAATTCTATGCTATCCCACTTTCGCATCCACTCCATAAACCCACACAGTCACAGGAACCATGTGTAAACTCTGCACAGACAACACCCATGGTCATGATCAAACCTGGGTCTCTGGTGCTGTGAAGACAAGCACAAATTGCTGGAGTAACTCAGCGGGTCAGGCAGTATCGCTGGAGAAAAGGAATAGGTGACGTTTCGGGTCAAAATCCTTCTTCAGACTGAGAGTCCGGGGGGAGGGAAACCAGGGGTATGAGAAGTTCATAACAAATCAGAGCCGGCACCAATGACAAGGGAAAGGTGGAGCCCACAATGGTCCATTGTTGGCTGTGGAAGAAGTGATAACGTATGTGAGCAGTGGAAGTGGCAGGATGACCAGGGTGGGGGATGGGCAGAGAGAGAGGGAGTATGGAGGTTAGTTAACATTAGAGAAATCAACATTCATACTGCTGGTTTGTAATCAGTCCAAGCAAACTATGAGGTGCTGTTCCTCCAATATGCGTGTGGCCTCACTCTGACAGTGGAGGGGGCCCAGGACAGAAAGGTCAGTGTGGGAATGGGAAGGGGGGGTTAAAATGTTGGGCAGCCGGGAAATCGCGTAGGCCAAGGCGGACTGAGCGAAGGTGTTCAGCGAAACGATCACCCAGTCTGCGCTTGGTCTCACCGATATATAGGAGTCCACACTGAGAACAACGGATACGTCGATGAGGTTGGAGGAGGTGCAGGTGAACCTCTGCCTCACCTGAAAGGACTGTCAGGGTTCCTGGATGGAGTCAAGGGAGGAGGGAAAGGGACAGGTGTTGCATCTTGTGCAGTTGCAGGGGAAGGTACCTGGGGAGGGGATGGTTTGGGTGGGAAGGGACGAGTGAACTCATGAGGCAGCAGAACTACCAGCCGCAACACTGTTCCTTTTAGATCAGAGGATCTTCTGTTATACGGTTGTTTTGGACTTTGCGACTCGCACCGCTTTTTCCAGACCTTCGTTGTATCTACTGTATCTGCTGTTCCAGGTGTCAACTTCTCTACATCAGCGAGACCAAGCGCAGGCTCGGCGATCGTTTCGCTCAACACCTCTGCTCAGTCCGTCTTAACCAACCTGATCTCCCAGTGGCTCAGCACTTCAACCCCCCCTCCCATTCCCAATCTGACCTTTCTGTCCTGGGCCTCCTCCATTGTCAGAGTGAGGCCCAGCGCAAATTGTAGGAACAGCACCTCATATTTCACTTGAGCAGTTTACACCCCAGCGGTATGAACATTGACCTCCAACTTCAGGTAGTCCTTGCTTCCCCTCTCTATCCCCTCCCCCTTCCAAGTTCTCTCACTAGTCTTCCTGTCTCCAACTACATTCTATCTTTGTCCCACCCCCTCCCCAACATCAGTCTGAAGAAGGGTCTCGACCCGAAACGTCACCCATTCCATCTCTCCCGAGATGCTGCCTGACCCGCTGTGGAATTCAATGCCTCAGAAGGCAGTGGAGGCCAATTCTCTGAATGCATTCAAGAGAGAGCTAGATAGAGCTCTTAAGGATAGCGGAGTCAGGGGGTATGGGGAGAAGACGGGAACGGGGTACTGATTGAGAATGATCAGCCATGATCACATTGAATGGTGGTGCTGGCTCGAAGGCCGAATGGCCTACTCCTGCACCTATTGTCTATTGTCTATTACTCCAGCATTTTGTGTCTACCTTCATTGTAAATGCATCGGCCACAAAGACGGGGCTATCATCCTGTCCTCATCACAACCAAGGACAGCTTGTTTCGGGAGTGAGGCTCCAACACCGCGCGAGGTATCTGATGGAATGGTCCCTCTCATTGCCAGCCAAGCGAGGTCTCGATGCTTGTCGGTGAGTTCTGGTGATGAGGCATTCTGCTAAACGGTTTTGACAATCTATCTGGAAAAGCATCCCACAGGATCCACTGTGTCCTTCCTCCACTGGGCTGCAGGATGTTTGGTGCCGACCACCGCCTGATGGCCTTGTGGCCAGAAGTGTATTTGTGCAGAAACTTTTCAAGGACAGAGAGTGTGACAAAGTCCATCTGGTGGAACAGTGCACCGTTGTTAGTGCGTCACGGTGGCGCAGCGGTAGAGTTGCCGCCTTACAGCGCTTACAGAGCCAGAGACTTTGGTTTGATCCCGACTACGGATGCTGTCTGTACGGAGTTTGTACGTTCTCCCCGTGATCGTGTGGGTTTTCTCCGAGATCTTCGGTATCCTCCCACACTCCAAAGACGTACAGGCTTGTAGGTTAATTGGCTTGGTAAAAATGAAAATTTGTCCCTAGTGTGTGTAGGATAGTGTTAAGGTGCGGGGATCGCTGGTCAGTGTGGACTCGGTGGGCCGAAAGGCCTGTTTCCACACTCTATCTCTGAACTAAACAAGTGCAAAGCCAACCTTTGTGACACTGAGGATGGGTAGATCCTCAGCCCTCAGTGACACTCGGCCTTTGCATCCTCCGATTGTACACATAGCTTGATGCGGCCACTCACACACGTGATCATTACAGTGAGGGCAGTGCTGTGCGTGCTCTAGAGACTTATGCATAACTTCCCGTCAGACCCGCTCCACCCTGCCACTCCTGATCAAACAGATGATAGCTCAAGTGACTGATCAAGGCTGATAATAATACCTGTAGTGTAACTCGCAGTGACTAAGCAAATTAGCCAACCATTTCCTCAAAGTATAATATTTAAGTGTAAATGTATTCTTATCCATAATCTGAATTTTGTTGATATTTGCAAATACAACATACAACATAAAACATGATGGCACATGAACAGACCTTTCACCCCACAACATCCATACCGAACATGATGCTAAGTTAAACCCGATCCCTTCATTCCCTGCATATCCACATGCATATCTAAACGCCTCTTAAATGCCACTGTCCTATCTATCTCTACTGCCGCCCCTGGCAGCGTGCCCCTGGCAGCGTATTCCAAGCACCCACCACTCTGAGGAAAGAGTGTTAAGGTGCGGGGATCGCTGGTCAGTGTGGACTCGGTGGGCCGAAGGGCCTGTTTCCACACTCTATCTCTGAACTAAACAAGTGCAAAGTCAACCTTTGTGACACTGAGGATGGGTAGATCCTCAGCCCTCAGTGACACTCGGCGTTTGCATCCTCTGATTGTACACATAGCTTGATGCGGCCACTCACACATGTGATCATTACAGTGAGGGCAGTGCTGTGTTGAGAAAACATTTCTTCACACAGAGAGTGGTGAGTCTGTGGAATTCTCTGCCACAGAAGGTAGTTGAGGCCAGTTCATTGGCTATATTTAAGAGGGAGTTAGATGTGGCCCTTGTGGCTAAAGGGATCAGGAGGTATGGAGAGAAGGCGGGTACAGGTTACTGAGCTGGATGATCAGCCATGATCATATTGAATGGCGGTGCAGGCTCGAAGGGCCGAATGGCCTACTCCTGCACCTATTTTCTATGTTTCTATGTTTCTATGAAACTTACTCCACACATCTCCTTCAAACTTTGTCCCGCACACCTTAAGGCTCTGCCCTACAGTGCTTGACATTCCCACCCTGGGAGATCGATTCTGACTGTCCACTCTAAACCTGCAACATCGCCCCTGAAAGTGAATGACAATTGAGTGAGCAGGTTGAACAGCGTCTATGAAGGATTAGAAATAAGGAACTGCAGATGCTGGTTTACAAAAAAAGTCACAAAGTGCTGGAGCTACTTGATGGGTCAGGCAGCATCTCTGGAGAACGTGCATAGGTGACGTTTCGCGTCGAGACCCTTTTTGACTCTTCCATGTCTATAAGTTTTACCCGTAACATATCTGTCTTTGACTGTAAGGCAAAACATATGAAGGACTTCTGTGCCTGCAGTATCAGAATGTCGAATATAAAAACAGAAAATGCTGAGCAGGTCAGGCAGCATCCGTGGAAAGAGAAAGAGAGTTAACAGTTCAAGTTGAAGACCATTCATCAGAACATGTAAGTCAGTTTTAAGTGAGGGCAGAGAGGCAGAGAGGGTGGGGGAGAGGAAGGACACAACAAAAGGATATCTCTGAGATGGTCAGAATTGCCAAGATAATTCTAATATTTACAAAGCCACTTTGTTATTACTTTGTTATAACAAAGAGAAGGGCATGTTACAGCTTTGAAATGCAGGTCAAAGCTTTGACCTAAATGCTAAAGGGGAGTGCTGTAAAATCCCAGCAGATGAAAGAGAGCGGAGAAATCAAGGAGAGAGAGAAAAACCGAGTTTACATCACAACAAAAAAGACAACCATCCAACAGACCGGACTGACTCTGATACAAACAAGAACGGTAGGTTATCTGAAATTGTTGAATTCCACATTGAAAGCCAAAGGCTTCAATGTGCTCAAATGGAAGATGTGATGCTGTTCCTCAAGCTTACATTGGTCCTCGTGAATACAGTGCAGGAGGTCAGTGGGAGTGGGATAGAGAATTAAACTGAGAGGCAAGGATCGTCCCTGTGAACTGATGCCAGGTTATTATCATTCTCTTTCCATGCACTGAGGACATATTTCTCAGAGTTTCCCAAAGGGACACACATTGCTGGAATGTCCTGCCACAGGAGAACTGCTACAGGATCTAAGGGGTGGCACGGTGGCACAGCGGTCGAGTTGCTGCCTCAGAGTGCAGGATACCCGGGTTCGATCCTGACTACGGGTGCTGTCTGTATGGAGTTTGTACGTTCTCCCTGCGACCACGTGGGTTTTCTCCGGGTGCTCCAGTTTCTTCCCACACTTGAAAGATGTGCAGTATTGCAGGTTAATTGGCTTTGGTTTAATTGTAAATTGTCCTTTGTGTGTATGTTAGTGTTAGTATACAGGGTGATCACTGCTCAGCACGGACATGGTGGGACGAAGGGCCTGTTTCCGTGCTGTACCTCTGAAGTCTAAAGTCTAAAGGAGCATTATTCCTTCAGCTAGCCAATGTATTTCCAGTGAGGCGAAGTTCTCAGGAGCTACACAGCACTGGCTGTTTAACACTGGCATCTATTTTTAATGTAATGGATTCACTGAGTGGTGTTGTCTCATTTAGGCCAATCTCTGTCTGGTGAACAGTTTCTTGTGCAAACAGAAAAACTTGAGTAGCCCATTGTTTTCATCTGCTCGTGACGTGCCTAATATTGGAAAAGAACAAGCAGAATCTCACAGCAATCTAAACATAGCACAAAAAGTAAGGAAATTTGTGTTTGGTAGATTATTTCTTTGTTGTAACAATGCTTCTTGGCAATAAATCTTATACCGTTGGAAAGCCTGTTTATTTCCCTTTTAAATGGTGCCACATTTGTAAGGAACATGCATTTGTGGGATGAGCAGCAGAGCTGAGTATATGGGTTGCGCCCATGAAAATTTTGCCAAATCTTCTCTGCCAATGCCAAACAGCTTATTCTGCTGTTGCTATTGACTCTTGTTTTGAGCTTCTGGTACTCCCAGGTGCTGACAAGAATGGGATGCCATCCCACAACAGTGTGTGACCAGGCTGGTGACCAGCATGAGGAGGAGGTGCCAGGCTGTTGTGGCTGTGTATGGTTCTTCCACACGCTACTGTGGCTCCTGTTTATTAAATGAATAAATTGTTAAATTGCCAATATGTCTTGTTTCTTCAGACTTCAATCATCCAATCCACCAAACAACACCGAACAAGAGTCAATGGCAGAATAAGCTGTTTGGCATTGGCAGAGAAGATTTGGCAAATTTTTCATGGGCGCAACCCATATACTCAGCTCTGCTGCTCATCCCACAAATGCATGTTCCTTACAAATGTGGCACCATTTAAAAGGGAAATAAACAGGCTTTCCAACGGTATAAGATTTATTGCCAAGAAGCATTGTTACAACAAAGAAATAATCTACCAAACACAAATTTCCTTACTTTTTGTGCTATGTTTATATGGACATTTTTAAATATTGATTTTTATGGTTGAAAACCTTTATTCATATTAGTTGTTATATTGATTGATCCGATCCGATCAAAGAAATTCACAGTTTCCTCCATATTTATTCCATTTGATAAAAGAAAGTTAAATGCAGAATTATTTGGGAGAAATTTATTGATACAAATAATACTAAGCCAATCATTTTATGAAAGGAATTAATTCATGTTAAGGAATCAGTCTGAAGAAAGGTCTCGACCCGAAACGTCACCCATTCCTTCTCTCCCGAGATGCTGCCTGACCCGCTGAGTTACTCCAGCATTTTGTTTCTATCATTAATTCATGTTAAGTTCCATAGTTAAATCTCAGAATTCAAAACAATAAATAAGATAGAAAATGTTGCAACAGCGTTATTTTAAGGAGAGCTGCCACATGTTTACATTTGTATTCACTGGGGTTTTATTTTGCCATTTGTACTTTCCTAACCCAAACATATTTTGGCGTAAACCAAAATACTGCAGATGATGAAAATCTGAAATAAAACAGAGAATGATGGAAATATTGAACAGATCAATCATGTGTGGATACAGAAGCAGGGATAACCAAACATCTTTCAATAGACCAAGGAATCAATAGAAACTGAATAGGTTTTAAGGTGCAGGGAAGATTAAAGGTCTCAGTTTGGACTTTGTTTAGAACCAGAGAGGCTTTAGTAAAGGTCAATATCATAAGTGTGTTATGGAATGAAATAATTAGAGAGTGGGGCACTGATTCTGGATGAACAGCTGTGATCATATTCAAGGTTTCAATGTTTCAAGGTCAGTTTATTGTCACATGTACCAATTAATGTACAGTGACATTTACGTTACCATACAGCCATACTAAGTGTAAAGCAACAAGACACACAGCCACATAGAATAAAATTTAACATAAACATCTACCACAGCGGCTCCCCGCAATCCTCACTGTGATGGAAGGTAATAAAGTTCAATCTTTTCCCTCTTTATTCTCCCACAGTCGGGGCTGTCGAACCATCCGCAGTCGGGCCGATCAAAGCTCCTTCAGCCGGCGATCCGAAGGCCTCGCGTTGGGGAGATCGAAACTCCCTCATCGGGACGGTTGAAACTCTCTGCGGCTTGGAGCTCCCGAATCGGTCTCTAACCAGCGACCGCAGGCTCCACAATGTTAACGTCCACATGCCCGCGGTTGGAGCTCTTCACAGTCGATCCCCGGCAAAACGATCGCAAGCTCCACAATGGTAAATCTGCGCTGTGCCCGTGGTTAAAGCTCTGGGCCGGTCTCCAGGAAAGGCCGCACCACTCCATGATGTTCGGCCGCAGTGTGGACGGAGGTACGATACGGAAAAAAATTGCATCTTTGTCCAGGTAAGAGATTGAAAAATCCACCCCCCACCCCCACCCCTCACATAAATCCACCCCCCACCCCTCACATAAAGCAAACCAAGGAACACTAAAACATACTCTTTAACACGTACTTAAAATAACAAGACAGACTGTTGGCGAGGTAGCCACTTGCTGGCGCCACCCGGTGGTGCTGGCTTGAAGGGCTGAATGGCCAACTCCTGCACCTGTTTTCTACGTTTCGGGTCTCGACCCGAAACATCACCCAATCCTTCTCTCCAGAGATGCTGCCTGTCCCGCTGAGTTACTCCAGCATTTTGTGTCTACTTTCGATTTAAACCAGCATCTGCAGTTCTTTCCAAAAAACTGAGGTATGTTTGTTATGAGTATGTAGAACGTTGCACATATTAATAAAAGCTCAACTGTTTAATTGTGAGTCGACCACACTTGGTTGATAGAAATAGGACACCAGGTTTTTTTTAACCTATTATTTAAAGATTCACTTTCCTAACAAGGGACTGGATAGGATAAACTCTCCAGAGTTTTAAGAGTTAGTACAAGTGTTGGGATCACATTCCTGCCTCTGAGTCAGTAGCACATGGATTCAAATTCCTTTCCAGAGACCTGAATACACAAACATTTCACAAACAGTACTGAGGAAGCTTGACATCTTTCAGATGTAATAGAGTCATCGGGTCATAGAGTGATACAGTGTGGAAACAGGCCCTTCGACCCAACTTGCCCACACTGGCCAACATGTCCCAGCTACACTAGTCCCACCTGCCTGCGTTTGGTCCATATCCCTCCAAACCTGTCCTATCCATGTACTTGTCCAACTGTTTCTTAAACGTTAGGATAGTCCCAGCCTCAACTACCTCCTCTGGCAGCTTGTTCTATACACCCAACACCCTTTGTGTGAAAAAGTTACCCCTCAGATTCCTATTAAATCTTTTTCCCTTCACCTTCAACCTATGTCCTCTGGTCCTTGTTTCATCAACTCTGGGCAAGAGACTCTGTGCATCTACCTGATCTATTCCTGTCATGATTTTATACACCTCTATAAGATCACCCCTGATCCTCCTGCGCTTCAGGGAATAGAGTTCCAGCTTAATGTTAAGGTGAGGTCCCATTCAGAGTTTCAAAGATTTGTTTTTAATTGGAGATAAGAAGATGAACTTTCCTGATATTCTTGACAAAATTGTCTCGTAAACAACAATATGATTATGATCACTTTACTGCTTTTGGGGCCTTGTGGGCCAGCTGGCTTTGTAATATTACAAGGGACATAATTGGGATTGAATGTGCTTTAGGAATGCCTGAGGATGTGAAAGGTGCAATATAAATGCACATTCTTTATTTTACATCTAGGGGGCTTATGGAACTTGATGAGTTCAATGGACTGGAAGCACTTAATACTTCATACCAAGATAGGAAGTCGTTTTATTTCACTTCCTCCACATATTTTGTTTGTTGGGTAAGAAACACAAACGTGTTATTTGAAAAAAATCATAGTTTAATTAAACTGCGACATTGTCCCAAAATAAGACTGGAAATCGCTGCGGCCCTTCACATCTCTTATACATTAATCAAAAATTCCATGGTTTCTGCAAAACCATTATTTCAAACCGCAAAATGCAAAGCGATTCGGAAGCTGGAGATGAAAAACTCACAGAACAGACATCATAAAATATTCACCAATGCAGTGTCAACACAAACAACAACTTGTGCTCATCGAGCACTTCTGATGCAGTGAAATATCTCAAAATCTTTTGCCGGCATCTGGCAAAACCACATTTGGCAGAGTCACATATGGCTGAATCGCAAGGTGCTTGGTCAAAGGGCTATGGTATTAAGAGTGCCTTACTGCGTGATGATGGGGTTCGAATAGAAACATAGAAACACGGAAAATAGGTGCAGGAGTAGGCCATTCGGCCCTTCGCGCCAGCACCGCCATTCAAATATGATCATGGCTGATCATCCAAAATCAGTACCCCGTTCCTGCTTTCTCCCCATATCCCTTGATTCCGTTAGCCCTAAGAGGTATATTTAACTCTTCAAATGAGGGAGTTCTGGAATGCAAGGCCTTGATAGTTACAGGTACAGTTACCCAGGTTGGAACAACGACATTCCACGATGCCTCAGATATCAGAACATATCTGGGGCAGATGGGACTGGAAGGAATATCAAATACATGGAAAAACTTGACAATGAAGTGTTTTAAACATTCTCAAGAAATACCTCAAGCAGATTGGGAAGAGTTCACAAACTAATCGGTGTTATTTAATAACTGTTTGCATGTCTAGTACAAACGCTACCTTCTAGCGCCTGTTGAAGTGATCGATACGTTGACTGATGCTTATCTTAGTAAAGTTTAGTTTAGTTTAGTTTAGTTTAGAGATACAGCGCGGAAACAGATCCCTTTCGGCCCACCGGTTCCGCACCACCCAGCGATCCCCGCACACTAACACTATCCTACACACACTAGGGACAATTGTTACATTTACCAAGCCAATTAACCTACATACCGGTAAGTATAAGAAAATAACTGCAGATGCTGGTACAAATCGAAGGTATTTATTCACAAAATGCTGGAGTAACTCAGCAGGTCAGGCAGCATCTCAGGAGAGAAGGAATGGGCGACGTTTCGGGTCGAGACCCTTCTTCAGTCTGAAGAAGGGTCTCGACCCGAAACGTCACCAATTCCTTCTCTCCTGAGATGCTGCCTGACCTGCTGAGTTACTCCAGCATTTTGTGAATACATACCTGTAAGTCTTTGGAGTGTGGGAGGAAACCGAAGATCTCAGAGAAAACCCACGCTGGTCACAGGGAGAACATACAGACTCCGTACAGACAGCACCCGTAGTCAGGGTCGAATCCAGGTCTCTGGCGCTGCATTCTCTGCAAGGCAGAAACTCTTCCGCTACGCCACCGTGCCGCTCAAATGGGTCAACAGTTTGATGGGCAGGGCTTAAGCTAATTTTGCCAAGTGAAGGCAAATTGGAAAATAGCACGAAAAAAGCAGCAGAGAGATCAAAGGGTGGAGAGAAAGAAACTTCAATAATTATTGCCGAGAGCACTTGGAGGAAGGAATAGAAAGGAGGCTTTAGAAGGCATGTACATCGATGACCACAAGTCATTAATAAGGCTAGCAGCCTACAGATGTAATTGCCACATGGGATTGTGATGTAGATGCATTAACAAGGATGTACTTAAACAAGACGCAGTACTTTGAAGATCTCCTCCTCTCTCCAATGGGAGTTCTGTGAGACTATCTCTCACTGCTCCCCCTTGGTGCTTCCTGCCGTTGTGCGACCATGTTCTGACCAAGACCCACACTTGCTCGGCTTTATCTCACCCCCACCTCTCTTTTGCAGTCTTTTTCAGCTTTCTCCCCCCCACTAACATCAGTCTGCGGAAGGGTGATTTGTACATTCCCTCCACAGATGCTGCCTGACCCACTGAGTTTCTCCAGTATTTTGTTTTTTGTTCAAGATTCTAGCATCTGCAGTTCCTCGTGTGCTCAGTATGGTTTCTTCATTGCCAAGCATTCAAGAATGGTGGGGAAGGTAATGAAGGAAGGAATAGAATGGCTGTATTAATTAAGGATATTACTTTGATTCTAAATTCATGGAATATATTCAATGTGTTATTCAATGCCTTATTTTGCAGTAAAGAAGTGGGGAAACAGCACATATTGCTGGGAGTTTTTATTTTGTTCCAACAGTGAAGGGGGGAAATGAGCAAAGATGTTCATCAGTATCAAAGGCACTACAGACAAGAGCATTGACAATATCTTAATGTTACATTTTAATTCTGATGCTTTAATTGATTGATGCAAACTCGTAACAAAGTACTTCAATGCTTAGGGCTCATGAGGAGAGAACTTCTAACGTACAGGAGAGGTGCTTCCAATGTGTAGATGACAGGAATCTCTGGTTATCTCTACAAGGGAGGGATTTCTGAAGTATGAACAAGAGTATGGTCTCTGTTTTGTGTACAGGAACACTTTCAGTCAATAAATTCCAACAAGGAAGAATTTTGGACCTAATTCAAGGGAATGAAATAGGGCAAAGGTTTAATTTAGTTTATTTTTAGTTTAGAGATACAGCACGGAAATAGGTCCTTCAGCCCACCAATTCCGCACCGACCAGCGATCCCCACACATTAACACTATCCTACACACACCAGGGACAATTTCACACATACACCAAGCCGATTTATCTACAAACCTGGAGTGTGGGAGGAAACCGAAGATCTCGGAGAAAACCCACGCGGTCACGGGGAGAACATACAAACTCCGTACAGACAGCACCTGTAGTCGGGATCGAACCTGGGTCTCTGGAGCTGCAAGTGCTGTAAGGCAGCAACTCTACCGCTGCGCCACCGTGACCGCCTCACCATATTGCAGGAGGGGATTATCAAGCCATCATCACCACAATAATATTCAGTTTGGGGCAATTATGGAAAGATTAGAGAGAATATCTAACATTTAAAAATTTGAATGGGGAAGAACTAATTCCATAATTTAAGATATCACCCTGTAGTGACAGATTGGAAACGCTAATGTGCAGGTGTAAAGATATAATGCTGAGCACACAGGGAAATTATAGTTCAGGTACAAAACAGATATATTCCTTTGAAGGGAATAGGTAACATGTCCAAAGTTACTCAGCTGTGGATTACAGCGGGTAGTCCATAGAGCTCAGAGGACCATCGGAACACAGCTACCAGCCTTGGGCGGCACGGTAGCGCAGCGGTAGAGTTGCTGCTTTACAGTGAATGCAGCGCCGGAGACACAGGTTCGATCCTGACTACGGGTGCTGCACTGTAAGGAGTTTGTACGTTCTCCCCGTGACCTGCGTGGGTTTTCTCCGAGATCTTCGGTTTCCTCCCACACTCCAAAGACGTACAGGTATGTAGGTTAATTGGCTGGGTAAATGTAAAAATTGTCCCTAGTGGGTGTAGGATAGTGTTAATGTACGGGGATCACTGGGCGGCACGGACTTGGAGGGCCGAAAAGGCCTGTTTCCGGCTGTAGATATATGATATGATATGATACAACACACGATGCCTCAGAAAAGCCACCAGCATCCACAAAGACTCTTCACACCCCTGCAACAGTCTGTTCAAACTTCTACCATCGGGCAGACGATACAAGGCCTTCAACGCCCGCACCTCCAGACTCAGGAACAGCTTCATCCCCAGGGCCATAGCTGCTATGAACCGGTCCTGCTGACCCAGATGGTCACATCGCACAGTGATCCGGCACAGATCTACTTGCACTTTATTCTGTTTTAAAACTGTTACAATTTGTTTCATTGGGTTGTTTAAATTAATACTGACTAGCTAATTAATTTATTGCATCATATGGGAGGCGCATTCCCAATCTCGTTGTACCCCTGTACAATGACAATAAAGATATATTGTATTGTATTGTACAACAGAAATAAAAATAAAACAGAAAAAGCAGACTTTTATGATAGTCCACAAAACCTTTCAGTTAATAACTAGGACATTTATGGGAAGTACAGAAGAGAGCTGAAAAACTTAATATACGATTCAAAGATGTTTACGAGAAAAGATTAGCAGACAAGTTAATTGAACATTAAAGCATTTCATAAATACAAGGTTAGTTTGGAAACAAGATAGGTTCATTCAGGGCTCTGTGCATGAAGGATTGTCAAACCATAGCCCACAAACTAAACTTGGTTAACAACATCCCTTGTATTGGCCACTGAAGTTTTCTTTATTATCCTAGTGCAGATGAGGTCTGAGACATTGAGAAATGTAAAAGAAACCCTCCCACCAGAATTTATTACCATTGTTCATAATTTCATAAGTGATAGGAGCAGAATTAGGTCATTCGGCCAATCAAGTCTACGCCATTCAATCATGGCTGATCTGTCTCTCCCTCTCAATTCCATTCTCCTGCCTTCTCCCCATATTTCCTGACACCCGTACCAATCAAGAATCTATCTACCTCCGCCTTAAAAATATCCATTGACTTGTCCTCCTCAGCCTTTATTGGACCTGCGGATCGGGAACGCGGCCAGAGGCCTTTATCGAGGCACTGCAGTCTCTACGTCATCCGGCGGGCCATGGAGAAGCCGGGGCCAGAGCCTCACAGGTCGCAGTCCGCAGCCGGCCCCAGGTTTGATGGAGCCCGCGGCTGGGGCCTGGGTCAGTGCCACGGAGGCGTCCGGAGAGTGCCCGGCAGCATTAGTGGAGAGGGCAGTGCGGCGGTCAATGAGGGCGTCGACCGACAGATGAGGATGGACCACGTGGGGGTGGGGATCCCCAGTGCCCAGGGAAGGAACAATGGGCCCAGCGTGGGGGACCCCGCCATGAGTGGGGGGAGAGGGGAAGAACAAAGGTAGACCTGGCATGGGAGACTTTGTCACTTTGTAAGCGCTGTTTATGTTGCAACTGTTTGTATGCCTTGGGTATGCAAGTAAAGACTTTCACTGTGACTTGTCACATGTGACAATAAAGTATTCATTCTTTCAAATGGTGATGCAAAACTGTGAAAGGCACCAGCGGGAGGAAGATGGGCTTCTCAGACACCCTCACAACAACAGCCTGGGTATGTAGACATGTTTAACAAATGTTAAATCAGTTCTGAATTCCTTTGAAGATTACATCATCTATGAGCCACCACTCCATGCTAGAACTGCGTGCAAGTGTTATCAATGCCATCGGCTTCCTACATGATGCCAGCCTCATGAAGGTACCAGACCACAATCTACTTCTCCAAAGGTCCTCGCAATGGTGCAGCGGTAGAGTTGCTGCCTTATAGCGCCAGAGAACATGGTTCAAACCTGATTACGGGTGTTGTCTGTACAGAGTGCACACATTCTCCCTGTGACCACGTGGGTTTTCTCCAGGTGCTTCGGTTTCCTCCCACATTACAAAGACGTGTAGGTTTGTAGGTTAATTTGCTTCACGTTACTCATGATCTAGTAACTAGCACATGACTGGTTCTATATGTTATCCAGTTTATCAGGTTGAGAGGGGAAGATAGATCAGCCATGATTGAATGGCGGAGTAGACTTGATGGGCTGAATGGCCTAATTCTGCTCCTAGAACTTACGAAAATGTTGAGACACCATGCTGTAGAGGTAACCAAACTACAGTCACAGACTAGATATGAAATTAATTAACATACTATCATTCAGGAACAGTTTCCTTCCCTCTCTTATCAGACTCTTGAACGGACATCTTATAAGCTAAGGATGTTTTCCTGATCCTCCAATCCAAGCTGGTTGCAGCCCTTGCACTCTTTCCTTTACCTGCACATTCTCTGTGACTGTAATACTATATCATGCACAGTTCAATTGTATTCATTTATAGATTCGGAATTGCTTTCTCATTCCTTAAAGGGCACGGTGGCGCAGCGGTAGAGTTGCTGCCTTACGGCGCTTGCAGTGCCAGAGACCCAGGTTCCATCCTGACTACTAGTGCTGTCCTTATGGAGTTTGTATGTTCTCCCCGTGACCTGCATGGGTTTTCTCCAAGATCTTCGGTTAATTGGCTTGGTATAAGTGTGAATTGTCCCGAGGATGTGTTAATGTGTGCGGGGATCATCGGTCAGTGCGGACTCGGTGGGCCGAAGGGCCTGTTTCCGTGGTACATCTCTAAACTAAAGTAAAAAAAGATATCTTACCTAGATAACACAAGGTTTTTCACTGTATCTGTGTACACGGTGACAATAATAAACTAATACCAATACCAATATCTTTTGCAAAAAAATGACCATTGGCAGAAATTATCTATTTGGAAGCATTCGCTCTAAATTTTGGGGGGGGAAACTGTTTTTCTTTCTCTGTTACAAATACTGGACTTCAGGCTGTTAGTGTTGCGACATCGTGCACACATTTCCCCAAAATTGGAATTGCTTTCTCATTCCTAAAAGATAATAGCAATAATTAGGACAGTATGGTGGCGCAGCGGTAGAGTTGCTGCCTTACAGTGCTTACAGTACAAGAGCCCAGATTCAATCTCAACTACTGGCGCTGTCTGTACAGTGTTTGTAAGTTCTCCCCGTGACTGAGTGGGTTTTCTCCGAGATCGTCGGTTTCCCCCCACACTCCAAAGACGTACAGGATTGGAGGTTAATTGGCATTGGTATAAATGTAAAATTGTCCCTAGAGTGCGCAGAATAGTGTTAATGTGCGTAGGATAGTGTTAATGTGCGGACTCAGTGGGCCAGAGGGCCTGTTTCTTCACTGTAGCTCTAAACTTTTAAAAAAAAACTAAACTAACGCATCGAAGGTATCACAAAATGCTGGAGTAACTCAGCAGGTCAGGCAGCATCTCAGGAGAGAAGGAATGGGTGACGTTACGGGTCGAGACCCTTCTTCAAACTAACGCATCTCTCACTTGCATTGTATCCTTCAGAAGTCCAAGTCCCAAAATGCTTTAAAAAGAATGAGAAACCTCTGGCGGTCCATTAGTACATGAAACTATAACAATGCAGAAATGAACAGAGACAATACACGCATGCATTTTGCGTGTGTTGGTAATTTGTAGATTCAAATCAAAGAGTGAATGTGTGGAATTAGTTAATAATGGATTAATGAGTTAATAATTTACAGAACATCCTGTTCCTATCATTTTCTAACCGCTATTAATAATAAAAGGATTTCCTCCCTGAATGAATTGTTCTGTAAATAGTTTATTTTAATACTTATTATTAATCGGGCTACACTCTGATTATTCTGTGACTGGCAAAATGCAATGTTCTATCATTTTAAATAATATTTTACATCATTCTCTAAACAAGGATAGAATATTTCATATAATTAGCACTCACAAAACTCTGTGCACTGTCATCCATTAATGCCTTCTTAAAAGTATGTGCCATCTCTTTCTCTTCCCCAGCTCCTAATGAGCAGGAACCACAAGCCTAATGTATAAATTGTCAAACATGCCAATAAGCAGACATCAGACAAAACTAAGCAGGAAACTGCAGATAATAGACAATAGACAATAGACAATAGGTGCCGGAGGAGGCGGCCATTCAGCCCTTCGAGCCAGCACCATCATTCAATGTGATCATGGCTGATCATTCTCAATCAGTACCCCGTTCCTGCCTTCTCCCCATACCCCCTGACTCCGCTATCCTTAAGAGCTCTATCTAGCTCTCTCTTGAATGCATTCAGAGAATTGGCCTCCACTGCCTTCTGAGGCAGAGAATTCCACAGATTCACAACTCTCTGACTGAAAAAGGTTTTCCTCATCTCAGTTCTAAATGGCCTACCCCTTATTCTTAAACTGTGGCCCTGGTTCTGGACTTCCCCCAGATGCTGGTTTAAACCGAAGATAGACACAAAAAGCTGGAGTAACTCAGCGGGACAGGCAGCATCTCTGGAGAGAAGGAATGGGTGATGTTTTGGGTCGAGACCCTTCATCAGACTAGTCAGGGTAAAGGGAAACGAGAGATATCGACGATGATGTAGGAACAGGAAGAGAGGATGTTGCAGAACTCTCATCGGTGAGAGTAGGAGAACGTCTTCAATGTAGACATACCTTGAGGAGATTTTGCAGTGGAGCAGAAGAAATGTGTAGGTTGGAACTAATGGTGGTGCGGCCATGATCAAGAGTGTTAACACCCTGCATGGGGCAGGGAACATACTGATACTATTTGGGAAGCACTTTTCTGAAGTTAGCTTGATTGAAGTCTCCCGGTTGCCAAACACTTTAATTCCCATTCCTATTCCCACACAGACCTTTCTGTCATAGGCTTCCTCCATTGTCAGAGTAAGGCTAAACGCAAAATGGAGGAACAGCATCTCATATTTTGCTTGGGTAGCATACAGCACAGTGGCATGAATATTGATTTCTATAACTTCACGTAACCCCTGCATTCCCTCTCTCTCCATCCCTCCCCTACCCAGCTCCCCACACCAGCTTCTCGTTCTCACCTAGCAAACAGCTAACAATGGCCTGTTTCCTTTATCATGGTTACTTTTTTGCATATCATTCATTCATTTGTTCTAAGTCTCTCTACATCATCTATATGTCTCATTTCCCTGTCCCCGACGCTCAGTCTGAAGAAGGGTCTTGACCCGCAACATCGCCCATTCCTTCTCTCCACAGATGCCGCCTGTCCCGCTGAGTTACTTCAGCACTTTGTGTCGATAAGAAAAACTGTCTTATATTTAGAAATCAGCTCACCTAATAATTATCAAAACTGTGCTGGATGGTCGAGTCTGATCTCTTCATTTGCCACTTGCTGGGAGGAAGGTACAAGAGCCCGAAAACTGTGAGTACCAAGTTCAAGAGTAGCCTCTTCCCAGCAAGGATCTGCCTTTTTAACACTACACAATGCTAACCTCAACTATAAACTGCCATGGACTATGTCTTAGGTTGCACTACAGGCTCCAAGGCTTTTCTGCACCTGCATTATGCTTATTAATGTTTGAATTTTGGATCATTATACTCACCTGTATGTTATTGTATTTATAGGCCATTTAAGCTGTTGCAAACAAGAATTCCGAATTCCAAGAATTCTTTTATCAATACATAAGGCATCGTTACAAACTCTGTTGGTTTAATTGGCATTAAACCAAACATCAAGATTAATGGCAATTGTTTTTACCACGGGCACTCACCACCCGATTGACTAGCTAACGTTATGCTCTGATTGCCTGTTATAGAAATCATTCCAAACAAATCATGAGCATCCAGTTTGCAGCATCCATATTATGGCTAGGTGCAAAGACAGAAATCTATTCCCTGACCTTTAGAAAGTAGAACAAAACTATTCATACTCATTTTACTTGGTTACTAGACACATTTATTAGAATTAGGACAGTAATCTCATCTCCCTAGGGTAAACATAAATCAAGTCTTAAAAACAGAGAACATACAACATAGAGCAGTATAGTCAGGCAGCATCTCTCCAGAGATCTATCCAGAGATCTCTCCAGAGATGCTGCCTGTCCCGCTGAGTTACAGCAGCATTTTGTGTCTATAGTCGGTGTAAACCAGCATCTGAAATTCCTTCCTGCACACAAAAGGAATATAAAAGGAGTAGAGCAGAGGAAAGGGCCCTTTGGCTCACAATGTTTGTGCCGAACAATATGACGTTAAACTGATCTCAACTGCCTGCACATGGTCCATATCCCTCTATTCCCAGCACTTCCACTTGCCGATCCAAAAGCCTGTTAAACATCACTATTGTGCCTCCACTACCTCCCCAGGCAATGCGTTCCAGGTCCCACCACTCTCTATGTAAAAAAAGTTGTGCCACATATCTCCAGTAAACGTTCACACTCTCACCTTATAGCTACGCCCACTAGTTTTGGACAACCCCACCCTGGGAAAAAGGTTCTGTCTACCCGATCTATGCCTCTCATACACTTCCATCAAGTCTCCCCTCAACCAAAAACCAGAGATGAAAAGACAAAAAGTGTGAGATAAGGGAAGAAGAGATGCAGATTGTGAAGCCAGAGGATGGAATATAGAGTAGGTGGAGGGGGACTGGGGAGGAGGAAGGGGAGAAAGATGTTTTGCTGAGCACATTTTATGCAGGCATAAGCCATGGGCTTATTGAAGAAGTGTGTAATGTGAATAAAAAGTTGGAGAAAGTATCTTATTTCCTATTGGCAACATTAGAAACACTGATGAACATAACACTGCTTTTAAATGTACATGAATTCCCCCTTATCAGTAGACTTTTTCCGTATAAAAGAACCATAATAGACAATAGACAATAGGTGCAGGAGGAGGCCATTCGGCCCTTCGAGCCAGCACCGCCATTCAATGTGATCATGGCTGATCATTCTCAATCAGTACCCCGTTCCTGCCTTCTCCCCGTACCCCCTGACTCCGCTATCCTTAAGAGCTCTATCCAGCTCAACCTCGCCTTAAATGACACGGATTGAATAGTGCGTTGAAACTGAACACTGCGCACTGGAGATACAGATTCAGGGCAAAATCTCAATTTTGTGCTAGGTTTCAACCTGACGCCGAGCCAGCCTGGCGATGATGTAACTGAGTTCCCGCCCCGGTAAAAGACCTGCCTTGCGCTCTCCATACTATTAACTCTCGCTGTTCAACATCTGAGTTGGATATTTTGTATGTTTCCCACCAGAAGCTGCACCGGCGAGAGGCAGCGCTGGTCTGACTCGGCTCTTGGGGCAGGCAGGCAGGCAGGAGCTGGAGTTCTGGAGAGCAACAACTCTGGGCAGCAGTGAACAAGGCGAGTTGAGTCTGTGTTGTTTGTGAGACCCCACTAAGGGAGCAGGGGGGGGGGGGGGGGTGGAGGGAGGGAGGGAGGGGAGGGGGGCGAGGATGGGATGAGGAAGTTGGGTGGCATCACAAAAATGTGTGAGAGTGTGTGCACATAAAACCACAGTAAACAAAAAGTGTCCAGAGTATGTGAAATGGAAAGAGAGTTCAGTTACAGCAGGCTACCTTTCCCAACAGCTATTTAGTCACAAAATGCTGGAGTAACTCAGCGGGTCAGGCAGCAACTCGGGAGAGAAGGAATGGGTGAGGTTTCGGGTCGAGACCCATCTTCAGACTGATACACACGCTGTAATAATACTGGTGTGTACACTGGAAATGAAATGGTTAAAGCGTGTTTGACACAAGGCGCCAGGGATTGTTTGACTACTCCACCTAGTTGCTTAATACCTAAGGCAAGTGAAAGAGTGGCTTGCCTTGTGTCGCGTTTACGGTGATTCATTCAGTCGCTGAACCCGCGGTTCCAGGGCGAAGCAGGCAACGAGTGAAAGGGGCAGAGACTGACTAAGTGGTGCGAGTCCTGGGAGCTGGGGGTAGCAAAGAAATGTGTAAAAGCAGGGACACACAGAGATTATGGGGTAAACACGAAGGGGCGTTTAATTGTCCAGATTGGTGCTAAACTGTGGCAGTTGTGGGCAGAGTTTGTGTGAGGCAGTGTTGTGTTACAAACATCTCACCGTGGAGTTTGAACGCAAGGGGGGGGGGGGGGGAGGGAGGGAGGGACAGACAGCTGTGTGGCAACTTAATGTAAATGTTTATATAGAGGCAGAAAGGGAATAAATAGGAGCTGGCCACGGAAAGCCGCACCCAGAGCTGCCACAAATCCAACAATAAACATTGGAATAATCCCAAGAGAAACATTGGCGGGCTGCAAGAGTGGAAAAACAAATGGGAACTCGGAGCACTTTTGCAGAGCAAATCAATATTTGACATTTGGGGCGGTGTCGGCGCAATAATGACAGGGCACTGTGAGTGTAAGTGCACATTGTGGTTTGTGTGTGTGTGTGTGTGTGGCATCACCCCAACCCCAGTCAATTTATCTCAGGGAAAGAAGCATTCTGCGGATGGGAAGCAGAGAAACAGTGCCAACAACTAATGCAGTAAGTACAGCACCACAAGGTAAGGCTTGTCGATGCCCTGCCCTGCCCGCTTAGCTCAGTGGACAAGATCTAAGTGACAGAGTAGATAGAGGGAGCGAGGAGACAAGATTTGTGCAGGGATGTTCAGAACTGAAGATCCAGATGTCAGTGATAGTGAGGTGCTGGAGGCCATGAGGGGGGGGGACTAGGGAGGGGGTGGGGGTGGGGGGAGTAGGGAGAGGGGGGTTGGGGGCGACGGTGGGGGGTGATGAAGTGGAGTGGGTGAATCAGGCTTCCCCAGGAGACCTGACAAAGGTAGAATTCTCAGGTGAAGGAGATTACAAGGAGGTTACAGATGAGGGAAGTTGGAGTGGTTTGAACATTAAATATATATTTTTAATACATTTGGCCGAGAGGAGGAGGCAGTGTCTGGGCCAGGAGCGTGGAGTGATGATTGTAGAGGATTTGGGAGATGCTGGAACACAGAGCGAAGGGATGCGAAGCAGTTAGATTCTGGGGGTTTGGCAAGGAGAACATTGGCAGGTTGGGTCTGGAGGAAACCAAGGTAAAAGTGAAGGTAGACACAAAACGCTGGAGTAACTCAGAGGGTCAGGCAGCATCTCTGGAGAGAAGGAATGGGTGACATTTCAGACTGAAGAAGGGTCTCGACCCGAAACGTCACCCATTCCTTCTCTCCAGAGATGCTGCCTGTCCCTCTGAGTTATTCCAGCATTTTTATGTCTACCTTCGATTTAAACCAGCATCTGCAGTTTTCTTTCCTACCCAAGGTAAAAGTGAAGGTCACACCTGTAGATAAACTGGGAAAAGTGCAGAGAGGTGGGTGAGGGAGGAGAGATGGAGTGGGCAGCGAGATCAGGGATTGCCAGCATTCTGTTTCAGAATCAAATCGGGGCAGGAGGTAGGAGATGAGAGGTGAAGTCAAAGGCTAAGGAATAAAACTCTTCACCCTGCGGAGTAAATCTTTTAGCAATGGTACGATAATCCACAAACTTGTACAGCAGAGAGAAAGGCACAAAGTGCTGGAGTAACTCAGCGGGACAGGCAGCATCTCTGGAGAGAAGGAATGGGACATGTTTTGGTTTGAGTCCCTTCTTCCGACCTGGCAGAGAGACCTAGGGGCACAGGTACAAAGTTCCCTGAAAGTGGCGGCACAGGTAGACAGCGCGGTGGAGAAGGCATTTTTCACACTTGCCTTCATCGGTCAGGGCACTGAACACAGGACAGACACATAATGACTCAGTGGGTCAGGCGCGGTCTCTGGGGAAAACGGATAGGTGATGTTTCGGATCGGGACTTCTTCAAACTTCAGCCTAAAGAATCGTCCCAACCCAAATCGCCACCGATCCATTTTCTTCAGAGATGCTGCCTGACCCGCTGAGTTACTCCTGCATCTTGTGTCTATCTTTGGTAGAAACCAGCATTTGCAGTTCCTTGTTATTACACTGAGTACAGGAGTTGGGACGTCATGCTGCAGTGAGACTGCATTAGGGGTATGGTGAGACTGCATTGGGGGTATGGTGAGACTGCATTGGGGGTATGGTGAGACTGCTTTGGGGGTATGGTGAGACTGCATTGGGGGTATGGTGAGACTGCATTGGGGTATGGTGAGACTGCATTGGGGGTATGGTGAGACTGCTTTGGGGGTATGGTGAGACTGCTTTGGGGGTATGGTGGGACTGCATTGGGGGTATGGTGAGACTGCATTGGGGGTATGGTGAGACTGCATTGGGGGTATGGTGGGACTGCATTGGGGTATGGTGAGACTGCATTGGGGGTATGGTGAGACTGCTTTGGGGGTATGGTGAGACTGCATTGGGGGTATGGTGTGCAGTTCTGATCACCCTGCTGCACGAAGGATGTCATTCAGCTGGACAGGTTGTAGAAATAATTCACCGGGATGTAACCCGAGGTCCCGGGGGCGCTGTGAACTGTTTATGTATGTGCTGTTATGTTTGTGTGCCATTGTATGTTTGTTCGTAGTACCTGAACTGATGTACATCACTTTGGTCAACGTGGGTTGTTTTTAAATGTGCTATACAAATAAAATTGACTTGACTTGACTTGACCTAATTTATAAGAGGTTGGATACACTGATATTCCAGCGGTATGAATACTGACTTTTCTAACTTCAATTAACTCTTGCTTTCCCTCTTTCTCAAACCACCACCCCCCTTCCTCATTCTCCAACCAGTCTGACTGTCCCCCTGATTACATTTTATCTCTGTATACTTCGTTGTCACCTTCTCCTAGCTAACAATGATCTGCTCTACATTTTCCTTGACCCTCATCCCCTTTGATGTCTCGATTTCACATCTTACCCTTACTTATCTCTGTGTCTCCCTCTCCCCTGACTCTTAGTCTGAAGAAGGGTCTCGACCTGAAATATCACCCATTCCTTCCATCGAGAGATGCTGCCTGTCCCGCTGAGTTACTCCAGCATTTCGTGGAGTATCTTCATTGTAAACCAGCATCTGCAGTTCCTTCCTACACACTGGGACTTATTTCCCTGGAGCGCAGGAGGCTGAAGGGCAACATTACCGAGGAGTACAAAATCATTAAAAGCATATATAAGGTAAATGGTTGCAGTCCTTTTCCCAAAGGTGTGGCACTCTAGAAGTAGTCGGCAGAGGTTTAAGTTAAGAAGGGAAAGATTTAAAAGAAACCCACGAGCAGTTTCTTCATGTCAAGGGTGATGTGTACATAGAATGAGCAACCAGAGGGAGTTGTAGAGCCGGGTACAATGGCAACAGTCAAAAGATATTTAGACCAGTACATGGCTGAGAAAGGTTTGAAAGGATATGGGCCAAACTGGACTAGCGCAACTATACACCTGGTCAACATGGATGAGTTATGCCCCAGGGTCTGTTTCCATTGTGTCTGATTTCTGTGCGCTCAAAAAGCGATCCAGTCTGGAAGAGCTAATAGTTCAAACCATTGAGCTTATTCGAGAAAATCATGGCACACTTGAGGTGTACCTCATATCATCGCAGCCTACACTCTGACCTACACCAGTGCACGGCGATTCTCTGTTACACATCTGTGCCAAAAGCTGTTATGAAATACTTATTGGAAATGTTTCAATCTTCACAAATTACAAAAAAATATAAATCAGTCCAATTATTATCCGGACCTTAAGTCAATGTTTTGGTTTCAACCAACACAGACTCTCCACTAAAAACTGAAGGTAATTTTGTCAAAACCTAGATTTTTAACTGAAGGGAAGTCACAAGGGACGACAGATACTAGAACCTCAGCAAAAAAGAAAATGGTGGTGGAGCTCAGTGGGCCAGGCAACATTTGTGGAGGGAAATGGACAGGCAATTGCTTCAGGTCAGGACCCTTCTTCAGACTGCCACTGTTCTAATCATCTCTCTATTTTGTAGAGATTGTGGTCCATATCTTCCACTTTCTGATTTCAGAATAACGTTTATAACTTTTCTTAATAATTTCACTAATGAAACTGCCGATGAAGTAGCAAAACAATTTGGCTTTAATGGCTAACAAAGCAAGACTTTGAAAGTTTTAACTGTAGTCACTCATCTGCATAAATATGTTTCTTTTTGTAGTTGGGATATATGGATTTGTGTGCATTCCTCCCTTGGAATAGGAGCAGGGAGGTTCTGCTGCAGTTGTACAGGGCATTGGTGAGACCACACCTGGAATATTGCATACCGTTTTAGTCTCCTAATCTGAGGAAAGACATTCTTGCCTTAGAGGGAGTACAGAGAAGGTTCACCAGATTGATTCCTGCGATGGCAGGACTTTCATATGAAGAAAGATTGGATAGACTCGGCTTGTACTCGCTGGAATTTAAAAGATTGAGGGGGGATCTTATAGAAACTTACAAAATTCTTAAGGGGTTGGACAGGCTAGATGCAGGAAGATTGTTCCCGATGTTGGGGAAGTCCAGAACAAGGGGTCACAGTTTAAGGATAAGGGGGAAGTCTTTTAGGACCGAGATGAGAAAGTTTTTTTCACACAGAGAGTGGTGAATCTGTGGAATTCTCTGGCACAGAAGGTAGTTGAGGCCAGTTCATTGGCTATATTTAAGAGGGAGTTAGATGTGGCCCTTGTGGCTAAAGGGATCAGGGGGTATGGAGAGAAGGCAGGTACAGGATACTGAGTTGGATGATCAGCCATGATCATATTGAATGGCGGTGCAGGCTCGAAGGGCCGAATGGCCTACTCCTGCACTTATTTTCTTTGTTTCTATGTAAATCAATGTCCAGCAGTGCTCAATAGAACTGAATTCATTTAACCAAAGGCTATTTAAAAACACAAATGATCGTTTATTCGAGAAATATAATTTAACATTTTCCCAGACTTTGTGAATTGATCCAATATTTTGACAATTAGATTTTTTTAATTTAATTCAGTCTTCCGTTCAGTCTATGATTATGCCTTACAGATGAAAACAATATGTGCTCCTGCTAAAGGAAAGCAAATCAATGTCATCCAAGTACAAACATCTCAGATACATTTTGTAAAGAGTGTTGATATCTAATTGCTTCCACCTTGTAAAAGCATTTTCCTATAAAATATTCAAAGTTTTGAGACTAGTGGAGAAAACAAACTAAAAGTTAAGCTAGATGTACATGTATTACAGCAATAATTAAAATATGGTGAATATTATAGCCAGGGTTGATTGATATCCATGAACATTTAGAATGGCACGGTGGTGCTGTGGTAGAGTTGCTGCCAGAGACCCGGGTTCGATCCTGACCTAGGGTGCTGTCTGTACGGAGTTTGTACATTCTCTCCGTGACCTGCACGGGTTTTCTCCAGGTGCTCCGGTTTCCTCCCACACTCCACAGATGTACAGGGTTTGTAGGTTAATTGGTTTTAGTAAGATTGTCCCTAGCGTGTATGATAGTGTTAGTGTACGTGGATCGTTGGTCAGCGCGGACTCGGTGGGCCGAAGGGCCTGTTTCCATGCTGTATCTCTAAACTAAACTAAAAACATTTCTCAGCAAGTTCAGTGCCGACGATGCATCGGGGTGATTTTCAGCCCAAGTGCACAATTCTATGCGCGTAGAGATTTTGAGTAAATTTGATGGTGACCCGTCCATTTCCTTTAATTATATCATTTTAATTATGGAAGCGCTGGCAATGAAAGCAGATTAGAATTGATTCGGAATGGCAATTTCCCCATTTCCTGCATCCCTTTATCTAAAATGCCATCTCCATGTCGAGTGACCAGAAACAGACGCTGAATGTGCCCTAGAAAGAGTGATAAATCTTTCTGCATTATAAAGCATGATGTTGCTTAAGTAGTTATATTCCGTTGTTGATCTGCTGAGTTTGCAACTGGCTCAAGTCAAATAGGTTTTCATAGCTCAAAATGTAGGGCATAATGATATCCAATCACTTAAGGGTAATTAATTCTAATATAATCACTGCAAGTTTTATTATCACAAAATAACACTGTCAGACCATTGTGCATAAGAATAACAGTTGTGGCAAGAAAATCACAGAAGTGTATTAATAATAATAATAACACATTTTATTTATATAGCGCTTTTCATATACTCAAAGACGCTTTACAGAGATTTTGAGAACATAGGGAAATGAATAAATAGATAAATAAATAAATAAATAAATGAACAGAGAAAGGAGACAGAAGGTGAGGTGACCTTCAGTGGTTGAAGGCAGTACTGAACAGGTGAGACTTCAGCGATGTTTTGAATGTGGTGAGTGTGGGGGAGTCTCTAACGGTTTGGGGTAGTGAGTTCCATAGGGTGGGAGCAGCGATGGAGAAAGCCCTGTCCCCCCAGGATCTGAGTTTAGTCCGGATGTGGGGGGATAGGAGATTGGCAGCGGCAGAGCGGAGGGTGCAGGTGGGAGTGTGCCTGTGGAGGAGGTCGGTCAGGTAGGATGGGGCCAGGTTATGGAGGGCTTTGTAGGTTATGAGGAGGATTTTGTACTGGATTCTCTGGGGGATGGGGAGCCAGTGGAGTTTATAAAGGACGGGGGTGATATGGTCACGGATCGAGGTGTGTGTGAGTAGACGGGCAGCGGAGTTTTGAATGTATTGAAGTTTATTGATGATTTTTGAGGGTGCGCCATAGAGGAGGCTGTTGCAGTAGTCCAGACGGGAGGTGATGAAGGCGTGGATGAGGGTTTCTGCAGCTGTGGAGGGGAGGGATGGACGGAGACGGGCAATGTTTTTGAGGTGGAAGAAGGCTGTCTTTGTGATGTGTTTGATGTGTTTGTCGAAGGAGGGGGTTTGATCAAGGATGATTCCAAGATTCTGGATGTGAGGTGAGGTGGATACTGGGAGACCATCAATGTTGAGGATGAAGTTTTGGGTGGATTTGGTGAGCATTTTTGGACCAATGATGATGATTTCAGATTTGTATTCAGCCTCGTACCAGCTCAGAGGTAATTTGTGTCATTAAGGAACAATTATCTTCTTTGAAGATGAACCCTTTACAAAATATGATAGTGTAAACCATAATATGCTTTCTCACTGCTTGCATATTACATTCGCGTCACAGAAACACAGCAAAGCAATTCCAGTTTTTTTTCCAATGAACTACACAAAATGACTGGCCTGAAACAGACAATTAGGCTGAACCGGTTTATGTTCCCAAGCCCCTCCCAAGCCTTTTCATCTAACGTAGACAAGCATCAATTTAATTCTTTCTCTCTCATTTGCTGATGTAGCTTCTCCTTAAAAGCATATGTGCTATTCACTTCAATAACATCCGGCATTAGCAAGGCTCAATTTCCAATCACTCTCCGTAATGAAACTTCCTCTGAATTCCCTTTTTGTAAACCAGCATCTGCAGTTCCTTGTATCTCTGTTTGATTTGTTTGAAACAATGCTCCCAGTTTTTAACTACCCCCCCCCCCCCCCATCCCCCCCACCCCCCACCCCCACACTTTTCTTTGTTATTATTTCAAGAAGAAATCTTCTTCAGTCTGAAGAAGGGCCCCGACCCGAAATGTCACCAATCCATGTTCTCTAGAGGTGCTGCCTGTCCCACTGAGTTACTCCAGCACTTTGTGTCTTTTTTTTAATAAACCAGAATCTGCAGTTCATGTTTCTCAATTCTTTCAAGAGTGATCATTTGGTTTACTTATATGAACCAAAACATTGAAAGTTCTATCTTTTCAAATTTTGTTACATTCTTAAAGAATTCGTCAGTCACTTTGCCCTTCTAATTTTCCTCAAAAATGACACCATTTGTTTTAAGCAAAACACACAATTTGTTTTAAGCAAAACAGAAGGATCCTGTTTCTTAGGTTGGGATAGTCCCAGCTTCAACTACCTCCTCTGGCAGCTTATACCATACACCCGCCACCCTTTGTGTGAAAAGGTTACCCCACAGATTCCTATTGAATCTTTTCCCCTTCACCTTAAACCTATGTCCTCTGGTCCTCGATTCACCTACTCTGGCCAAGAGACTCTGTACAGCTTCCCCATCTATTCCTCTCATGATTTTATACATCTCTATAAGATCACACCCTCTAGCCCTGGCAACATCCTTGTAAATCTCCTCTGTACTCTTTCCAGCTAGGCATCATCTTTCCTATAACATGGTGTCCAGAACTGAACACAATACTCTAAATGCGGCCTCACTAACGTCATATAAAACTGCAACGTGATCTCCCAACTTCTATACTCGTTTTTTTTCTCTGGCAGTTTCGCTGCCTCCTGACTTTTTTTCCACCTCGTGTACTGCACTTTGAGGAGCATAGAGGAGGCAGAGAATTTCATAGATAGTAGTTTCAGGGAAGTGGTCATATCGAAGGTTCAGTCATAAAGTTGGGTGACTACCAGGAGAGGCCAGCTGGTCGTGCACAAATCTCCTGTGGCACTCTCCTTCTCAAACAAGTGTGCCAGTTTGGATACCATTTGGTGCGGGGAGGGGTGTAGTCTCTCAGACAAAACTTACAGCAGCCAGATCAGTGGCACGACAAGTGGCTCTGCTTTAATGCAGCAGGTCGTACCACAGGCAAACAGTAGTGACAGGGGACTCAATAGTCAGGGAGAAAGAAAGACAATAAAAGCACTCTTGAACCATTGAACATTTCTGTGGCCACGGACACGACTCCAGGATGGTGTGTTGCCACCCTGGTATCAGGGTTAAGGATGCCTTTGAGCAGGCACGGAGGGTGAGTAGCCAGAGGTCATGGTCCATATTCTTCTCAATGACAGCGCCAGATGTGGTCCTGCAAAGAGTATTTAGAGAGTTAAGTTGTAAATTGCAAAGCCAGCACCTTGAGGGTTGTAATCTCAGGATTGTTTCCCATGCCACGCGCTAGCGAGGCAAGTCGTGGTAAGATAGTACAGTTTAATGCTTGGCTAAGGACATGGTGTGGGAGGAACGGCGTCAGGTATGTGGATCATTGGGCTCATCTCCAGGATGGGTGGGACCTGTACACAAGGGACAGGTTGCACCTGACCTGGAGGGGAACCAATATCCTTGCAGGAAGATTTTGCTAATGCTCCTCAGGAAGGTGTAAATTAGTCTGGCTATGGAGTGGTGCCCAACACAGAGTGTGGCAGATGGAAAAATTGAGGTAAGTGTAAACATTAAAGCAAGCAAGTTCAATAGATAAGAGAGGCAGGGGGTAGGACAGGGAGATATAGAAAGGTCTGATTAATTAAATTATATTTATTTAACATAAGAAGCTTGAGAAGTGAGACTAATGAAGCCAGGGCATGAATAATGTTGGGCCTTTATTTAAGCAGATCTACAATAACAAGCCAGGGAACTACAGGCCAGTGAGCCTAACATCCTTAGTGGGGAAGTTACTGGCGGGGGATTCTGAGGGACAGGGGCTATCAGTATTTGAAAAGTCAAAGACTGAAGAGAAATAGTCAGTGTGGGATAACCATGTCTAACATATTTGATTGAGTTTTGCTAAGAGATGACAAAGAGGATTGATGAGGGCAGGGTGCTGGATGTTGTCTAGAGGCACGTTAGTAAGGTCCTTGGCAAGGTCCCACATTGTATGCAGTTTAGATCGCATGGGATCCAAGGTGAGCTAATCAATTGGATACACATTTGGCTTGGTGGAAGGAGTCAAAGATGGGTAGTGAGGGTTTCTATTCAGATTGGAGGCCTATGACCAGTGTTGTGCCACAGGGAGTGGTGCTGGATTCATTGTTGCTTGTGTCTACATTAATGATTTGATTAAAAATATGGTTGGCAAGGTTCGTAAGTTTGCAGATGACACCAACATTGGTGGTATAGTAGACAGTGAAGAAGGTTAATTAATGTTACAAAGGGGTCTAGATAAACTGGGGGATTGGGCCACGGAATGGTAGATAGAATTGAACTCAGACAAGGGCAGAATGTACAGAGTAAATGAAAGAGCATTGGAGAGTGTTGTAGAACAGAGAGACCACGGGGTATGGGTATACAGTCCCTGAAAATGATGACACATGTAAAGTAGGGTTTCCCAACAATGTGTTTCCCACATTGTGAAACACATTGTGTTTCCCAACAATGAAATAAATTAGTAGTTTGTCACTTGCTTGTCTTTAATTCTTCCTCATTCACTGTACAGTTTCCCATCCATATACTTAAGTTTTATTTGGTACATAGAAACATAGAAAATAGGTGCAGGAGTAGGCCATTCGGCCCTTCGAGCCTGCACCGCCATTCAATATGATCATGGCTGATCATCCAACTCAGTATCCTGTACCTGCCTTCTCTCCATACCCCCTGATCCCTTTAGCCACAAGGGCCACATCTAACTCCCTCTTAAATATAGCCAATGAACTGGCCTCAACTACCTTCTGTGGCAGAGAATTCCACAGATTCACCACTTTCTGTGTGAAAAAAAACTTTCTCATCTCGGTCCTAAAAGACTTCCCCCTTATCCTTAAACTGTGACCCCTTGTTCTGGACTTCCCCAACATCGGGAACAATCTTCCTGCATCTAGCCTGTCCAACCCCTTAAGAATTTTGTAAGTTTCTATAAGATCCCCTCTCAATCTTCTAAATTCCAGCGAGTACAAGCCGAGTCTATCCACAGGTTATTGATTGTGGATGATCAGCGATCAGGATGATCGGTACATTGACAATCTACACAACAATTGTGTTATTATACCAGATTTGCCAACAAAAAGTACATAATATTCATACTTCTTCATTTCTCAATTTATCATACTAAAGGACATCATGGTTAAGAAACAAACCTTGGAGACTTGGTTTAGTTAGGCGTGCTTTGTTCAGCAACAACCTAATGTACTCTCTCCTAACCTCCAGCCTCACCTCAGATCAAGAAAGAGAATTTTCAATGAAGTTCCTTCCATTATTTTTCCTCCACTTTTAGTTTCATGTTGGAATGGATTTAGACTGTCAGTTTCATGCCCGGCTTGTGCAAGATAATGGGGAGAGTGCGTTCATAAACTAACGTGAGTGGGTTACTATTCGATGAATACATTTCAGTTTTAACTCTTCTAGACATCAAAGAGATTAAACTCTCATCTTTTCAGTTTCAACACTGGAGTTGCAGAGAACAAAGGATGAGAGGCTGATCCCACTTCTAAAGTGACTTTCCCGTTCCTTATGTTGAAGTCATAGTGATAAATTATTTCCTGTCATCGACCAAAAGGCCACATCTTGATAATCAGCCTTTTTTAGCTTTTATTGACCAGTGACGCAGATGAATAAGAATCGCCTGAGGTGATAATGATGTTTGCAGATGTTTCAACATACTTTAGTCAAGAAATTTGCTATTACTTGCAAAAGCCCAACGTCCAGCAGTGTAGAAAGGTTCAGTAATTATAATTAAATTATGCTAGAAATCTGGAGTGCAGATTTGCTGTATTTCAAGGTCCTTTTCAGTTTGGTGCTTACTTGACCAGTGCAGTGAAACAACGACTGTACAGGTATTAAGCAGAGCTGAGGAGTCCATCAAATGCAAGAAGAATTTGGTGCCTCGGTAGAGTTGCTGTCTTGGTGTACGTGTAAATTGTCCCTAGTGTGTGTCGGATAGCGTTAACGTGCGGGGATCGCTGGTCGGCGTGGAATCGGGGGGCCGAAGGGCCTGTTTCCGCATTGTATCTCTAAAACTAAAAACTAAAACTAAATATTCATAGGTTTATAGACCAGAAAGGAATAAGCAATGGTTTATGGTATATGTTTAATCAGTTTACGGAATGCAGAATAAGCTCAGGGATTCATGGTGCAGGTAAAATATTAAATATCACTAAAAGTTTTTAATTGATAAAAGATTTTTAGTATTTTTTTTTAAAATCAATGCAATCTTTATCGTGGAATGGAGAAATAAAAATCCATATATAAAATTAGTTTTTCAGGCTGGTGAAGTTGTCCAGTAGTAATTATGGTTTTAGATATCGTAAAACACTCCGTAGTATCTCATTCCTCATGCTCAATGTTTTTTAGCAGTGAGAAGAAATACTTCTCGTGCATTATAGACAATAGTCAATAGGTGCTGGAGGAGGCCATTCGGCCCTTCGAGCCAGCACCGCCATTCAATGTGATCATGGCTGATGATTCTCAATCAGTACCCCATTCCTGCCTTCTCCCCATACCCCCTGACTCTGCTATCCTTAAGAGCTCTATCTAGCTCTCTCTTGAATGCATTCAGAGAATTTGCCTCCACTGCCTTCTGAGGCAGAGAATTCCACAGATTCACAACATTCTGACTGAAAAAGTTCTTCCTCATCTCAGTTCTAAATGGCCTACCCCTTATTCTTAAACTGTGGCCCCTTGTTCTGGATTCCCCAACATTGGGAACATGTTTCCTGCTTCTAACGTGTCCAACCCCTTAATAATGTTATACGTTTCGATAAGATCTCCTCTCATCCTTCTAAATTCCAGTGTATACAAGCCTAGTCGCTCCAGTCTTTCAACATATGATAGTCCCGCCATTCCGGGAATTAACCTAGTAAACCTACGCTGCACGCCCTCAATAGCAAGAATATCCTTCCTCAAATTTGGAGACCAAAACTGCACACAGTATTCCAGGTGCGGTCTCACTAGGGCCCTGTACAACTGCAGAAGGACCTCTTTGCTCCTATACTCAACTCCTCTTGTTATGAAGGCCAACATTCCATTGGATTTCTTCACTGCCTGCTGTACCTGCATGCTTCCTTTCAGTGACTGATGCACTAGGACACCCAGATCTCGTTGTACGTCCCCTGTTCCTAACTTGACACCATTCAGATAATATTCTGCCTTGACTGCGCCCGTGGCTTTTGCAACAGTGCGCTCTGCGGCAGTGCATTGTCGGGTGAATCTCAGTGAGAACAACTTCCATGTTAACGTGCACCTGCACGAAGATCAGAAATAGCCATCAGTTTTAAACATTCAGCGCTGCAACATGGGGCCGTTTTATCTTAACTAGAACTGCAAAAACAAGGCCAATCACTCATTGCAGGATGCACACCTACATTCATCAACCTCCCTGCTTTATACAGCCTGGCATTTATGCTCATTGACAACATTGCATTAAGAGTGCATATTTATAATAATATAAATATTATCCCAAGCAGCTGATGTGACAATGGTAATAGAATACTGCAGATGTTGGAAACCTGAAATATGCCAGCTATACTTGAGCTCTTATAGTGTCCCCTCTTTAGTTGTCCCATTTAAATCTTCTAATCTTGACTTTACTTCGTTAGTCTATGTTCCGGTAAAGAATTGTGTTCGATTCTTTCACAAATTTGATAAATTAATTTCAGATTCATTCTGCCTTCCTTTTGGTTTTTCCTCAATTGGGTCATAAGGTCATAAGTGATAGGATCAGAATGAGGCCATTTGTTCCATGAAGTATACTCTGCCATTCAATCATTTCTGATCTATCTCTCCCTCCTAACCCCATTCTCCTACTTTAGAAACATAGAAACATAGAAAATAGGTGCAGGAGGAGGCAATTCTGCCCTTCGAGCCAGCACCGCCGTTCATTGTGATCATGGCTGATCATCCACAATCAGTAACCTGTGCCCAACTTCTCCCCATATCCCTTGATTCCACTAGCCACTAGCCCCCAGTTGGGCCAAAGGACTTGTTTCTGTGCTGTATTATTATTGCACATCCAAATCTCTTGTAAATGCTACAATGGTAGCTGCCTCAACTTTCTCCTCTCGTTCTATATACTCACCATCCATGTGTGAAAAGATGGCCCTCAGGTTCCAATTAAATCTTCCCCCTCTCACCTTAAACTGATGTCCTCTGAATCTTGATTCCCCTACTCTGGGTAAAAAATCTCTGTGCATTTTCGTATTATTAATCAGCAAAATAAACAGAGAATATCGTGGGAAATTTATGAATTGATTATAAATACAATGCTAAAGGTCACGTTGTGGTCAGTGGCGAAGGAACTACATTTGTAGTTCATCTCACTGACTGCTTCCCACATGGATTTTACAGATTACACAATGTGGTCACTGCAAAGCACCATTATTCAAATCCAAGTCCATGCCGACCAGCGATCACCCCGTACACTAGCACTATCCTACACACACTAGGGACTTTTGTAGGGGTTATGCCTTCTCCCCATAACCCCTGACACCTATACTAAACAAGTATCTATCTATCTCTGCCTTAACAATATCCATTACCATGGCCTCCACAGCATTCTATGGCAATGAATTCTACAGACGCACCACCCTCTGACTAAAAGAATTCCTCCTCATCTCCTTCATAAAGGAACGTCCTTTAATTCTGAGGCTATCTGAGTATCTAATTCTGAGGATCTCTGGTCCGAGACTCCCCCACTTTTTTCTCAATCATTCACACTCTTCATTATATTCTGAGAATGTGTGGAATGTCATTTTTTCTGCTCTCTAAATGTTCAAAACGTATTTAGACATTTGGAAATAAATTAAAATGTTGCACTCGTGTCAGAACTGGTAGAAAAAATATCACCCATGTTACCCTCTGCCAAGTCCATCTTCGACAGTGTTGCAGCTGATGGAGCCGCTGCCTCACAGCACCAGAGACCCAGGTTCATTCCTGACTTCGGGTGCTGCCTGTGTGGAGTTTGCAAGTTCACCCTGTGACCACGTGGGTTTCCTCCGGATGCTCTGGTTTCCCCCCACATCCCAGGGAGATGGGAACCTCTCTAAAATTGCCCCGAATGTCCAGGGAGTGAACATGAAGGTGGAATAACATAGATAACGTAGAACTAGTGTAAACGGGGGATTGTTGGTCGGGCTGGACACGGTGGGGCCTAGTAACTAATAACATGTTTTATCATTTAAACACAGGTACCGGGTAAGCTGGCATCCACCTCGGATACAATGATGAAATCAAGTTCAACCGAGAACACAAACCTAGGCATGCAGTCATGCTCTGAGTCCAAAGATCTATTGACTAGCCATGGGGGAAGCACCTTATATAGCAGCTCCAGGAGCGTCTCCATTTGGACCTCAGATCCACAGACCGCCTGGGAGGTCTATCATAAACCCATCATGGTCATGTCAGTAGGAGGAGCATTTTTTATTCTGGGTTCCATAACGACTGGCCTGTTCTTTGCACAAATCACCAAGAAAACCTGCAATATACTGGGGCCGGCGTTTTTGTCCATCGGGATTATGTTTCTCGTGTTTGGACTGGTCTGGCTCCCGATTCTCAAGGAAAAACAACAAAAGAAGTCAGCTTCTCGATACCTCAGGAAACAAAAGTCAGCATTTTTTACCTTGTGAGACAAAATGGTGCAACAAAGATTCATGGACATCTTCGCTACGATACACATTTTTGTGGAGTCTACAGGGATTGATGGGGATGAATAAAACTCTCCCTTTCTGTGCTTTGAAATCGGTGACCTTAACCTGAGGGATAGACTTCTATTTATGGGCACATTTCACAACCTGAGGAGATCCCAAAGAACTTTACATGTTACATGCTTCTTTTTGAAGTGCAATCACTATGATTGGTCTTAGAAAATGGAATAAAGACACAGTGTGGCTTGAAGGGCCAAATGGCCTCCTCCTGCACCTATTGTCTATTGACTATTGATGATTTTATGTTTGATAATACCTGAAATAAATGGATCGGTGAATATTTCAAAATTATTTTTCATGCCCCACTTTGATGGAAGCCGATCTGAAATTTAACAGTGGCTTTTCAGTGCCATTCCGTTTTAGTTGTCAAGGAAATGGAAAGCCAAGGATTGCTCGATCAAACAGTATTATTTACTCTGCAATGAACAATTTCAGGCATCATGAAATATATTATGCCGCTAATGAGTTATGAATGATGGTATAAAGTCATTGCAAATATTATTATAGAAATAATTCAATGGATCCGTCAGTGGCAAAGGAGAAAATATGCATGCTTTCTGTATGAACAAGTGATAACTTTAGGTGTCAGTCTGAGACAAGGATTGCAACAAAACCAAATACTGCACCCAAACATTTTGAGCTGCCTTAATTCTCCGAAAGTTATGCACGCACAGTAAAGTATGAGCCGCCACCACAATTACCTGCATTGCACTGCACTGGTCAAAGTAAACTTCATGTTAGATCTACATGCCCTTCATGGTTTGTGACATAAGCTGCGTCTAATCAGGTTTGCGGAACAGTTCCTGGTAAATTAGCACTTAAGTTTTCAATATGCAAGTGACCACACTTTGCACAAGGCACACCTTAAAAGTTACCTCAAGCAATATGAAGCACGAATGGCATCTATCAACAACATTTTCGTCGCGTCTTTCATGCTGGGAAATATCCCATATTGCACCATAAAAATAGACACAATTTGACAATTCTTCCTGTCATTTATTGATGTCAGTGGTGAGAAAAGGAGAAGTGGAATGTATTTTTGGTACTTGGGTTCATTCAATTTCAGCTCAATAAAGATACAATATTGGTATGGTGGTAAATGCAATTACATTTGGTTCAAACAGATCAAAGATTAGAATTGAGATTTCTCCTGTAATTCCCATTGTCTGGATTTAATAGCTTGGAGAATTCTTCCGTTTGGGATCAACAAGGCAAACATATCTGAAACAATTGCAACCACATTGATAGAAATGACAGCTCTTGCTGTTCCATGGTTCAATTTTGCCAACAATGTGCTCCCATTTTCTTGTTCCATACACCATTTCCTAGAAAGAAACGTCCAACATGAGAACAATGCAAGAGGCTTTTTATGAAAGAGCACATTTTCCTTTATTATTTCAATGTTGGGAACAATAAATGGCATGTGATTTTTTCGTCACTTTCTGTAATGTAACTATCATTAGGGCGGCACAGTGGCGCAGCGGTAGAGTTGCTGCCTTACACCGTTTGAAGCGCCGGAGAACCGGGTTCGATCCCGCCTAGGGGTGCTGTCTGTACGGAGTTTGTACGTTCTCCCCGTGACCGCGTGGGTTTTCTCCGAGATCTTCGGTATCCTCCCACACTCCAAAGACATACAGGTTTGTAGGTTAATTGGCTTGCTATTAATGTAAAATTGTCCCTAGTGTGTGTAGGATAGTGTTTGCGCATGGGGATCACTGGTCGGTGCGGACTCGGTGGGCCGAAGGGCCTGTTTCCGTGCTGTATCTCCAAATTAAACTAAAAATCTCCTCCGCACCAGCACTTTCAATGGTTGACGATTAATAAAGAGCCCAACACATGATGGCACCAGAATAAATACATAGACAATAGGTGCAGGAGGAGGCCATTCGGCCCTTTGAGTCAGCACCGCCATTCAACGTGATCATGGATGATCATCCATAATCAGTACCCCGTTCCTGCCTTCTCCCCATATCCCTTTATTTCACTGGCCCTAAGAGCTCTATCTAACTCTCTCTTGAAAGTATCCAGTGAATCGCCTCCATTGCCTTCTGAGGCAGAGAATTCCACAAATTTACAACTCTCTGTGTGAAAAAGTCTTTCCTCATCTCAGTTCTAAATGGCCGACCCCTTATTTTTAAACCTTGGCCTCTGGTTCTGGACTCCCCCAACATCTCGAACATTATTTTATATATTTCTATAAGATCCCCTCTCATCCTTCTAAATTCCAGTGTATACAAGCCCAGTCATTCCATTCTTTCATCATATGACAGTCCCGCCTTCCCGGAATTAACCTCATGAACCTACGCTGCACTCTCTCAATAGCAAGAATGTCCTTCCTCAAATTAGGAGACCAAAACTGCACACAATACTCCAGGTGTGGTCTCACTAAGGCCCTGTACAACTGCAGAAGGACCTCTTTGCTCCTATATTCAACTTCTCTCTCTATGAAGGCCAACATGCCATTAGTTGTCTTCACTGCCTGTTGTGCCTGCATGCTTTCTTTCAGTGACTGATGTACAAGGACACCCAAGACTCGTTGTACGTCCCCTTTTCCAAACCTGACACCATTCAGATAATAATCTACCTTCCTGTTCTTGCCACCAAAGTGGATAACCTCACATTTATCCACATTATAGGTCATCTGCCATGCATCTGCCCACACACCCAACCTGTCCAAGTCACCCTCCATCCTCATAGCATCCTCACAGTTCACACTGCCACCCAACTTAGCGTCATCTGCAAATTTGCGAATGTTACTTTTAATTCTTTCATCTAAATCATTAATGTATATTGTAAATAGCTGTGGTCCCAGCACCGAGCCTTGTGGTACCCCACTAGTCGCTGCCTGCCATTCTGAAAGGGACCCGTTAATCCCTACTCTTCGTTTCCTGTCTGCCAATTTTTTATCCATGTCAATATCCTACCCCCAATACCATGTGCTCTAATTTTGCCCACTAGTCTCATGTGTGGGATGTGGGAGAGCTTTCTGAAAGTCCAGGTACACCATATCCACTGGCTTTCCCTTGTCCATTTTACTTGTGACATCCTCAAAAAATTCCAGAAGATTTGTCAAACATGATTTCCCCTTCGTAAATCCATGCTGACTTGCACCGATCCTGTTACTGCACTGCAAATGCCATTACATTTTTAATAATTGACTCCAGCATCTTTCCCACCACCGATATCAGGCTAACTGGTCTATAATTCCCCGTTTTCTCTCTCGCTCCTTTCTTAAAAAGTGGGATAGCATTACCTACCCTCCAATCCACCTGATCTGATCCAGATGCTATAGAACATTGGAAAATTATAATCAATGCGTTTACGATTTCTAGAGCAACCTCATTGAGTACCCTGGGATGCAGACCATCAGGTCCTGGGAATTTATCAGCCTTCAGTCCCATCAGTCTACCCAATACCATTTCCTGCCTAATGTGAATTTCCTTCAGTTCCTCCATCACCCCAGGCCCTCTGTCCCCTGGTACATATGGGAGATTGTGTCTTCCTTAGTGGAGACAGAACCAAAGTACCTGTTCAACTTGTCTGCCATTTCCTTGTTCCCCATAATAAATTCACCTGTTTCTGTCTTCAAGGGACCCACATTTGTCTTTACTAACGTTTTCCTCTTCACATACCTAAACTAGCTTTTACTATTCTCCTTTATCTTCTTGGCTGGTTTATCTTTGTATGTCATTTTCTCTCTTCATATTGCTTTTTAGTTACCTACTGTTGATCTTTAAAAGTTTCCCAATCCTCTGGCTTCCCGCTCATTTTTACTATGTTATATGTCTTCTCTTTTATTTTTATACTGTCCTTGACTTCCCTTGTCAGCCACGGTCACCTCTTACTCCCCTTAGAATCCTTTTTCCTCTTTGGAATGAAATGATCCTGCATCTTCTGGATTATTCCCAGAAACACCTGCCATTGCTGTTCCACTGTCATCCCTGCTAGGGTCCCGTTCCAGTCAACTTTGGCCAGCTCCTCCATCATGCCTCCACCTTTGTTCAACTGCAATACTAACACCTCGATTTTACCTTCTCCCTCTCAAATTGCAGATTAATACTTATCGTATTATGGTCACTACCGCCTAAAGGTTCCCTTACCTTGAGTTCACCAATCAAATTCGGTTCATTACACAACACTAAATCCAGAATTGCCTTCTCCCTGGTAGGCTCCAGTACAAGCTGCTCTAAGAATCCATCTCGGAGGCACTCTACAAACACCCTTTCTTGGGGTCCAGTACCAACCTGATTTTCCCAGTCTACCCGTATGTTGAAATCTCCCATAACCACCATAATATTACCTCTGTTACCTGCCAATGTAGCATCTCTGCGTACTGTTCCAGCAGAGGATCAACTGTACTTATATATGGTATGATTTGATAAATAGCATGCAGAACAAGCATTTCATTGTATTCTGTTCACATGATAATAAAGAAACCATTAAACCACTGATATATTGGATCGGGAAGCTCCGCTTTTTTAAATGGTGCATTTTGAATCATCAAGTAGCATCTTTTACAAATCTTTGTACATGATTTTAACCATAAGTAATAAAGAGAATGATTTTAGTATTAAATTCTACACAAATTATGAACGCAGGTGTGAACACCGTGATGTAGAAAAGGTAATTGGACATTATTATTGCCATTTAATTTTCTTCATGTCTATAATTAATTTTGGTTGTTTCAACGAAGTGAAGCTTTGCACTAACAGTATTTCCTAAGGCTTGGATCTTGAATGTAGTATGCATGTTGTAGAAATAAACACCTGGTCCTGTATCTACAAAAGGTCAACAGCTCGGTTTTTGTCTGAATGCATTTTGTGCCCATTCATTGTGAATTCCTTTGCACTTGAGTGATCTGACTGTTAACTCACTGATAAGTATCGAATTTTGGTGGTTTCAACAATGTGAAGCTTTGCACTAAAGGTATCTCCTAAAGTATGGATCTTCATCAGATTGTGGATTTAGCTATTCTCAATTGAGATGGAGGTAAAATCAATTGGGAAAAACTCCATCTATACTCCCTAGCTGGCAGTCACAAAAATAGGTCGGTGAATTAATGGCAAAATAGAAGAAGATGGGTGTGTTCTAATTACTATCAAAACATGGCTGTCGGATGAACAAAATTGGGAACTAAATATTCCATAATATCTACATTTAGTAAGATGGGAAAAAAAATAAAGGTGAAAGTCTAGGACTGTTAATGTAGGAGGGGATCAGAGCAGTGTTGAGAAATTACCTTGACTTCATGTGCAATGCTTAGCGTGTAAAGAAATCATAATCATACTTTATTAGCCAAGTATGTTTTGCAACATATGAGGAATTTCATTTGCCATACAGTCATACCAATAAAAAGCAACAGAACACACAAAATACATTTTAACATGAACATCCACCACAGTGACTCCTCCGCATTCCTCACTGTGATGGAAGGCGAAAAAAAGTTAAATCTACTTCCCTTCTTTGTTCCCCGCGGTCGGGGCCTCGAGCCTTCCGTTGTTGGGGCGACCTTACTCCCTTTGGGCCCTCCATGTCGGGGCGATCAAGCTCCTGCATCAGCGAGTGTAGTTCCCATGGTGCGTTCTGCCGAACGCACTACTCTCTGCAGGGCCATCCTGTCCTGGGCAGAGCTGTTCCCAAACCAGACTGTAATGTTGCCGGACAGGATGCTCTCTACAGCCCCAGAGTAGAAGCAATGAAGGATTCTCAGAGACACTCTGAATTTCCTCAGCTGTCTAAGGTGGTAAAGGCGCTGCTTTGCCTTACCCACCAGTGCGGCAATGTGCGTTGCCCATGTCAGATCCTCTGTGATGCGGACTCCCAAGTATTTAAAACTGCTCACCCTATCCACAGTAGACCCATTTATCTCCAGTGTACGTCCTTGGATGTTTAGCCCTTCTGAAGGGCTGCCGAACATACTATGGGAACTACACTCGTCCCCCTGCAGGACCTATACATCAGGAGGTGCAGATCCAGAGCAAGCAAGATTATGAGGGACCCCTACCACCCCAGTAACGGACTGTTCCAGATGCTACGATCAGGCAAACGCCTCCGCTGTCATGCTGTGAAAACGGAGAGGATGAGACGGAGTTTCTTCCCACAGGCCATCAGGACTGTCAAAGGGAGAAACCTAGTGAAAAGGCAGTGGGCTCCTGGCCCTTGTCGACAACAAAAAATAAGGAGAATGCATTGAGAATAAGTCAATGACAGTGAAATTAAGCAATTTCATTTCACAGAAGAAAATGTGCTAAACCTGTCAGATATATCAGAAAATCAAGGATTCTAGCAAGAAAGAGGAACAGCAGAAACTAGGTATGAGTGAAAAGCAAAATGAGTGAGCTTCCAACCTGATAACTATCACGATCCGAGAGTTTTGAAAAAGTAGCATTATGGATGGTCCGGTTTTAATCTTAATAAAGTTTTATAAATTCAAGAAATACTTGAATGGTTTAGTTTAGTTTAGAGATACAGCTTGGAAACAGGCTCTTCGGCCCACCGAGTCCATACCGACCATCGATTACCTGTTCACACTAGTTCTCTGGCTCGAAGGGCTGAATGGCCTACTCCTGCACCTATTGTCTATTGTCTATTGTCTATTCAGTTTAGTTTATTGTCACATGTGCCGAGGTACAGGAAAAAGCTGTTGTTGCCTGCTAACCAGTCAGCGGAAAGACAATACACGATTACAATCGAGCCATTTACAGTGATACATTCTATGTTATATTCCATGTTATCCCACGTTCTTACTCACTCCCTAACCACCAGAATTAAATTACGGAGCGAATTGATCTACAAACCCACACGTCTTTGGTATGTGGGAGTAAAACGGAAACCCACGCAGTCTTAGGGAGAACGTGCTAACTCCACATAGACAACATCGGAGGTCAGAATTGAACATAGGTCTCAGGCACTGTGAGGCAATGAATCTACCAGCTGTTATGTCCCCCGATTAGAGGTAGCAAAAGTGACCCCACTATCTCAGGATGGAGGGAGAGTACAGAGAATTACTGAACTGCTAGCTTTATTGCAGTGGTAGGAAAGATACTGAAAGCTATAAGGATATAATATTGCCACACCTTGGAACGAACAATACAATTACACAGAGCCAACAAGATTTTTTGAAAGGAAAATCGTGGCTGACAAATGGTTGGAGTTTTGTATGAGTCAAACTAGCAGAATCGATTATGAGAATCTGGTGGATGTGATGTACTTGGATTGTTAAAAGCATTTGATAAGGATATCTATACAGAGATAGATTAAGAAATGGTTGTCAGACTGGAAGCAAAGAGTGTGAATAAACAAATGCTCTTATATTCGTCAGTAGTCACAAGTGGAGCACCATAAGGATTAGGGCTTGGGCCAAACTTTTCACAATTTCAATCAATTACATAATTCCTTGGAGCGCAGGAGGCTAAGGGGTGATCTTATAGAGGTGTACAAAATCATGCAAAGAATGGATCGGGTGAATGCACAGCATTTTTTGCCCAGTGCAGGGGAATCGAAAACAAGAGGATGGGTTGCATAATGTGAGAGGAGCATGATTTAATATGAACCTGAGGGGCAACTTTATCACTCAGGGGGTGCTGGGTATATGGAATGAGCTGCCAGAGTAGGTAAATGGGGCAGATACTATAACATAATTTAAAAGACATTTGGACAGGTACATGGTTAGGAAAGGTTTACAGGGATATGGGCCAAAAGCAGGCAAATGGGATGAGCCTAGATGGGCATCTTGGTCGGCAAGGTCGGGTCAGGCCTAAGGGCCTGTTTCCATGCTATTTGACTAGATGATTCTATGACAGGGATCTCCAAACTATGGCCCGCGGGCCACATCCGGCCCGCCACGAGATTTTATCCGGCCCGCAGCAAGCTCTTAGGTGGCAGGGACTGGAGGCAGAAGCTGCCGGCGAAGGTTCTCCAGAGAGCGGATCGCCACCGACCCAGAGCCGGGACAAGGCGAGAGATCGCAGCGCCCCCTCACAAACAACAAACCCAAGGAAACTTCCCTCCTCGCCGCCGCCAATCACCCCGGGGAGAGAGAGAGAGAGAGAGAGAGGGGGGGGGGAGAGAGAGGGGGGGGGAGAGAGAGAGAGGGGGGGGAAGAGAGAGAGGGGGGGGGGAGAGAGAGGGGGGGGAGAGAGAGAGAGGGGGGGGAAGAGAGAGAGGGGGGGAAGAGAGAGAAGGGGGGAAGAGAGACAGAGGGGGGAGAGAGTCAGAGTAGAGGGAGCAGCGGGTGAGCGGGAGCGCAGGGAAGGGGAGGGTGTCAGAGGTTCTCTCTCTCTCCCCCAACCTCTCTCTCCCCCTCCCACTCTCCCCCACCCACTCTCTCTTTCCCTCCTCTCTCTCCCCACCCACTCCCCCCCCCCCCCCCCCCCCCCACTCTCCCCCCCCCCCCTCTACCCCTCTCTCTCTCTCCCCGACTGGTGGTCACTATATTCTTTGTTTTATAAATAATTGTATACCTACCATATATATATATTCCAATATTTCCACCTCTTTTTAAAAAGTGAACATTATTTATTTGTTGCCATATAAACCTAAAGTAAACTAACCTAATCTAAACTAACCTGGTTTAACCTTTCCTAGTCTAATATGACATAACCTAGTCTAAACTTTTTTGAGTTCATTAAATTAAAAAATCTCACACCTCTTTATTTTTTCCTACGGCCCGCAAAAATGTGCCAAATATATAATGTGGCCCTCATGGTGAAAAGTTTGGAGGCCCCTGTCCTATGACAAGGCTGAGGGGACCAAATCTCATATTTCCATGTTACTAACAAAGGTAGTAGCGTCAGAACAGAAGAGATATTGAAAAATTGAATGAGTGGGCGATAACATGACACACCCAGAAAACATGCGATCATCCACCTTGGTGCATCTAATAGAACAGCGATTTAATAAGTAGTAAGAGATTCTTACTGCAGTTGTACAGAGCCCTGGTGAGACTGCGCCTGGATTATTGTGTGCAATTTTGGTCTCATAATTTGAGGAAGGACATTATAGCTATTGAGGGAATGCAGCGTAGGTTCACCAGGTTAATTCCCGGGATGGCGGGACTGACATACGATGAAAGAATGGGTCGACTGGGCTTGTATTCACTGGAATTTAGAAGGATGAGAGGAGATCTTATAGAAACATATAAAATTCTTAAAGGATTGGACAGGCTAGATGCAAGAAAAAATTTCTTGATGTTGGGGGAGTCCAGAACCAGGAGTTACAGTTTAAGAATAAGGAGTTGGCTATTTAGGACTGAGATGAGGAAAAACCTTTTTCACCCAGAGAGTTGTGAATCTGTGGAATTCTCTGCCTCAGAAGGCAGTGGAGGCCAATTCACTGGATGTTTACAAGAGGGAGTTAGATTTAGCTCTTAGGGCTAAAGGAATCAAGGGATATGGGGAAAAAGCAGGAACGGGATATTGATTTTAGATGATCAGCCATGATCATATTGAATGGTGGTGCTGGCTTGAAGGGCCGAATTGCCTACTACTGCGCCTATTTTTCTATGTTTCTATATTATTGTACACAAGACACTGAGGGCCAATTAGAGATGCAGCAAGCAATTAAGTGGACAAATGATATGTTGACCTTACTTAAATGCAGGACTAATGAAGTCTTATTCCAATGGCAATGGTCCTTGGTGATACCACACCAGGAGTATTGCAAGCATTTTTCCCTCCTTAATATTAGATATACTTGCCACAAATCAAGCACTGAACTGGGAAGAGTCTAGAAAAAGACACAAAATGCTAGAGACCATTCTTCAGGTTTCTCGACCCAAACCATCACCCATTCCTTCTTTCCAGAGATGCTGCCTGACCTGCTGAGTTACTCCAGCATTTTGTGTCTGTCTTCGGTGTAAGCCAGCATCTGGCATTCCCTCCTACACACAGAGTCTAGAAATGATGGGTTTGCTGCATGGGGAGTGATTGGTTCGGTTTGCTTAGGAATGCATTCTCTAGACTTTTGAAGAATGAGAGATCGCAATAAAATGTTCCTCAAGGGCATGACAACTAGATCCAGAGCAGGTGTTTCCCTTGGCTGGGGAGGTGGGGGAGGGGTGGTAAAGGGGCTGGTTAGGAACCAATCCACACATTTAGTGTTTAAACGTGAATTTGCTTATTCCTGCCAGTTGAGAATTCTGTTTCCTGAGTTGCTGCATTAGAGATTTGCTCAAACGTCTGGTAAAGTAGACATCATCTCAAATGTCTGGTAAATTAGACAAGTCATCTCAATTGTCTGACGGTCGCGTTTGTGGTTTAATACTTGATTCACTGGCATGCCTGTCCAGCTTGTAAAGGTGAACAAAACACTTTCATCTGCCATCACGACCAATGTTGGGGCTCCACAGGGTTGTGTGAGTTCAGCTATGCTTTTTATTTTTTGCACTGATGACTGTCGTACAGATAAACCAAATCAATACATTCTAAAGTATTCTGATGATACAGTTTTAATATCTCTGTTGAGTAAGGGTAGGCAAGGTGGTGCAGTGGTAGAGTTGCTGCCTTACAGCAAATGCAGCGCCGGAGACTCAGGTTCGATCCTGACTACGGGCGCCGTCTGTACGGAGTTTGTACGTTCTCCCCGTGACCTGCGTGGGTTTTCTCCGAGATCTTTGGTTTCCTCCCACACTCCAAAGACATATAGGTTTGTAGGTTAATTGACTGGGTAAATGTAAAAAATTGTCCCTAGTGTGTGTATAGGGTAGTGTTAATGTGCGGGGATCGCTGGGCGGCGTGGACTCGGTGGGCCAAAGGGCCTGTTTCCGCGTTGTATCTCTAAAAAAAAAAAATCTAAATCGGACAACCCTGAGCTGCACCAATATGGCGTAAAGAAAGTGGTTGAGTGGAGTGATAATAATGCTCTTGAGATTAATACAAAGAAAACGAAGAAATAGTATTTGGTTCACCATCTGACTCTCATATAGTTTCTATTGTTATCCATAATGAAAAAATCATGCTGGTGTGCTCATTTAAATACTTGTGTGTTTTGATGATAGACCATCTGCTATCCTGAAAGACCACATTGAATCTGTCTGCAATAGGACAAAATAAAGAATTTATTTTCTCCGCCACCTTAGGTCCTTGGGGCGAGTAGACAAATTCTTCTTTTGTTCTTACTTCTGTGATGATCAGTGTTCTTCAGTATTGTAATACTAATGGTACAAGTGTTTTGTCCACCACTTTAAAGTCAAAACTGTTCCACCAAATGAAAATCTGCTCAAAGATCATCGGTCAACCCCTTGAGAAACTCTATGAATCAGCCGACCACAATAACATGTTAAGGTTGGCCAACAACATTGTTTCTGACCCCGACCATGTCCTGAACAGTGAATACGAATTGTTACCATCAAATCGGAGGTACAGGGTACCAAGATTTAATAAAGTTAGACTGAAGTACTCTTTTGTGCACCAGTCCAATCCTGAAACTAAAAATAGAACTTAATCCCAGATCAAATGTACGTTGAAGGGTCTTGAATGTGTCGTCATTTGTGAGTGTAAAGTTATGGTGAATGTATGTATCCTCGTTTCTTGTCCTACATTCTTTGTCTTTGTTGATGTTGCAGGTGGAGCTGCTGAGATACAAGAAAAATTTAGACTTGATCTGACAATAAAGTATATCGTATCGTAATATAATACTGAGGTCATAAGGTCATCAGTGATAGGAGCTGAATTCGGCCAATCGGCCCATCATTTCTACTCCACCATTAATCATGGCTGATCTATCTCCTAACCCCATTCTCTGCCTCCTCCCATAACTCCTGACACCCGTACTAATCAAGAATCTATCTAAGTCTGCCATAAAAATATCCATTCTTGCCTCCACACTGTACTGTCAATACAGTCTCATATTTTAATTTCAATCTCGTATATTTTATGTATATTTATGTATTGAGTGGTGTCTGAATCTATTGGCCGGCGATACCGCTGCAATTACATTGAACTGTACCTACCTCACTGCAGTTGTGCGTGTTACAAACTCGACTTGACTTGACTTGACTACCATGATACATTTCAGTATGAAACTCATACTTTAAAAGGATTGCTGTGGTGTTGCTTGGCACAAAAAAAACAAGTATGCAATTTTTATCCATTAGTGTTGTAAAATATTTACATTCATGATGACACAATTGGCTGGCTGTTTTTAGATTGTCTCGCTTTAAAAGGGTGCTTTATGAATATTGAGGAACAGCAAAAAAATAGAATGTGTAAAATAAGCACCAGGGTTTCAGAATGGAGTATCCAGCACTAACCTGTCATCAAAAAAACTGCAGCACAGAACAGAACCTTCAATGCACAGGTCCTTTGCCATCAACAGTCAGCCGTACACTAATGTTAGTTGAACACATTTTAGTTTCTCTTATTGCCATTATATTCTCCCACCCCCCCCCCCCCCCCCCCCCCCCCCCACCCCCCTCCTCTCCCCTCCTCTCATCTATATACTAAAACTCTTGTTTGTTTGTTTATTTGTGATCGAACTACAGCCAAAACGGTACACGATAGCTTGACAATTTTAGACCCACTTTCTCACTGTCATCGCTTTAATGGTAAAGCAAGTAGTTTTATTGAAATCGGTGTTATATTTTAAAGTTATTCACATTTTAAAGTTTAAATCTATCTTAGGGAGGGAGGGGGGAGGGAGGGAGGTGGGGGAGGGAGGGAGGGGGGAGGAAGGTGGATAAAGGAGGTTGAGGGGGATGGAGAGGGGAGGGGACGGGAGGGGAGGGGGAGGGGAGGGGAGGGGAGGGAGGGGAGGGGAGGGGAGGGAGGGGAGGGGAGGGGAGGGGAGGGGGAGGGGAGGGGGAGGGGAGGGGAGGGGAGGGAGGGAGGGGAGGGGAGGGGAGGGGAGGGGGAGGGGGAGGGTAGGGAGGGAGGTAGGAGAGGGTGCCGCACCAATGCAGGAGATGTTTGGGCCAAACTTGGTCTAGTAGATTATATTACTCACATGCACAATCGAGACCCTTCCTGTTTACAGACAATTAACCTACCAACAGCATATCTTTGGGATGTGGGAGGACATCAGAGCACTTGGAGGTAGTGCTCTGGTAGTCACCCAGGTAGTCACAGGGAGAATAGGCAAACTTCACATAGACAGCATCAGGGGTCAGCATTATTAGAGCTGTGGGCAGCAGCTCTACTCGCTGTGCCACAATATTATACTGGGTAGCCAAACACTACTGTATCATTAACATCCATTATCACCAATTATTGACTGTTTCACAGCATATGTTTGATTTGTTTTTAATTGGTTCCCAAAATTTCATCAGTAGCATTTGATTTTAACACTGCAAACTTATAAAGGCTGAATAGTTTCCACAAGTTGAAAAAAAAATCACACGGACAAACTCAGCATCCTGTGAGGTTATCCACTTTGGTGGCAAGAACAGGAAAGCAGACTATTATCTGAATGGTGGCCGATTAGGAGAAGGGGAGATGCAACGAGACCTGGGTGTCGTGGTACACCAGTCATTGAAAGTAGGCATGCAGGTGCAGCTGGCAGTAAAGAAAGTGAATGGTATGTTTGCATTCATAGCAAGGGGATTTGAGTATAGGAGCAGGGAGGTTCTGCTGCAGTTGTACAGGGCATTGGTGAGACCACACCTGGAGTATTGCGTACAGTTTTGGTCTCCTAATCTGAGGAAAGACATTCTTGCCATAGAGGGAGTACAGAGAAGGTTCACCAGATTGATTCCTGGGATGGCAGGACTTTCATATGAAGAAAGATTGGATAGACTCGGCTTGTACTCGCTGGAATTTAGAAGATTGAGGGGGGGTCTTATAGAAACTTACAAAATTCTTAAGGGGTTGGACAGGCTAGATGCAGGAAGATTGTTCCCGATGTTGGGGAAGTCCAGAACAAGGGGTCACAGTTTAAGGATAAGGGGGAAGTCTTTTAGGACCGAGATGAGAAAGTTTTTTTTTCACACAGAGTGGTGAATCTGTGGAATTCTCTGCCACAGAAGGCAGTTGAGGCCAGTTCATTGGCTACATTTAAGAGGGAGTTAGATGTGGCCCTTGTGGCTAAAGGGATCAGGGGGTATGGAGAGAAGGCAGGTTCGGGATACTGAGTTGGATGATCAGCCATGATCATATTGAATGGAGGTGCAGGCTCGAAGGGCCGAATGGCCTACTCCTGCACCTATTTTCTATGTTTCTATGTTTATAGACACAAGATGCTAGAGTAACTCAGTGGGACAGGCAGCATCTCTGGAGAGAAGGAATGGGCGATGTTTTGGATCGAGACCCTTCTTCAGTCTGAAGAAGGATCTCGGTCCAAAACGTCACTGATTCCTGGCCTGTCCCATTGAATTACTCCAGCATTTTGTGTCTATCTTTGCATCTTTGCATCTGCAGTTCCAGCATCTGCAGTTCCATCCTTTATGTTGTTTAATATAACATTAAGGACACATGCAATTTCAGCTCAATAATTTGAGCCAGTATTTTGTCCTTGGGAAACCACCATTTAGTTCAATGATAATTTATGCTCTGCCATTCATCCAAATTACTTACTGATAATCTAACTTGAGATACAGATGGATGATTGAGTGATGTCAAGGGATTGGTTTACTAATCTGTTGTAGCAGGAATGATTGCCTATCTGAATGGTGCTGTCAATAATTTGTTCCGATAGTAGGGGAGGTCACTTACAGCACCAAGGAGACATAAATCTATATAGTAAAACTCTCGTTTGTTTGTTTATTTGTTCCTGAACTACAGCCAAAACGGTACACGATAGCGCGACAGTTTTTGGCCCACCTTACTCACCGTCGTCCCTTTGGTGCTAATGGAAGAAGTTTCATTGAAATTGGTGTTATATTTTTTTAATCATTCACATTTTAAAGTTTAAATCTATCTCCTCGGGAGGGAGGGAGGGAGGGAGGGAGGGAGGGAGGGAGGGAGGGAGGGGAGGGGAGGGGGAGGGGGGGAGGAGGGGGAGGGGAGGGGGAGAAGGGGGAGGGGAGAAGGGGAATGGGAGGGGGAGGGGAGGAGGGGGAGTGGGAAGGGAGGGGGAGGGGGGGAGAGGGGATGGGATGGGGGGGGTGAGTTGGGGGAGAGGGGATGGGGAGGGGGGGAGGAGAGGTTGCTGCACCAATGCAGGAGAGGTTTGGGCCCAACGGGTCGGCTTGGTCTAGCAACATCTATATCACATGTGCTATTACTGACCAATACTGGGAGATATCCAGTCTTGCTACAGCACAAGGTATAGAAATCTAGTAAGGAACTAATGAGTAACTGAAATACATTGATATCTTATTTAGAGTCACACAGTACAGCATGGAAACAGGCCCTTTGGCCCAACTGTGGAATTCTCTGCCACAGAAGGTAGTTGAGGCCAGTTCATTGGCTATATTTAACAGGGAGTTAGATGTGGCCCTTGTGGCTAAAGGGATCAGGGGGTATGGAGAGAAGGCAGGTACAGGATACTGAGTTGGATGATCAGCCATGATCATATTGAATGGCGGTGCAGGCACGAAGGGCCGAATGGCCTACTCCTGCACCTACTTTCTATGTTTCTATGTTTCTAACTCATCCCTGCCAACAAGATGCTCCATCTAGGAAGTCACATTTCACCGGATTTAGCCCATACCCCTCTAAACCCTTCCTATTCATGTACCTGTCCTAATGTATTTTAAATGTTGTTATTGTACCTGCCACAACTTCTTTCTCTATTTAAAGTAACAGTGTAGCCATTTATTTATTCCAGTTGCTTGGTGGCATCTACTCGCTCGGAAGATTGAGTAGATTCGGTAGTCGATGAGTATTCTCTTGAACTTCTACAGGTGTATAGTTTGGAGCATATTGACTGGTTGTGCCACGGCCTGGTTTTGGCAACATGAATGCCCAGGAATGAAGGAGATTTCAGAGCGTCGTAGACACTGCCCGGTCCATCACAGGTACTGACCTCCTCACCATGGAAGGGATCTATAGGAGGCATTGCCTCAAAAAGGCAGCCAGCATCATCAAGGATCCACACCACCCTGGTCACACTCACATTTCACTCCTATCACCAGAAAGAAGGTAAAGGTGTCTGAAAACTATGACCATCAGGTATGAGAAGAGCTTCTTCCTAACAATCATTAGGCTCTTGAACATTACACAACACTAACCTCAACGATGAACTAGGGACCACGTTTGGTTCCAGTGAGGACTTTAGTTTTTTTTAGAATTACTATTGGAGTTATTAATTTATTGATTTTTTGTTTATAAACATAGAAACATAGAAAATAGGTGCAGGAGTAGGCCATTTGGCTCTTCAAGCCAGGACCGCCATTCAATATGATCATGGCTGATCATCCAGAATCAGTACCCTGTTCCTGCTTTTTCCCCATATCCCTTGATTCCGTTAGCCCTTGGAGCTATATCTAACTCTCTTTTTTCAATACATCGAGTGAATTGGCCTCCATTGCCTTCTGTGGCAGAGAATTCCACAGATTCACAACTCTCTGGATGAAAAGGTTTTTCCTCATCTCAGTCCTCAATGACTTACCCCTTATTCTTAAACTGTGAGCCCTGGTTCTAGACTCCCCAACATCAGGAACATTTTTTCTGCATCTAGCCTGTTCAATCATTAAGAATTTTATATGTTTCTATAAGATCCCCTCTCATCCTTCTAAATTCCAGTAAATATAAGCCCACTCAATCCATTCTTTCATCATATGTCAGTCCCGCAATCCCGGGAATTAACCTGGTGAACCTACGCTGCACTCCCTCAATAGCATGAATGTTCTTCCTCAAATTAAGAGACCAAAACTGCACACAATACTCCAGGTGCTGTCTCACCAGGGCCCTGTACAACTGTATGAGGACATCCTTGCTCCTATACTTCTATATTTGCTCCTATACCTTGCATTCAAGAGAGAGCTAGATAGAGCTCTTAAGGATAGCGGAGTCAGGGGATATGGGGAGAAGGCAGGAACGGGGTACTGATTGAGAATGATCAGCCATGATCGCATTGAATGGTGGTGCTGGCACGAAGAGCTGAATGGCCTACTCCTGCACCTATTGTCTATTGTCTATCCTCTCGCTGTGAAGGCCAACATGCCATTTGCTTTCTTCACTGCCTGCATGTACCTGCATGCTTATTTTCAGTGACTGGTGTACAAGGACACCTTGGTCTTGTTGCACCTCTCCTTTTCCTAATCTGACACCATTCAGATAATAATCTGCCGTCTTGGTCTTGCCACCAAAGTGGATAATCTCACATTTATCCACATTATGCTGTGGATATATTTGCTGTACAAGTGCTGTATATTATTTATGTGTATGTGTCATGTACTTACAGGCCTGCTATGCTACTGCAATTAAGAATTTTATTGTTTGTTATCGGTGCATAAAATAAGTAGTATTGGGACTAGTACGGGTGTCAGGGGTAATGCGGAGAAGGCAGGAGAATGGGGTTGGGTGGGAAATATAGATAAGCATGACTGGATGGCCGAGTAGACTTGATGGGCCGAATGGCTAAATTCTGCTCCTATGATTCATGAACTTTTCACTGTACCTCAGGACAAGTGACAACAATAATAAATTAAACATATACTAAAACTCTCGTTTGTTTGTTTGTTCCTGAACTACAGCCAATAGCGTGACAATTTTAGGCCCACCTTACTCACCATCGTCCTGTGGTGCTATGGATGGAGTGGGGGGGGAGGAGGGAGATGGAGGGGGGGAGGAGGGGAGGGAGAAGGGGGTGGGGGGGAGTTGGGGGGGTGGGAGGGGGAGGTGGGAGGGGGAGGAGGGAGGGAGGTAGGGGAGGGAGCGGGGAGGGGAGGGAGTGTGCAGGGGAGAGGGGAGGTGGGAGAAGGGGGGAGATGGGAGGGGGGAGTGGGGGGGGAGAGGGGAGTGGGGAGAGGGGGAGGGGGGAATGGGGGAGGAGAGGGTCCTGCACCAATGCCCAATGGATCCACTTGGTCTACTTTATTTTTAAATTTCAGATTTATTTTTAATTTCCAAGCTGTCATGGTGGGATTCAAACTCATGTCTGTGGTTCAGCAGCCAGAACAGTGGATACTCATCCAGTCAAACTCTAAGCTATCATGGAAACGTGTTTATATTAAGATAACACTTCCTCTGGAAAGAACATTCAGGAGTTCTTATAACTAATGAACTTTTAAACACACTTGTTTTTAAATGGGATAGCCTGAAGCCTATACTCTTTTCTCCAGATTTCATGTACGAATGGTACAGATTACAAGCCAGCAAATAGAAAGATTGCGATAGCTGGAAACAAAGTTCGAGTCTATGATTGTGTTGTTTAATTGCAATTTGTAAAACATATCTTGAAGCATTAGTAAATGAGCTGCTTCTCATTTACGTCAAATGGCTGCGAAAGTGGTGAGATCGTGCTGGCAGAACATTGCGCCTGACCTGAGACTCAAACAAATGTTCATGAAATATTGATGACAGGGCACATTTGTACAAGTCCTCTTCCTCTTAAAACATGTTCACAGACTGAAATAGAATAACATTAAGGGTAACATAGTTTCTACTGAGTTGCAATGATATTAGACAAAGACATTCACTGTCATACCACATCAAGGCAATACTGGTCTTATGGTCCATGCATAAAAACAACGTGATGTGAGATATTGTGGCTTGAACTTGGTACAGTCTTTTAGACACCTTTAACTCTTACAGTTAGGTGGTATATTATGCAAAAGAGGTTCCCACTATCCCCTTTGTGACAGATATGTGTGCTGTGTTCTTGATCTCGAAGTTTCACCATTTCTGCACTCATTTTACTCTCTCCCACCTCCCCTTCCTCAGTTTCCATTTCAATGAAATGTATTTCTAAACACAAGCTTGATATCTCCTCATCAAGGTTTGGTTAAAGCCACAAGGCTTTACCCTAAGCCATGTGCTGCACAGTGTGGACTTTCACTTTAATGTTGCAGTCTTAAAAATATACAATTGAAGAAAACAGTTCACTTAATCTCTATGTGCAGGAAGGAACTGCAGATGCTGGTTCCTACCAAATATAGACACAAAGTGTTGGAATAACTCAGCAGGTCAGGCAGCATCTCTGGAGAAAAAGGATGGGTGACATTTTAGGTTGAACCCTTCTACAGACTGAAAGTAGAGTGGAGGGGGGAACTAATTTCTACCTGTGTCAATATAATAGAGACCTGTGGATTAGTCACCTGATTGAATGGTAACCTATTGCTACTAGACTGGACTCGTTGGGCCCAAACCTCTCCTACATTGGTGCAGCACCCTCTCCCCCCCCCCCGCCCTGCCTTTCCACTCCACCCCCTCAACCCCCCCTTATCCTCCCCTCTCCCTCCCTCCCCCCTCCCCTCTCCCTCCCTCTCCTCCTCTCTCCCTCCCCTCTCCTCCCTCCTTCCCTCCCTCCTCTCTCCCTCCCCCCTTCCCCTTCCTTCCCATTCCCCCTCTCCCCCCCTCAACCCCCCCCCTCAACCCCCCCTTATCCCCCCTCTCTAGGAAATAGATTTAAACTTTAAAATGTGAACAACTTTAAAAATATAACACCGATTTTAATTAAACTTCTTCCATTAGCACCAAAAGGACGACGGTGAGTCAGGTGGGCCTAAAATTGTCGCGCTATCGTGTACAGTTTGGGCCGGAGTTCAGCAACAAACAAACAAACAAACGAGAGTTTTACTATATGGAATGGGCCAAACGCAGGCAAGTGGGACTAGTGCAGATGGGACATGTTGGTAAGTTGGTCGAAGGACCTGTTTTCACACTCTATGGCTCTATGACACTTTAGCAATTCCTCTACCAAAATAAACATGGCCCTTTACATAGAAAGTTTAATTATGATTTATCATTGTGTTGACAATGATTTGGAGCGCAGAATCTTCCACACAAAAATCTATTGCGACCTTAATGTAACTCCACTCCTGAAACTACCGCCCAACCTTCAGAAACATACTTGGTATCACAACGCACAGCCCACCAGTCTGCGGCGCCCCCTTAATGACCATTAACCATTAAACATGTTAAATGTTTTTTTTTTTTAAAAAGCATTCGTATAAGGAAATTATTATCTGCAGTAGCTAAGAAAGGTGCGCGTTATAATGGTGTTGCACATTTAAATGCAGGTAGTTAACAATCATTCAACAGGAATACCTTGGATTGAGTACACGTGCAGTTAACACAGGGTTGGTGGTTTTAAAGTGGTCTTTCCCCACTAGAACAGGAAGGGAAAGGAGAGGAGCGGAGAGGAGCATTTGTCCCAGTGTTGGGACTGTACCGCTGCAGGCGGAGATGTTGCGAGGAATTGGGAGGTGCCCCGGCTTATTCTGGGTGGCGATTGCTTTGGACCTGGCTGGGTTGTCCCTTCTGTTGGTTGGCATCTTTGGCAACGTGCAGGTGAAGAGCAGGGGGGTGGGGGACTGCTTCATCTACAGCGGGGCCATCATCGTCTTCCTCAGCCTCATCTGGTGGCTGTCCTGGTGCACGGGCAACATCGAGGTCTCCATGGAGGAGCTGGAGGGGAACGGCTTGGCCAAGCTCGCCAGCAAGTTCTCCGAAAGGCAGCTGCTTTCCCCGGCGGAGGGCGAGAAGGGTCTGGGCGAGTTGTCCATGGCCAACCCCTGGGACGTGGCCAGATTGCATGGCGAGGTGGCGCCGCAGAGACAACAAGAGGTGAGATACGTGGAGCTCAACAGAGTGAGGCCGCCTCGTTTATCGTCCATGAACCTGCAGAGGGGAGAGAGGCTGGTGTAAACGGTGAGAAACACTACATTGGCTGCTTGAGCCGAGGATTCATAGGGCGAAGTTCAGCAGAAAAATGCTGACTGAGCAGAATTGGGTGGGGGGAAACGCGCTGAACCGTTGCAATTGCAATGCCAGACTTTCTGTGGATTGGTGGGGCCAAACGGGGTGGTCTTCGTTTAATGGGAAATCCCTTCAAAGGAACCTTATGAATTTCATTAAGTCGAAACACATGACACCTGAAATTTGGTGTTGGAAGGAACTGCAGATGCTGGTTTCAACCAAAGGTAGACACAAAAAGCTGGAGTAACGCAGCGGGTCAGGCAGCATCTGTGGAGAAAAGGGACAAGTGAAGTTTCGGGTCGAGGCCCTTCTTCAGAAGTTAGGGTGGGGAACAAGCAGGCAGTGTAGACTCGATGGGCCGAATGGCCTAATTCTACTCCTATAACTTGTGAATAAGAAACTGCAGATACTGGAATCTTGAGCAAAACACAAAGTACTGGAGGAACTCAGCGCATTAGACAGCATCTGTGGAGTGAATGGGCTGGTGTAGTTTCAGACATGGGCCCTCCTGACTCAAAATGTCTGATAGAAAACGGTCCTGACCCAAAGTGTCACCTGTCCACTCCCTCCACAGATGCTGCCTAACCTGCTGAGTTCCTCCTGCACTTTGTGTTTTGCCAGAGATTACTTAAGTAGTTGTCTTATCACTTAAGTAAGATAGAACATGGAAAGTAAAGTGCAGGAACATGCTCTTTGGCCCACAATAACTATGCCATCTATAAAGTCAATTTAAAACATACGTCTGCCTGTTAAAACTTTCCTCATATCTTCTTTAAATGTTCCCCCCTCACAGCTTAAAGCTATTCCCTCTAGTATTTGACAATTCCATCCTGGGGGGAAAAGGGACTGTCTATTCTTTATAGACCCCTTGTAATTTTTATAACCACAATCAGGCTGTCTCTCAGCCTTTAACACTGCAGAGAAAACGATCCAAGTCAGTCCTGTGTGGGAAGGAACTGCAGATGCTGGTTTAAACCAAAGATAGACACAAAAAGCTGGAGTAACTCAGCGGGTCAGACGACATCCCTGGAGAAAGGGAATAAGCGACACTTCAGGTCGAGGCCCTTCCCTAGTCTGGGCGTCGCCTGTTTAGTTTCTCTGGGGATGTTGTCCGACCTGCTGAGTTACTCCAGCTTTTTGTGCCTTTCCAAGTTAGTTCTAACTCTCCTACAGCTGATACTCTCTAATCCAGGCAACATACTGGTGAACCTCTTCTGCATCTTTTCCAAAGTTTCCACATCTATCCTGTAACAGGATAACCAGAACTGCCCACACTACTCCAAATGTGTTGTAACCAAAGTCTTATATAGCTTCAATACAACCTCCTGTCTTTCATACTCAATGCTTCAACTGCTGAAGACAAGAATGCCGTATGCTCTATACTTTATGCCATACAGCTTCTTTAGAGACAACAACTTCTCCTTTGACTCCTCCCACTTCCTCCAAACCAGAGGCGTAGCTATGGGCACTCGCATGGGCCCTAGCTACGCCTGCCTCTTTGTCGGGTACGTCGAACAATCCCTGTTCCAGACGTACACTGGCCCCATCCCCGAACTCTACCTCTGCTACATCGACGACTGCATTGGTGCTACCTCTTGCACCTATGCAGAACTCACTGACTTCATACACTTCACCTCCAATTTCCATCCTGCCCTTAAATATACCTGGACTATCTCTGACATCTCCCTCCCGTTTCTGGACCTCACCATCTCCATCACAGGAGACAGACTAGTGACGGACATTTACTACAAGCCCACCGACTCGCACAGCTATCTGGACTACACTTCTTCCCACCCAGTCCCCTGCAAAAAGTCTATCTCCTACTCCCAATTCCTCCGTCTACGCCGCATCTGCGCCCGGGATGAGGTGTTTCAGACTAGGGCTTCCGAGATGTCCTCGTTCTTCAGAAAATGGGGCTTCCCCTCCTCCATTATAGATGAGGCTCTCACTAGGGTCTCTTCTACATCCCGCAGCTCCGCTCTTGCTCCCCCTCCCCCCACTCGCAACAAGGACAGGATCCCCCTCGTTCTCACCTTCCAACCCACCAGCCAGCGGATCCAACATATCATCCACCAACATTTCCGTCACCTACAACGGGACCCCACCACTGGCCATATCTTCCCATCCCCTCCCCTCTCTGCGTTCCGCAGAGACCGTTCCCTCCGTAACTCCCTGGTCCACTCGTCCCTTCCTACCCGAACCACCCCAACCCTGGGCACTTTCCCCTGCAACCGCACGAGATGCAACACCTGTCCCTTTACCTCCCCCTTCAACTCCATCAAAGGACCCAAACAGTCTTTCCAGGTGAGACAGAGGTTCACCTGCACCTCCTCCAACCTCATCTATTGCATCCGCTGCTCTAGATGTCAACTTATTTATATCGGCGAAACCAAGCGCAGGCTCGGCGATCGCTTCGCTGAACACCTGCGCTCGGTCCGCATTAGCGCAACTGATCTCCCGGTGGCCCAGCACTTTAACTCCCCCTCCCATTCCCAGTCTGACCTCTCTGTCATGGGCCTCCTCCAGTGCCATAGTGAGGCCCGCTGGAAATTGGAGGAGCAGCACCTCATATTTCGCCTGGGCAGTTTGCAGCCCGGTGGTATGAACGTCGACTTCTCCAACTTCAGATAGCTCCTCTGTCCCTCCCTTCCCCTCCTCCTTCCCAGATCTCCCTCTATCTTCCTGTCTCCACCTATATCCTTCCTTTGTCCCACCCCCGACATCAGTCTGAAGAAGGGTCTCGACCCGAAACGTCACCCATTCCTTCTCTCCCGAGATGCTGCCTGACCTGCTGAGTTACTCCAGCATTTTGTGAATAAATCAAACAGCTTCTTTAAACTCTATCTACTTGTGTTTCTACTTTCAGGGAGCTATGGACTTGCACCCCAAGATCTCTGTACATCAGTGTTGCTAAGATCCTGAAATTCATAGTATATTAAAACATAGAAAATAGGTGCAGGAGTAGGCCATTCGGCCCGTCGAGCCATTCAATATGATTATGGCTCAGCAGGTCAGGCAGCATCTCAGGAGAGAAGGAATGGGTGACGTTTCGGGTCGAGACCCTTCTTCAGACTTCTTCAGACATCAGTCTGAAGAAGGGTCTCGACCCGAAACGTCACCCATTCCTGCTCTCCTGAGATGCTGCCTGACTTGCTGAGTTACTCCAGCATTTTGTGAATAAATACCTTCGATTTGTACCAGCATCTGCAGTTATTTTCTTATAATATGAATATGGCTGATCATCCAAAATCTGTACCCCATTCCTGCTTTCTCCCCATGTCCTCGTGCATTTGACCTCCCAAAGTACAATGCCACATACTAGTCCAGTTTAAGCTCCATCTGCCATTTCTCAATATATATTTCCAGGTCCATATCTTGCTGAATCCTTCAACGATCACCCTCGTTACTCACAACTCTGTTGATGTGCTGAAATGATTGGATGTAGTTTTGATCTCAGAGAAATCATGTGAGAAATCACAGAGCATTTATTATTGTGAATGAGTGTTGGGTTGGGTCTGATACTGAGCTGTTGTACAAGTGTTCTGCGATTAAGCAAGAGTGCACGGTGAAGTAAGTGGTTTAAAAATTGGCATGAGCGTAATGCAGGGCAATGAAATTGGTAGGAAGAATAGAAGAACGGATGATCGTTAAAATGGATAGCGTTTTTGTTCATTTTCAATATCTGGCCATTACTGATAAAGCCATATATTATTTGCCTTCAGAAGGGGGTGGTAATCTGTCCATTCCATCCTTCTGATGAAGGTGCTCCCTGATTGATGTTGGAGAGAAACATTCCAAAAGTTAGACCCAGCCGTGATGAAGGACGGCCAGTTTACTTCCTAGTCAGGAAAGGGAGCATTTTTGTGGGAAACCTGCAGATAGTGGTATCCCCTCGTGGCTGTGCCTCTTGAGGTTACGTGTTTGTGAGGTGCCTGCTATAGAGCTCTGTCATTTTAAGTTAGAAAAGCAAATGGATTGTTGGCCTTCATTACAAAGGGGTGACTTAAGAATGTAAAGAGTTTTGCTACAATTGATGGTGAAACCACACCTTAGTTTTTGTCTCCTTATTTAAGGAGGGCTAAATTTCCCTTGGAGGCAGTTGTGTACAAGAAGTTCATGCAGTTGACTCAGTTCTGTTTCGTTTACTGTCATGTATACCAAGGTACAGTGAAAAGCTTTTGTTGCATGGTGACCAGTCAACAGAAATACCATACATGGTTGCAAGGTTACAACCAATCTATTTACAGTGTATAGATACATGGTCAGGGAATAACATTTAGCGCAAGGTAAAGCCAGTAAGTCCAATCAAGGATAGTCCGAGGGTCATCAAAGAGGTAGATAGTAGTTCAGCACTACTCTCTGGTTGTGGTAGGATGATTCAGTTGCCTGATAACAGCTGGGAAGAAACTGTCCCTGAATCTGGTGGTGTGCATTTTGACACCTTTATACCTTTTGCCCGATGGGAGAGGGACTTGCCAGGGTGTGACCCGTCCCTCGATTATGCTGCTGGCCTTGCCGAGGCAGCGTGAGGTATGAATGGACTCAATAGAAGGGAGGTTGGTTTGTGTGATGGTCTGGGCTGCGTCCACAATTCGCTGCCATTTTTTTTGCGGTCTTGGATGGAGCGGTTCCCAAACCAAGCTGTGATGCATGCATCCTGATAAAATGCTTTCTCTGGTGCATCTGTAGAAGTTGGTGAGAGTTGTAGGGGCATGCAAACTTTCCAAGTCTTCTCAGAAAGTAGAGCCATTGATTCCTGGGATCAACTGGGTCTATAATCATTGGAATTTAGAACAATAAGAGGTGATTTTGTTGAAATACTTGGGATGCTGAGGGAGGCCTTTTAGTTTTGTAGCAGGCCATTGTCCCGCCTTAAATGTTGCAAACATTCAATCTGTTATTTCTATCAGCTGGTGCTTTTACAATGCTGCGTGAAGCAGGAACAAACACCTATTTGTTACAAAAATATCTGTTGCACATTTAATTGCTATATGGGCAAAGCTGTTAAGTTAACACATGAACAGTACAGTCTAATGCTAACTCTATTGGTTTCTGTTGCATAATGCACTTGCATTGAATGTTTCTGAAAGCAGAGCCATCAATTAAATGGCAAAATAGCTCGATCTCTCAATTTCTCAGATCTTTATCTGTCATTCCCCGCTTAGAATCTGCAATATTGCTATTTGCTTTGCGGGAGGCATGGAGTTGCTGCCTTACTGCGCCAGAGACCCAGGTTTGATCCTGACTATGGGTGCTTGTCTATACGGAGTTTGTACATTCTCCTCGTGGTCTGTGTGGATTTTCTCCAAGATCTTCGGTTTCCTCCCACATTCCAAAGACGTACAGGTTTGTAGGTTAATTAGCTTGGTATAAGTGTAAATTGTCCCCAGTGTGTGTAGGACAGTGTTAATGTGCGGGGATGGCTGGTCAGTGCAGACTCGGTGGTCCGAAGGGCCTGTTTCCACATTGTATCTCTAAACTAAACTAAAGGTGTATAGGAAAGTTCTGTTAATGATTGTTGGATAATGATAATTAGTACCATGGTGACTACCCTGCTTGCATTTGTTCAATGGTTAGTTATTTTCAACACGGAAGATATTAGTTCAGATTAAATCTTTTTTTTTCCAGTTTGGGCATCCTGTGCTAACTAACATCAGTAAAGTTCAACTAAATGCAGGTTGGAACTGTACGCGCTGTAAACCCAAACGTGTACCTCTGTACCTGTGAAATTGTACTTTACACCCAAGTGTATCAGGGTTTAACCCTGCCAAGCTGATTTCAGGTAGGATCATCATAACTTTCGTCTTATCAGTGAAGCATAATTGTTCAGCCCAGTTCCATGAACACCTAGGTGACCAATTTCAAAACGATCGTATTAATCTGTATCCTTGAATAATGATTTACATCTGATGCCAGGAGCTGAAAGAGAGTTTATTGCCATCATTGCTGCGGAATCATTGATCAGAGTGCAGCACACATTTTAGGACAGTAATGATTCTAACCAATTATAAAATTATCAGGCTAATTTAATCTATAAGCCAAAGCCATTTTACTAAGCCATGCTTTCAACGTATAAATGAAAATAGTTTAACGCATAATAGGCTTGGTGTACGATGTTTAAAATGGACGTGTGGAAAGCGTTGTATTTTCATTTTCAATCATACAGATGCTGTTTAGACAGGGGCCTATTACTAATTAACAGGGTCTGCCAGTCACAGACTTTCATCATAGTTGAAGTTCAATCTCTTCTACATCTGAACTCCTTTCTGCAGCCTGGAAAAAAATAGAAAGAGGATATTAATTTCCATTCCAGAGTAAAAGAGCTCTTGCGCAAACCGACACGGTGGCGCAGTGGTAGAGTTGCTGCCTTACAGCGAATGCAGCGCCGGAGGCCTGTGTTCGATCCCGACTACAGGTGCTGGCTGTACGGAGTTTGTACGTTCTCCCCCATGACCTGCGCGGGTTTTCTCCGAGATCATTGGTTTCCTTCCACACTCCAAAGACGTACAGGTTTGTAGGCAAGTTGGCTTGGTAAATGTGAAAATTGTTCCTAGTGGGTATAGGATAGTGTTAATGTGCGGGGATCGCTGGTCGTCGCAGACCCTGTGGGCCGAAAGGCCCTGTTTCCGCGCTGTAACTCTAAACTAAACCATTGTCTGTCAGGAACATAGGCTTTCATGCTTGGTAATAAGGTGCTTCGCTGATTCTTGTTCTTTTTTCCCCTGATCCACCTCTGCTCTTGCAAAGAGTTTCTGGTCCATCTGTTCTTCCTGAGAACACCTGGCCCACTCAATCATTCTGAGAGTTCAGAATTAAATACAAGCATAGGTTCACAAAGTTAATTCCCAGGATGGAGGGACTGTCATATGAGGAAAGATTGGAAAGACTGGGCTTGTATTCATTGGAGTTTAGAAGGATGAGAGGGGATCTTATAGAGACGTATACAATTATAAAAGGACTGGACAAGCAAGATGCAGGAAAATGTTCCAAATGTTGGGGGAGTCCAGAACCAGGGGCCACAGTCTTAGAACAAAGGGGAGGCCATTTAAAACTGAGGTGAGAAGAAACCTTTCCACCCTGAGTTGTGAATTTTTGTGGAATTCTCTGCCACAGAAGCCAGTAAAGCCCAATTCACTGGATGAATTTAAAAGAGAGTTAGATGGAGCTCTTGGGGCGAATGGAATCAAGGGATATGGGGAGAAGGCAGGCACAGGTTACTGACTGTGGATGATCAGCCATGATCACAATGAATGGCGGTGCTGGCTCAAAGGGCCACATGGCCTCCTCCTGCACCTATTTTCTATGTTTCTAAGTGCAGAGGTCTATGCCATCATAACCTTCCTTTATTTAATAAACTGCTATCAAATCCTGTAACTAGACTGCTATCCCCTCCTGCACTGCACCACAGAATGCTGGTGTTCATTATAGCTATCAATCTTCCATTCCAAACACTTTCAGGTATGTGCTTACTCTACTTTGCAAGAGACACTGTGCTCAGTCTTTGCACAGAGTCTTGGTTGTATCACGCACTGCAGAATGTTTTTGCACTATCAGTGGGAATTTTGTTTAATTCATTGAACTTTTTATTTTAACTATTATGGTATCTATGGGTGCTGTGACATATCTTACTTTAGTTTAGAGATACAGCATGGAAACTGGCTGTTTGGCCCATCAAATCCATGCTGACCATTGATCACCTGTACACTAGTTCTATCCTACATATTAGGGGCAATTTACAGAAGCCAATTAACCTACAAACCTGCACATCTTTGGTATGTGGGAGGAAACCAGCGCACCTGGGAAAAAACCTCACACGGTCACAGGGAGAATGTGCAACCTCTGCACAGTGGGGATCGAACCTGGATCTATTGTGCTGTGAGGCTGAAACTTTACATCTGCCCTGCTACCCTGTTATGCTGCTGCAAGTAAGAATTTTGATTAGGGGCGGCATAGTAGCTCAGTGGTAGAGTTACTGCCCTACAACACCAGAGAGCCGGGTTCAATCCTATCCTCTGGGCGCTGTTTGTACGGAGTTTGCACATTCTCCGTGTGACTGTGTGGGTTTTCTCCGAGTGCTCTGTTTTCCTCCCACACTCCAAAGTGCAGGTTTTGTAGATTAATTGGCCGTGGTAAGTTGTAAACTTGTCCTTAGTGTATAGGATAGTGCTAGTGTACTGCTGGTTGACGCGGACTCGGTTGGCCGAAGGGCCTGTTTCTGCGCTGTCTCTCTAAAGACTAAAGGTTGAGGATGTGCAAGTTAGAAGTAGCAGTTATTGAACTATTTAATTTAAACATACTAGGGTACTGTTTGTTTCATCAGTGAGGACTTTGGATTTTGTATCTTCCCCTATCTGTTATACTGAGGTTGAACTGATAGTATCTATGTATGGCATACTTGATCTTTTTACGTAGCATGCATTCTAGCTTTTTATTGTTACTTGGATCATAATCATACTCGCACTTTATTAGCCAAGTATGTTTTGCAACACACGAGAATTTTAATTTGTATACAGTCATACCAATAAAAAGCAACAAGACACGCAAAATAATTTTAACATGAACATCCACCACAGCGACCCATCCACATTCCTCACTGTGATGGAAGGCAAAAAAAAGTTCAATCTCTTCCCTTCTTTGTTCTGCCGCCATCGGAGGCCTCGAGCCTTCCGTTGACGGGGCGATCTTGGCTCCCGTAGCCGGCAGTCGGGGCCTCCGCATCAGGGCGATCAAGCTCCCACATCGGGGGGGGGGGTCTCAGCTCCCTGTGTCGGGCGATCAGACCCCGGGTCGGGGCTAGTCAAACCTTCTGCGACAATAACAAACCTAAACCTAACTTTTTTTTTAAAGACATTTGTTAGGCCTTGGTATATGCTCAGCATGGACATCGTGGATGGCAGCACCTGTTCCTGCTCTGCACTCTTCTGTTCTATCATCTGTACTCATTTTTAAACAATAACCTTCCCCAGATTGGCAAACTTGACTCTCTGAAATGGAAAGTTTCTTGGATTCAATTAGTTTATCATCACATACACCAGGGCGCAATGACATTCTGTCCACGTGAAGCTCATAGAGTAAACTGTATACATAAATTTGTCATAGATACAATAAATACTATGACAAATACTAAACAGCAGAATAGTGCAAAGATCAGAGTCCAATCTGAGATCATGTTTAAAAATAATGAAGTACAATAATGGAATAAACAAGTAGAGGTAAGAGTTTGTGGCAGCACCTCCAGGAAAGGGGTAAGTTGTTCAGCATTGGGGAAGAAGCTGTTCTTGAGTCTGGACGCCTGGGTTTTCAAGCTCCTGTATCTTCTAGCTGAAAGTGGAAGAGGGATTGGCCAAAGTGGGAGGCATCCTTAACAATACCTCCAGCCATTCTGATGTAACCTACCACGGCGATGGACAGGATGGAAGGAAGTGGCAAGCCTGTGATGGATTTGGCTGTGTTCATCATTCTCTGAAGTTTCAGGTAGTCGAGAGCAGAACACTTGCCATAACCTGCGTAGATACATTCTGTCAGAATACCTTTTCTAGTGCATCTGTCGAAGTTCACGAGAATCCAAAGGACATGCCAAATCTTCTCTGTGCCTAACAACATACATATGCTGATGTGCATTCTTGATTAATACATCAAAGTGAAGGGACCATGTTAGCTAGCTGGTGAAATGGAGGCCTAGGAACTTGAAGGTGTTGATCATTTCCACAGTAGCTTCGTTTATGAGGACAGGGTAGTATTTCCTTGTGCTTTCTAGTGTTTTCACCCTCTGGCTTCCTTAGGTCAACAACCAAATCTTTCATCTAACTGACCATAAGGGCTAGGTGTTTGTTCGGACATCCAGTTCCTGATCCCTATTCACTACTCCATTGAATCATTGTTATTGAACAGGTTGACAATAGTGGTATCGTCAGTGAACTTAATGATTGAAGTGGTGCTGCACTTGCTACACAGTGATGGGTGTACAGGAAATAGAGTAGGGGAATGAGCAGATAACCTTGAGGAGCTTCAATGTTGAGGGTAGAATAGAGGCGATTTTATGACCAATTCTAACCTACCGAGATTTACTAGTCAAGTGGCCAATAAGTCAGTCGCAGATGGAGGCTCCACCACCAAGGTCCAAAAGTTTAGTTTTGAAGTTATTCAGTATTATGGTGTATTAAGCCTGAGCTGTAGTCAATAAATAGCAGGGGAAAAAACTGCAGATGCTGGTTTAGATCCAAGGTAGAGAAAAAATGCTGGAGTAACTCAGCAGGTCAGACAGTATCTCTGGAGAGAAGGAATGGGTGACATTTCGGGTCAAAACCCTTCAGACTGATGTTGGAGGAGGGGGGTAGGACAAAGATAGGATGTCGTAGGAGGCAGCAAGGCTAGTGGGAGAACTGGGGAGGGGATAGAGAGGGACAGCAGGAACTATCTGAAGTTAGAGAAGTCAATGTTCATGCCGCTGGGGTGTAAACTACCCAAGCGATATATGAGGTGCTGTTCCTCCAAATTGCGCTGGGCCTCACTCTGACAATGGAGGAGGCCCAGGACAGAAAGGTCAGATTGGGAATGGGAGGGCGAGTTGAAGTGTTGAGCCACTGGGAGATCAGGTTGGTTAAGACGGTCAATAAATAGCATCAATAAATATTTGTAAATAATAAATAATTGTCAATAATAAATAGTGGTCAATAATAGCATCCTGACAGGTGTTCTTGTAGTTAAAGTGGTCCAGAGTTAAATATAGTAAAGGGAGATGGTGTCCTCTGTAGACCTATTTTTCCTGTACACAGATTGCAAGGGGGTCCAGATTGCTCAGGAGACAGGTTTGATGTGCGCCATCATTCATCCTTTGAAACATTTCATTATGTCCGATTTTTTTTAAAAAAACAATGGTGGTTTGAAGAAAAGATCTGCATTTTTTTTCACAACCTTGAGATATTCCAAAGGGGCTTTAACAGTTCAATCATAGTTATGGTCTGAGAAACAGATTAGACAATGTATCCAGAGCAAGGCTCTGCTAACAGCAATAGGATAACAACAAATAATCCGCTTTTACTGAAGTTCTGAGATATTTCTAGTTCTCCAAGTAGTATCATGCAATCCCTCATCTTTACCTGAGAGGGCACAAAGGGTTTTGATTTCAGTCTCTCACCTGAGAGCTAGCAGAGAATTTCCCCAGTGCTCATTAAGTCTCTTAATTTAAAAAGTCTCTTGCCAGATTCTGTCACTTGCCTATTTAAACTATTGAAACTTGCACATCATGTTTCCGTGTTCTCCCTGTAACCGCATGGGTTTCCTCCAGAAGCTCCGGTTTTCTCCCTTCATCCCAAAGGCATACAGGTTGGCATCTGTGACCCAAGTGTCGGGAGTGGATGGGAAAGTGGGATAATGTAGAACTAGTGTTAATGGGGGGAATCAAATGTCGGCATGGACTCAGTGGGCCGAAGGGCCTTCTGCCGTCCTGTGTCTTTAAACTAAAACTAAACTATGGCTACCTTTTTGTTTTCTAAAAATCTGCAAGTGCTGTGAATCTATCAAATTAAAACGGAAAATGTTGGAAACATTTAATCAAGCAGCATCGGAGAAAAGACAAATAAAGTTAACTTTTCTGATGTTCAACCTGTTAACTTTGGTTCCCTTTTCACAGATGCTGCCTGAACTGCAAAGTGTTTCCAGCTTTTGCGTCGCCCACTTTTGTTTTCTGCTTGGTCACTGAAGTGCACCCGGGGATCCAGAATTTTCAGACATAGCACTGAGTCGCAGTCAACACTTAATATCCCACGCGATCAGTAAAACCTGATCCAGAGTAGATATGCCTAACATCCTATTACACAAACGCATGTACTATGTGGAACACAAGGCTGAGAAGGTTGTGCAATTAGTAAGGAAAAGTTCATTATTGTGTAAACAACGTGTAGCTTGACGTCAAAGGGCGGATACTCTTAACATATAGCTCGATAGGAACTGCTGCCTGGTGGGTGAAGTGACGCATGGGTGTGGTTCACCTATCAATATAACTTATTATTTCTTAAGTTTTATACTACGCAACAGAAACTTCTCCATTAATTCCACCATTGTATGATTTTAAATTAATAGGAGTTTATCGTCTAAAGTTTAGTATTCAAATATGAAGGGTCAATGGAAACTAAACACCACAATTGATTTTGTTACTGCCCAACAGTTGATTGTCCTCTGTTTTGAATGCAATCAAAGGTCAAGTCGCACAATTTCTTCTGCGATGGAGAATAACAAAAATTTACAACTCTTTCCTAATCAGATGTGCAGCACTTTGGTCAACGTGGGTTGTTTTTAAATGTGCTATACAAATAAAATTGACTTGACTTGACTTGACTTGACTTGACTTCTCTTCCAGAGTAGTGGCTATTTATCATGAAATTGGAATTCCCAGATCTAATTCCAAAACCATAATTGCTTTGGGTCAGTGCTCTCACTCTCCTGTTTACGACTAGTTGCCTCTCAGTGCCTGAGACCTGGGTTCAGATTTGATCGTGCGTGTGTGTGTAGTTTACCACCCCCCCATCACAAACATGTGCCGGTTCGTAGCTTTATTGGCCTCTGATTGTCCTCAGTGGGTAGGCAAGTGACAGAATCTGCCATGGGATATTTTTAAGAAAGAGGTTAATGTAGGATTCATGTAAATGGGAAGTTGGTAGCTGGCAAGATAGGCTGAAGAACCTGTTTCTGCGAAATCAAAGAATTTGCAGTAAACCAGCAACTTTTTGTGAGGAGGCCCATGTTTGACAAACCAGAATACGTCTGATGGCTGTTCTTTGAAGTTCTGAGCTTCCTAAGAGGTTGCCACCACTGACGTTCCCACAGCAATCTGAACTTGGTCTTTATGTTTAGCAGTGGACACCAAGAGCCAGTGTTTTCCCAGTGGTTGGAGTGGGGAAATGTGTTTTAAGAACCTGGAACCGATTTCACTCAATTAATTTCAATGGAGAAAAAATGTTTCAAAAGAGCCGCATACCTTTCTGGCAACTTTAAAAAAAATATTGAGTTCATATTGAGATACAATGAAATTTAACGTTATGTTTAGAGAAAGACCTTATAATCGGAGGAAGATCTGACCATGTGGATAAGGAAATAATCGCTGGGTCGAGACTTCTGGTGCAATACTGTGAGGAGAATTAGAGGGAGTTTCCTTCAGATTCTTCTGCTGTGAAGCTATTATTATAAAGAATCCAAGGTATCACAAAATGCTGGAGTAACTCAGCGGGTCAGGCAGCATCTCAGGAGAGAAGGAATGGGTGACGTTTCGGGTCGACACCCTTCTTCAGAAAGAATCCAAAACCTTTCCGCTTCCTTCATGGGGGGCTCTGGGACATTTTGTAATAAATAGTTCTCATTCATGGGGGGCTCTGGGACATTTTGTAATAAATAGTTCTCATTCATGGAGGGCTCTGGGACATTTTGACCTTCTTTTTACAGAGTGAGATTCTACTTAAGTGTTCGCTCTCCCCACTCTTTCTCTGCTCTTTGTCTATTATAAGCATCTGGCTGTCAAAGTAGATCATTCAGACGTTCAGAGTTGGTTGAGGAGACTGTTCTGTTTGCTTGTATTCTGGCAAATACATTCAAATGAAGAAAACATGCCATACTTGCTTAATAACATTCAATGAGATTTTATTTAAGTGAGCCAGGAGCTGCATTCATTTCTTTTCTTAGAATCTTTTAAATTTTGAAATTGATCAGACAACAGTTCAACAAGAGATCTCAAAATGATTTTATTGAATGTGGTTGTATCTGTAAATACACTGTTCTAGACATCTTGACAGATTGTGACTGAAAGCCCAGCTGGGAACAGAGTATCAGCTTCTAGGTGGCACAGTGGCACAGCGGTAGAGTTGCTGCTTTGCAGCGAATGCAGCGCCGGAGACCCGGGTTCGATCCCGACTACGGGTGCTGTCTGTACAGAGTTTGTACGTTCTCCCTGTGACCTGCGTGGGTTTTCTCCGAGATCTTCGGTTTCCTCCCACACTCGACGTATAGGTTTGTAGGTTAATTGGCTTGGTAAATATAAAAATTGGCCCTAGTGGGTGTAGGATAGTGTTAATGTGTGGGGATCGCTGGTCAGCGCGGACCGGTGGGCCGAAGGGCCTGTTTCCGCGCTGTAAGTCTAAACTAAACCATGGGTGCAAAATCATTCCACCATTTTCAACTATCTTCATCGGAATACATTTTTTTTTTTTAATCTAAAATTGATATGAGCTAGGGCCTTTAGTTATTTTAATTAATGTAATTATAACCATTAATACGCAAAGCAGAATGCAAAATTTAGAGTAAAGGATAAGAGGTTTAGAGTGGATCTGAAGAAGAATTGTCTCACCCAGAGAGTGGTTGGAATCCAGAACACTGGGTCATGGAGACAGAAACTCTCTCAACATTTAAGCCGTACCTCCACAACCACTTGAATTGTCAAGGGACGGAAGGCTATGGGTGGGTTGGTTAATGGAATTAGTCTAAATAGGTTTTTGATAGTGGCATGGGCATGGTGGACCAAAGAGCCCATTCTGCGACACATCTTTAAAAACACTGAAGTGAAATTATAACTTATTCAGCCGGCCGAGAATCCCTATTCAAATGAACGGGACCAACTATACGGCATTAGGTCTCGGTCAGCATAGGTCTGCTAAGATAATGTCTTCATCAAAGTGCTGGGGTATTGAACTAGATTTGCCTTTGCCTCTAGTCTCGATGTAGACTTCCATGATGAAGCATGGTGATGGATCCAGTAGTGCTTGTCACGTGCTGGATGCTGGTCCACCTAATCTGAGACCAGCTTCTGTGGAAATGACTGAGGGTTACCTATTCCCTGGAGAATCACTGTCCAGAGCCAGGAAAAGTATCCGTTCAATATCTGAAACTCTTCTCACAGCCATCTTGAGTTTTAGGACTAAAAATAAGTAGATTCTACAATTCACAAAATCCTGCAATTGTTTGAAAAGGTAGCAGGTATCACGAATGTCGATTAGCTTACTTGCTTGTTATTTGTTATCAATGTCATGCTAAACTATTTATGAATAACTAATTGCTGGCCTTTTCTCCTCTCCATTGCAGGTGATCTTGCGAGACTCAATGTATGTAAAATATGAAGGAGACGGTGTTCCACTGAAGAATGAATGCTGTTTTGTTAGCAGATTAAATTTGCACTATTTTCCAAGCAGGAGGTTCTGATTCCTTGAAAGCACGTGGCAAATAATCCATGTCATCTTGTTATTAGTCATGACCCAACCTCATCCTTGAGAGAATTGTTTTAACTATTTTTTTAAAAGAATGTTGATCAATCGAGCTGGCTTCACTGTGAATGTTTCTCTCACTAAAAATTGACAACATTAATAGCAACATAATGTGCGATCATGGTCATGTTTGAGTGTATTTACTTTTGCACTAATGTGTAATGTATTAAATTCAATATTGCACTGTGCTTGTATGTATTCAGGGGATTGCTCTCACGCTCGCACATTGTCAGTATCAGCGTGGCACTTTCATATTTAAATTGTATATAATATTAATTCATGTGGAATAAAAAAACTCTTTACAAATAAAAATCGGTGCACTCTCCAGGATTTTTAAAAAATCCACAAAGCCATTTATTCTGATTTACCTGACCCCCAACTTGATGGAGAAAGGTAGGAAAAAAACCCAGCAGATGCTGGTTTAACTCGAACGTAGACACAAAATGCTGGAGTAACTCAGCGTCTTGGGAGAGAAGGCATGGGTGAACATCACTCATTCTCTCCCATGATGCTGCCTGTCCCGCTGAGTTATTCCAGCATTTTGTGTCTACCTTTGATGGGGAAATGTCAAGTATTGAATTTTCTGGCTATTCGGGTGGATTGTGTAAACTATAACACTTTATACCGAAACCAGGAAGTTGCCACTGGGAAAATGTGTTTCCGTTGTTGTGGCAAAGGACTAGAATTTCACTAGGTGTATATTCTTAGAAATCTCATCTGCAGCTCCTAATGTGCAGAAAGTCCATTTCACCTTTTTTCCAGACTGGATTTTCCAATTGCGTCTTAACGATGTAGGAGGGTGTGGAACAATCAAAGGCTTAAATTAGCAACGACCTCAGCTGTTAATGATCATTTGCACTGATAATAACTCTGGGACATCAATCCACAATAGGTTATTATAATTTCACCTGACGTTGAATAAAATGTTAAATAAGTACACAATTGGTATTTATCAAAATATTTTAAACATGATTCATTTTATTATGTTTGGTTCTAAATGATGTGTAGCCATAACACGATGAGGAAGTATTTAAGAAAACTTGGAATTCCGGAATGTTCTTTCAAGAGGAAGTGTTATCTTAATTTAAACACATTTCCATGGAGTTAGACTGGATGAGCAAGTCAAGTTTATTTGTCACATACACATACAGAATGTGCAGTGAAATGAAAAGTCACCCACAGTCCAGCAATAGAGCAATAAAAATAAACAATTTCACACAAAATCACAACCAACACAAAACAAACAAAAAAGAAACATCCATCACAGTGAGTCTCCTACTGTCACCTCCTCACTGTGATGGAAGGCCAGAATGTTTTCTCTTCCCCTGCTGTCCACTGTTCTGGCTGTTGAACAGACATGAGTTTGAATCTGAAATTTAAAATCAAAATTAAAAATGAACATGTTCAGTTTATCATCATTGGTATGTGTACTGAGGTACAGTGAAAAGTTCATAAGTTATAGGAGCTGAATTAGGCCATTTGGCCCATCAAGTCTACTCTGTCATTCAATTGTGGCTGATCTATCTTTCCCTCTCAACCCTATTCTCCTGCTTTCTCCCCACAACCCCTGACACGCATACAAATCAAGGATCTGCCAATCTCCACCTTAAATATAGATTGACGACCTCCACAACCTTCTGTTGCAATGAATTCCACAGATTTACCACCCTCTGACTAAAGAAATTCCTCCACATCTCCTTTGTAAAGGTATGCCCTTTTACTCTAAGGGTGTGTGTGGCCTCTTGTCCTAAGGCTCTCCCGTTAGTGGTAAGATCATCTCCACATTCACTCTATTCAGGCCTTTCACTATTCGGTAAGTTTCAATGTGGTTCCCTCACCCCCCCCCCCCCCCCCCCAATCTCATCTTTCTAAACTCCAGTGCAGCCAAATAGCATTCCTGGGAAAGCTATTTGTGTGCTATCCTGACAAAGAAAAGACTAATCAAGCTATCCACTGTGCACAAGTAAAGGATAAAACATACAATATTTGGTGCAAGGTTGCAACATTTAATCTTGGCAATTGTAACCATGAAAATAATGGAGTGTTGATCCTTAAAATAAACTGGTTCATTATATTAGACACAAAAAACTACAGATGCTGGAATCTCAAAAAATGGCGCAGCGGTAGAGTTGCTGCCGTACAGCGCCAGAGACCCAGGTTCGATCCTGACTATGAGTGCTGTCTGTACAGAGTTTAAACATTCTTGCTGTGATCGTGTGGGTTTTCCCCGGGTGCTCCGGTTTCCTCCCACACATGAAAGACATACAGATTTGTAGGCTAATTTGCTTGTTATGACATTATATATTATATATAATGACATTGTATATTAGACACAAAAAACTACAGATGCTGGAATCTCAAAAAATGGCACGGTGGTGCAGCGGTAGAGTTGCTGCCTTACAGCGAATGCAGCGCCGGAGACTCAGGTTCGATCCTGACTACGGGCGCCGTTTGTACGGAGTTTGTACGTTCTCCCCGTGACCTGCATGGGTTTTCTCCGAGATCTTCGGTTTCCTCCCACACTCCAAAGACGTGCAAGTTTGTAGGTGAATTGGCTTGGTAAACGTAAAAATTGTCCCTAGTGGGTGTAGAATAGTGTTAGTGTGCGGGGATTGCTGGGCGGCTCGGACCCGGTAGGCCGAAGGGCCTGTTTCCGCGCTGTATCTCTAAATCTAATTTTTTTTAAATAATTGATAAATTGTCCCTTAATGTGCGTAGGATAGTGTATGTGTACGAGGACAGCAGGTCGGCATAGACTCCATAGGACAAAGAGCGCTGTTTCTCAAAACTAAACTAAATCAAACTCAACTCGACAGGTCAGGCAGCATCTGTGGAGGGAATGGATAAAGAGTGTTTCAGGTCGGGACATGTCTTTCTGACTTGAAACACTCCACTGATCTGCCTGTCCCACTGAGCCCCTCCAGCACATTGGTTCATTAAAATCCTTTTCGAGAGAAAAAATAAGCCATCCTTACTTTCATGTGGTAAATGTGTGACTCCAGACACGCCATTGTGGTTGGTTTTTAATAACCTTCTCAGGGGCAATTAAAGATAGGCCAACGTTGCCACAATTGCAACACAAAATACATTCCGTGTAAAATTTAAATGCACTTCTTTTATGCTTGTTAGCATGCCAAAATGTCATTCAATTCATAAATGATGTGTCATACTTTCTTCCTGATGTGAAATGTTTCTTCTAAATATGTTTCAAAAAAATTTGGAGGAAGTGTGATGATTCCATTTGAGAAAATAATTGATTTGGAAATTGCGATGTCAATGTGATGAATTTGTTTTGCTGTTATTTGATTTGCCAGGAAGATATCAGCATTGGAAAATTATAATGAATAGGAAATCCTTAAAATATTAAGGCTGTTTACCTCTCTGCAGAGGGAACAAGGACGTTTATTTCTAGATAGAGAGATAAATACTTTATTGTCACATGTACCATGAAGGTATAGTGAAATTCTTTGTTTTTGCATAGGCTGTACACAAAACAGTCGCCACAAGGCGCAGACAAAGTTACAAATACCCTTAAATTGCTGGTGCCTTCTTCGTTCCCTCCACCACCACCACCACCACAGGTCCCTCTTGTTCTCAGCAGGTCCCCCTTTGTTCTCGGTGGCCCCCACAGAGGGATCTAGGAGTACAGGCACATAGTTCCTTGAAAGCGGCGTCACAGGTAGATAGGGTGGTCAAGAAAGCTTTCATCAGTCAGAGTATTAAGTATAGAAGCTGGGATGTTATGTTACAATTGTACAAGATGATGGCGAGGCCTCATTTGGAGTATTGGGTTAAGTTTTGGTCACCCTGCAAGAGGGAAGATGTTGTTAAGCTGCAAAGAGTGCAGGGAATAAATCAAGGATACTGTTGGGCCTTGAAGGCCTGATCTATAGGGAGTCAGGCAGGCTAGGACTTTATTCCTTTGAGTGCAGGAGGATGAGAGGTGATCTTATAGAGATGTATAAGATCATGAGGGCTTTAACAGGATAGATGCACAGAGTCCTTTACCCAGAGTAGGGGAATCAAGAACCAGAGGACATAGGTTTAAGGTGAGGGGAGAAAGATTTAATATCAACTTGAGGGGCAACTTTTTCACACAAAGGGTGGTGGGTATATGGAGCAAGCTGTCAGAGAAGGTAGTTGAGGCAAGTACAATAACAGCATTTAAAATTCATTTGGACAGGTACATGGATAGGAAAGGTTTTACGGGATTTGGGCCAAATGCAGGCAGGTGGGAGAAGTGTAGATTGGGCATCTTGGTCAGCAAGGGCAAGTTGGGCAGAAGTGCCTGTTTCCATGCTGTACGACACTATAATCTGGATCTGGAAACCTTGCTGACTTTCAGAGCCATGGATCCGGTGCGCAGACAAGACCAATATATAATCCCTCACATTTTTCCAGCTGGTTTTCACAAGAGAATCACAGACGGAGGTTGATCGGCCTATTGTAGCTGTCAACTCTGTGAGGAACATTCCAAGCAGATCTCCTTCGCCACAGCCATCCACTATTTTTCATTTGGGGTAGGTATTCCGTTCAAGAAAGAGTTAGATTTTTAGAAATGAAGGGAATCAAGGAACATGGGGATAGTGTAGAGAAGTGGCGTTGAGATACAAGATCAACCCATAATCTCGTTGAACGGTGGTGAAGACACAAGGGATGCAAGAGCTTCCCCTGCTTCTCTTCGTTAATTCCAATCTTCTGGAAACTCCAGCTGAATTTCCTGTCCCACCTGTTTAGGCCAGATGTTTTGGATCATTGTAATGCAATCGAACCTTGGTTCTTGGACAACGTGACTGAGCACCAAGAGGTTCCTTTGAACGCTAACCAGCGGTAAATAAAGTAATCCGCTAACAATGCATTTTGAGGCCTCTGCTTTTCCAAAAGAAAACACAATGTTGCGTGGAAAGCTGTATCAAAATAACTGAGTACGAGTGGAATGCTTACAGCAATATAACCGATAGAATGATAACAGATATAGAAATGATGGTTCAACCAGGTGTGTAGGGCATGAGATTCATTGGATCATAAACTTTAAGTTGTATTACTTGATTTTATCAGTGATGGGTATCATTTGGAAGCACCCTTGAGCTTTGCAGATGAAGCAGTACTCAAAGTATCAGTCAACGAAACACAATATGGGTAGGAAGGAACGGCAGACGCTGATTTAAAACAAAGATAGACACATAAAGCTGGAGTAACTCAGTGGGTCAGAAGGCATCTCTGGAGAAAAGGAATAGGTGACGATTCGGGTCGAGACCCTTCGTCAGACTCAGAGTCAGGCTAAAGATATAGAAGGTGTTAAAATAGGACGTACAGGGTAAATGGTAGGGAATTGAGGAATGCAGTGGAACAGAGGGATCTGGGAATAACTGTGCATTGTTCCCTGAAGGTGGAATCTCATGTGGATAGGGTGGTGAAGAAGGCGTTTGGTATGCTTGCCTTTATAAATCAGAGCATCGAATATAGAAGTTGGGATGTAATGTTAAAATTGTACAGGGCATTGGTGAGGCCGAATCTGGAGTATGGTGTGCAGTTCTGGTCGCCAAATTATAGGAAGGATGTCGACAAAATGGAGAGGGTACAGAGGAGATTTACTAGAATGTTGCCTGGGTTTCAGCACTTAAGCTACAGAGAGAGGTTGAACAGGTTGGGTCTTTATTCTTTGGAGCGTAGAAGGTTGAGGGGGGACTTGAAAGAGGTTTTTAAAATTTTAAGAGGGACGGACAGAGTTGACGTGGGTTGGCTTTTCCCTTTGAGAGTGGGGAAGATTCCAACAAGGGGACTTAGCTTCAGAATTGAGGGACAAAAGTTTAGGGCTAACATGAGGGGTAACTTCTTTACTCAGATGGTGGTGGCTGTATGGAATGGGCTTCCGGTGGAAGTGGTGGAGGCAGGCTCGATTTTATTATTTAAGAGTAAATTGGATAGGTAGGTATATGGATGGGAGGGGATTGGAGGGTTATGGTCTGAGAGCAGGTAGATGAGACTAGGTCAGAGAGAGTGGTCGGCGTGGACTGGTAGGGCCGAACGGGCCTGTTTCCGGGCTGTAGTTGTTATATGGTTATATGGTGATATAGAGAGATGTAGAACAAATGAATGAAGGGAGTTTCATCATTTCGTCTACTTATCCGGTACTTCCTCCAAACCAGTTCTTCCAACTTATATAATTGTTTTCGGTTCACAAGGAAGTGCACTTACAGCTGAACGTCATGTTCATTATATGTATGTGCATATTTTGTGAAACGATTTACGTCACATTTTCCATTCATACTGTGTTGCTATCTGTAAGGCAGTATTTATGACAGTTCTCATTGACCTCTCAGAGAACAGTGGGAAGTGAGGGCCATAGCAGATTTATTTCCTTATAGGTCACTTTAGTTTTAGTTTGAGAGATACAGCGAGGAAACGGGCTCTTCAGCCCACCAGGTCCACAGTGACCAGCGATCCCCACACATCAACACTACCCTACACGCATGAGGGCCAATTTACACTTACACCAACCCAGTTATCCTACAAACCTGTATGTCTTTGGAGTGTGGGAGGAAACCGTAGATCTCGGAGAAAACCCACGTGGTCGTGGGGGAAACGTACAAGTTTCATCCAGGCAGCACCCTTGGCCGGGATCGAACCAGGGTCTACAGCGCTGTAAGGCAGCAACTCTACCGCTGTGCCACTGTGCCATCTTGAATTAGACAATGTTTTTTAACAAATTTGGTCATCAGCTAGTCATCTCAATTATTTTCATTCCAGTGTAATTAAATTTTACTTTTAAAGGTGTTGTAGCAGGATATGATTTTAGATTTTTTTTTAGATTTAGATTTCGAGATACAGCGCGGAAACAGGCCCTTCGGCCCACCGAGTCCGCGCCGCCCAGTGATCCCCGCACATTAACACTATCCTACACACACTAGGGACAATTTATTTTTTACATTTGCCCAGCCAATTAACCTACAAACCTGTACGTCTTTGGAGTGTGGGAGGAAACCGAAGATCTCGGAGAAAACCCACGCAGGTCACGGGGAGAACGTACAAACTCCGTACAGACGGCGCCCGTAGCCAGGATCGAACCTGAGTCTCCGGCGCTGCATTCGCTGTAAGGCAGCAACTCTACCGCTGCGCCACCGTGCCGCCCGTAGATTTAGAGATACAGCGCAGAAACAGGCCCTTTGGCCCACCGGGTCCGCGCCGCCCAGCGATCCCCACACATTAACACTATCCTACACCCCAGTAGGGACAATTTATTTTTTACATTTGCCCAGCCAATTAACCTACAAACCTGTACGTCTTTGGAGTGTGGGAGGAAACCGAAGATCTCGGAGAAAACCCACGCAGGTCACGGGGAGAACGTACAAACTCCGTACAGACGGCGCCCGTAGTCAGGATTGAACCTGAGTCTCCGGCGCTGCATTCGCTGCAAGGCAGCAACTCTACCGCTGCGCCACCGTACAACTTGTACATCTAGGTTAAGCTACAATACTCCCATTAGGGCCAGCAGATTCCATGCAATTTGGGGGAGGAATGTATTCATTGTATTCATTGTATTCATTGACATTAATGTATGAACAAAAGTGAACTGGAGGAAAGTAGGAAATAGTTGAACTTCACCATAGTGTATTATTTACCAATGTACTCAAATATGGGCAACACGGTGGCGCAGCAATAGAGTCATTGCCTTACAGCACTTACAGTGCCGGAAACCCGGGTTTGATCCCGACGACGGCTGCTGCCTGTACGGAGTTTGCACGTTCTCCCCGTGACCTGCATGGGTTTTCTCCAACATCTTCGGTTTCCTCCCACACTCCAAAGACATACAGGCTTGTAGGTTAAATGGCTTGGTGTGAAATGTAAATTGTCCCTAGTGTGTGCAGGATAGTGTTAATGTGCGGGGATCGCTGGTCGGTGCCGACCCGATGGGCTGAAGGACCTGTTTCCGTGCTGTATCTCTAAACTAAACTAAACTAAACTAAACAAAGTCTGATTGTCTTTACTCTGGGCCACATAACATTTTTCTTTAGTTACAGTGAGATCGTTTTTTTAGAATGGTACACCCGCAGAACAGAATACTCCTACAGACAATTGTCAAAAGACCCAGAGCTTGTGGAATGAAGCCCCCTACAGTCTGTGGCCACAACATGCCACACATCCAGCCTTGGCAGAGCCCTCTGTGGGCAGACTGATGGGTCCGAGTTATTTCTCATTGCAGCCATTGCATCACTGCCCTGAGTGAGACCACAGACCCCTTCTGATCTGTTCTGCTGAGTTAGGCATTAGGAATGAGGCACCAGTACATGTTCTTCTTTGGAAAAAAGAGAGGTGTTTTGAACAATTGTAAACACGTGAAGGCTAGCAGGTTGAGGAGGCTGCAGTGATTGGATTTGAAAGCAATATCATTGAGGAACTCCCAGCCAATTAATCTAACTAATGTATGTTTGACGCCAAGGTTTGATATGAAATGAAAATAATTTCATTATTAAAGGTTGCAAAACTCTTTTTACTTCCCCTGACTGTAACCACAGCTATTGTCCGAGCTAGGAGAGGGTTTCAGTTTGAGTAATAAGAATGCACAAAGCACCATCAATCTCCCTTTCTTTGCAATGTTCCCTGCTCAGTACTAGGCTCCAGTGGATTTCCCCAGGTCAGAAAAGGTGGCATTATGTTTTCCTGTCCCTGTTTGTGGAAAGGTATTTCAAAATAGAGTGATGTGCGTCTTCCTTGTTATTGCTGGAATCTTCAGAGGGAATATTACAATTCCACCGACACTGAGTGGGTGGTGTGGTAAATACCTCAGCCCAAGCTATATCCAATCACTGGTAAATAGTGCTGAGTAAATGGTACCTCCTCACTCACGCTGAATGTCATCATTGCTTAATTATGCCTACCAGATAGACCTGCTATAAAATCACACCCTTGTCCACTGAGCCAGAATGAAAGGTACTTTTAGAGTCACAGAGTCATACAGTGTGGAAACAGGCCCTTTGGCCTAACTTGCCCACACCGGCCAACATGTCCCAGCTACACTAATCCCACCTGCCTGCGCTTGGTCCATATCCCTCCAAACCTGTTCTATCCATGTACCTGTCTAAATGTTTCTTAAACATTGCAACAGTCCCAGCCTCAACTACCTCCTGTCAGCTTGTTCCAAACATCCACCACTCTGACTGAAAATGTTACCACTCAGATTCCTATTAAAGCTTTTCCCCTTCACCTTAAACCTATGTCCTCTGGTTCTCGATTCCCCTACTCTGGGCAAGAGACTCTGTGCGTCTAACTGCATCTGTACTTGTGTCTGTAACTGCACCTGTGCCTGTAACTGCACCTGTGTCTGTAACTGTACCTGTGTCTGTAACTGTGCCTGTGTCTGTAACTGTGTCCGCGTCTGTGTCTGTAACTGTGCCCACATCTGTATCTGTGCCCACATCTGTATCTGTGCCCACATCTGTATCTGTGCCCACATCTGTATCTGTGCCGACATCTGTAACTGTGCCCGCATCGGTGTCTGTAGCCACGTCGCCATCCTCCTTTTCAGCACTCCCCAGTTTACACTGTGCTTGGTTTCAGCACTCATTCCACTTTGAAGAGTGCAAGAGTGACATAATTACTTCCAGCAGGTGTAATGAGCCCATAGTCAACTTGTATTAATTTTGGAAGACACTAAATTGGCACAGTTTAAGTGCGTACGTTCTTGCACGAGTCACGCAGAACAAAGCGACGCACAAATAACCAGCACAGTGCCATGCCCACACATGCCTTCATGGGTGATTAAACGTTTTGGCTCATGCTTTCTGGATTTATGACTCCTAACCTCACTTAGCCCTGTGTACAGGTATGTAGGTTAATTGGCTGGGTAAATGTAAAAATTGTCCCTAGTGGGTGTAGGATAGTGTTAATGTACGGGGATCGCTGGGCGGCACGGACTTGGAGGGCCGAAAAGGCCTGTTTCCGGCTGCAGATATATGATATGATATGATATGATATGATACCCGAGCGAGAACAATAATCAGTGGGACGGTGGTTAAATTACCAAACTAATGATCCAGATGGGTCGAACTAAATAAGAACCCAAAAACCCAAGCACAATGTCGGCAACAGGAAACACGGAACTTAAATTCAGTTAGTGAAGTCATTTGGAATTTATTTTAAAACTTATTCATTGTAATGGCACCAAGGAAACTAGCAGTTTGTTAAAGAAAATGTTTCTTAAACATTGCAATAGTCCCTGCCTCAACTACCTCCTCTGTCAGCTCGTTCTATACACGTACCATTCTGTGTGAAAATGTTACCTCTCAGATTCCTATTAAAGCCTTTCCCCTTCACCTGGAATCCTATGGTTCTCGATTCCCCTACTCTGGGCAAGAGACTGTGTGCATCTACCTGATATATTCCTCTCGTGATTTTATACACTCTTATTTACTCTTTTGGTATCCCCATCTCCTATACACTCCTATTTCTCTTTTGGTATCCCCATCTAAAAAGCAACCAGATAACCAATTTTCAGATCTCAACGGTTATGGTCCAGCTGTTTGTATATTTTTCAGAGTTGCACATTTTTGATTTGATCTAGAACTGATGAGCGGTCTTCGACGTGTATCGATAACTTTTTCTCCTTCCTCAGATGCTGCCTGACCTTCTGAGAGTTTTTAGCATTTTCCGCTTTTATTTCAGAATTCAAACCTGCAGGGTTTTTTTCCAGAGTTTCTATGAAAACTCAAAAATCTCGAATGCAGTAACAGTGGCCCTTTGTGTTGTTATTTGCACCAGAGGTTTGGTTCCTTTAAGTATGAATGATGAACGATATTTGGGAATCTACGTAGATCAAACCAAACACTTGGGAGGAACATTAACCAAAAGACAAACAGCATTCCTTAAGCTTCTTGGCAGTGCTAAGAATAGAAATCAAACACTAAATACTTGTCAGGCAATCAGTTACATCCTGGAAAAGGTCCCATCACTTGCAATAAGATTTATTTTAGGTCACCCAAGATCAACTCAAGATAAGCCAACTTAGCTTCTTTCGATCGTGACCAGCGGCTTTGAAGAACCTTGGCCTATCAATATAAATGCTTTGTGCTTGGAAAAGCCCCACCTCTAGAAGATTGTAGAATGTGCCTAAGGCATGACATGCAGCACAGACATGCAAAGCATAAAGAGGTCAGCTAATGTCTCACTCTTGTGTGCATACATATGACGCTCGTGAGCTGTGGGCCATGCCCAGTGCATTGAACAGCAGAAACAGCCCTGCACCTACAACCCCCTCCTCAAGTAGAGAGCAGCAGGCAGCATGGAGGTCCTGGATTTGCCCAGGGAGTGGCCTTTGGAGAGTTTGTTCGGCCTTGCCTGTATGAGGGCAGAGAACCCTGCCTGCCCACATACAAGCGAGGTTTGGACTGTTTTACAGTGGGTACATCAAAGCACAGGAGAGAATAAGTGAATCTACACATTTACCACAGCATTCTCCAGCAGGCCAGCCAGCGTCCCGGTACTGAGACAGTGAATGCACCCAGCATGGTGGTGGTGTACAGCCAGCCTTGCTGCCTCACAGGTCCAGGGGAGTGGGCTCAATCCTAAGCAAAACACTAAGTGCTGGAGTAACCCAGCAGGTCAGGCAGCGCCTGTGGAGGAAGCGGATAGGTGGCATTGCAGGTCAGGATCCTACTTCAGATTGCTCCTAACCTATGCTGTGTGTGTGGAGCTCCTAACCTCCGCTGTGTGTGTGGAGCTCCTAACCTCCGCTGTGTGTGTGGAGTTACTAACCTCCGCTGTGTGTGTGGAGTTACTAACCTCCGCTGTGTGTGTGGAGTTACTAACCTCCGCTGTGTGTGTGGAGTTACTAACCTCCGCTGTGTGTGTGGAGTTACTAACCTCCGCTGTGTGTGTGGAGCTCCTAACCTATGCTGTGTGTGTGGAGCTCCTAACCTCCGCTGTGTGTGTGGAGCTCCTAACCTCCGCTGTGTGTGTGGAGTTACTAACCTCCGCTGTGTGTGTGGAGTTACTAACCTCCGCTGTGTGTGTGGAGCTCCTAACCTATGCTGTGTGTGTGGAGCTCCTAACCTCCGCTGTGTGTGTGGAGTTACTAACCTCCGCTGTGTGTGTGGAGTTACTAACCTCCGCTGTCTGTGTGGAGTTTGCATGCATCTTCCGTGACCAGGTGCAATTCCACCAGCTGCTCTTGTTTCCTCTTACATCCAAAAGATGCATAAGTAGGTTAATCGGCCCCTGTAAATTGCCGCTTAGTGTAGATAAATGGGGGGGAAACAATCAGAGATAAGTTTGAAGTGTGGTGGAAAAACAAGTTGCAGGGTTGTAGGAAAGTGGAAAGAGGGGACTAGGACGGCTGGATAACTCTGTTGGGAGCCAGCATGGCCTCAGTGGGCCGAATGGCAGCCTCGTTTGTAAGAGTAAGTCAGTAACATGGCTCAGTTGGGAAGATGGGGGAAGAGGTTACCTGATGGACAAAGGAAGAGATTCAAGGATGTTCTCAAGACTTTGGAAAAGTTGCAACATCCCCATCCACTTTCCCGAACCCTTGTCCCACAACCACTCAAAGTGGAAAAGAAGCGTTCACGAAGGCACTGAGAACCTTGGGTCCATGGATCTGGTGCCCAAAGTAGCTCAACGCAAACAGCTGAAGATGTGCACTATCTCACAAACTACCCACCCACCCACCCTGCCACATACCTCCCGGCCGACCTCTGTAGGTGCTGCAGAACTGAAGTGGAAGCAAGTCACCTTGATCAAGAGACCATCTCAGAAGGAAAGCAACTATGTGATTCTATCGACATCACATGTACAAGGTGCCTGGTGATACTGCAGAAGCAATAATGACCAGTTACATGAAGCATGAGAAACAATAGACAATAGACAATAGACAATAGACAATAGGTGCAGGAGTAGGCCATTCAGCCCTTCGAGCCAGCACCGCCATTCAATGCGATCATGGCTGATCACTCTCAATCAGTACCCCGTTCCTGCCTTCTCCCCATACCCCCTCACTCCGCTATCCTTAAGAGCTCTATCCAGCTCTCTCTTGAAAGCATCCAACGAACTGGCCTCCACTGCCTTCTGAGGCAGAGAATTCCACACCTTCACCACTCTCTGACTGAAAAAGTTCTTCCTCATCTCCGTTCTAAATGGCCTACCCCTTATTCTTAAACTGTGGCCCCTTGTTCTGGACTCCCCCAACATTGGGAACATGTTTCCTGCCTCTAATGTGTCCAATCCCCTAATTATCTTATACGTTTCAATAAGATCCCCCCTCATCCTTCTAAACAATGGGAGTCCTTGAGATACAGTTCCCTGACACAGACCTCTCACAAAGCAACATGCCTTCATGCTAGCAAAATGTCATTAGGTTATTTCTCTAACATTTGCTGTCTTTAGATCTTCACTGTCTCGTGCATTGCAATCAAATGGTGGTTCTCATCATTTTGAACCACTACCATGTGCTCTCCCTCTCTGGTTAGTTAATGCACATGGCACGCTTACTTTCTTACGTCAGGGCCTAGAATACAAAAAATGTTGATGTTATGATCTCGAACTTTACAAAATACTGGTCAGGCTGCACTTCAGGTTCTACATATTTCGCTTGGGTAGTTTACACTCCAGCGGTATGAACATTGACTTCTCTAAATTCAGATAGCCCCTGCTTTCCTTCTCTATCCCCTCCCCCTTCCCAGTTCTCCCACTAGTCTTACTGTCTCCGACTACATTCTATCTTTGTCCCGCCCCCTCCCCTGACATCAGTCTGAAGAAGGGTCTCGACCCGAAACGTCACCCATTCCTTCTCTCCATAGATGCTGCCTGACCCGCTGAGTTACTCCAGCATTTTGTGTCTACCTTCAGTGCTACATGCAGTTTGGGTCACCACACCATGGGAAGGACATGTTTGCACAGGGGAGGTTGCAGAGGAAGATCCACCAAGATGTTGCCTGGATTGGAGGAGAGATTGGATGGCTTGTTCTTGTTTTCCCTGAATGAAGAAGGCTGAGAGGTGACCTGCTGAGGTGCATCAAATGACTAGGACATAAAATAGATAGTTAGAATGTGTAGCCAACGCCAAGGCCATGTGGGGCAGGACCACAGTCTAGGGTCCTTCCACAGATGGACATTGGGGGGTAGGGTGTGGTGGAGATAAATCTCAAAAACGGGATGGGACATCAGCCCAGGGAGCCCACATGAGTGTTGAGGATGTCGGGTATAATAAAATTTCTGTGAACACTAAGATACAACACTAATGAATGTATGTATTGCCTCTGAGAATGTCAGAAGAAATTTTGCACAGTTCTTATTTATATACTGAATTTTTGGAGGTTTTTTTTAAATCACTTTGTTTAAGAAACATTTAGCCAAGCAAGTGATTAGACAAGACAAAGGATTCAGACCTAATGAAGGCAAATGGGATTAATGTTAAAGGGCAAAAGTATCAGCATGTCTATGGTGGGCTGGAAGACCTGTTTCTGTGTTGTGTGCCATTATGACTATAACATGCCCCTCTGTCTGGAATGGCCGAATGATACATCATTGTGTTACTGGAGCAGACAATCACATAATGGTAAGTTAATGAAGACACAATCCTTGCCTGTTAGCAAGTCGGTGAAGGTGGTGGTGAAGAAAGGTCCTCCCCTGATCTACCATCGGGCCACTGCGACCCCAACTTCAGATAAGACGACATCCCCCACTGCCTCAATGTACACCCTCTCCATGCCCAAATGCAGCAAATCCTCTTCGCTGTTCAAACATTGGAAATATGAATGGCCTTGAGCCACTACCTCATTGTCATTCCAGCAATGTCCCTACATAATGAGTGGCCATATAATGACCAGCTGTTTGAGCTGAGTTTAGAGATACAGCATGTAAACAGGCCCGTCGGCCCACAAAGTCCGTGACAAGCATCAAGTACCAGTCTGAGGAAGGGTTCTGGCCTGAAACGTCACCTATTCCTTTTCTCCAGAGATGCTGTCTGACCCGCTGTGTTATAGAGTCATAGAGTGATACAGCGTGGAAACATGCCCTTTGGCCTAACTTGCCCACACCAGCCAACATCTCCTAGCAACACTAGTCATACCTGCCCGCATTTGGCCCAAACGTCCTGTCCATGTTCCTGTCTAGCTGATTCTTATACGTTGGGATAGTCCCTGCCTCAACTACCTCCTCTAGCAGTTTGTTCCATGCCCTCACCACCCTTTGTGTGAAAAAGTTCCCCCCAGATTCCTATTAAATCTTTTCCCCTTCACCTTAAACCTATGTCCTCTTGCCCTCGATTCGCCTACTCTGGGCAAGAGACTCTGCATCTACCCGATCTATTCCCCTCATGATTTTATACCTCATCCTCCAGCGCTCCAAGTAATAGAATCATAGCCTGTCCAACCTCTCTCTATAGCTCAGATCCCCTAGTCCTGGCAACATCCTCAAATCTTTTCTATAATCTTTCCAGCTTGACAACATCTTTCATGTAACATGGTGCCCAGAATTTAACACAATACTCTAATGCTGCCTCACCAATGTCTTATATGACAGTAACATGACCTCCCAACTTCTATACTCAATACTTTGACTGATGAAGGCCAACGCGTCAAAAGCTTTTTTGATCACCCTATCTACCTGCAACTCTCTCTTCATGGAACCATGCACCTGCGCTCCTAGATCCCTCTGCTCTGCAACACTCCCCAGAATTCTACCATTCACTGTGTAGGTCCAGCCCATGTTAGACTTCCCAAAATGCAACACCTCACATTTCTCTGCATTAAATTCCATCAACCATTCCTCAGCCCACCTGGCCAATCGATCCAGACCCTGCTGAAATTTTTCACAACCATCTTCACTACCTGCAAAACCACCCACTTTTGTATCATCTACAAACTTGCTAATTTTGCCATGTACTGTATGTTCACTTCCAAATCATTGGTATAGATAGAGGACAAACATAACAGGCCCAACACCGAACCCTGAGCCACCAATAGTCACAAACCTCCAGTCTGAGAAGCAACCTTCCACCATCACCCTCTGTTTCCTTCCATGAAGCCAATTTTCTATCCATTCAGCTATCTCTCCTTCGATCCCATGTGATCTAACCTTCCAGAGCAGCCTACCATGCGGAACCATGTCGAATGCTTTGCTGAAGTCCATGTATACAACATGCAGCTCTGCCCTCATCGTCCTTTTTGGTCACGTCTTCAAATACTCAATCAGATTTGTGAGACACGACCTCCACCGTACAAAACCATGCTCATCCCTAATCAGACCTTGTCCATTTAAATGCCTGTATATCCTATCCCTCAGAATGCTCTCTAATAACTTTCCAGCTACAGATTATAGCAGCTACAGTTACTCCGGCATTTTGTGTCTATCTTCGGTATAAACCAGCACCTGCAGTTCCTTCCAACACAATCACCCATTCACACTAGCTCAATGTTATCCCATTTTGACATCCACTTCCAAGGTACTGGGGGCAATTTTACAGGGGCCAATTAACCTACAAACCTGGTGGGGTCCAGAAATGTGAACCACCACTTGCCCAATCCATCAGGTTCCTTCCCTCCACCCCATATACAGGGACACGCACAGTCACAAACGCGCGCACACACACACATTTGTACTTATCTATGTTTATGCTTATCTATCGTATGTTTTTACTGGATTGTATGTAATTTCACTGTACCTAGCCACATATGACAATAAAGTATCATCATCATCTTCTCATGCTCCTTGATATCTTGGAACCCTTTCAGACAGTCTGAGTATCATAAAGTGTCTGAACATCAGCCTGAAGCTGTCCCATCGTGATCATTCAGACCAGATCTGGAGCAGGAATACACCATCAGGGAACCTTCACACAGTTACGCTTTCTCTGCCAATCTGTTCATGACCAGTGACTCACCAGATTCAGATCATGTCCAACAAACGTCCTTCCACCGTCCAAACAGCCAGAATCCCATCCGTGAGATCCAGAGATCTATTCTTCTTCAGCACGGGGCAGCTGCCAGATAACCCCCTGCTGCCTGTTTATAAGGTCATAAGGGATAGGAGTAGAATTAGGTCAAGTCTACTCTGCCATTCAATCATGGCTGATCTATCTCTCCCTCCTAACCTCATTCTCCCGCCTTCTCCCCATAACCCCTGACACCCGTACTAATCAAGAATTAAGAATCAAAAGGTCATAAGTGATAGGAGCAGAATTAGATAATTCGGCCCATCAAGTCTACTCCATCATTCAATCATGGCTGATCTATTTCTCGACCCCATTCTCATGCTTTCTCCCCATATATCCTGACACCTGTACTGACTGAGGCCAGTGCCAGTGAGACGGGTTGCCTGTACCTTAGGCTGTGCCTGCACCTGAACCTGTACCTGTGTCTGTACCTGTACCTGTGCCTGTGTCTCTACTTGTGCCTGTCCCTGTGACTGTACTTGTACCTGTCTCTGTGTCTGTACCTGTGTCTGTGTCTGGGCCTGTTCCTGTACCTCTGTCTGTGTATGGGCCTGTACCTGTGTCTTTACTTGTGTCTATACCTGTGTCAGTACCTGTGTTTGTACCTGTGTCGCCATCCTCCTTTTCAGCACTCCCCAGTTTACACTGTGCTTGGTTTCAGTGCTCATTCCACTTTTAAGAGTGCAAGAGTGACATAATTACTTCCAGCAGGTGTAATGAGCCCGTAGTCAACTTGCATTCATTTTGGAAGACACCAAATTGGCACAGTTTAAGTGCGTACGATCTTGCACGAGTCCTGCAGAACAAAGAGACGCACAAATAAACAGCACAGTGCCATGCCCACACATGCCTTCATGGGTGATTAAACGTTTTGGCTCATGCTTCCTGGATTTATGACTCCTAACCTCACTTAGCCCTGTGTACCCGAGCGAGAACAATAATCAGTGGGACGGTGGTTAAATTACCAAACTAATGATCCAGATGGGTCGAACTAAATAAGAACCCAAAAACCCAAGCACAATGTCGGCAACAGGAAACATGGAACTTAAATCCAGTTAGTGAAGTCATTTGGAATTTATTTTAAAACTTATTCATTGTAATGGCACCAAGGAAACTTTGCAGTTTGTTAAAGAAAATGTTCTGCTTCAGTCCTTCAAGAAAGAATATCTCTGTCCTAATCCTTGTCTAGCCTAAATATGGAAGTGGGAGGATACAGTAGGAAATCTGGCCCTTCAGCCCATCCAGTCTGCGCTGAACATTGACCACCCATTCACACTAATCCTACCTTTTATTGCCCCCACATTCTCACCAACTCCGCCAGATTCTACCACTCACCTGCACACCAAGGATAATTCAGCGTCCATTTAACCTTAGAGCAGCTCGTTGGAGCAATGGTACAGTTGCTGCCTTACAGTGCCCCAGAGACGCCTGTTCCATCCTGATTACAGGTGCTGCCTGTACAGAGTTTGTACGTTCTCCCTGCGACCGCGTAGCTTTTCTCCAGGTGCCCCGGTTTTCTACCACATTCCAAGACGTACAGGTTTGTAGGTCAATTGGCTTTGGTAAAATTGTAAATTGTCCCTAGAATGTAGCATAGAGCTAGTGTTAGGGGCGATGGCTGGTCAGCACGGACTCGGTGGGCCGAAGGGCCTGTTTCCGCGCTGCACCTCTAAAATCTCAAATTAAGTCTAAATTCTAACCTACCTAACCACACTTGCCTTTGGAATGTGGCAGGAAATCGGAGCACCTGGAAGAGAACGTGCAAACTCCACACAGACAGCACCCGAGGTCAGGCCTCTACCTAGGTCCCTAGTGACAGGTGAACTTACAAAAGCAAATTACTTGATCTCAACCTCTCAATCTATCCAGATACAATCTTTCCATGACAGCACTGGTTGAAGACAAGGGCACATCTTAACATTTGGGGCACACTATGTGTTACTTTGTGATCAATACATCTGATGTGGAGCAGATCAGACGGCTTATATCGAATGATCACAAGGAGCGAGGAACAGTATATTCCTCCACAATCTCGTAATCTTGTCTGTCAGCACAGCCCTTACTCGACTATTATGATTAAACCAAGAACCCACCCTGATTAATGAAGATTATTGATGGGCATGACAGGAGTTGCACTGGGTGTATATGAAATGTGCTTCTAACCTGGTGAGATTGCAACATAGGACCACAGGTATTCTCAACAGCAAATGGAGCATTACAACAAACAGACCCCCATAACCAGTACATCAGAACCAAATTGCACTCACCACATCCAGTCTCAGAAGGTGATGAGCAAATGGCCAGTTACTAGCTCCAAGAACAGATTAATCCTTGCACAATGGGGTAGTCCTACACGTGAATGCCAAGGACAACCTTGGCAATCTGGGGCGGCACAGTGGCGCAGTGGTAGAGTTGCTGCCTCACAGCGCTTACTAGTGCCAGAGACACGGGTATGATCCTGGCTTGTCTGTACATTCTCCCCGTGACCGCATGAGTTTTCTCTGAGAACTTTGGTTTCCTCCCACACGCCAAAGATCTACAGGTTTGTAGGTTAATTGGCTTGACATATGAGCCAAAACATTATGATCACCTGCCTAATATGCTGTTGATCCTCCGTGTGCTGCCAAAACAGCGCCGACCCACCGAGGCATGGACTCTACAAGACCCCTGAAGGTGTCATAGAAACATAGAAACATAGAAAATAGGTGCAGGAGTAGGCCATTCGGCCCTTCGAGCCTGCACCGCCATTCAATATGATCATGGCTGATCATTCAGCTCAGTAGCCTGTACCTGCCATCTCTCCATACCCCCTGATCCCTTTAGCAAAAAGGGCCACATCTAACTCCCTCTTAAATATAGCCAATGAACTGGCCTCAACTACCTTCTGTGGCAGAGAATTCCACAGACTCACCACTCTGTGTGAAGAAATGTTTTCTCATCTCGGTCCTAAAAGACTTCCCTTATCCTTAAGCTGTGACCCCTGGTTCTGGACTCCCCCAACATCGGGAACAATCTTCCCGCATCTAGCCTCTCCAACCCCTTAAGAATTTTATATGTTTCTATAAGATCCCCCCTCAGTCTTCTAAATTCCAGCGAGTACAAGCCCAGTCTATCTAGTCTTTCCTCATATGTAAGTCCCGCCATCCCAGGGATCAATCTGGTGAACCTTCTCTGTACTCCCTCTAAGGCAAGAACGTCTTTCCTCAGGTTAGGAGACCAAAACTGCACACAATACTCCAGGTGCGGTCTCACCAAGGCCCTGTACAACTGCAGCATAACCTCCCTGCTCCGAAACTCAAATCCTCTTGCTATGAATGCCAACATACCATTCGCTTTCTTCACTGCCTGCTGCACCTGCATGCTTGCTTTCAATGACTGGTGCACCATGACACCCAGGTCACGTTGCATCTCCCCTTCTCCCAATCGGTCACCATTCAGGTAATACTCCGCTTTCCTGTTCTTGCCGCCAAAGTGGATAACCTCACATTTATCCACATTATATTGCATCTGCCATGCATTTGCCCACTCGCCTGTGTCCTGTGGTATCTGGCACCAAAACATTAGCAGCAGATCCTTCAGCAGCACCCCACAAGCCTTGCCATTTCAGAGATGCTCTGACCCAGTCGTCTGGCCATAACAATTTGGCCCTTGTCAAAGTCGCTCAGGTCTTTACTCCTGCCCATTTCTCCTGCATCCAACACATCAACTTCAAGAACTGACTGCTCACTTGCTGCCTAATATATCCCACTCCTTGACAGGTGCCATTGTAACACGATAATCAATGTCATTCACTTCACCTGTCAGTGGTCGTAATATTTTGGCTCATTGGTATATGTAAAAATTGTCTCTAGTCTAGGATAGTGTTAATTTTTTTAGAGATACAGCGCGGAAACAGGCCCTTCGGCCCACCGAGTCCGTGCCGCCCAGCGATCCCCGCACATTAACACTATCCTACACACTCTAGGGACAATTTTTACATTTTACCCAATCAATTAACCTACATACCTGTACGTCTTTGGAGTGTGGGAGGAAACCGAAGATCTCGGAGAAAACCCACGCAGGTCACGGGGAGAACGTACAAACTCCGTACAGACGGCGCCCGTAGTCAGGATTGAACCTGAGTCTCAGGCGCTGCATTCGCTGTAAGGCAGCAACTCTACCGCTGCGCCACCGTGCCGCCCTTTGCCATCATCAGCTAACATCACCACTTACGATGAGATAGTCGAGGGATTGCTGGTGGGTGCGGACTCGGTGGGCCGAAGGGCATGTTTTCGAGCTGTATCTCTAAAGTAAACTAAACTAAACTAGACAACAACCATGTATGCCAGGGAGAGGATCCATCGTGGCTTCCTCCCAAGGTCCCTGCTGTCGTACAAACCAGTCTTCAGCTATTTCAGGTCACTTGGCATAACACAACATTAAGAAATGGCCAGCAATACAGTATATTTTGCTTCTTTATAATGGCTGGAGGAAGTAATGACCCTAAAGGTTGTTAAAGTTAAGGTCCATTACTCGGTGAGAGATCACCTAAGTGGATTGCTTCAGTCCGCGGGTGATGTGTATGTTCAGGAGTGGAGTTTGCATTGGCTCTCACTCATTGTATCCCTCAACAAATGGAGGTTGCCAAATGCACGATGCGCCACTCATTCAACATGTACATGCACATCACATACGTCCTGTCTGCATTTTAAGCACCGTGATCCGGTATTTACATTGCAAGTTGGAATTTGAAAGTACGAGAGTCGACCCTCTTTTTCGGAAGTTGCAGGGTGTGTAATCAGAGAGATCTGTTTGATATGTCTTCATCTTGCTGGGTCGTCAGTCACTTCAGGCAGCAATTGTTCAAGGTCACTCCGATCTTTTTGTACTCATAAAATGCAGTTTAATCTCTCTTTCCAAGCGAGGGATGATATTTGATGATAATCTCAACCATTGGTAGGGTGTGGTTTAGAAGGCAGTGTTCACCTATCTGCCTAGAGATTGCGGAGCACTGTGTCACCAGATATGAAGAGGCCAGGAGTATTATTTCCACAGAATTCTCCACGAAGCAAGTCTATGTTTATAATCATCAGTGATTTCAAGGTAATAATGATAAATGAGAATTTGATTCTGAGCTGCCATGGATATTTGCAACATTTTTGCTCCTAAAATCTACTCATTAAACATTTGAACCTGGCTTGTGTGGAACAATGATGCAATGAGAGATAGTCCTCGAAGCTATACAGATCCCCTCTTCAAAAACCTATCTTATTTTCTCAAAAATATCTCGTGAGTAAAATACTCCAGAAATAAATAATAGGCTGGCACAGTAGTGCTGTAGAGCTGCTGCCACACAGCACCAGAGGGCCATAGCTGCTATGAACCGGTCCTGCTGAGCCGGATGGCCACAACGCATAGATCAACTTGCACTTTACCCTGTCTAAAAACTGTTACAATTGTTTCGTTTCGTTGGGTTGCTGTTAATTACTTAAATCATTGCATCGTATGGGAGGCGCATTCCCAATCCCGTTGTACCCCTGGGTACAATGACAATAAAGATATATTGTATTGTATTGTATTGTATACTATATGACATGATAAAAACTCCCAGCATGTACAGTTTTGGTAACATGTTCATTGATATAAAATACATCTTTCTAGTGGAACAAATTGTATTCTTAAATTTGCAATCACAATTTTGTGGAAGCTGCCTCAACAACATTAAGCTGTTTACTCGGGAATTGATATAAATACCATGAATGGATATTCCATAGACTTGTGGAATGGTGTGATCCTGAGAGTTAATAACATTGGCAGGCACTTGAAAATGAGGGCATTTTTAGTGTGCCCCATCCTTAAAGGAGGATCGGCTTCCTGCCCTAGATTCCATCATTCACTCCACCTATCTGGCAATTAACCCCCCTTTACCTGTATCCACCTATCACTTGCCTGGCTTTGTTCCGCCCCGTCTCTGTTCCAGCTTTCTCCCCCACCCACCCCAACCCCTTCCCTCCCTCCCGCCCCATCTCCCCCCAACTCCCCCTCCAAACCGCTCCACACCTTCACCATAAACAGTCTGTAACAAATGTTGAACTTGGGTGAGTAATTCACCTTTGGTTACTATTGCTAAACACATGCAAGAGCATTAAATGCTCCCTTTCCACCCTCTACAATCAGTCTGAAGAAGGGTGCCTTTACTTTAGACTTTAGAGATCCAACTTGGAAACAGGCCCTTTGGCCCACCGAGCCCGAGCCGACCAGTGATCACCCCGTACACTAGCACTATCCTATACACTAGGGACAATTTTACAACTTGCTAAAGCCAATTAACCTACAAACCTGTACGTCTTTGGAGTGCGGGGGGAAACCAGAGCACCCACAGAAAACCTACACGGTCACAGGGAGAACGTACAAACTCTGCACAGCCAGCAACCAGTCAGGATCAAACCCGGATCTCTAGCTCTATAAGGCAGCAACTCCACTGTTGCACCACTGTGCCCACCCAAAACGTCACCCATCCATCTGATCCACAAATGTTGCCTGACCCGTTGAGTTACTGCAGCACTTTGTGACTTTTTTACAAGGAAATATGGTGTGATGATTGGAGGCAATTATCCTAGCCCCAAGATATCATCCGTGAGATTCCCTCTGGAAATGTCCGAGACCCAACCATCCTTAATTGCTTCATTGTCGACTATCCCATCGTAAGTGGTGATGTTAGCTGATGAAGGCATTGTTCAACAGCACACATGCCTTTGGACAATGAAGCAGCCCAGGCCAGCATGCTACACAAATGAGGCAACCTTCAGGCATGTGTTAGTAACTGGCAAGTGATGTTGTGGCTACATAGTAGTATAAGAAAATAACTGCAGATGCTGGTACAAATCGAAGGTATTTATTCACAAAATGCTGGAGTAACTCAGCAGGTCAGGCAGCATCTCAGGAGAGAAGGAATGGGTGACGTTTCGGGTCGAGACCCTTCTTCAGACTGATGTCAGGGGGGCGGGACAAAGGAAGGATATAGGTGGAGACAGGAAGATAGAGGGAGATCTGGGAAGGGGGAGGGGAAGAGAGGGACAGAGGAACTATCTAAAGTTGGAGAAGTCAATGTTCATACCACTGGGCTGCAAGCTGCCCAGGCGAAATATGAGGTGCTGTTCCTCCAATTTCCGGTGGGCCTCACTATGGCACTGGAGGAGGCCCATGACAGAAAGGTCAGACTGGGAATGGGAGGGGGAGTTGAAGTGCTCAGCCACCAGGAGATCAGATTGGTTAACGCGGACCGAGCGCAGGTGTTGAGTGAAGCGATCGCCGAGCCTGCGTTTGGTTTCGCCGATGTAAATAACTTGACACCTGGAGCAGCGGATGCAATAGATGAGGTTGGAGGAGGTGCAGGTGAACCTCTGTCTCACCTGGAAAGACTGTTTGGGTCCTTGGATGGAGTTGAGAGGGGAGGTAAAGGGACAGGTGTTGCATCTCATGCAAGGCAATAGTCACCTCCATTCAAGGGAAGGGTGAAACAGGTGGAGATAAATTTCCAGGTTCTCATTGTAAATGAGTTAATTTCAGGTATTCCTGTATTGTCATTGTAACTTGCAGGTATTCCTGTATTGCCTATGAAGAAAAAAAACTGTTTTTAATTAATAATCAAATTATACTTCCCACTGTACACATCGCAAAGTAAATTTGTCAACAGTGACCAAAAAGATGATTGAGGAAGGTATGCTCTGGTATACTCACAAAATGCTGGAGTAACTCAGCAGGTCAGGCAGCATCTCGGGAGAGAAGGAATGGGTGACGTTTCGGGTCGAGACCCTTCTTCAGACCCGAAACGTCACCCATTCCTTCTCTCCCGAGATGCTGCCTGACCTGCTGAGTTACTCCAGCATTTTGTGAATAAATCGATTTGTACCAGCATCTGCAGTTATTTTCTTATGCTCTGGTATACATTCATTTCCAGAGATTCTCAGTGTTTAAGGCAAATTAGTATTCCTGCTTTCAAATGTGTTTGTATTTTCGGTGCATGTTAACACTCTTAATCCAACATCCACACATCCGGCTGTGAATGTTAATTTGATTATAATTTTTAGTTTGCTTTTCTCAGCCATTTAATTTATTATCCTTTAGCGCTGGATGTTGCTTTTCAAACAAGAGTGGGCAAAGAGCGATCGCACAAGCAAAATAGGCCGCTCCTCTATAATTTCCATTCCTCCCCACAGTGTCAAGCCAGTTGAATGCCATTAACCTGGAAAAACCAGTTTGAAAACATTCTCCATGTGCATACAAAAGACACAGATAGCAGCGACAAGTGTGGCTGCTGGCAACAAACTGATCCCCTGAGTTCAAGACGATTTTCATTTTTTGTTCAATTATTTCTGTAGACGGCATCTATATTTACTTTGAATCACAGTACAAACAAGGACAAGGGAAATAATTTATTTTTTTATAGCTGGTATTTCAACCATTTTGCAGTTGTTTACAAATGCATTTGGACCGAATGCAGTACTTCTGTGTATACACTACACCACCTTGTAAACTTATATGAAAACTCTAAGGAAATGAATCTTAGGCATGTATCTGGTTAGCTCATAATGGTTCTTGTTGTATTTGGGGTGAGGGGGCAAAGTGGAGATTCCAATAACAATTAGTGAGCCTTGTGTATTATACAATACAATACAATACAATATATCTTTATTGTCATTGTACAGGGGTACAACGAGATTGGGAATGCGCCTCCCATACGATGCAATAATTTAATTAGCTCGTCAGTATTCATTTAAACAACCCAATGAAACAAATTGGAACAGTTTTAAAACAGAATAAAGTGCAAGTAGATGTGTGCCGGTTCACTGTGCAATGTGACCATCCGGCTCAGCAGGACCGGCTCATAGCAGCTATGGCCCTGGGGATGAAGCTGTTCCTGAGTCTGGAGGTGCGGGCGTAGAAGGCCTTGTATCGTCTGCCCGATGGTAGAAGTTCGAACAGACTGTTGCAGGGGTGTGAAGAGTCTTTGTGGATGCTGGTGGCTTTTCTGAGGCATTGTGTGTTGTAGATGCCCTCCAAGGCTGGTAGCTGTGTTCCGATGGTCCTCTGAGGTCTATTGACATTTTGCTGGCTCATTTCACGTGATTCACATATTTGTTTATTTCTGACTATATAAAGCTATATAGTTGAGAGATATATAAGTTGTGAGAGTCAAGAGTGTTTGATTATCATATGTATCAACAACAGAATAATGGACTTCTTACTTGCGTACAGAAGGCACATAGGTTTAGAATAGATATTGCAGAAACATTGGCCAGTTCATCCCCATCCCCATATACTTTTATTCATCCCCATATACTTTTATCCAATCAGAATCTTCGTAGAGCTATAAAAACTGTACTTTTTAAAAATTAAAAAATATTGACAGATTGCATCAAGGTTTGTTTATTGTCACAAGTACCAATTAAGGTACAGTGAAATTCAGATTGTCATACAGTTATACCAATAAAGAGCAACAAGACACCTAAATAAATTTTTAACATGAACATCCACCACAGCGATTCCCCCACATTCCCCACTGTGATGGAAGGCACAAAAAGTTCAATCTGCTTCCCTTCTTTGTTCTCCCGCGGTCGGGGCAAATGAACCTCCGGTTGCCGGGGCGATCTTGGCTCCCACAGCCGGCGGTCGAGCCCTCCGCACCGGGGCGATCAAGCTCCCATATTGGGGGGATCTCAGCTCCCCGCGCCGGGTGATCGGACTCCCGAGTCGGGGTTGGTTGAACCTCCTGCGGCCTGGAGCTTCCCGACATCGGTCTCTACCCGAGACTGCGAGATCCTCGATGTTGAAATCCACAGGCCGCGATTAGAGCGTCAATCCCAGGTAAGGGATCGCAGGCTCCGATGGTAAGTGCATCAACCCTTTGCATATCTGTACAAAGGCAAAGTGCTGGAGGAACTCAGCAGGTAAGGCAGCATCTGTGGAGGGAACTGACTGATCATGTTTCTGGTTGGGACCCTTGCATCTATGTAACTTGTAATGAGCATCACAAAAGTACAGAATAGTACAGCGCGGTGGAGCAGCGGTAGAGTTGCTGCCTTACAGCGCTTGCAGCACTGGAGACCCAGGTTCGATCCTGACTACGGGTGCTGTCTGTATGGAGCTAGTACGTTCTCCCCGTGACTGTGTGCGTTTTCTCCGAGATCTTTGGTTCCCTCCAAAGATGTACAGGTTTGTTGGTTAATTGGCTTGGTAAATGTAAAAAAATTGTCCCTAGTGTGTATAGGATAATGTTAATATGTGGGGGTCACTGGTCGGCGCGGACCTGGTGGGCCGAGGGGCCTGTTTCCGCGCTGTATCTCTAATCTAATGTAAAATAAATAGTTAGAAGAAAAGATATGCAATAAAAAATGTTTAGGCTGGATGGCAAAATTCCAAAGAGCAGGTGGAATTTCAAGGAAGTGCAAACCATAAAAATGTTTGTCGAGACCTGAAACGTCACCCATTCCTTCTCTCCTGAGATGCTGCCTGACCCGCTGAGTTACTCCAGCATTTTGTGTCTACCTATGATTTGAACCAGCATCTGCAGTTATTTTCCTAAATAAAAATGTTTGTTGTAATCAAACTAAATCACCTGGTGGATACAAAGGTAAATGTGCATGAATCTTTCAACCTTGTCCAATGAAGGTCGGAGATGGGCTGGTGAGGAAGGAGGTGCTGGGGAAAGGGAAGGCAAAATGATCATGGAACTTGCTCATGGAAGGAGGTGCTGGAGGAGGCAAAGTGATCAAGGAACTCGCTCATGGTGAGTGAAAGGCCAGAAATGGAGTTCGGGGAATTGTGAGACAGAGCCTGTATTGGAGATGAGATTTCGCTCGGGAAAATGAATGAAAATAAAGGGTTAAAAGGTGTGGATGCGAGGAATTGCTATTTGGTGATACTGTTTGAGAAAACGGCTGCAGCATTTCTTGAAAGCATTGCCCAAAATATTGACCTGTCCCTGTGAGAATGGAAAGTGGCACAAGTCATGATCACATTGAATGGCGGTGCTGGCTTGAAGGGCCGAATGGACGAATGGCTGAAGGGCCGAATGGCCAAATTCCCTCTGGGAAATGAGAGATATGGGAGGGTATCAGTCTGAATAAGGGACTGATACCCTCCCATATCTCTCATTTCCCTCTGGGAAATGAGAGACCTTCATCCATTCGGCCCTTCGAGCCAGCACCGCCATTCAATGTGATCATGAAACACCTGCCAGTCGCATGCCTTTTTGACTCAGAAGCAAAGTGATGCAACATATTAAATACAACACAAAGTGCTGGAGTAACTCTGTGGGTCAGGCAGCGTCTCAGAAGGGAATGGACAGGCCACGTTTCGGCTTGGGTCCCGTCTTCAGATTTGCTGCCTGACCTGCTGAGTTACTCAGGCACCTTGTGTTTTACTCGAGTTTGCAGCATCTGCTATTCCTTGTATCCTGATGAAATACTGTACAGTATATTGTTGCAGAATTGAATTCCAGCGGATCCATCTGACAACAGGGTGAATGTGCCTTCACCAGAAAGTCTGCAGGAGTTGGTGTTGGTTTCTGTCATTCTCGAGGGCAAATTAAACTGGTCTTGCTAGTAGTCATAGCATAGAGTCACAAAGCCACAATGCGTGGAAACAGGCCCTGTGGCCCAACTTGCCCACACCGACCAACATGTCCCACCTACACTAGTCCCACCTGCCTGCATTTGGCCCATCCATGTACCTGTCCAAACGTTTCTTAAGTTTCAATCGGTACCAGAATATCCACACCAATCCTGCGGGAATCAAAATACAACAATGTGTCGGGAGGAGGAAGGGCAGTGAATGCGTGCCTAGGTTCTCCAGAGGCAGCGGTGGAGAAATGCCAGACAGGGCGAGGAGGTTAGAGAGAGGTTCATCTCTCATGAGGACCACTGGCTGAGGGCTATGGAGAAGAGAGGGCTGGCTGTTTCTCATCCACTCTGAGGGTGGGGCCTGGCTGGCAAAGCCAGCGGTCGGTGCCCATCCCTCGGGTGGCACCACACCACAGTGCTGCTGCCTCACTGGCCCAGTTCAACCCTGAGAGTGGGGGGGGGGGGGGACAATCTCACACAGCGCACAGAGGTGAGCGAATGCACCGCAGTGTGGGGAGGGGGTGGCGTTGCTGTGAGAGCTGCCATGGACTCGATGGGACAAATGGCCCTCTTCTCTGTCGCACTGGCGAGAAAAGAAATATGGAGATGGTGGTGTTGGGAAGCGGCGAGGCGTCCTCTTGAAGTGCTTGGCCCCACACACGCCGCTGGATGATTGTCTTGGCGACGACTGCAGGCGCCATCTGTTCGCTCACTCACGAGTCCAATGAAATAAATTAGACACAACACGCTTGAGTAACTCAGCGGGTCAGGCAGCATCTCTGGAGAGAAGGAATGGGTGACGTTTCGGGTCGAGACCCTTCTTCAGACTGATACCCTGCCATATCTTTTCCCAGAGGGAATTCGGCCATTCGGCCCTTCGAGCCAGCACCGCCATTCAATGTGATCATGGCTGATCATTCTCAATCAGTACCCCATTCCTGCCTTCTCCCCATACCCCCTGACTCCGCTATCTTTAAGAGCTCTATCCAGCTCTCTCTTGAAAGCATCCAGAGTATTGGCCTCCATTGCCTTCTGAGGCCACAGATTCCACAGATTTACAACTCTCTGACTGAAAAAGCTTTTCCTCATCTCCGTTCTAAATGGCCTACACCTTATTCTTAAACTGTGGGCCCTTGTTCTGGACTCCCCCAACATTGGGAACATGTTTCCTGCCTCTAATGTGTACAATCCCTTAATAATCTTATATGTTTCAATAAGATCCCCTCTCATCCTTCTAAATTTCAGGGTAAACAAGCCTAGATGCTACAGTCTTTCAACATATGACAGTCCCACCATTCCGGGAATTAACCTAGTAAACCTACGCTGCACGCCCTCAATAGCAAGAATAACCTTCCTCAAATTTGGAGACCAAAACTGCACACAGTACTCCAGGTGCGGTCTCACTAGGGCCTTGTACATCTGCAGAAGGACCTCTTTGCTCCTATAGTCACAACTCCTCTTACATAGAAACATAGAAAATAGGTGCAGGAGGAGGCCATTCGGCCCTTCAAGCCAGCACCGCCATTCATTGTGATCATGGCTGATCATCCACAATCAGTAACCTGTGCCTGCCTTCTCCCCATATCCCCTGATTCCACTAGCCCCTAGAGCTCTATCTAACTCTTGTCACAAAGGCCAACATGCCATTAGCTTTCCTCACTGCCTGCTGTACCTGCACGCTAATATGGGAGGGTATCAGTCTGAAGAAGGGTCTTGACCCGAAAGGTCGCCCATTCTTTCTCTCCAGAGATGCTGCCTGCCCCGCTGAGTTACTCCAGCGTGTTGTGCCTACCTGTGGGAGGGTAAGACGGCTTTGGGAGGGGAAGGGTTTGGCAGGGGGAGGTTTTGCAAGGTGGGGGGTGGGTGTGGCAGCATAAGAGTTGGCAGCTCTGCCGGCTCTCTCTCTGCAGACTATGAAAGCAAAGTTTGAATAGCTCGCCTTCCCGTCGCAGGTATGCAAACACATCAATCTCCACCCCCTTTTGCCCTTTAGACTGCTTGTAATTGGTGTATAAAACAGGCGTCCGCTCACCTGTGCGCGCAGTGTCAAGTTGCCAGGTCGGGCGCTCTCCGCACGCCAATGCCAGCGCCTGGCAAGATTAGCGGGCGATGTGGGGCGCTCTTTGTGCTCGGCATCCTCTTCGACGTGCTGGGGGTCATCTTGCTGCTGGTCGGCATCTTCGGCTCCTTTCAGACCTTCGACTTCTTCATCTACACGGGGGCCATCGTGGTGGCGCTCAGCCTGGTGTGGTGGACCTTCTGGTACACGGTCAACCTGGAGGTGCCCGAGAAGGAACTGCTAGGAGTGTGAGAGACAAACCTGGTGTAAGACCCCGGACCCCCACCCCACAGGTAACTGGACTACTGTGATAACGCTCGGGGGGGGGGGTCGCCAATGCATCACAGGCGAACAGACAGACAGACAGACAGACAGACAGCGCAGGACAACTCTCTCAAGACAAGTCTACTTGGCTTGAAGTCTGGAGAAGGGTCTCGACCCAGAAACGCCACCCATTCCTTCTCTCCAGAGAATCTGCCTGACCTGCTGAGTTACTCCAGCGTTTCTGTGTCCACCTGCAGTTTCTTCCTGCACTTGCTAATTTGCCTTGAACGCTGCCTTGAATTCACTCAATTGAGTGTTGACTTCACTCAATTTGAACAGGTCCCTCGTCTTTCACCTCTCCTGGAGACCCTGCAGTGTCAGTAGAGAGGCTCAGGGGCTGGGCAGAGAACGTGTGGATGGCTTAATTGCTTAGACCCCACAGAACTGAGTGGCGGTTTGGTTACTGCAAGAGTCGGTCAGCATGAAGGAGGATGGAAGGAGAAAACGGAAGGTCCAAATTGCACTTTGTGGAGAGTGGGAGCGGCGGAGGCGAGCGCCGGACGCATGGAGCTGACAGCACATCTCCGTCTAACACAACAGACCTCAACAGACTGGGACTGTCTGCCTCTGTGGGGGTGACAACACTGGGACATACGGCACTACAGCCCAACGCCCTGGTCAACTAACTTAACGTGACAAATGAAGTTTAAAATGTTTACTCAGAGTATTTAACTTTAAATAGCAGGTGCATCGTTTTAATGTACGCGTTCTTAAATTAATCCATGTAAGAAAATAACTGCAGGTGCTGGTACAAACCGAAGGTATTTATTTCACAGAATGCTGGAGTAACTCAGCGGGTCAGGCAGCATCTCAGGAGGGAAGGAATGGGTGACGTTTCTGGGTCGAGACCCTTCTTCATGACTGATGTGCAAACTTCCAAAGTCACACAATATTTGGAAGACCCTTCTTCAGTCTGAAGAAGGGTCTGGACCCAGAAACGTCACCCATTCCCTCTCTCCTGAGATGCTGCCTGACCTGCTGAGTTACTCCAGCCTTTTGTGAAATAAATACCTTAAATTAATCCAAGTATCTTAAACGTCTTGTGGACGCGGTTGCGTCGTTGTCGTTGTCCAATATCTACTTGTAGCGACGGTCGCTTTGTTATCGAGACGCTGTACCGGTCACTTTCAAGCTGAAACAATCTAATATTGTGTAACTTTGGAAGTTTGCACATCGTGTTCGTGCTTTCTCAATGAAACGGTTGATATTTTCATTTATCCTGATTGTTCTCCTTTGTTTTGTCGTCTCCGAAACAAAAGGCGTCGGTCTCCTATTCCGCCTGTCCCATTTTAAGATGTTCCCCTCAACTTTCCCCCATAATATGGCCATCGCGCTGTGTTTCCGTCATCCTCCTCACTGACACCTACAACTGCGACAGAACAACGCCAATTGTACACCCCGGTTTGCCTGGATCACTGCCGAGAGGGGGGGGGGCGAAAAAGTCTATCGAGTTTTTGTGTGTAAGCTTCAGAACAAAATAACAAACAAGGGTTAAAAGTATCAAACTGAATTCAAGGTTCACCGTTTCCTCCTCTCTCTTCCACACGAAGCATTCATTCCGATCCCCAATTTGGCCACTAGAAAGACACCCAGGATCTATAGGATGTATTCGTTTCCTTTAATATAAAATATTCGTTTATTTCAACACAAATAATAGCTACTTTTGTACCTATTGACGCACGTGTCCCGTTTCCCCTTACAACGTAGAAGAAAGTCTTAGACAATAGACAATAGGTGCAGGAGGAGGCCATTCGGCCCTTCGAGCCAGCACCGCCATTCAATGTGATCATGGCTGATCATTCTCAATCAGTACCCCGTTCCTGCTTTCTCCCCATACCCCCTGACTCCGCTATCCTTAAGAGCTCTATCTAGCTCTCTCTTGAATGTATTCAGAGAATTGGCCTCCACTGCCCTCTGAGGCAGAGAATTCCACAGATTCACAACTCTCTGACTAAAAAAGTTTTTCCTCATCTCTGTTCTAAATGGCCTACCCCTTATTCTTAATCTGTGGCCCCTGGTTCTGGACTCCCCCAACATTGGGAACATGTTTCCTGCCTCTAACGTGTCCAACCCCTTAATAATCTTATACGTTTCGATAAGATCCCCTCTCATCCTTCTAAATTCCAGTGTATACAAACCTAGTCGCTCCAGTCTTTCAACATATGACAGTCCCGCCATTCCTGGAATTAAGCTAGTAAACCTACACTGCACGCCCTCAATAGCAAGAATATCCTTCCTCAAATTTGGAGACCAAAACTGCACCCAGTACTCCAGGTGCGGTATCACTAGGGCCCTGTACAACTGGGCCCTCTTCAGCCTATAGAGTCTACACCAGGTCTCACATCAATGCAATAAATCCCATTTTCCTGCAATTTGTTCCTTCATAATGATCATCACTCCCATCTGATTCTTTAACCACCCACTTTCACAAGAAACAACAGCTGGCTTCTTTGGGATATTTCAGAACCAATCTACCTGGTCACAGGGAGAACATGCAAACTGTACAGAAAAGATTGTAGATTAGAAGCAGACAGATGGGGCTATGAGACAGATTGTCTGCAAAGTCACTGTGCCACCCTGTCCCGGAGCTACCAGGCCACAAAAGCTTCACACAAACTTCAGTGGATCTAATTTCCATACTTCTGACGACACACTCACACTGGTTTGTAACAGTAGCATTATAGTATTAGGAATAAAAGCTGGCAAAAATATAGAAGGGAAAGTGCAAGGTTTAAATGACAAGATAGAATTACTTACAGGATGTCAGTGGGACAGTTTTTTGGAGCATCTACCTTCCTTGGCACAGTGTAGTTACCTTGTTATTTATCCTCACATCTACAAATGATTAATTCTTCTGTAAACCCAAGGCTAATGTATCCCATTCCCCAGGCCAGTACATTACTTCAGTGCCTCATGGAGGACATATCAATGAGGGGAATAATAAGGAAAACAGATTGAAAGGGAGAATCATTGTGGGAAATAAGGTCATAAGAAATAGGAGTGCAATTAGTCCATTCGGCCCATCAAGTCTACTCCACCATTCAATCATGGCTGATCTATCGCTCCTTCCTCACCCCATTCTCCTGCCTTCTCCCCTCAACCTGACGCCGGTACTAATCAAGAATCTATCAACCTCTGCCTTAAAAATATCCCCTGACTTGGCCTCCAAAGCCGTCTGTGGCAAAGAATTCCACAGATTCTCCACCCTCTGACTAAAGAAATTTCTCCTCATCTCCTTCCTAAAAGAACGTCCTTCAATGAGGTGGATGTGGTGCATATGGACTTCCAAACGCCCTTTGACCAGAATTATTTATGTCCGTAAATAATGTCGCCAAAATTGAAGCTTGTGGGATAACAGGAGCTGTAGCAGCTTTGGAAGAAAAAAATAGGTAAAGTGATGGGAAACAGAGCAGAGTGAAAGTCTGAAGAAGGGTCCTGATCCAAAACGTCGCCTACCCATTCCCTCCGGAAATGATGCCTGGCCGTTTAGTTACTCCAGCACTTTGTGCTTGGCAGTAGTGTTGTCTTGTCCATACGCTGAAGGGAAATGTACGGTGGAGTTCACCACGGGTTGGCATTAGGACCTCTGCTTTCCTTAAGGTACATTAATGATTTGTGCCCTGGTATATGGGACACAATATCCACATTTGCAGGTGACACTGCGTAGTGAACAAAAGGTTTTCAAGGAAGTGTAGGCAAATTGGTAACATTTGATAAAAACCACAGGTGAAAATTAAAGTTGGGAATTTTGATCAGAAAAAGAATAACCTTCAGTGTGCAGTCGAGGGCATAATTTTAAAGGGGTAATTGACCAAAGTGTTCAGTGAAAGTGGCAAGACAGATTGACAGAGTGGTTAAAGAAACGCACAGGATCCTCGCTTTTATAAATAAAGGAGCGGAGGACAATAATTAGGAGGTTACGATGAAGCTTTACATAACATTGTTCAGCCACCATTGGAGCGACATGCTCATTTTTGGGTAACAGACATTAAGAAAGTTGTGAAGGCTTTGGAGTCGGTTTGCAGACTTCTTTGCAGAAGAAATTCAATCAAATGAATCAATGGGTAAAGGACTTTGGGTAAAGTGAAGAAACTGCAATTTCATGCCTTGGAACACAAAAGAGGTTTCTAAGCCGTCTGATAGAATTATTTACAATCAAAAGAGGTGCGGACACACAGTGAATAACGAGGCGTTGTTCAGATTGCCAGAGGGATCAAGGTCAGTGAGACTTGGAATGAAGGTGATTGGTGAACTACCATTCGTGATATGAGGAAACAATGTTTAACACAGCAAGCACATCGAGTGTGGAATGTAATGCAAGACGAGTCCTGGAGGAAGATTCAATCATCGATCTCAAAGAGTGAGCTGAGCAAGTAGCTGAAGGAAGCATATTTATTGGCAGAGCTCTGGAGGGAGTTGGGGAGTGGGCTTGATTTCAGCTAGATTGCTCTTGCTGCACAGAACTCATGCTAACCCAATGGGCTGAATGGCCTCCTTCCATGCTATCAGTATTCTGCGGTTCTGTGAAAATCAACCTAGAGTAAACCTTTCTTCTACTTTCGTATGTCGAGTACAACAATCAAAAGTGGCAATTGGTGCTTCAGAGTACCATAGTTGACGCTTTGCTGCAAATGTTGCCAGTTCTGTAGAACTACCCAGGGTAGAAGACGAGGAGGTAAAGCATCTCCCACCCCAGTAAACCATTGAGTGTGTGACACACCTTGCTCTGGCAGCCAGTTATAGGGAGAAACGAGTGGTTGTTGGGTGGCAACCTCACACTTCCTCTTGATCTGACTTCAGTTCTCAGCTCTTAGCAGACCTCAGAATAACTTGAAGAAAATAATCATTGTTATTTTGTGCAATATAAAAGGAAAAAGGTGCCTATTGCTTATTAATGCCAGAAATTGGGCTGCATCTAGTATTCATCATATGGGGTCCCATGAATCACCTATTCACATTCTCCACAGATGCTGCCGAACCCACTGAGTTACTCCGCCACTGTGTGCATTTTTTCGGCTCTAGTACCTTGCCTATTCTTAAGCTTGAGATATTGTTTATATATAATAAAGACGTCAATTGTGTTATAATAACAAGCAGTGTAGGAAAATAACCGCAGATGCTGGTTTAAATCGAAGGTAGACACAAAATGCTGGAGTAACTCAACGGGTCAGGCAGCATCTCAGGAGAGAAGGAATGGGTGACGTTTCGGGTTGAGACCAGTCTGAAGAAGGGTCTCGACCCGAAATGTCACCCATTCCTTCTTTCCTGAGATGCTGCCTGACCCGTTGAGTTACTCCAGCATTTTGTGTCTACCTTCGATAATAACAAGCATGATCGTTAGTAGGCTTAGGGTCACTGCCACAATTTTCAGGCAACATCTTAAGAAAGATTGATTTGTTCCGATATTAACTGCTTCAATTTGGGAGAAACACTTCTCCACATACGTTTTCACGTAAATTATTCCATATTAGGACATTTTAAGAGTATTTGGAATACCCAAACAGGGTTTTTATATCATACGAGGAAGCAGCATAATATTGTTAAAGCACCGTTCACAAAACTGTGATTGCAAGTTTAAAAATAAAATGTATCCACTATAAAAACATACTTTAACTCAGTAAGTTTAAAAAACTGAAAATGCTGGTAGTTTTCATCATGCCCGTTAGTATTTAATAAGTGTCAACGTTTCAAGTGACTGGTCATGCAAGCAACATACTTTGTAATGAAAGCATTTTCTTATTAACATGCCTAATATTTAAATAATTAGTTGAGTTTAGTTTGAGTTTGAAGATACAACATGGAAACAGGTCCTGCAGCCCACTGGGTCCACGCTGGCCACCAAACCTACCTGTTCACACTGATTCTCTGTAATCTCCACCCACTAGGGGCCGTTTACGGAGGTCGATTAACCTACTGACCCACACATCTTCGGGATGAGAGAGGAAACCGAAGCACTCAGAGGAAACCCACGCAGTCACAGGGAAGGAGTGCAAACTCCACACAGGCAGCACGCGAAATCAGGAACAAACCCGGGCCTCTGGCGCTGTGAGGCAGTAGCTGTGTCACAGCACAGCAGCTGTGCCAACCTGAATTAATATAACAGTAAATTTGTAAAACAAAACTTCACCAGTGATTGTCAAAGTTTTACTCGAATCGATGGGTAACTGAGCTACCGAAGCGAAAAGGTCTGATCCCAGTTAATGCTGAAATAGCTGTGTTAATCAAAATAAAATAAACCTGGTATCAGTATGTCACTTCCCTGTGCTGGAGAGAGAAATACTAAACTGAGTTTTGTTCCTAATTGCTGCTGTCTTTCTGTGTGTGTGTGTGAATGTATTCCATGGACACAGAGCTGCAGCCTCAGAGTGCCAGAGAATCGTGTTCAATCCTACCTTCAGGTGCTGTTGGTGTAGAGTTTGCAAATCTTCCCTGTGACCACATGGGTTTCCTCCAGGTGCTCCGGTCCTTTTTTACATTGCAAAAAATGGGCAGGTTTGTAGATTAGTTAGCCTCTGTAAATTGCCCCTAATGTGTAAAGAGTGGATGAGAAAGTGGGACAATGTGGATGTATGTGTGTGCGAGTGTGCGTGTGCGTGTGCGCGCGTGTGTGTGTGTGTGGTAGGTGTGTGTGTGTGGTAGGTGTGTGTGTGTGGTAGGTGTGTGTGTGTGTGTGTGTGTGTGTGTGTGGTAGATGTATATGTGTGTGGTAGGTGTCTGTGTGTGTGCTAGATGTGTGTGTGTGTGTGTGTGTGTGTGGTAGATGTGTGTGTGTGTGTGTGTGTGTGTGTGGTAGATGTGTGTGTGTGTGTGCACGTGTGTGTGTGCATGGCGTGTGTGTGTGGTAGATGTGTGTGTGTGTTTGTGTGTGGCATGTGTGTGTGTGGCGCATGTGTGTGGCACACGTGTGTGTGTGTGGCATGTGTGTGTGTGGTGTTTGTGTGTGTGCGTGGCATGTGTGTGCATGGTGGTTTGTGTGTGTGTGTGTGCACATGTGTGTATGTGCGTGGCGTGTGTGCGTGTGTGCCTGTGTGGGGGTGGGGTAGGGGTGCATGTGGCCATTATGCCTGACATCAGATGCCCAGTCTGAAAAAGGTCCCGATCTGAAATGTCACCCATCCTTTTTCTCCAGAGGATGCCTGACCAGCTGAGTTACTCCAGCACTTTGTGTCTCCCCAAATAAAAAACTAGTTTCTGGCAAGAGACCAAGAAAGGAAATACAAAGATGCATTTAATACCTCCCTGAAGAAATGCAACATTCCCACTGACCTCTGGAATCTTGGGCCCATGACTAATTGAAGTGGAGGATGCGCATTGAAGAATGTGTTGAGAACCTTGAGACCACGCATCAGACCACAAGGAAGTCCTGTGTAAACAATGTAAGGAGCACATCACCTCATCCACTACCCACCCACCCATTATGTTGGCCACCATCTAAGCCATCTGTGGGGAAAGTCTACAATTGCAACATTGGAATAATTTGCCTCAAAACCAGAGTGAAATTGAATCTTCCTCAAAATACACACAAAATGCTGGAGTAACTCAGCGGGTCAGGCAGCATCTCTGGCGAAAAGGAATAGGTGATGCTTCGGGTCGAGCCGCTTCTTCAGACTGTTTTCATGTTTTCCGAGAAGACCATATTGCGATGTGTTTTTTAGTTTAGTTTAGAGATACAGCGCGGAAACAGGCCCTTTCGGCCCACCGGGTCCGCGACGACCAGCGATCCCCGCACATTAACACTATCCTATACCCACTAGGGACAATTTTTACATTTACCAAGCCAATTAACCTATATACCTGTACGTCTTTGGAGTGTGGGAGGAAACTGAAGATCTCGGAGAAAACCCACGCAGGTCACGGGGAGAACGTACAAACTCCGTGCAGCCAGCGCCCATGAAAGCATTAAAAAACTGAAGGCCCAATGAGGGTGGGATGTCCTTGTCAGTAGGGACCTACTGATGTCAGCCCAATAAAATGCAGCCAGAACATGGCAATGAAGACTAAAAAAACCTTGCCCCATTGAGGGCTTTGGAGACAATTCAGTGAAGGAAAATCAGAGATGACGACTTTGTGGCTTCAAAATGGGACAGTGGGAAAGAGGAAAGGATCAACATCTACAGGTCAAGGCACCGGGCAGTGTGAATGCAGAGGTACAAAGCATGAAGAAACAACCACATTATAAACTGTGCTCAACACGTTGTCCAGTAAAGTGTCCAAATATAATGTATCAGTGGATCCAGAACCTTAATTGGTAATCATGACGATAAAAGACCTTTGAAACCTTTGAATGGTAAGAACTAGAGCAAATGATAATTGTTTTTAGCGTGTGTTGAGTCTGATGTTAACAGTTGATGCTCAGAATATGTAACACAATATGTCCAGAGTTACAGAGGTAACAAATATGAAATCAGATCACATGGTGCTTATCTGGAGAATGATCCACTGGAATTATTTTCTACCTTCAATGTATATTTCCAGGAGGCGAGGTACATTGTGAAGAGTTTTGTAGTTGAGAAAACTAAGAGACTGAGTGATTTTGTGTTTGGTTACATTGATAACTGTGTGTGCACTTGGGAGTTTGCAATCAAACTGCCGATTCACTTCACCTTCATTTACTCACATAGCATCCGACATGTTTCTATCTGAAAGGTGAATATTGAATTATTAAGCAAAAAGAACGGAACATGTTTTATCTGCTGAATATATTTACCAATCTAGCTCAAAGGCAGCCACACGGTAATCCCGATTTGTTCTAAACATCTTGGAACTACAAAGTCATCTCATTCACTACTACAAGAAAGAGGTGCCGCACCAGACCGGAAAAACCCTGAAGGGCACGGTTACTTTAAAATGTTTACAAAATATAATGAAGATGGAGCACACACATTTTATACTGTAAGTACCATGCAGCGTTGTTAGTGAAGAGGCTCTGGAGGAGTTGTGGGCAGCTAACCAACTAGTGGGTTTACTAACGATCTAAAGGGACCAAACTACACACTGGAGGCACCAAGTGTTAAATATACAAAAGGGAATGAAGTAAATATGGAAGGAAATGGGTGACTCAAAGGTTTTACAAGATTGAAGATTATAGAAAGGAAAGATGGTTGGGACTTCAATGGGTTGAAGTTTTACCAAACTGAGATAAAGTTGCACATAAGACTGAAGCACAAGGGACTACAACCAGATCTTGGGTTTGGATCAAGTTTGGTGACGCAGACTCATTCAAGAAGTCCAGATACAATTTTGATAAAGCCATCAAAAATGTTAAATGGGACTTTTACTCTAAACTGAAGGCTGAGATGGGCATGTGGCAGCTGTGGCAGGGGTTGGACGCCATCACTTCCTACGAGGCAAAACCAGAGGGCAGACCAAGAAACAGTGAAGCATCACTCCCAGACTAGCTCAATTCGTTCTACGCAAGCTTTGATAGGGAGAACACTGCTGTGCTTTTCCGAGCCACCATATCTCCCCATGGTATTACAGTCAGAGTCACAGAGGCCGATGTCAGAAGGTCCTTCAAGAGGGTGAATGTTCGGAAAGCATCTGGACCTGATGGTGTATCAGGTCATGTTCTTCAAATCTGTGTGGACCAAATGGCAGGAGTTTTGGTGGACATCGTCAATTAGTCAAGGTTGAAGTCTGAGATTCCCGCCTGCTTTAAAAGGCCATCAATAATAGCAGTGCCCATGAAGAGTAAGATGACATGTGTCAATGACTAATGTCCGTGGTCCGTGGTAAAAGGCCATCAATAATAGCAGTGCTTTGAGGGGTTGGTTATAGTGAATATCAATGCCTATCGCAGCAAGAACCTGGACCCACTACAGTTTGCCTTCCGCCACAACAGGTCAGCAGAGGATGCGATTTCACTGGCTCTCCACTCTGCAATGGTCCAATTGGACAATAAAAACACATATGTCATGCTGATGTTCATAGACTACAGCTTGGAGTCCAACACAATCATCCCTTAAAAACTGGCTGCCAGGCACTTGGACACGAGTCTCTGTGCATCTCTCTGCAACTGGATCCTCGACTTCCCCTTCAACATAATCAGTACAAATTGGCAGCAACTCTTCCTGCTCAATAACCATCTGAACAGGAGCACCTCAAGACCCAGCACATTGATGCGATCATAACGAAAGCCCATCAATGCCTTTACTTCCTTGGTCGCTCCCATCATGCCGCACGGCAGAAGTTTGCTCCTGGGCCTCAGCCGTAGCCATGCCTGACGACAGGCCTGGCTCATTGCCGCGGTAACAAGAACCAGCCCGGAGAGGTTGTCGCCGAGACTGGCCTCTGCTCGCCCCGTGGACCAGAGAGGAGGGAGTTGGACAGAGGGCCGGTAAGCTGACCGGCGGCAGGACCTGCGGCACGGTGGCGCAGCGGTAGAGTTGCTGCCTTACAGCGAATGCAGCGCCGGAGACCCGGGTTCGATCCCGACTACGGGCGCCATCTGTACGGAGTTTGTACGTTCTCCCCGTGACCTGCGTGGGTTTTCTCTGAGATCTTCGGTTTCCTCTCACACTCCAAAGACGTACAGGTTTGTAGGTTAATTGGCTTGGTAAATGTTTTAAAAAATTGTCCTCAGTGGGTGTAGGATAGTGTTAATGTGCGGGGATCGTTGGTCGGCGCGGACCTGGTGGGCCGAAAGGGCCTGTTTCCGTGCTGTACCTCTAAACTAAACTAAACTATAGATGGAGCAGGGCCGGGATGGTGGAGAGGGCCACTGGAGGCCCTGCAGCAGCCTTCTGTTTTTATTAACCAAAAATAAATTATTCAACTATTTACCATCAATACTTAATGATTCAAAACAAAACCCACCACGACAAATATTCTTAGATGACTATTTCCCCATCTAGGATGCCAAGGATGCATTCCACACCCCACAGTGCCCAGTGGTCCCGGAAATCCCCCATAGTGCCCGTGGACAGCGCGTAGACCCTCTCTAAAACCACCCGGGCGCAGACGTGATCCCGGAAAAGGGGCAGGCAGCCGGCTCGGGAAGAGCCCTCATGTGCCTGGCGCCGTGACTCACGGATGGCCAGCTTGGCCAGGCCCTGGAGCAATCCAACCAGGACATCTTCAACCCTACCGTCTCCCTTACGCACAGGGTGTCCATGGATTAGGATGGTGAGTGAGAAATGTAGTCGGATGGCCAGGAGCAGCCCCTTTAGATATTGGAGCAGGGGCTGCAACCTCACACACTCCATGTACACGTGGCACACAGACTCACACACTCCATGTACACGTGGCACACAGACTCACACACTCCATGTACACGTGGCACACAGACTCACACACTCCATGTACACGTGGCACACACACTCTCCCAGCCCGCAACAGTGGCAGGCGGCAGGCGAGTCTGTGATTAGTGAGAGAAACAGGGGCATGGGACTCCGCATTGCAGTAGCCTCCAACTCAGGTCATGTACCTGCAGCAGCCTGGGGCTGGGCCCAGTGTCCAGGTGAGCCACAGGTGTGTCCCATCCCCAGGCCTGGCTCACCCGGAGAGGGAAGGCCGCCGAGCCCGGCCCCCGCTCACCCCGTGGACCGGGAATCAGAGAGGAGGTGGAGGGACATGGCGATGGTGGTGGACGTTGGACAATGGGCCCGGTGAGGGGGGCTTACCTTCTGTACCCTCGAGGTCGGCTGCAGGTGGCGCCTGCCCCTGCCCCCCTCCCCCTCCCCCTCCCCCTCCCCCCTGGGGAACGAGGGCTAATGAGGGTATGGAGTGGAGAGGGATATCGGATCGTGGGTCGACCGGAATGGAGGCGACGGCTGCAATGAGCATTTACAGCCAGCTGCAGCTGGGAGTATAAAATGGCACCAAAATGGCACCTCCTGCATATGGACTCAGTGTGGACTGTATGTTCTGTGCAGACTGTACTGTCTGGGCCAATTGTGTTAATATTCGGGGATACTCTTGCAGAGCTGTATGCAAAAATGTATTTTACCGTATCTGCTACACATGACAACAAAGAAATCATAGAGAAGATTGAGGAGATTTGATAGGAAAATAAATGCAGCTGGTACAAATCGAAGGTATCACAAAATGCTAGAGTAACTCAGCAGGTCAGGCAGCATCTCAGGAGAGAAGGAATGGGTGGCGTTTCGGGCCGATACCCTTCTTCAGACTGAAGAAGGGTCTCGACCTGAAACGTCCCCCTTTCCTTCTCTCCTGAGATCCTGCCTGACCCGCTGAGTTACTCCAGCATTTTGTGATACCTTCGAGGAGATTTGATATTTTGACTTCTTGAACTTCTACAGGTGTACAGGAGCATTTTGACTAGTTGCATCATGGCTTCGATTGGCAATGCAAACGCCCAGGAATGAAGAAGATTACAAAAAGTGGTGAACACTGCCCAGTTTATCACGGGTCCTGACCTCCCTACCATTTAAGGGATCTACAAGAGTCGCAGCCTCAAAAAGGCAGCTGGTATCATCTGAGACCTACACCACCCTGGCCACACTCTCATTTCGCTTCTGCCATTGAGAGGAAGATATAAGATCCCAAAAACTGTAACGTCCATGTCAGGATCAGCTTCATCCCAAAAACCATCAGGCTATTAAACACTACAACCACCCAAGCTCCAAACCGCACAGTTTTACTGTATATGGTGACCCGTTCCCATTGAAAATTGCTGTACGTATATATTACTGCCAAGCAGATCTGAGAGCGTTACACTGGGTAAAAATAATTTGCTTCTGAAGAGTATGCAATATCTTAGTTGCAAAGCTCTGAATCCAGTTTCCATATTTGCTGTGGAAATTAATCATTTGACTCACGTCGAGAGTATTCCAAATTTGGCATTTTGCTGCTGTGTGTGGCACTATAATACTGCAGGCAGGGGCACTGGATCGCAGGAAGATCTCTTGTTTATTTTGAAAATAGACGATGCGCGCTGACAACGTTGGAAAAAATTAATTTGCGCAAAATAATTGAGAGACATGTAAAGCCACATTTCCTGGGGTTTGGTTTCCTCATAAGCTCGTTAAGGACAGTTTGTTTTTATCGTTTAATGTTTTCAATGCTCAAACAAACATTAAAATTCTTGCCGCCAGCGCCGATTACGTAGCTGAGGGAGGATGGTGGTTTGTGACATTGCGCAGATCCAAGTTGTGATGTTGAAGTGAGTGGTTTATTTCCATTGAGCACCCTTTACAGTTGAAGGTATCACAAAATGCTGGAGTAACTCAGCGGGTCAGGCAGCATCCCAGGAGAGAAGTTATACCTTCCATTTGTACCAGCATCTGCAGTTATTTTCCTACCCTTTATATTTGGGTCATAAACGCTGCTCTTAAAAATTACAAACTGCAAAGGTTCCCTGTGCGCAGTGTATGGAAGAAAGAGTTAGATGTAGCTCTTAGGGCTAACGGAATCAAGGGATATGGGGAGAAAGCAGGAACGGGGTACTGAGTTTGGATGATCACCCATGATCATATTAAATGGCGGTGCTGGCTCGTAGGGCCAGATAGCCTACTCCTGCACCTATTTTCTATGTTTCTATGTGTCTGGCCTGCTGTTCAGGGCCAATGTTTAGTGTGTGGTTGCCTAGATGGCTGAAATATCTGACCACACTGTGAGTGCTGCAATTATTGGCACAGTGAGTTGTTTGGTAAACTAAAGGGCCTGTCCCACTTAGGCAATTTTTTAGGCGACTGCTGGCGACTGTCAAAGTCGTAGCAGATCGGCAACATTTTCTTTTACCTGACGACAATGACCACGTCAATGCCGAGTCAGGTCGAGATTACACCGTCTTCGGAAACATCGCGAATATTCCCACGCTGTCAATGCTTCTCCGGCGTCCTAATTTTCGCTGAAATCACTGACAAGTCGGTAAGTACTTGAGAATTTTGAAATATAACATCTTGCCCGGGTTACTTGAAAACCAAGCTTCACGGTAACAAGGCATAAACTGGATTGACTTCCAGTTTACTAATAGCAGTATTAAGAAATTTAATTTTAAAAGTGGTTAAGTGGATTTTTGTGCGGAGTGTGGGCATTCTTTGAAAATGTATGGGAGATGCATATCTGGTTTCTGGGTTGCATATCTGGGTTGGGAGCCTACTTTGAATGTAATCGCTGATAGCCATAAACATCGCGAAAATTCCCACGCTTACCTGACCGTCAAACTGTTGCCTCCAATCTACCTGTCAAATGTCCTGACGGTAAATAAATTGGTTAAACACAAGTATTTTATGGTATCTTCAAATGACTTTACTTATTTTAATATTATGTGCTTTTAAATGCATCTAAGAGAACCTAGCAAACCTGGGGACAGCATGCGACAGCGCCCGCAATAAGCAACGTTACCTGGCGACAAGCCAGCTGTCTCCGAGAAATTTCACTCCGGTTGATTTCTCAGCGACGCGCTGAGATCCACTACGATTCTTGGAAGACTCCTCACGATCATGCCCGCAACACCCGGCGCACTGTCGGCGACAGCCTAGTCGCCGGCAGTCGCCTTAAAATCGCCTAAGTGGGACAGGCCCTTAAGCCACCCTCTCACTGAGTCATGAGCAAAGGAAGAACTCAGCAGAGTAACATGAAGGGAGGAACTGCAGATGCTGGTTTAAACCGAAGATAGACACAAAAAGCTGGAGTAACTCAGTGGGTCAGGCAGCATCTCTGGAGAAAAGGAATAGGTGGCGTTTCGGGTCGAGACCCTTCTGACTGAAGAAGGTCTGAAGAAGGGTCTGAACCCGAAACGTCAACTATTCCTTTTCTCCAGAGATGCTGTGTGAGCAGTTGAGTTACTCCAGCTTTTTGTGTCTATCTACAGCAGAGTAACATGTTCTTTTACGTTCAGGCAGGTGCCCTGGAATGAACCTTCCTTATATCCATCGGCACGGTAGCGCAGCGGTAGAGTTGCTGCTTTACAGCGAATGCAGCGCCGGAGACTCAGGTTCGATCCTGACTACGGGTGCTGCACTGTATGGAGTTTGTACGTTCTCCCCGTGACCTGCGTGGGTTTTCTCCGAGATCTTCGGTTTCCTCCCACACTCCAAAGACGTACAGGTATGTAGGTTAATTGGCTGGGTAAATGTAAAAATTGTCCCTAGTGGGTGTAGGATAGTGTTAATGTACGGGGATCGCTGGGCGGCACGGACTTGGAGGGCCGAAAAGGCCTGTTTCCGGCTGTATATATATGATATGATATGATATGATGATATGATTCTCTGATTGCAATGTCAAATGTCAAAAAGTGCAAATGTCAAATATTTAGTTAAATCAGTAATAAGACCGTCAGATGACAGGCAAAGTAAATAATGGAATCCATCTTTGATGGATCACTGCTTTATTAACCCAAAATAAATGTACTCAAAGCACACCAATGTACCAATCCAAATGTAAACCGTTAATAGAAACATTAAGTTGCAACATGCAATATTCAATGTGTAGGACAAAAAAATGCAGATGCTGATTTTGGCATTAGTCTGAAGAAGGGTCTCGAACCGAAACGCCACCCATTCCCTCTCTCCCGAGATGCTGCCTGACCCGCTGAGTTACTCCAGCATTGTGTGCCTACATGCAATGTTCAATGTTTTATTTAATTTTTGACATGAAGTAGGACATTCATTTCATTTCATTGGGATACTCAGTCTGGGAATGAGAAAGGTGGGTAGTCTCGTTAAAAAATATTTTAATTTTGTGTAATATTTTAATAATCTTGTTAATGTTTTAATATTTTATCGATTGTTTTAATTGTTCACATCAATTTTAATATTTTATACATTTCTGAATTACAAAAGTCCAGCCGTATCTTTGTCCTCTGCCAAAGGCTGCCAAGACATTCTGGGATGGAGCTTTAGGCTTTAATCTTCCCCACCAACAGGATGCAAAGGGGCAGTAAGTCAATTCTACCCAGACAGCCCAGTTTGAGGGTGGGTGGGAGCAAAGATTTTGGTCGCACGCCAGATCCAAGTATACCTGGCCCAATATCTTAATTAAAGTTAGGTGTTATTTGAGCCTCAGTGGTAGCAATTTCCTCCATTCCCTGCATATCCATGTGCCTATCTAAAAGCCTCTTAAACGCCACTTTTGTATCTACCTCTACCACCACCCTGGCAGTGCCTTCCAGGCACCCATCACTCCATGTGTAACAAACCTGCACTGCACATCTCCTTTAAATGTTGCCCCTCACCTTAAAACTATGCCCGCTGGTCTCTGACATTTCCACCCTTGGAAAAGGGTTCTGATCGTCTACTCTATCATAACTTGATTTACTTCAAAGTGGTTTTTGCGAGTGGGGGGAGGGGGAGCAAGAGCGGAGCTGCGGGATGTAGAAGGGTCAGTCTGAAGAAGGGTCTCGACCCGAAACGTCACCCATTCCTTCTCTCCCAAGATGCTGCCTGACCTGCTGAGTTACTCCAGCATTTTGTGAATAAATACCTTTGACTTGATTTACTTCTATCAGGTCACCTCTTAGCCTCCGACGCTCCGGTGAAAACAGTCCAAGTTAGTCCCCAACCTGATTTTTAACTTTAACCCTTCAGTGTTAATTTTCTGAGGGTTGGCTGAGAGATGGCAGCTAGAAGGAAATGGGAACAGCTGAAACTGCAAACAAGTGAGCCTTGTAACTACCGAGGACCAGGAGGATCGAGGGTGCTTCCTGCCATTCCCCCCCTCACCAAGTCAACTACACTCATCAGATTATTTGCATCTCCACATTTTGAGAGTGCTGCGCTCTCACTTTTTCCCAGCCCTTTCTGTAGATAGCAAGGCTAGAACTTCAGGGGCAATCTGAAATGTTCATTCCATTTCTCTAACCACATATGTGCTGATTGGTGCTCTTGAAAATATTTCTAATAGTAATCCCTTAATAAAAGGCGTGTTAGTTCATGAAGCAATATAGTCTGGAATCAGGAGAATTAGTTCACGGCAGGGAAATTTCTTCCACGAGTTTAGCTGGAAGAACTCGTAGATGGTGATTCTTAATTCATGGTCCTTCCAGTTTACTGCAGAGAAAATTGGAACCCTTCTGTGGCTCGTGTATGAGCAGTCCACCAGTAGTGCACAAACACTGTGCATAAATCTACCTGAAGAGTTCAGCCCAACACTGTTGGAACTCAACATAAAAAAAATAATATTCCAAGTATTTGTGTCCCTAAAACTGGGATACAGCACCTTGAATTTGATCATCTCTAAGAATTTTGAAAGGGGGAAATAACATGATAATTTCTAAGAAAATAAAATCTGAAATAGATCATCATTGATAGCAAAAATCTGCAGACTTATCATCTTGATTCATCCATCCACTGTGTGCTGCTTGAAAATGATCCCAACTCAAACCTCAGGCGGAAACTATTCAACCATTTAGTTGCGGAGAGTGACCAAGTTCATTCCTCATGTCATAAGCATTTAAATCCTCATTTTTCCCAAGTTGAGATGTGGCCATGTTTAAGGGACTGCCCTACATTTGCAGATGCAAAGGGAAAGGATGGTTGTCCAAAACGATCAGACACAATTATTCAGATTATTTATCAGTCCATAGTGTTTCTCAAGTTTTCAGAAGTTTCTGGAGTAGGGCTGTTATTCACTAAATCAATTGTTGCTCAGCCCAAGTGTAGGTACATGACTGGATGCCGATAATTAAAGACTGCACTCTAATCCCTATTGTGTGGACTGTCAGTCTTCACCATCTAACTCAGAAGCTGGTGTGTTATCATTACATCAAAGGCTCAGTCCCTCTTGCTCGATATACTGTGAAAAGGGCATTGTTAATGTCAGAGGCTCGTTAATTTACCAAGGCTAATGATATTAACGTTGTTTCAGAGAAGAAATTCTCATCCCAGGGATGAAAATGTCTATACTGCAAACTGATGTTGTATTTTTTCACTGACAATACATAAATCGATAGAGATTGTAATCTGTCCAGACCATGCTGACAGTTGACAGCAACCTATCATTGATCCTTTTTCCCCCACCAGATTAACGCCGACCAGCAAACTGATGAAGTTGGCAACAAGTTGAATGTTGTTATTATGCACCACTCAACACTGTTATACACACAAAGATGTTCTTTTTGAAAGAGTGCAAACATTTACTGTAATCTAATAACGTTCAATTCTGAAAAAGAAAAATGAAAGGGAAATCCTGTAATAATTGATAGTTAATCCGGGCATTCTAAGGAAATGCTTCTGCAAAATGTTGTTTGTCTCAACATCTCTGGTTTCAAAGTACAACTCCATTCAAGCCAATGAAGGCTAAACATGCAACAGGGTTTTATTTTGACTAGAGTTATAATGAGGCATGTAATAGCAAATGAAATATTCTGTTGCCATCACAGAAGGTGTTATTGTTGACAGGTGAACTCTTTCCCTTCATAACACGGTTTGATTTCTGCTTAGCTTTGAGCTATCCAAGCAGTCAGAAGCCGGCTGAGCTCGGGAGCTGCTCCATACCTGATTGCATCTGCCGTTTCCTCTGGGAATTCCCACCAAAAATAATCGGGATCCGTGGAATATATCTGCTTGCCTTTGGAAGACATTTGGGTGGTAATAATGGATAAATATCATCCAATAAATGTCCTTTGTTAATACCTTAGCAAAATAGGGTCTCGTTCCAAGCAACCAGCATTGCTAAATCAGTGGAGGGAGGTGGTCAGAATTTAATGGGAGACTAAATGCAGCCAGGCATTTTACAACACAGATTTGGCAATGGGTGGCAATTCTTGTATTATAATTGCTGGATAAAAATAAGATTAATAGCACCTCTGAATTATTTCAGAGAATCGTTGATGGGGGACTAATGTGTTCGAAATAACTCAAACCATGAAACAATGTAGTTCAGACCCATGGCACTGGCAAAATTCAAAGAACCTTATAATATCTAATTGAGAACAATAGGCAATAGACAATAGATAAAAGACAATGGGTGCAGGAGTAGGCCATTCGGCCCTTCGAGCCAGCACCGCCATTCAATGTGATCATGACCATTCAATGTGATCTCAATCAGTACCCCGTTCATGCCCTCTCCCCATACCTCCTGACTCCGTTATCCTTAAGAGCTCTATCTAACTCTCTCTTGAAAGCATCCAGAGAATTGGCCTCCACTGCCTTCTGAGGCAAATTAGGCTAAATGTATCAATGCTAAAACAGGTGTTGCTTTTAACATTTAAGTTCATTTAAAGTGGGATACCCAAAAGTTGAAGAAAACTCTGAAGGGTCTCGACCCAAAACGTCACCTATTACTTTTCTTCAGAGATGCTGTCTGAACCGTTGAGTTACTCCAGCATTTTGTCTCCATCTTCAACCCAAAAGTGTTAGTGTGTGTAATTTTATAGCTTCATTAAACATCTATGAAAAATTACAATCTGATTTTCTTCCAAATCGATGGAATAATAATTGGTGCAAGTAATGACAGGCAAAGTCGAGTTTCCAGTTCCACATGTGCCTCCCATAACTCATCTGCCTAACCCAGCCTCTCCTAACTACAATTAAAACAAATTATATAACTTTAAATTATATATAAATTCATGTCTGCTCGATGCTTTTGATACTGACAGTTGTGTTAAGTTACATCCCCCCAGTCCATGAATTGAAATAACTTGTGAAGAATCCAGTCTCACTGAGCTGTCATTTTGATCCAGATCCAGCATAAATGCCTATCTTTTAGCAAATGTTTGCATTAGTATAATTAGAGATGTCACGACACAATTACATACATATTACAAAAGAGAATGGCAACAGGGCCAGGGGGCCACTAATTGAGTGATATGTTTAAAATGGGTGACACAGCTAATTCACAGAATTATTGACAAATAGTGTAACATCAGTAGGAAACACAATGGAAACCTTGTTCAAAGATTTAACAAAAGAGCACTTAAAAACTGAAAATGTTAAGTCAGTACTAATTTCAGAACTAAAGGTTTTCTGCTTCATTGACACCATTGAATGTATTGAGGATTAATAACAGATAATGACAATGGTAATGCTGTGATCATTATGGCCCAAGTATTCAGACTGGCGGAGGTACTTATGATAATTTGCTTAATGTCCTCGAGAACACCACACTTACAGGGGCTTTGGATTAAATTATGCTGCACCGTAAATTCACCCACAAACCTCTGGTCGCAAATCAGGTTTGCATCTCGTGACACACTTTCAGTGCCAGGCTCACACCTGAAGATATCATTCCCTCGGCGATGTGCAAGAAGGGACTGCAGGTGCTGGTTTAAACCAAAGATAGACACAAAAAGCTGGAGTAACTCAACGGGACAGGCAGCATCCCTGGAGAAAAGGAATAGGTGACGTTTCGCATCAAGACCCTTCTTCAGACCATCCCTCTGCGATGTTAATTTGCAGTGTTGCCTGGGAAATTAGTTTTGCCTGTTGCTCGTTAGTTTGCATTAGTTTGCCTGTTAGTTTCATACCTGTTGCTCGGCTTGCTCTGAGCTAGGCCGGATGGAGTTTTATATCCCTGGCAGGTTCAACCAAACTGGACAGGTGATGGGTGAGGAGGCAGACGAAGCAGTCCCTGGTCCTCCAGGTTGGGGGTTGGGCGTGGGGTTAACTCCCCCACCCTGGAAAAAAAGTGTGAGTTACAGAAACTTTGATGAATGAAAACCAAATGACACACCTGGTTGAAGAAGGTGTCCCAGCGACAGGGAACATGACGTTCCCGTCCAAACCCGCAAGGGCACTGGGAAGCTGACACACCTTCTGTCCCCAAAGAAATCCATCCTTGTGAGGACATGGAGCATCCGAACCATGTTCCAGACTCGCAAGGCTGCTACTGTTGCCAACGAAATGGTGCGCTACAATCTCTCAGTCGTGGGCTTGGCAGAAACAAGATGGACACAGTCAGGGGAGATCAAATTGGCCAGTGGGCAGTCCATTATCTACTCTGGAAAGGAAGATGAGGGAGCGAAACATCGAAGGAGAAAATGGAGTTGGATTGGACACAACCTGCCACAACACAAAACCTGCCACAAACATCACCCGGCAAGCCCTGACATGGAACCCACAAGGAAAAAGGAAAAGAGGTCACCCCAGGAACAGCTGGAGAAGAGGTGTCCAGGCGGAAATGTCTGGAAGTGGGCTCAACTGGGGAGATCTCGAAAGAACCGCCAACAAGCGAGTGAGGTGGAGGACATTTGTCAATGGTCTATGCTCCCTAGACGAGCCAAGGGCTTAAGAAGAAGAAGAAGAGTTTAGAGATACAGCACGGAAACAGACCCTTTGGCCCACTGGGTCCATGCCGACCAGCGATCCCCGCACATTAACTCTATCCTACACACACTAGGGACAATTTTTACATTTACCAAGCCAATTTACCTACATGCCTGCACGTCTTTGGAGTGTGAGTGGAAACCGAAGATCTCGGAGAAACCCCACACAGTCATGGAGGGAACGTACAAACTCCGTACAGACGGCGCCCGTAGTCCGGATCGAACTTGAGTCTCCAGCACAACAAGTGGTGTAATGCAGTAACTCTACCGCTGCGCCACCGTGCCGTGACGTCAGGCAACAGCTGCGGGGCATCAGTCTGAAGAAGGGGCCCGACCCGAAATGTCTTCTGTCCATTTCCCTCCACAGATACTATTAGTGATAGGAGCAGAATTAGGCCATTCGGCCCATCAAGTCTGTTCCGTTATTCAATCATGGCTGATCTATCTCTCTCTCCTAACCCCATTCTCCTGCCTTCTCCCCATATTCTCCCACTATTTAGCCCGCTCAGTTTCTCCAGCACTGTTACTTGGCTCAGGTGCTGGAATCTGAAAGGAAAGGAAGGTGATAATGTGAACGGTCAGGGGAAAGGTGAAGGGGAGATGGAACCAGGTGGGAGGAGGTCTGGTGGGAGAAGTGTCTGGGGAGTGTACGGATGGAGCAAGCAGGGACGTGGGACAAAGATGGGTGAAGGGGAGGGTGTGGTGTGTGAAAGGGAACAAGAATAGGAGGAGCAGGTGGGAACAGAGAAGGTAAGTGCTACCTAAAATGGGAAAATCCATGCATTGAATGGACCACCCAGGCGGAATATTTTGCATTAAACCTCAGCCTTGCAGTGGAGCAGTCTGGGGCAGACAGGTCAGTGTGGGATTGGGAAGGAGGGTTGAAATGGTTTGCCACTGGGAATTTGAGATGGTCATTGTGGACAGGACACAGGTGACCTGCAAACTGGTTGCCTCGTCTGAGTTTATCACTGTAGCCTTTGATTAACGGCTTACCTCCCTCCAGCCTGTCCATTACCTTCCCCTCCTCTAACCCTGTCTGGCTCCATCTGTCTTGTTTGCTCTGCCTGTTTCTAACCTATCACCCACCTGCCTCTATCTCCCACCTCACCACTCCCCCTCCCCTTCCCCACATGGCTCCATCTGCACATCCCCCTCGCTCTATCACTTACTGGCCCTTGTCTCACCTATCCACCTCTCCTCTATATATTTTCCCTCTCCATTCTCTATCCAGATGTTGGGTCTTCAGACAATAGGGGTGGCACGGTGGTGCAGCGGTAGAGTTGCTGCCTTATTGCGCTTACAGCTCCCAGGACCCGGTTCCATCATGACTACAGGTGCTGTCTTTATGGAGTTTGTACGATCTCCCCGTGACCCGAGAGCTTCGGTTTCCTCCCGCGCTCCAAAGGCGTACAGGTTTGTAGGTTAAGTGGCTTGGTATAAGTGTCAATTGTCCCTAGTGCCTGTAGGATAGTGTTAAAGTGCGGGGATCACTGGTCAGAGCAGACTCGGTGGGCCAAGGGGCTTGTTTCCGTGCTGTATCTCTAAACTAAACTAAACTAAACTAACAATTCCTTTCCTGCATTGCTGCTACTGAACTCACTGAGTTCCCCCAGTGGTTTTTTTGGTCCGGATCCCAGGATCTGGAATGTCTAGTGTCTCCATTCACACTTCCTTGTTCTCTGCTGAGTCAGAAAGTTCAGCGCTAGCCGTTGCCTCAAATTTCACGTGTCATTTAACTAGGGTTGCCAACTGTCCCATATTAGCCGGGACATCCCGTATTTTGGGCTAAATTGGTTTGTCCCGTATGGGACCGCCCTTGTCCCGTATTCGGCCCGCGGGCCGCTGTCGGCCAGGGCATTGTAGGCTAACGGAGTGTGTTCGGGGAGCGAGGCCGAGTGTGTTTGCCTGACGGAGGTTGCGTTGCAACCCGCCTCCCGGCTTGGGCAGCCGCCATTGGTGGAGTGGGAGCACGTGGACGCTGGCTGGGTGAGGTCACGTGGGCCGCGGGACAGTGACATCACCTTGTCCCGTATTTGGGAGTGAGATAGTTGGCAACCCTCCATTTAACAATAGACAATAGACAATAGGCAATAGATGCAGGAGGAGGCCATTCGGCCCTTTGAGCCAGCACCGCCATTCAATGTGATCATGGCTGATCATTCTCAATTAGTACCCCGTTCCTGCCTTCTCCCCATACCCCCTGACTCCGCTATCCTTAAGAGCTCTATCCAGCTCTCTCTTGAATGCATTCAGAGAATTGGCCTCCACTGCCTTCTGAGGCAGAGAATTCCACAGATTCACAACTCTCTGACTGAAAAAGTTTTTCCTCATCTCAGTTCTAAATGGCCTACCCCTTATTCTTAAACTGTGGCCAAATGTTCAAAGCAGGTTCAACATGATATCCCGCATATTCCTTTTCAAGTGTGACACTTGAGCGTTGTTTGACTAATCTGATCACAGTAAATTTCAATCCATTCTTCAGTGTGCACTAACTAACCTTCTGATTCCACGGTGTTGTTGAACTTGCAATGCACCATTTATTGCATTCCTGTCTGTAAGCGTCCTGTATGATGCTTGAAACAAGAGGATGATGAATTAGACCCTGATCTCAAAGAAACACACAGTGGGCACTCTGTGAACTGAACATGTCAGGCACAATTGTTATAAACTCTTGACCTTACTCACAATTCAATACTGAAAATAACTTGAAGCACAGCAAAATAATTCTCAACTTTACACTAGTCTAAAGGATTCATCTGATAATTAAAAGATGTACAAACAAAATGAATAGAACACCATTTATGACCACTCATGGATAGGCAAAAGACAATAGACAATAGGTGCAGGAGGAGGTCATTCGGCCCTTTGAGTCACCACCGCCATTCAATGTGATCATGGCTGATCATTCACAATCAGTACCCCGTTCCTGCCTTCTCCTCATACCCTCATGTGTGATTTAATCCAAATGATGGCAGGATGGGGAAGATAGCTTCTCATGTACAGGTGGCATGGCAGGATCTGGGGACAGCTGATGGGAATGTGAGGAGAACAATTGCCGGGATAATTGTTAACCACTGGTTTAATCTCATGGCCGTTCTTCCTCTATGCAGCACCGGAGGTTTCTGTGTACAGGAGACCTCCTCACGGTGGCTCTCCTGCAGGGCAAAGTGGGCTGCAAATGGTGACCAAGTCTCAAGCAGTGGAACCCAAAGGTCTGCCTCTCCCATAACTAGGGTTTCCAACTTTCTCACTCCCAAATAAGGGACAAAAGGTGACGTCACCCAGCCAGCGGCCACGTGCTCCCACTCCACCAATGGTGGCCGCCTGAGCCGGGAGGCGTGTTGCTACGCAGACTCCGTTAGGCAGCGCCCGGGCCTCCAGGTCTACACTGGCCGGGCCTACAGCGGCTGCCGGGCCTTGAATGTCCGGGCCTACAGTATCCGGGCCTACAGTATCCGGGCCTACAGTATCCGGGCCTACAGTGTCCGGGCCTACAGCGCCCCCCGGGCCTAATACGGGACAAGAGCATTCCTGTACAGGACAAACCAATTTAGCCCAATATACAGCATGCCCCGGCTAATACAAGACAGTTGGCAACCCTACCCATAACTCAGATGGCCCTGGATATTCAGAGCCAATTGAGAAGACTTCTAATGAAAGGTTTTTTTAAGTTTAAAATAATTAAAAAATAAAATGGCATAATTTGCGCAAAGTATATTGAAGTTGCCACAGATTAATTGGAAAACCAAATATTAAGTGTTAAAATAAGAAAATTAAACAGATAAAGCATAGTCTGAAGATAGACACAAAATTCTGGAGTAACTCAGCAGGTCAGGCAGCATCTCTGGAGAGAAGGAATCGGTGATGTTTCGGGTCGAGACCCTTCTTCAGACTGATGTCAGGGGGGGAGAGAAATATATAGTTAAGGAAGTGTAAGGTGTGAAAAAAGGACAAAGGGAATAGCGATCAAGGAAAATGTAGAATAGATCATTGTTAGCTGGGAGAAGGCAACAACAACAACGCAAACAGAGATAAAATGTAGTCGGAGACAGTAAGACTGGTCGGAGAACTGGGAAGGGGGGGGGATAGAGAGAGAGGGAAAGCAAGGGTGACTTGAAGTTAGTGAACTCAATGTTCATACCACTGAGGTGTAAGCTGCCCAAGCAAAAAACCTACCTTCTCACTGAACCTCATGTTCCTGCAGCGGTGAAGGTGGCCCACCCTTGCACACAGCCATAGCAGCCAGGTGCGAGTGTAGGACAGAACAAGAGTGTTGGCATTTGTCCTCCATTTCTCCTGATTTCTCCTGGACTGAAGGCAGTTCCCTGCAGAACCTTCACACGCATCAGAACTCAGTGTGGTTCAGTGACTTGGCAATATATTTCAGCGAGGTTCACGAGGAAAGAAATAGCAGCAAATTAAACAGGGACCTTTTCCTTTGAACTGGGTCATGAGAGGATTTACTTTCACTTGAGAAAGTAAATGACATCTGAAATAGTTAGACTTGCAATCACTTTCATTACTGCTGTCATTTAAGTGTGTTTTATGATACCCAAGCACACATTCCAACGGATGTCTGGCAAACATCAAAAGGGTAAATCAACAACTCAACCGATAAATCCTCCCCACCCCTGCAAACTGCACCTGCCTAGCCCACCCCCACCAACCCGACAGTTGACTCATTGATTACAATGAAGATCATTATCCGGAAATGACCATTATCAAAGATAGTGCATGCATGTCGGCCTCTTTAACTCTACCCTGTACAGGCAGCTGTGTTACAGAAAGGACTACCCATGATCTCAGGATAATCCAAAGCACTTCTCGGCAAACCTGAGCGGCTAGTTTCTGCAGAGCAATCCCCCCTAAAACAGTGAGGAGATAACGAGCAGATAATTCACTACATTGAAATTTGTATAGCAAACAAAAAAACCTTTCCAGATAATATTTTTGCCTTTGAAAGCACATTTTAAAAAACATTAAGAAAATGAAACAGATGAATAAGTAAAAATCAAATACCAGATGCGATCGGCAAGTTCCCTATCTTCAAAACTCACCTTTATCTTAGCGAACCTCCAAATTTGCTACTGCTGCTAACTATGTTCTGCGTTCTCCGTGTTTCACCTTTTAAGGAGGTTCACTGCATTTTATCTGTGTGTATTCTTTTCTTGGCAGTGCATCAGGACAAAGATTTGAAAGAGGAATGTGTGCAGTACTTTGCTGAGGAGTGGTGGGTGATGAGCTGGTGGGACGATGGGAAATCCATCCCTGATGGAGTCTACAATAATATTGTGGAATATAATATTAGCAAATGCAATCCAACCCTACTTCACTTCAAAGCCTCCTGCTACATGAATAGCCCTCTGCTCAACAAGGAGAATTAATTCAATTTGTTCTGGACCTACTTTAAAGCCCATAAATTTCTTGTTTTGAGTTTAGAGTCTCGAGGTGCAGCATGCAAACAGGTCCTTCAGCCCATCGAGTCCACGCCAACCATTGGTCACCCGTACACAAGTTCAATGTTATCCCACTTTCACATCTTACATACTGAGGGCAATTTACAGAAGCTAATTAACTTACAAACTGGCGCGTCTTTGGAATGGGGAGCAGCAGACTAGAGCACCCGCAGAAAACCCACACAGTCACAGGGCGAACGTACAAACTCCACACAGAGAGCACTAGTCAGGTTTCAACCCGGGTCTCTGGCGCTGTAAGGCAGCAGCTCTGCCACTATGCCACTGTGGCACCCCATGTATCTTCTGAAACATCAGGCAAGGGAGCAGGGTTGGATTATATTTGATTATATTATTTTTTAATATGTTATTTTCTATATGTAGTTTTCCATATATTATATTATTTTATATATATTATACTATATATACTATATTATACTATCTTATATATTATTTTAGTATATTTATATATTACCATCAGGAATTAATTTCCCAACAGCTCACGACCACCCTACCATCACACTCCCTTCCCCGCCCTTTCCTCCCCATAATTACCACCCTCCTCTCGCCACTTTGACATTAAGGCAGGTAACAATGGTTCTATTGGAGGAACAGCACTTCATATTTCGCTTGGGCAGCTTGCAGCCCAGCGGTATGAACATTGACTTCTCCAACTTTAGATAGTTCCTCTGTCCCTCTCTTCCCCTCCCCCTTCCCAGTTCTCCCTCTATCTTCCTGTCTCCACCTATATCCTTCCTTTGTCCCGCCCCCCCTTAACATCAGTCTGAAGAAGGGTCTCGACCCGAAACGTCACCCATTCCTTCTCTCCTGAGATGCTGCCTGACCCGCTGAGTTACTCCAGCATTTTGTGAATAAATGGTTCTATTGATGTACTCTAGCGAGATTAGAAGTTGGGAGGTCAAGTTGCTGTTGTACAAGATGTTTGTGAGGCCACATTTAGAATATTGTGTTCAGTTCTGGGCACCGTGTTATAGGAAAGATGGTGTCAAGCTGGAAAGAGTATAGAGAAGATTTACTAGGATGTTGCCAGGACTAGAGGGTCTGAGCTATAGGTAGAGGTTGAGTAGGCTGGGACTCTATACCTTGAAGTGCAGGAGGATGAGTGGGTGATCTTATAGAGGTGTAAAAATCATGAGAGGAATGGATCGGATAGATACACAGAATCTCTTGCCCAGAGTAGGTGAATTGAGAACCAGAGGACATAGGTTTAAGGTGAAGGGGAAAATATTTAATGGGAATCTGAGGGGTAACTTTTTCACACAAAGGGTGGTGAATTTGTGGAACAAGTTGCCAGAGGAGTTAGTTGAGGTAGGGACTACCCCAACTTTTAAGAAACAGTTAGACAGGTACATGGATAGGACAGGTTTGGAGGGATATGGACCAAGCGCAGACAGGTGGGACTTGTGTAGCTGGGACATTTTGGCTGGTGTGGGCAAGTTGGACCGAAGGTCCTGTTTCCACACTGTATCACTGGATGACTCTATGATGCCATTGACTATTTTCCATTAACTCCATGTTTTTAATTGATGTGAGTAGATACTGTAATGATACCTTACACAAACAGCAAAGATATAATGGACATACCCATGATTGATTGAAGTCACTAATCTGAACAACTGCAGAGCAAAAATATTTTCAAGATGTTCAGTTGACAGATGAATATAATGATGAATAATCGACATAATCAATTCCAGTGGTGAGTAGTTTGTTTTATAAGAAGGATCAGATGTAAAATTCAAACCATTTCAAACATTTTATTTTATCTGCCTATAAGCAGATGCTAATAATTGTAGTCATAAATAGACACAAATGCCTTAGTTCCTGCACAGGACACCACAGGTCCTTACTGAGACCTTTATTCATCTCCCGCATTCATGTACATTTGTTATAACAAATATACTCCAGAATTCCCTTTCAAACCTTTCCGCAAATCTTTCCGCAAACTCCAAACCTTCCAACATATTGTGTCTTTTCACGTATAATATTCCTTCGGACCTATCTCATTCCCTAATCCCTTCTACTTTATCCTTCCTGGGGGTTACAAAAAGGTTTGCTTGACACCACATTTGGAAATTACTTTGAAATACCCAATCATGGTCAATAAGGGGTATATGAGCAAAGAGAGACACAAAATGCCGGAGTAACTCAGCAGTTCAGGCAACATCTCTGGGGAACATGGATAGGTGATGTTTGGGTCGGGACTATGGAATCATGTCATTATAATATACAAGATGTTTCTAAGTCTTTACTAATACAATTAGAGATCCGCTCAGACACTTTCCATAATCCAGGTAATCTGTCACGCATTCAAAATCGATCATTACATTGAATCCTCACTTCATAAGATCATAAGGTCATGTGATAGGAGCAGAATTAGGCCATTCGGCCTATCGTCTACTCCACCATTTAATCATGACTGATCTATCTCTCCCTCCTAACTCCATTCTCCTGCCTTCTTTCCATAACCTCTGACACCCATACTAATCAAGAATCTATCTATCTCTGCCTTAAATATATCCACTGATTTGGCCTCCCCAACCATCTGTGGCAAAGAATTCCACAGATTCGCCAGTCTCTGGCTAAAGAAATTTCTCCTCAGCTCCTTCCTAAAAGAACATCCTTTCATTCTGAGGTTATGACCTCTAGTCGCGGGGCCTTTCATCGCCCGGCTCGGCCGCGAGACGTTTCAGCGCCCGGTGCGATTCGGCCGGGGGGACTTCCATCCCCTTGCGGGGACTGTGCGGGTCGGTCGGGGACGAGCTGTCTGTCCGTGGGCGTGGGGAAGAGAGTGGAAGTTTTGTTGCCTCCATCACAGTAAGGGGGTGTTTGGAGTCACTGTGATGGATGTTTGTGTTGGGGCTATGTGTCTTGTGTTCTTTTTTTTTATGACTGCTATGTAGTTTCGTTCGGTACTTCGGTACCGAACGACAAATAAAGCTCTGTTATACTGTTATACTGTTATAGTCCTAGACTCTCCCACTAGTGGAAACATCCTCCCCACATCCACTTTATCCAAGCCTCATCCTATTTGTAATGGCAATTTCTATACCATCTTGAAATCCCACTTCGATAGCCATTACTTCTCGGGGATAAACTAGAAATATTAAAACATAGCCATAACACAATGACAATAACTGAATTAAGCATAAATGGCTCCTACACTATTCATTTCCCATTCAATTCCAGAGAAACCCTCAATGCAAATTCTCATCAACAGGAGACCTTGGCACTATTTTGTCCAAGCGTCACCCAAAATTGATTGTTACTCTAACTATAATGAAAGCATTGTTTTAAACGTTGTATGGAGGTCTTTGCAAATGAAAACTTAGTATGATCGTTCCTCTATCTTTCCATGCAGAGATGAGCGGTTAGGGAAAGCTGTATTTCCTAAATCTATCATAGAGAGAACAGAAGGTCAACAAAAGAAGCCTGGATCAAGCGTTGTGCAGGTATCCCACAGGGTTATCTGTGGGAATATACTGTGCCACATTGAATGATTTAAAGCTCTTCAAAGAAAGCTGTGATTTTCTGGCAGCCGTGTGAGTTGAGAAAGCTAGACGTGGTTGATCAATAATGCTGATTGGATGAAAGACGGCAGAGAGTTCTTTCACAAGTAGATCCCCTTGGACTTCAGATCAGCTCCAAACACTTTATTTTCACTCATTTCCAATGCCAGTGTGGTCTGAAGCATCTCAAACGGGCGATGCATGGACCGATTCCCATCCTGTTTTGAAGATCAAAGGTTTCCTTTGTTTGGTAGCTCAAAGACAGCCCCAGAGAAGCTGTTCAGGGCATTATTGCTGAGGTAAGAGTGCTCACTGATCATGAGCAGAGAATTGTTAATCAGTTTCTCTTACTCAGGATAACATTCCAATTTGTAAGAATAACGAATTGTGCCATCCTTTCCACAAATATATTTTTACTGTTGCCACATAATTTTAGTTTAGAGATACAGCCCCATGTTCACACTAGATTGATCCATTGATCACGCTAGATTTATATACTGTCCTACTTTTGTACTCACTCCCTACACACGAGGAGCAATTTACAGAGGCCAATTAACTACAAACCTGTGCGTCTTTGAGGTGGGAAGAAACTAGAGTAGCCGGAGAAAACCTACATGGTCATAGGGAGAACACGCAAACCTACATGGTCATAGGGAGAACACGCAAACCTACATGGTCATAGGAAGAACACGCAAACCTACATGGTCATAGGGAGAACACGCAAACCTACATGGTCATAGGGAGAACACGCAAACCTACATGGTCATAGGAAGAACACGCAAACCTACATGGTCATAGGAAGAACGCGCAAACTCCAAGGTCAGGATCAAACCCCAGTCTCCAGCGCTGTGAGGCACCAAATCTGCTAAAAATAAATTGAATGAAGCAAAGTTGCATCAAAGGAGGCTTTTTATCAGGTTGTTTTAACAACACCAATGTCTTTAAAATGCTTCATGTTGTGAGAATCCATTGGGGACCTTACAAAATGTAACAATGGTTTTTTTGTTGCAGATATTGAAGATGGTTGTGAAAAACTGCAGCAGGATCTTGATTAATTGGCCAGGTGGGCTGAGGAATGGTTGATGGAATATACTGTATTACAGAGAAATGTGAGGTGTTACATTTTGACAAGTCTAACATAGGCAGGACCTACAGTAGGGCTCTGGGGAGTGTTATAGAGCAGAGGGATCTAGGAGTGCAGGTGCATAGTTCCTTGAAGGTGGAGTTGTAGGTAGACAGGGTGGTCAAAAAGGCTTTTGGCACATTGGCCTTCATCAGTCAGAGTATTGAGTATAGAAGTTGGGAGGTCATGTTGCACTTGTATAAGACATTGGCGAGGCCGTGTTTAGAGTATTGTGTTCAGTTCTGGGCACCATCTTGTAGGAAAGATGTTGTCAAGCTGGAAAGGGTTTAGAGAAGATTTACGAGGATGTTGCCAGGACTAGAGGGTGTGAGCTATAGGGAGAGGTTGAGAAGGCTGGGGCTCTATTCTTGGAGCGCAGGAGGATGAGGGGTGATCTTATAGAGGTGTATAAAATCATGAGAGGAATAGATCGGGTAGATACACAGAGTCTCTTGCCCAAAGTAGGTGAATCGAGGACCAGAGGACATGGGTTTAAGGTGAAGGGGAAAAGATTTAATAGGAATTTGAGGGGTAACCTTTCCAAAAAAAGGGTGGTGGGTGTATGGAACAAGCTGCCAGAGGAGGTAGTTAAGGCAGGGACTATCCCAATGTTTAAGAAACAGTTAAGACAGGCACATGGATAGGACAGGATTGGAGGGATTTGGACCAACCGCAGGCAGGTGGGACTAGTGTAGCTGGGACATGTTAGTCAGTGTGGGCAAGTTGGGCCAAAGGCCTGGTTTCCACGCTGTATCACTCTATGACTATGACTCTATGGGCACATGTACCAACATTCAGAGGCTTACACAAGAGGAATCTGCACCAAAGCACCTTGCTTCTGATAATAAGCCCCAGGTTATGGGATTGTTGATGTGAAACCCCCATAAAGCAAAAGATTGCAGATGTTATACATCAGAAATAAAAGATGAAAATGCTGTAAATACATGCTACCCCCCCCCCCCCCCCCCACCCCCCCTCCCACTTCAAAATTCAGAAAGCAAAATATGTAAATGCTGTTGCACTAGTAGACAGAAAAAAAATGTTTATACTTCTGATCATTAACCAGAAGTGAAGAAAATTGGAAAATAGGCATGTTTTAAGTTGCAGGGAGGTTTGTCGGGGTGAGAAGGGTGGAGGCACGATGTGTTGGCCGGTGGTTGAGAAGAACAAAGGAGATATCCATGATCATCTCAACATTGGCAAAGCACCACAGTTGCAGGGGAGAGTGCCAGGGCGAGAACATGGTGGGTGGGTGGGAAGGGATAAAGAAACCACAGGGTTACAGAGGGAGTGGGTTCTGCAGAATGTGGAAAGGTGTGGTGACAGGAAGATGCGAGTGGTGGTGGGACCACCTTGAAAGTAGTGGAAATGTTGGAGAACGGTGTGTTGGTTGCGGAGGTTGGTGGACTGAAAGGTGAGGACCAGGGTAACTCTACCCTTGTTTTTTTTTTTTTCCTAGTCAGATGTGCAGCACTTTGGTCAACGTGGGTTGTTTTTAAATGTGCTATACAAATAAATTGACTTGACTTGACTTGACTTGACTTGTTCCATCTGGGGGGGAGGGGAAGTGAGCGCAGAACTGCAGGGCACAGGGGAGACATGGGTAAAGGATCTATCCACGACAGCAGCAGGGAAGCCATGTTTACTGAGGAAAGATCCGCTGAGTGCCCATGACTACACCTTTAACCTGAAGAAAGTGCGAGGAGTCAAAAGAGAACTTGTTGAGGGTGAGGACAAGTTCCCCCTGGGGGGGGGGGGGAGAGAGCATTAGTTGAGGAGGACTGATTGGATCACCGTTCAAGGATAAACCTGCTTTTATTTGAAGTGAAGCTGCATTGGCCTAGGCAGGCCTATTCTTTTTAATAAGATACTGGCCCCAAAGTGGTTCTGCCTTAAGTTCAGGCACGCCTACAGTGGATAATGTGACATCAGTTAAAATGTGGAATGTAGACACAAAGTGCTGGGGTAACTCAGTGGGTCAGGCAGCATCTCTGGGGGAAAAAAGGATGGGTGATCGGCAACAGATGACCAAGGAAGGGTGGAGCTCATGATGGCCCATTGTTGGCTGAGGAAGAGGTGATAATGAAGGGAAGCAAGGATGCGAACTAGTAGGATAACCATGGTGGGGGAGAGAGTGGATGGAGGAAATGCAAGGTATACTTGAAATTTGAGAAATCTACGTTCATAACTTGGTTGGGAAGAACTGCAGATGCAGGTTTAAATCGAAGATAGACACAAAATGCTGGAGTGACTCAGCGGGACAGGCAGCCTGACCCAAGATGCTGCCTGCCCCGCTGAGTTACTCCAGCATTTTGTGTCTATCTTCATAACTTGGTCATCTGTCATCCAACCCTGCTTTGTTCTGGTTTTTTCTTACCTCCAGTTCCCTCCCCTCGACTTTTAGTCTGACGAAGGGTCCCGACCCAAAACTTCACCCATCCTTTTACTCCAGAGATGCTGCCTGACCCACTGAGTTATTCCACCACTTTGTGTCTATCTTCGGTATATAGCAGCATCTGCAGTTCCTTTCTACAAGGACTGTGGAATGTTTTCTGTTGCATTCACACATTGGCATATTAGTTCCACTCTGGGTTCCCCATTCTCGAAGGGAGGGACTTCTAACTAAACATTGATATGATGCTTTGGGACTATCAGTCTTTCCAGCTGAATTTAGAGGCTGTCATTTACACCAGGATGAATCCTATTAAAATTCAAACTGTTGAAAGGTTAAGGTAGCAAATAATTTGATTTTATTGTTTCTTAGAAGATGGGGTTGTGATGTTTGCCTTTCCAATACAGATCTGACTCAGTAAAATTGTTAAGCTGTTTCTCAATGTGTAATTCAAGTAGTTCATTGCAGCTCAACATTGGCAGATTGTCCCACATTCTAACGCAGTCTCAGCCAGTTCCAGCATCCACCTTACCCTAATCGTGACATTGTCATTATATTTAGTAATGCTGCATTCATAGGGCAGATAAAGTGTTTTGAGAATTGTCAAATACCAGAGAAGAAAAATACCCCCTTCAGGAGAGGCAGGAACCTTGTTGCTGATATGCAAACACAAGAACCCACACTACAAAAAGCAACGAAAAGCAAGAGTGCCTGGTACATTGTTCAACAAAGCCTAGAGCATGGTCTTCAAGATATTTCAAGAAGTTGGCATGCTGGGCTACTCCCATTTGCTTACATTTGGCCCATAGCTCTAAAATCTCTTCCTATCCATATATATCTGTACAAACGCTTTTTAAAAGTCAAAACTGGATCCACTTCTCCAGGTTCCATACACGGACCACACTCCGAGGGAAAACATTTCCATTCAGGCTCCTCCTCAATCTCTCCTCTCTCACCTTAAGCCTATACTGTCTAGTTTTAGAATCCTTTGCCCTGGGAAAAAGTGTTCACTTTATCCACTCGCCCCTCGATTTTTTTATGCTACCGTATGGTTACCCATCACCCTGCTAGGCTCCAAAAAAAAAATCCCAGCCGACCCAGCCATTAAATACACATTTTGTATTTAATGCCCTTACCAATGAAGGCAAGCATGCCAAATGCCTATTTCAACATACTGTCTACCTGACTCGCAACTTTCAGGGAACCAAGCACCTGTGAGCTCTTGGTTCTACAACACTCTCCAGAGCTCTACCAATTACAGTGTAAGTCCTGCTGTGGTTTGGCATATTAAAGTTCAATGCCGCACACGTGTCAGAGTTAACTTCCATTTGCCATTCCTTGGCCCACCTTCCCAACTGATCTAGATCCTGTTGTAAATTCAGATACCTTTCCATACAGCGCACTAGATGAACAATTTCGTTGTCATCAGCAAATTTCCAAACTACATTGTCATCAAAATTGTCAATGTAGATAACAAACAACATGCCCCACCACTGACCTCTGCATCACTTCACTGGCCATAGGCCTGCAGACAGAAGAACAACCCTCCACAACTACCCTCTCACTCATTCCTCCAAGCCAATTATTAATCCAAATGGTCAGTTCGCCTTGGGTTCCATGCTTTCTAACCTTCCAGACAAGCCTACCAGGCGGGACTTTGTCAAAGGCCTTGCTAAAGTCCACATCAACAACATGCTGTACTGAAATAGGATTGTGCACACTCTCGGAAAAGTGAAAAAAGAGAAAAGATTTCATTTATAAATTCAGTCTGAAGAAGGGTCTCGACCCGAAACGTCACCCATTCCTTCTCTCCTGAGATAATGCCTGACGTGCTGAGTTACTCCAGCATTTTGTGAAATAAATACCTTCATTTATATAGCTTTTTGCATGCACAATATCCCAAAGTGCTTTATGGGTAATGAAATATTTTCTGACCTTTCTGTCCTGGGCCTTCTCCATTGTCATAGTGAGGCCCAGCGCAAATTTGGGGAACAGCATCTCATATTTCGCTTGGGCAGTTTACACCCCAGTGGTATGAACATTGACTTCTCTAACTTCAGATAGTTCCTCTGTCCCTCACTTTCCCCTCCCCCTTCCCAGTTCTCCCACAAGTCTTCCTGTCTCCTACTACATCCTATCTTTGTCCCGCCCCCTCCCCTGACATCTGTCTGAAGAAGGGTCTCGACCCGAAATGTCACCCATTCCTTCTCTCCAGAGATGCTGCCTGACCCGCTGAGTTACTCCAGCATTTTGTGTCTACCTTTGATTTAAACCAGCATCTGCAGTTTTCTTTCCTACAAATATTTTTTTAATGTGCTTATTGTGGTCAGATATGACAATGGACATGCCGTGTTTAAATATCTAATAGTAAATACAGATATGCAATATTTATATTTAATTTCGATTATTTTGAGAGTAGAAAACAAGAAAAAAGCTGATTTTAGCTTCCAAGCTCGATGTTTCCAATTTGTGAATACAGGCAGTAAAGAAATGCATCAAAAGTTTAAAGCTATAAAACCTACCCCATACACTCTTGAGAGAGAGATTTGCCTAGAAATGTGATTGATTTTAACCATGGGATTGAAGACTGTGAGTAATAGCCATTAGGCATATTTATATATTTTAAATATTACTTTCTTTTACATTAATTTACCACAGCAACTGTTTATGTTTTGTTGCTGTTCAAAAAGCATCTATCTAATTTACCTGTTTTTTCGTCCAATCCTTCACCATTACTTTGAAAGTAGATTGATCGCCTGCCATTTTATGTCATTCACACTGTTTCTCAGAGTTTTTTACTAGCAGCTGGAGATTGGGAAACCTCCAGCGAACATTGAAACATGAGGATGCCATTTATTCCTTTGAGCTCTTCCATCACGCAGTCAGGTCTTTATCATCTTAACTGCATCTGTCTTGGGTTTGAAATGCTTAACGTCCAAACCTAACCATAATGTGTCAGTTTTGACATTTTTAATCCAGCTCGGATAACGTTTTAATTTTGCACTATGTAGACAACGTTTTGCACTTTGTTAGCCAAGTGCTTTCCAACAACATTTTTGAATGGTTAACTTCAATTTTAATTAGCCCAGATGGGAGTGAAATAAGCAAACACTTTGTTCACCCAAAGGGTAGCGGAAATTAACAAATTGATCTCGTATGAGATTGTTCCTGGGCAAAGGATGTTTAAAAACTCAAATTACTTGTTTTTGTTCAGAGGTGGATAAATAGATTTGAAGGTTCAGTTCACGCACAAGCTGACTGAGTGGTGGCATATGATCGATGAAGCTAATAGCCTGCTCCGATGTATTCTCACCCTGCTGAGTTACTCTAGCATTTTGTGTTCTATGCAAGATTCCAGCATCTGCACTTCCTTGTGTCTACTATGTATGCACGTTGGGACTGATCTACTGTTGACCGAGACCCACAAACACACCCGTTCACCAGTATATACACAAAGCAGAAGATAGACACAAAATGCTGGAGTAACTCAGCGGGTCAGGCAGTATTTCTAGAGAAAAGGAATAGGTGACGTTTTGGGTTGAGACCCTTCTTCAATCTGAGAGTCAGGGGAGAGGGAAACTAGAGACTATGAAAAGGTACAGAACCTCTGGAGAAAATAAATCGGTGACGTTTCGGCTCGAGACCCTTCTTCAGACTGAGAGTCCTCTAGTTTCCCTCTCCCCTGACTTTCAGTCTGTAGAAGGTGGGGGGTGGGGGAGGGGCAGGGGAGTGCCTCTCTACTAGCTGTGTTCCCCTGGTGTAGGTTTGAGGAAGACTGAGCCACTGGGATAAACCTGAGACCACCAGCGCCACCGTGTGGTTATGACTGGGCTACTGGCAAGAAGCCCCAGACAGCCAGTGCCTCAACTGAGGTTACGTGAATGGCTGGGACAAGCCCGAGATCACCAGTGCCACTGGACATGTGCCCTGATGACAAGGGACAGCGCCCCCATGTGGTCCTGGACTTTCTGTCTCTATAAGTAAAACATATCGCGTGAGTTCACCGGACTGCAAGTGATGACGTGGTCACTGCCGAACCTGGCGTCATCCCCGATGCCCTGTAAACAAACAATAGTGCAAAGACAAAAACAAAGTTCCCAAGTCTATATAGTTCTATTTGGAGCCTATTTGGAGTTGTAGTGTTAAATAACCTGATGGTTGTCGGGAAGAAGCTGCTCTTGAACCTGGATGTTATGGTTTTCAGGCTCCTGTACCTTCCTCCCAAAGGCAGGAGTGAAATAGGAGTGTGGCCAGGGTGGTTTAGCTCTATGATGATGCTGGCTGCCTTTGTGATGCAGTGACTCCGGGAGATCCTGTCTACGGTGGGGGATTCATTACACACGATAGACCGGGCAGTGTTCACCACCTTTTGTAATCTCCTTCGTCCCTGGGCATTCGGGTTGCCGTACCAGGCCGTGAGGCAACCAGTCAATATACTCCCTGCTGTACGCCTGTACAAGTTCAAGAGAATATTTATTGACATACCAAATCTCAATTTAGTCAATAGTCAATTTTATTTGTCACATACACATGCAGTGAAATGAAAGATTACCCACAGTCCAACGATAAGAGCAATAAAAATAAGCAATAACACACACAATCACAAACCAACACAAAACAAAAAGAAACATCCATCACAGTGAGTCTCCTCCAGTCACCTCCTCACTGTGATGGAAGGCAAGAATGTCTTTTCTCTTCCCCTGCCGTCTTCTCCCGCGGTCAGGCTGTTGAAGTTGCCACGTTCCAGGAAGGAAGGAAGTGGAGGCATTGATGGGCTTTCTTTATGATTGCATCAATGTGCTGGATCAGGACAGATTTTCAGAGATAAGCACACCCAGGAATTTGAAGTTTTTGACTCTCTCCATCACTCTCCCTCAATCAAGACAGGTTTCTGGATTGTTATTCCTCTTCCAAAGTCCATAATCAGTTCCTTTGTTTTTTCGATGTTGAGAGCAAGGTTGTTGTTCTGGTCAGTCAATCGATCTTCCTCCTATACGATGACTTATGTCATCTTACTTGCAGCAGCACAACAGTCAGTTAGTGGTGGACTTTAGGAGGAGAGGAACACCCCTGTCCCCAGGCTCCATCAATGGTGTGGATGTGCAGTTTACCAAGGAGTACAACTACCTTGGAGTGTACCTGGACAGTAAACTGGACTGGTCCAGGAACGCTGAGGCCCTGTACAACAAGGGACAGAGCTGGCTGTACATTTTGAAAAGGCTCCGCTCCATCAACGTCTGCAGCAAGATGTTGTAGATGTTCCACCAATCGGTGGTAGCCAGTGCCATCTTCTTGGCTGCCGTGTGCTGGGGCAGCAGGGCGAAGGCTGCGGACAGCAACAGGATCAACAAACTCTTCAGGAAGGCTGGCTCCGTCCTGGGGGTGGAGTTGGATTCAGGGGGGGTGGTCTTGGAGGGGAGGGTGCTCCTCAAACTGCGGAGCATCCTGGACAATACAGCTCACTCCCTCCATGACACACTGGTCAACCTGATGGGCACCTTCAGCAACAGAGTGGTTCCACCAAGATGCAGCACAGAACGCCACAGGAGATCCTTCTTCCCTGTGGCTGTCAAACTGTACAACTCCTCCACCTCCTGCCCTGGGGTAGACTGACTCCCCTCCCCAATCTCTGCACAAACCCAATTCTTTCCACTCGTCTCTTTAATTTCATGTTTCATGTACCTTGTGTTTTATGACTGTTGGCAGACTAATTTCCCTCCTGAAATAAATAAAGTCCGATCGTATCGTGTCGTATTTTATCTCTAATTCATCCAACAACGGTGGGGTCTTTGAGAAATGTGGAGTTGGAACTGTGTCTGACTACACAGTGATGAGTATAGAGTGAGTGGAGTGGGGGTCCGATAGTGCCCCTGTGCTGATGGTTATGGAGGAGGATGTGTTGCCCTCTCTGTGGCCTTTTTTAAGCAGGCTGCTGGGAATGTGGACTATTCATCAACACAGTGAGAGATGAAGTTGGAGAATGCATTTTGAAGCTGCAGGGGGGGGACATTTCTTACTTCGACTTGAAAAATTAGGTTGCCGTTTGCTGATGTTATTGGATAACCTTGCTTGAAACACTGTCTCAGATTTCTGGGCAGAAACGTATCTATTTTCTTACTTCCTTATAATCATCCTTACGGTCACTTCACACTGTGGCAGGCTTACAAACAACGTTATCATGATCCTCTGCTTCCCCACAAGGGTAGGTGGAGGGAGGGACATGTCTGCCGTACACAGCTGATGTGTACGAATCTGACACAGAAAGCTTATATGTACACATTAATTAATTAATTAATTAAGAGGGCACTGTGCCCAGAATTTGAGTCTATTGCGTCAAAGTAGAAAATTCTGACTCTAAACGTTTTTTAAATATATTCATAAGATTAATTTTATGTCTGGGGCGGTATAATGCCGCAGCTGTTTTTTTTAGATTTTAGATTTAGAGATACGCAGATAACAGGCCCTTCGGCCTACCGGGTCCGCGCCGTCCAGTGATCCCCGCACATTAACACTATTCTTACATCCACTAGGGACAATTTTTACATTTGCCCAGCCAATTAACCTACAAACCCATACGTCTTTGGAGTGTGGTAGGAAATTGAAGATCTCGGAGAAAACCCACGCAGGTCACGGGGAGAACGTACAAACTCCGTACAGTACAGTACCTGTAGTCAGGATCGAACCTGAGTCTCCGGCGCTGTATTCGCTGTAAGGCAGCAACTCTACCGCTGCGCCACCGTGCTACACTGGTAACTCTGTGTGGAGTTTGCCATTTCTCGCTGTGACCACAAAGATTTCCACTGGGGATGTTTTGGTTTCCCCCCACATCCCAAAACCTGTGGATTTGTAGGTTCATTGGCCTCTGTAAAAAATTACTCCCGCTGTAGGGAGTGAATATGGAAGTGAAATTATATGCAACTAATGTGAACGGGTGGTCCATAGTCCTGTGTGGACTTGGTGGGCCGGCGAGCTGGTTTCCATGCTCTATCTCTAAACACTAAAATCTGGTGCTTGTAGGATATATTACTCTCTGTGTTCATTAATAAAATTATTGCAATAAAAAAAATAGATTAATTTCTCCCCAGATCTCCAAGATACTATTTCACTGCAAACCATCCAATTTCAGCTAACATCCACCCAACGTTTCAAGTCCAAGTAAGAAATATTTGCCAGTAAAATGTGAAATCTAATTAAATACTTTGAGATCCTTCCAAACCAGATTTCGAGCCTTTATCCAGCTCTAAACGTTGTACGACCTTTAGGCTGAAATGTTATTGATGAGAATTACATCTGGATACAATCACAGAGAGAAGTCCCTGGAGGTCCTGCTGTGAAATGTCATTCGCTGTTCACTTTCAAGAACCACATTGATGTAATAATGAGATTAATAAAAATGACTTTGTCATTTCAGTAATCAATTTGCCTCGACAGGCTTTTTAAAGAAGAATGCTAATAAGATTCTAATCCAACCATTATATCAATAGGGGAATTTATTCAAACTCAATATCTCAACATGTTAAGATACCAAATTGTCTGTTCGTATTAGTCTTTCCACTAAATGAATGCGTCATTCATGTTTTCAGTTTGCATGCAGCACAGTGTTGTTTAAAGGGATCGTCAATTAGGCAGATTCAGTCGGGGGAGAACTAACATATAAAGAAGATAGACACAAAATGTTAGAGTAACTCAGCGGGACAGACAGCAACTCTGGAGAGAAGGAATGGGTGTCATTTCGGGTCGAGGCCCTTCTCCAGACTGAGAGTCAGGGGAGGGAGAGATACAGAGATAAGCATGTGTAAGGTGTGAGAATGAGACATTAAAGGGGGTGGAGATCAAGAAAAAATGTAGAGTAGATCATTGTTAACTCGGAGATGGTAACAACAAAGCAAACAGAGATAAAATGTAATCAGGGGCAGTCAGACTGGTCGGAGAACTGGGAAGGGGAGGGATGGAGAGAGAGGGGAAACAAGGGTTACTTGAAGTTAGAGAAGTCAACATTCATATCGCTGGGGTGTAAGCTGCCCAAGCAAAATAAGAGGTGCTGTTCTTCCAGTTAGCGCTGGGCCTCACTCACTCTGACAATGGAAGAGGCCCAGGACAGAAAGGTCAGTGTGGGAGTGGGAGGGGGAGTTAAAGTGTTTAGCAACTGGGAGATCAGATAGGTTTAGGCAGATTGAGTGGAGGTGCTCAGCGAAACGATCGCCGAGCCTGTGCTTGGACATATAGAGAACCCTGTTGACACGTCACTGGGAAAGTATGTACAGATCTTTTCCAAGAAAGGACACACTTGCACAATATGGAGTGCACCAATGTGCATCAGGATCATTCCTGTAGTGGGAAATATGTCCTGTAAACAGAGATTAGGTAAATTGGGTTTTTCCTCATCATCATATCATCATATATATACAGCCGGAAACAGGCCTTTTCGGCCCACCAAGTCCGTGCCGCCCAGTGATCCCCGTACATTAACACTATCCTACACCCATTAGGGACAATTTTTACATTTACCCAGCCAATTAACCTACATACCTGTACATCTTTGGAGTGTGGGAGGAAACCGAAGATCTCGGAGAAAACCCACGCAGGTCACGGGGAGAACGTACAAACTCCTTACAGTGCAGCACCCGTAGTCAGGATCGAACCTGAGTCTCTGGCGCTGCATTCGCTGTAAAGCAGCAACTCTACCGCTGCGCTACCGTGCCGCCCTTAATCTCTCGAGTTTAAAAGAATGAGCAGTAATCACCATGAAACAGACACCATTCTTATAGATTTCAACAGGGTTTCTAGAACCTGGAATAATGGGCGCAAAATCGATGACAAAGATGAAGAGAAATGTCTTCACCTACACATCAGGGCTGTTGAGATCTTTTTGCTGAATATTGACAAGGCAATGTTTAATATAGTTTTAGATATTAAGGGAAATAAGCAGTATGGGATTATTGAGCAATTAGGGGCACAATGGTAGAATTGCTGCCTTACAGCGCCAGAGACCCGGGTTCGATCCCGACTGCAAATGCTATCTGAACGTTCTCCCTGTGATCACGTGGGTTTTCTCCGGGGTGATTGCTGGTCGGCTCGGACTCAGCGGGCCGAAGGCCTTGTTCCACGTTGTATCTTTAAAGTAAAGTAACGACTCAAGATCAATAGAGGAAAATTATGCTGAGGTAGAAGGTCAGTCGTCATCTCTTGGAATGTCAGTGTGGGGACGAGGCACTGAAGGGCCCACTCTTGTTTGTAATTATCTGATGTTCTAATGTATATATACGTTCTCAGGTTAGGACCAAAGGTCAAAAACAAAAGGTACTGCAATGGGGGGGCAGAAGCCTGATCGGAGCAATTCACATGTAGACTTTGGTACACAGGCATGAATGGGGAGGCTGCTCTACCCAAGGCCAAGGGCTTTGGAGAGGAAAGAAAGTTGGAATCAGTAAGGATGAAGAGGTTATTTTTGAGGAGAGAAGTTTGTTATACATCTCCGAAACAGGCTTTTCAGTCCTCCATGTCTATATTGCTCATTTTAGAGATACAGCGCAGAAACAGGCCCTTCAGCCCACCGGGTCCGCGCCGCCCAGCGATCCCCGCACACTAACACTATCCTACACCCACTAGGGACAATTTTTACATTTGCCAGCCAATTAACCTACATACCTGTACGTCTTTGGAGTGTGGGAGGAAACCGAAGATCTCGGAGAAAACCCACGCAGGTCACGGGGAGAACGTACAAACTCCGTACAGACGGCGCCCGTAGTCAGGATCGAACCTGAGTCTCTGGCGCTGCATTCGCTGTAAGGCAGCAACTCTACCGCTGCGCCACCGTCTCACCTACCAGTACTCAGTCCTGGCCTTCCATTTCGTACATGTTATGAGAATACCGTTAAATGTTTTGAGAGGCATAGATAGGTTTCAAGTAGATGAGCATGGCATGTTTTATACACAGGGAGTGGTGGGTGTTTGGATGGGCATATTTACGATAGTGGCACTTAAGAAACTTTTGGATAGGCGCATGGTTAAGCAGGGAATGGCGGGATGTGGATTTTGAGCGGACAGAGGAGATTAGTTTTAACTTGGCATCATGATTGGCACGGACATTGTGAACTGAAGAGCTTGTTCCCGTGCTGCACTGTTTGATGCTCTTTCTACCCATTTTCAGCATCCTTTCAGCCAGTACATTCCACGTTCAGACCACCCTCTGGTTAAAAGAAGTTATTCTTAACTCCCCTCTAAATCTCTTCCCATTTACCCTAAACCTTTGCTTTCTGGTTTTTGACACTGATACATAAGACATAATGGCAATATTGGCCCATGGAGGGGCAGAACATAAGTTTAGGTGGTCAATAGGAATCCCATGGACAAGTTGAGTTCACTGAGAGCATAAAGGCCAATTGCAGAGACAAATTCTGGCTTTCAAAATCAAAGCCTGATGAACTCAATGCTAGAAATATGTTTATGCAGAGAAAATAATTCACAGATGTATATCAGCATATGTCCTAACAGATGCAAGCTTTTGACCATGTGGATAGATGATTCGGTTGTTGTCACTTTGCAGCTTGCGACAGTTTGATATGTTAGATTGGCTGCTATTTTACCAACCTTTCAGATGCCTGCACTTTAATCACAGTCAATTAGCTGGAAAGCACTTTGCAACATTGTCTAATTTAAAATGTGCTTAGGATAAAGCAAGCCCTTCTTTCAAACAAAGCAGTTCTGTCAATGTGGAAGAGCAAGAAGAGATTTAGCAAGAGAAGGAATTGGAAAGCTCACAATAATTACGGGAGATTAAAGCTGAGATAAAGCAGGACTGAAGTAAGGCTTTCTTGCGCCGTGTCTCCGGTTTCTTTAAGTGTGCCTGCTACTTACTGCTGGTTCATGTTACAGAGTCTCAGGGAACTGGGAGAAGTTTAACTTCAAGGTCCTTGCCAGTGTCATTGACAATTGTTTAAACATTTTGATCAGGGTCCCGTCTGTGGGCGTATACCGATATGCATCTGTGAATTGATTCCCCCGCATAAACACATTTCGGATACTTGGTTCCTTGGGCTTTGATTTTGAAGGTCAAAATGTACACACTGCGCACCTGACCAATTGAAGAAGTTATGAATCCTGCTTTGTTTTTCGTGGTCAATTCTACCCTGGGGGTCGGAGCCCCCGGGGTCGAAGATCGAAGGTCGGAGCCCCAGGGTCGGAGTTCGGTTGAAGCCCCGGGGTCAGAGGTCGGAACCCCGGGATCAGAGGTCGGAGTCCCGAGTCCAGAGGCCGGAGTCCCGAGGTTGCCGCCGAGGACAAAGGGGGGCCAGGCGTGGGGGAGCCACCAACAACTAAGTGGTGGTGGGAAGGGGGGGACCATTGGGGCAAAAAAGGGGGTACTTTGTAACTTTGTCAGTGCCCTTTAAGTGGCGACTCTTTGTACGCCTAGTAATGTTAAACAAAGCATCTCACTGCGACGTGCCACATGTGACAATAAAAGTATCTAATCCAATCTAATCTAGAAAAACAAGTAATATAGTTTTATTTAAAACTGCTCTTTGAATTTGCTTCCAAAAATCAGTCTCTTTAAAGATCATCATCCCAAAATCATAATTTTAAAGTGGATGATGTTAAAGTGGCATGTTCCAAATGAGATGAAGGGCAGGGATGACAAGGCAGGGGAACCTTAGACAGCAGGAGAAGTTGTACGGTCAGGAAGAATGGCCAAAATATGGTCAAAAAGTGAAAGGAATTATGATGAAGGGTTAGGAAGATGAAATCAAACTTGGCCTTTGAGGAATATAAAGAAAGCAGGAAAGAATTCATGGGAATTAGGAGGGGCTAAAAGGGGCCATGAAATGTCCATGGCAAGTAGAAATCAGAGAGAATTCCAAGGCATTTTATGCAGACATTAAAAATAAGAGTATAAGATGGGAGATGTAAAACCACTCAAGGATAAAGGAAGGAATTTATGTATGGATTCAGAGGATATAGGCGAGATATTACACGAGTACTTTGCATCCGTATTCACTGAGGATGAGACAGTGAGATGAGTGTGCGATATATGAATTTAGTTTTTTTTTTAGTTTAGAGATACAGCGCAGAAACAGGCCCTTCGGCCCACCGGGTCCGCGCCGACCAGCAATCCCCGCACATTAACACTATCCTACGCATACTAGGGACAATTTTTTACGCATACGCCAAGCCAATTAACATACATACCTGTACGTCTTTGGAGTGTGGCAGGAAACCGAAGATCTCGGAGAAAATCCATGGGGCTACGGGGAAAACGTACAAACTCTGTACAGACAGCTCGTATTTGGGATCGATCCCGGGTGTCTGATGTTGCAAGCGCTGTAAGGCAGCAACTCTACCGCTGCGCCACCGGGCACTTTATACTGGGGCACTTTGAGATAAAGAAGGAGCTGGTGTTTGGGTCTCTTGAAGAGCATTAAGGTGGATAAATCCCCAGGGCCTGATGGGATCTATTCCAGGTTATTGGGAGATAAGAGAGGAGATTGCTGACGTCTTGACAAAGATTTCTGTACCCTTTCTAGCCACAGACAAGGTCCTGGAGGCTGATAGAGTGACCAATGCTCTTCCTCTGGTTAAGATGAGAAATAGAAATAATCCTGAAAATTATGGGCTGCTAGACCTCATATCAGTGGATGGGAAATTGTTGGAGAGGATTCTTCACTCATATTTGGAAGAGAATAGGATAATTGGGAACAATGGGGTGGCACGGTGGAGCAGGGATAGAGTTGCTGCCTTACAGCTCCAGAGACCCGGGTTCCATCCTGACTCTGGGTGCTGTCTGCATCGAGATTGTACGTTCACCCCGTGACCTGCATGGGTTTTCTCTGAGATCTTTGGTTTCTTCCCATGCTCCAAAGACGTGCAGGTTTGTAGGTTAATTGGCTTGGTATAAATGTAAAATGAGTGTGTGTGTGTGTGTGTGTGTGCGTGCGTGCGTGCGTGCGTGCGTGCGTGCGTGCGTGTGTGTGTGTGTGTGTGTGTGTGTGTGTGGTCAGTGCACACTCAGTGGGCCGAAGGGCCTGTTTCTACTCTGTATCTCTAAACTAAACCAAAAAATATTAGCATAGCTTTGTGTGGGAGTGGTCGTGTATCATGATTGAGTGTTTTGTGAAGGTGACAAAGGTGATTGATGAGGGTGGGGCCGTGAATGTTGTCTACATAGACTTCACTGAGGTACTTGACAATATCCCTTGTGGTAGGCTAAATCCAGAAAATTAAGATGCATTGGATTTGATAGTTATGATAGACTGCAAGCCAGTGATGGAGCCACACAGTAATTGTTTGGAGGTACTGTTTCACAAAGTGCACAATCTAGGCAATCAGAATCACAGTCTAGGCACTCAAGTGCTTTTCAGCTTTGGTGGGTATCCATTACTGCATTACTCAACGCTCATACTCGCGAAAAGGTCTTCTGATTCAGCTGTAGATGTCTCCACAGTGCTTCAAAAATACAACCAGGATTTTTCTGGGTCACTGAATCTGTCAACATTTCTCAATGAAGATGGCAACAGGTCATGAGTCCAATCAAGAGTGTTTACCATATGCACCAGATATGAACCTAAACAATTCAGTTATTTGTTGCAACTTTCTGGTGACACTAGACACAGCAGCAAAACTAAATATATAAAATTCTCAGTTATTCTAGATCACCTAGACCATGAGAGCACAAAAAAACAAGCTACATACAGCACCCATCATTGTGTGATCCTTGAGATGGGTTGTGATTAGAGTTGTGCAGAGTGGTTCAAGAACCTGAGAGGTGATAGCAGGACAAAATGTGTAGGAAGGAACTGCAGATGCTGGTTTACACCTAAGATAGGCACAAAATGCTGGAATAACTCAGCGGGACAGGCAGCATTTCTGGAGAGATGGAATGGGTGACGTTTTGGGTCGAGACCCTTCTTCAGACACAATGGGTGACATTTCAGGTCGAGACCCTTCTTCAGACTGAATGGGTGACGTTTCGGGTCAAGACCTTTCTTCAGACTTCTGTTGAGTGGCATCACAGCTTGGTTTAGGAACAGCCCAGCCCAAGGACACGAGAAATCGTAGGTGTAGCCCAGTCCATCGCACAAACCAGACTTCCCACCATTGACTCCATCTACACTTCTCGACACCATTGAAAAGTAGCCAACATAATCACAGACTTGTCCCAGCCCAGTTATTCATCCTTTTCCATGCTCCTGTCCGGCAGAAGGTACAGAAGCATGAAAGCGTGCACCACCAGACTCAGCCTCTTCCCCTCTGTTATCAAGCTTCTGAATGGTCCTTCCATACGCTCGGCCTCTGTCTGATTCACCTCTACCCCATTGAGGACACTGGACTTTGTCTGTGGAACTGACGCACTCCAATCCTGAGAACTATATTCTGCACTCCGTATCTTCCCTTTTGCTCAATCCATTGTACTTGAGTTTGACTTGATTGTATTTACGTATGGTGTAACTGATCTGTTTGGATAGCATGCAAAACAAAGCTTCTCACTGGACCTTGGTGCACGTGTCAATAATAAACCTGAACCTAAACCAATACCTAAACCCAACAACCCCCATTAACTGCCACTACAACGTCAAACATCCTGACTTCTCCACCTCCCTTACTCACTTCAATCTCACCCGCTCCAAATACACAGCCTTCTGCTCAATCAGTACTAATCACAAACATTGTTATTGAACTGGCTGACTGGGTGGGTGCCATTGTAATCTGGTAGACTGACCTGTGCCGTGTTAAGGCCAGGTCTCTGTTTTTGGACACCTCCTCATTCCTACGCCTTGACCATGACCCCACTGATGAACACCAGGCTACCATCCCTAAATCTTATCCCTTGCGACGTTCTCAACCCGAACGCCTCGAACCTTACACTTCCCCAACACCAAACTGCCCGTTTTATCAGTCCAAAGAAGGGCCTCCACCTGAAATATTGTCTGTCCATTCGTCTCCACAGAAGCTGCCAGACCTGCTGAGTTCCTTCAGCATTTTATTTTCTGGTCCAGATTCCAGCATCTCAATTATTTGACATGTGTTTTTCAAGTTAGTTGAATTTATTTAAATATTTTTTAATATTTCAGAAGTCAGAATAACTTTATCAGCCTAGTATGTATACATGCAAGAGATTTGACAGTGATTTGCTCACACATTGTAAAAACACGATGTACAGCAGACAATTAAAAATAAAACATTATAATTTAAACATGTGAGGCTACAGACATTGGCTGTTGAGTAGAGCTGCTGCTTGTGGAAAGAAGCTGTTTTTATGTCTGGCTGTGGCTGCTTTGACAGTCCGGAGACGCCTCCTAGAGGGAAGTGCTTCAAAGAGTTTGTGGCCAGGGTGAGAGGGGTCAGAGATGATCTTGCCCGCTCACTTCCTGGCCCTTGCAGTGTACAGTTCGTCAATGGGGGGAAGGTTGCAGCCAACAACCTTCTCAGTTGATCGAATGATGCGCTGCAGCCTCCGGATGTTGCGCTTGGTGGCTGAGCCAAACCAGACCATGATGGAGAAGGTGAGGACAGACTCTATGATGGCAGTATAAAACTGGACCATCATTGCCTGTGGCAGGTTGTGTTTCCTCAGTACATCCTCTGTTGGGCCTTTTTGACTGTGGAGTCCATGGTGGCCCCCCATTTAAGGTCCCTGGAGATGATGGTACCGAAAAACTTAAATGACTCCACAGATGTGACTGTGGTGTTGTTGATGGTGAGTGGGGGGAGGGGAGGGGAGGGGGAGCTCTCCTAAGGTCTACAATCAATTCCACTGTCTTAAGAGCATTGAGCTCTAGGTTGTTGCGATGGCACCAGGATGCCAGCTGCGTCACTTCCTGTCTGTAGGAAGATTCCTCCCCATCCTGGATCAGTCCAATCAGGGTAGTGTCATCCGTAAACTTGCGAAACTTGACAGAGGAGTCTGTGGAGGTGCAGTCGTTGGTGTCGAGAGAGTAAAGGAGAGGGGAGAGTACGCAGCCTTGTGGTGCTCCTATGCTGAGGGTCTGCGGGTCCGAGATGTGCTTTCCCAGCCTCACATGCTGCTTCCTGTCTGTCAGGAAGTTGATGATCCACTGACAGAGGGGTTCAGGCACAGTCAGCTGGGAGAGTTAAAGTCCACAAACAGAATCCTTGCTTAGGTCCCCTGGCAGTCTAGGTGCTCGAGGATGAAGTGAAATCCACTGATCTATTGGCCCTGTATGAAAACTGCAGGGGGTTTGTGACACCTTTCAGGTGGGCCAGCACAATCCATTACTTTTAATTGTTTAACTGTTCTTAATGGTTTATTTTTAATGGTGAATGCATGTTGCATATGTAATGAGGGAAGAATTGATCAGGTGGCCCTCAGTGTCAGTTGATACCAGAAGCCAGCACTAGAGGGTCTGAGCTATAGGGTGAGGTTGAGTAGGCCGTAACTCTATTCCCTGGAGCGCAGGAGGATGAGGGGTGATCTTACAGAGGTGTATAAAATCATGAGAGGAATAGATCAGGTAGATGCAGAGTCCCCAGAGGACATAGGTTTAAGGTGAAGGGGAAAAGATTTAATAGGAATCTGAAGGCTCACTTTTCCAAACAAAGGGTGGTGGGTGTATGGAACAAGCTGCCAGAGGAGGTATTTGAGGCTGGGACTATCCCAATGTTTAAGAAGTTGTTAGACAAGTGTATGGATAGTGATTTCTCTCACTTAGATTTTTAGATTTAGATTTAGAGATACAGCACAGAAACAGGCCCTTCGGCCCACTGGGTCCGTGCCGCCCAGCGATCCCCGCACACTAACACTATCCTACACCCACTAGGGACAATTTTTTTTAACATTTGCCCAGCCAATTAACCTACATACCTGTACGTCTCGGAGAAAACCCACGCAGGTCACGGGGAGAACGTACAAACTCCGTACAGACGGCGCCCGTAGTCAGGATCGAGCCCGAGTCTCCGACGCTGCATTCGCTGTAAGGCAGCAACTCTACCGCTGCGCCACCGTGCCGCACTTTACTCCTAGAGCTACTTCAGGTAGCTCTAGGAATAAAGCTGTTTTTAGTCTGGAAATGCGGGCGTAGAAGGCCTTGTAACATCTGCCAGATGGAAGTAGTTCAAACAGACGGTGGCATGGGTGTGTGGAGTCCTTGTAGATGCTGGTGACTTTCCTGAGGCAGCGTGCGTTGTAGATGTCCTCCAGGGCTGGTAGCTGTGTCCCAATAATTCTCTGCGCTCTGCAGACGACCCGCTGTAGAGCTCTCCTATCCACTGCCTTGCAGCTGAGATACCACACATAGATGCCGTATGTCAGTATGCTCTCTGTGGTGCAGCGGTAGAAGGTCATGAGTAACTGTTGGGGCAGACCAGCCATTTTCAGCTTTCTCAGGAAAAACAGCCATTGCTGTGCTTTCTTGACCAGCGCAGCGGTGTTAGTGGACCATGTGAGGTCCTCCGAAATGTGTGTGCCCAGAAACCTGAAGCTGGACATTCTCACCACTCTGTCCCATTGATGAAGACTGGAGCATATTCCGCATTCTGTGACCTTCTAAAGTTGATGATTAGCTCCTTGGTCTTAGCTGTGTTTAGGGACAGGTTGTTCCCTGAGCACCAGCTCACCAGGTTCTGCACCTCCGCTCTGTAGGCTGATTCATCGCCATTGGAGATCAGCCCGATCACCGTTGTGTCATCCGCAAATGTGACGATGGTGTTGGTGGCGAATGCAGGAACACAGTCGTGTGTGAAGAGGGAGTAGAGGATGAGGCTCAATACACAACCCTGTGGTGTACCGGTACTCAGAGTGGTAGTGGAGGACAGGTGGAGGCCCAGTCTCACTGCCTGAGGGAGCTCCATCAGGAAATTCAGGATCCAGTTGCATATTGACGAGCTGAGGCCTAGCTGGTGGAGTTTGGAGGTGAGCTTGATGGGGATGACAGTATTGAAGGCAGAGCTATAGTCTATAAATAGCATCCTCACGTATGTGCCCTGTCTCTCCAGGTGAGTCAGGTCGGTATGAAGAGCCAGAGAAATGGCGTCCTCTGTGGATCTATTTGCTCTGTAAGCGAACTGATGTGGGTCTAGTGAGGCAGGGATGGTGGCTTTGATGTGGGAGAGGACCAACCTTTCAAAGCACTTCATTACTATCGGTGTGAGGGCAACTGGACGGAAGTCGTTCAGATTGCTGATGTTTGCTTTTTTCGGCACCGGCACTATGGTGGCTGACTTCAGGCACTTCAGGACCGTTGCCAGAGATAGAGACAGATTGAAGATCCTCGTAAATACCTCTGCAAGCTGATCAGCCCAGTCCTAAAGTGCCCGTCCTGGGACTCCGTCTGGGCCTGCAGCCTTGCATGGATTTATGTGTCTATCATCTGTTTAAACCAGCATCTGCAGTTCCTTCTTACATAGTACATGGACAGAACAGGTTTGGAGGGATATTGGCCGAACGCAGGCAGGTGGGACTAGCGTAGATGGGACATGTTGGCCAGTGTGTACAAGTTGGGCCAAAGGACCTGTTTCCACACTATATCACTGTATGACTATGACTCTTTGCCAATGGTAATCTAAAATTGGACAGAGCAGAAGCTTGTGAACTGTTAATCTCTCTTCCAGATTTTTCACTCCTCCCCCCCCCCCCCCCCCACCCCACCACAATCAGTCTGATTAAGGGTCCAAACCCCAAAAGTCACCTATCCATGTTCTCCAGAGATGCTGCCTGACCCGCTGAGTTACTCCAGCACTTTGCGTTTTTTTTAAAGAGTATTCTAATGTCCTTCGCTGGCACTGGCAAATCAGTACAGGACGGGTGCAAGTCTCCCTGAAGTTGGTTGTACATTTCCTCCCGGATCCACAGTCAATGGATGGGACCACATTAGTGTGCTGTGCTCAGATGTTCCTGCAGGTGATATTATGTAGGCAGTCCAGCTTAGACCTCCCAGTCACTGCTTCGTTCTAGTCACATCAATGATCTATTTAGTTTTAGCATTTGAGTTTCTACCTTCCCATACACCTATCTTTATATTCAATAGGTTTATGAAGTCATCAGGTTATAAGGTCATGAGAGATAGGAGCAGAATTAGGCCATTTGGCCCATCAAGCCTACTCTGCCATTCAATCATGGCTGATCTATCTCTCCTTCCTAACCCCATTCTTCTTTATGGAAGAAAACAACAAAGCATATTAAAATAATATATAACAAAAAATAACAAAGGTATTAATTTTATTCTCCAATTTGTACTGAGTTTGTTACCTCGACCGTAGCTACAGTACATTCAGAATACTCAAGTAATGCCTGTACAGCTTAGATACTTCTGCAATCATATTGTTCCCTTTACTGACAGTTATGAAGGGTAGTTACTTGGAGAGCAATGTGAAGGACAAGAAACCAGAAAGATCAGCGGCAGTCATTCACTATCAAGCGTGGGCAATACTGGAAAAATATGCAGTGTAATATTTTTTTCAACTGCTCTCATAAGCAAAACATTGTGATTGTAAATCAGGAAAATACATATTGTCTTCTTGTAACACTGTTATTTGAATTAATGAATAGAGGATAATTAAAACATGCCATTTACTTGATGTAGTTTAATAAGCAATAGTTGTTCTGGATATTTGCTGCCATCAATACTAAACTGAGTAACACTGGATAATTACTGATGTGTGATACAGTCTAGTCTCCTATCAAATAACATGACAGTAATGGTTGGATTTTATATAAATTAATCTATTTAGTATTTGTCTACTATAATTACTCTCTAATTAATACTATTTGGTATTAATTAATACTATTTGGTATTAATTCTACCTTTTCTCTTTCCTCTCTTATTGACTCATGTCAGGTACAGTTAAATTGGCAACTGTAAATTTGTTCAGTCTACTTACTCACTAAGTAAGATGAACATTTTACTTTGAACTCCAAATTATAACTAAAATATATTATGTCAATTCAAATTAAATGAAATCAAACTCATTTCATTAAAGAATCAATCCAAATTTGGATTCAGTGCACTCAAACTTAATTAAATTTGATCTGATCTGTAAAAGTAATAATTAATCTGAATGCTGTCTTGGGTTTATTATTGTCGTGTTTATTGAGATACAGTAGAAACCATGTTGGATGAGTACATCAGATGGTGCCAAAGAGAAAATAAACAGAGTGCCGTATGTAGCGTTAAAGCTCCACTGAGCCATTGAGTAAACAGGCCCTTCAGCACAACCTGTCCATGCCTGATCAAGATGCCCCATCTAAGCTCGCCCCATTTGCCTGCATTTGGCCCATTTCCCTCTAAACCTTTCCTATCCGTGTGCCTGTCCAAGTGTCTTTTAAATGCTGTTAGTACCTGCTTCAACTATTCCCACCAGCAGCTTGTTCTATATATCCACTACCCTCAGAGTGAAAATGTTTACATCTTTCGCTTCTCACCTTAAACCTATGTCCTCTGGTTCTTGATTCTCCTACTCTGGTAAAAGACTCTATGCATTCACCCTGCACTTTCCCCTCCTGATTTTATACACTCCAAAGATTAAAGTCGCAGCTTATCCACCTCTCCCTATAGCTCAGGCCATCAAGTCCTGGCAACATGTTCATAAAGCATATCTGAATTCTTTCCAGTTTAACATCGTCCTTGCTGTAGCAGGGTGACCAAAACTGAACACAAAACTCTCGATCCAGCCTCATCTACGTCTTGTACAATTATAGCATGACATTCCAACTTCCATACACAATATCCCGACTGATGGCGGCCAATGTACCTAAAATTCTTTACCACCCTATCTACCTGTGACACCACTTCCTGGGAACTATGTACCTCCTAGATCCCTCTGCTCTACAACACTCCCCAGAGCCCTGCCAGTCACCGTGAAGGTCCTGCCCTGGTTTAACTTCGCAAAATGCAACTGCTCACACTTAATTGCATTAAACTCCATTAGTCATTCCTCCAACAGATGAAGATTCAACTGTAAATGTTGATGTCCATCTTCACCACCCACGACACCACCTATTTTGGTGTGATCTGCCAACGTACTAATCATGTTTTGTACATTCTCATCCAAATCGTTGATGCAAAGAAAGTGCAAAGAAAAAAAAAAGTACAAGACTACAATGCAAATTGTAAGATTGGAAATTCATCCTGGTTTGGAGCTGGACCATCACTTTACCAGGCACCACTATTGTTTTTAAACAACAGATACCTGACTAGAATCTTGCATGAAATTACCCTCCACAGAACTCATGCTGAATTTGAACTTTGAATCATGCTTTCCAGAAACCAGACTAGAAAGTTATTTGTTCCTGCAACCAGCCTTGATGCACAAAGTCTCTTCCTCGGAGAAGGGGAATCAAGAACTGGCGAACGTAAGTTTAATAGACAATAGACAATAGACAATAGGTGCAGGAGGAGGCCATTCGGCCCTTCGAGCCAGCACTGCCATTCAATGTGGTCATGGCTGATCATTCTCAATCAGTACCCCGTTCCTGCCTTCTCCCCATACCCCCTGATTCCGCTATCCTTAAGAGCTCTATCTAGCTCTCTCTTGAATGCATTCAGAGAATTGGCCTCCACTGCCTTCTGAGGCAGAGAATTCCACAGATTCACAACTCTCTGACTGGTGAGGGGGGAAAGATTTAATAGAAACCTGAGGGGTAACCTTTTCACACAAAGGGTGGTGGGTGTATGGAACGAGCGGTCAGAGGAGGTAGTTGAGGTATCACGAAGTTTAAGAAACATTTAGACAGGTACATGGATAGGGCAGGTTTAGAGGGATATGGGCCAAATGCAGGCAGGTGGGACTAGTGTAGATGGAACATGTTGGCCGGTGTGGGCAAGTTGAGCCGAAGGGCCTATTTCCATGTTGTAAGAGTGTTTGTCTCTATGACTCTAACCAGGGGGTTGCAGTGCTGCCAGAGCTCACTGGAGCGCCGCTCCGGCACCTCTGTTAAAGAAAAGCCAAGATAAACAGCGGGGAATTTTAACTACCAGGTAATTTAACAGCGGCCGCACTGGCACCAGTGACAGCTCCGGCACCTAAAACATTAGCACTGCAATGCTGACTCTAACAAGCCTTCATTTACAGAGTTTCTCCAGAGACAACACTGGAAGCTCAGTAATTCAACGGTCATTAGTTTCATTGTAAAATCAAACTTTCATACAAGATTAATTATCCATGGAAGCCATAACAATGTCACAATCAAATGCTTTGAATTACATGCCCCATAAAACACATTTCCGGCTAGTTGTTGCTTTATGATTATTGTAATAGACGATGCAATAAATAATAACAAATCTTAGTTTCACAGATTGATAACGGTAATTTAGTATTGCGTTAGAAACATAGAAACATGAAAACAGGTGCAGGAGTAGGCCATTCGGACCTTCGAGCCAGCCCCGCCATTCAATACGATTATGGCTGATTATCCAGAATCAGTACCCCGTTCCTGCTTTCGCCCCAAATCCCTTGATTCCATTAGCCCTGAGCCCTAAGCTAAGCCCTAAAGGGCCTGTCCCACTTAGGCGATTTTTTAGGCGACTGCCGGCAACTGTCATAGTTGTAGCAGGTACCACCATTTTGTGATAACTTCGATTTGTACCAGTGTCAGCAGTTATTTTCCTACACGTCATAGTCGTAGCAGGTCGCCAAAAAACCGGCGACTGGACCCCCACCCTACGACAATGTTTACGACAAGCTACAACAACCTATCACCTAGTCGACGTCAAGTTACGGCAAGCTACCGACAACCGGCGACCCAATCGTCGCGAGTAGGACGTCCACCTACGATCGCACCCACGACCACACAGGTGACAACCTACGACAACTGAAGTCAACCTACGTCCACCCGCGACAAGCTACAACAAGCTACGACCCTGTCGGCGACAACAGAAGACAATTCACGTCATTTTGGCCTCCGGTTTTGATGCCAGTACCTGTCGCCGGTTGACGTAGGTTGTCGTAGGTAGTCGCCAATGGAATTTACCGAAGTCAGCTCCGGCGACAACCTACGTCACCGGGCGACAACCTGCGACAAGCTACGACAGCACCTACATCAGGAGACGTCAAGCTACGCTCATTGGCGTCAAACCCACTGTCGCCAAAAAATGTTCAACATTCTGAAATCCAACGTCGACCAGAAAAACGCTACAACTGTTTGGAGACTAGTCACGACTGTACAGGCGACTCCCCGGCAACCGTGTGGCAACAGCCTCGTCGCCTGTAGTCGCCTAAAGAATCGCCAAGGTGGGACAGGCCCTTAAAGCGTTATTCATGAAGTGTCCCAAGCATCATAAATTGAATGCTCCTTGCCATCGTAGAATGTGGGTGAGAACTTGGTTAAAAATGGTTCAAAATAGTCAGAGTAATGGAGTCACAGTGTTAGTGAAGCTGGGTGGCTGGGGCATCCCGGAAATCCGCGGCCAAGCCCACCAGCAGGCCACCGCGGACAGAGGACCAAGGGTCACCCGCTGCAGACCGAGGATCACACAGCCCGAACCGATGACTGACGGAGGACCTGCCTGGGATGGCCCGGCTCACCCGCCGCGGACCAAGGATCCGTGCCGCACTCCGGAAACCCGCCCAGTGGAAGGAGTTGGACGGAGGGCCGGTGAGCAGACCGGCTGTGGGAGGGCGGTGAAGGCCACGCCCTGCAACAGTCTGAGGCTCGGCTGGACCGGGCGCCGCTCTGAGCGCGTGTGGACCGCACACGGCCAACACCACGGCTACACTTGGCCAGGCCGACCCTCCAACGCCACCAGGCCAACGGACTTTCACGGTCGGGTCAAGAACCCTGCACTTACAACAACCAGGATTTGGAAATGGCGCAAAACTGGCAACTCTCTATACTGTCTCTGTATACTACTGCTATACACGTGTACTGTATCGGAGATGTATTTAAGATGGACCTAAGTGCTTATGTATAGTTATACTTGGACTGAACTGTATACAAAACTGAATTTCACTATACCTCGGTACATGTGACATATAAAGTGTCATTGAACCATTACATTGCACAGAAATACACCCATGGGCCAAATTCAGTGCCAGTAAAATCCTTTTGAATCATTTCTGATCCCTTTCTAGCTTAATGACTTCCTTCCTCGTGCTAGATGACTAGAACTGAATACAATACTCCAAGTGATGTCTCATCAATGTCTTGTATGGCTGCAACATGATAACCCAACTTCTATACTCAGTGCCCTGATTATCAAAGGCAAGCATGCCAGTTCTTTTCTTTATCACCCTGCCTACCTGTGTTGCCACTTTTCAGGAACAATGTACCAATACTCTTAGGTGTCTTTGATCTATAACACCCTCTGGGACCCTACCATTTATCGTGTAAGTCCTGCTCTGATTTTACTTGTCAAAATGCATCACATTTGTCTGCATTAAATTGCATCTGTCATTCCTTGATCTAGAAACTATGGTATGGAAATCCAAGGAAGTGCAGATGTTGGGATCTTGGGCAAAACACAAAGTGCAGGAGGAACTCAGTGGCTTAGGCTGCGAATCTGTGAAACAAAGATTTATTATTTATTGCACCATCTATTACAACAATAACACGGCAACAACTAACTGGAAGTGTGTTTTATACGGCATGTAATCCAAAACATTTGATTAGGCTGTGGAGGAAATGGATCTGCGATGTTTCAGCTGGGTGCCTTATTTAGATTGCCTGAGGAAGGGTTCCATTCCAAAACGCTACCTGTCCATTTCCTGGATGTTGGCTCACCTGCTGTGTTCCTCCAGCAAATTGTGTTTAGATTCTGTGGTAATCTCAAGTGATCTTCTTTCACTGTCCATGATACCACCAATTTTGGCATCAAGCACAAACTTACTAGTCATTCCATCTATATACTCATGCAAATCGTTCATGTACATGACGAATAACAGTGGACCCAATGACAATCGTTGCAGCACACAGCTGGTCACAACTGCCTGACTGTGACTACCAAGCCAATTTTGTATCCAGTTGTCAAGATCACCCTGGATCCAATGTGATCTAAACCTCCAGACCAGCCTACCATGCAGCATCTTGTCAAAGTCCTTGTGGCCAACATCTACTGCCATATCATCATCAACTTACTTGGTTTCTCTTCAAAACCTATCCCTAAACAATCCTTGCCTTTCTAAAGGCAGGCAATTTCTATCTCTAAGAAACTCCTCGAATAAATTTCCCACCACTGATGTCAGGCTCACTGACCTGCAGTTCCAGTTCAGTTCAGTTCAGTTTATTGCCACCTGTACCAAGGTTCAGTGAAAAGCTTTTGTTGCGTGCTAACCAATCCCCTGGCTTGCCCCTGCAGCCCCTCTGAAATAAAGGCACATTAGCAACTCTCCAGACTTCTGGTCCCTCACCCATGGGCAATAATGATACAAATATCTCTGCCAGGGCCCGAGCAATTTCTTCACTACCTTCCCTCAATGTCCTGGGATGCACTTGGTCAAGCCCTGAAGATTTAATCATCTTTAGGAACTTTAAGACAGCCAGAATCTCCCCCTGTGTAACGTCAATTTGTTTTAACACGTCATTATTCTCTTCCCTAAATGTTCTAACTTCCATGACCTTCTCCACGACAAATTCAGATGAAATATCTTAATTTAAAACCTCACCCATCTCCTGTGGCTCCACATATAAATGGCCACATTGGCCTGTGCCGTTCACTGTTCTCTCCATCGTTACTCTTTTATTCTTAATATACGTGTAGAAACCCTTGGAATTCCCCTTTCCCTATCTGGCAAAGCTGTCTATTTAAATCGTGACTTAAATAGACGTTTAGATTTCCCTCAAGGGCACTCTTATTCAGACATTCAGATATATATTCAGATATTTTTTTGCCCTCAAATAATTTTACACTTTTAAAATTGGCACATTGGCTAATACTGTGACTTAAACATGACACAGTGGAGTATCTCTATCTGTAAGTTAAATACCATTTAAACTAAAAGCTAAACTAAAAGTCAGTGTTGCAAAGGTATTTATATGGCCACTTTTGAAGAACATAGGAAAATGGAACAAGAGTAGGGGAATGCCTTGAGAGAGTTCCCCCATTATGCAAGGTCATGTGGATCTCATCTCACTTTTCTGCTAGCTCCCCATAACCTTTGATTCCACCAAAGCCTAAAAATCTAGCTATTAAAAATAATTAGACTGTGCAGACGACATGGGTTTAATTTCATTTTAGCTGTGTGGCACTTAAAAATAGGTAACATACATTAAGGTTGTCACAAGTGCTGGAGTAACTTAGCATCACTGGAGAACATAGATGGGTGATATTTCAAGTCGACCCTTCCTCAGTCTTAACTAGGGTCCCGACCCTAAAAATCACCCATCTATGTTCTGCACAGATTCCACCTAACCCACTGAGTTACTCCAGCACTTTGTGTCCTTTTTTTGTAAGCCAACATCTTCGGTAGCTGTTGGAGTGGAGTGACTGCACATTTTGACTTTTAAGAAATTGGATGGCTGCATTCTTGCAATATTTTGAATTCTGCTGTCAGAGTAAAGTGAATTGAGTCATACTTAACCAAAATAATAAGCTGATATGCTACTTCCTGAGGGATCTCAGTGGTATTAGATGAAAGGATTGTGCCACTCCACAACACACAAATCAGCTAAAAGCATCCAGACTTCCCTTTTTCAGCAAATTCAAAAGAGCCTGCAATAAATTATCTAATGGATGCTGAAAGCTTTTTCACGTGCTTTTAAAGTGCTGTAATTAGCCAATTATTTGGAAGCAAGGAAAACAATTTTGTTCTTCTGGTACCTTTCTGAAGTGCCTGGCCAAACATGTGAACAATACTTTTATTTCTATGACTTAATACTTAAGTTTCTATTGACAGGACGTGTTTAAAAATGCTTCTTTCAATGCGGCAGGTGTCTCATCCATTCCTAGCCAGGTTGAACAGATCTTATGGAATAAAAGATCAGGTTTCTCCCCGCTGGTTGAAGTGACCAAGATGCAATTAATTCATTTTTACACAAACCACACCATCGGTTCTGAATTTCTCCTCAACATCCAAAGTAAAAAGCCTGAAGAGATCGCAGGAAAATAGATCCTGAAGACTGAAGAAGATATCTTGTGGTATGTCATTCTCAGATTTAGATTTTAGATCTTTTTTTAGATTTAGAGATACAGCGCGGAAACAGGCCCTTCGGCCCAACGAATCCGCGCCGCCCAGCGATCCCCGCACATTAACACACACTAGGGACAATTTTTACATTTACCCAGTCAATTAGCCTACATACCTGTACGTCTTTGGAGTGTGGGAGGAAACCGAAGAACCCACGCAGGTCACGGGGAGAACGTACAAACTCCGTACAGACAGCGCCCGTTGTCAGGATCGAACCTGAGTCTCCGGCGCTGCATTCGCTGAAAGGCAGCAACTCTACCGCTGCGCCACCGTGCCGCATCGCAATTGCGAATTTCTCGCAAATTCCTGCAAGTTGATTTGAAAATTCATGATCACAATGGGCAGCTAGGACAATGTACACTCCGGAACTCACTACAGTCTTGGTCCAAATATAAACAAAAGAGGAGAGCATTTATGATAGTTGAGCAAGGAATCTTCATAAAACTGAAGACAATGGGAATTGTGGGATCATCTCACATTAACTTGGTAGGAAAATAACTGCAGATGCTGGTTCAGATTGAAGGTTGACAAAAATTGCTGGAGTAACTCTGTGGGTCAGGCAGCATCTCAGGAGAGAAAGAATGGGTGACGTTTCGGGTCGAGACCCTTCTTCAGACTGATGTCTTTAATAGAGGTCTGGAACCGGAGCTGGAAACCACGAGGTAGAAGATGGAGGCGCAGGCAAGTCCCGAGAAAACAGACGTGGCTGTGGTAGCGAGTCTGGGTCAAAACGTGGTCATAGAGTTACATCAGTCTGAAGAAGGGTTTTAACCCAAAACGTCACCCATTCCTTCTCTCCTGAGATGCTGCCTGACCCGCAGAGTTACTCCAGAATTTTGTGTCGAGACGGACAGCGCGGCAGCTGAAACCCGGCAGAGGTGGGAGACGGATAGCACGGCTGGGCGCTGGGACTACTCGAGGCCGGTGGCGGCGGCGGGAAGAGGAGGAGGAGAGCAACCGCCATCTTTCTGAAGTTGCGATGGGCCGTCGGTGGCAGCGGCCCTCGTCGATGCTGCCATCGGTGGAAGCGGCCGCTGAAGGAGGAGAAGAAGCTGGCCGCTGCGGCTTGTGTGCGGTAATGGTGCGGCGCGCTGGGCACAGGCGGGACCGGGGACTCGAGGACGCCGTGGGTTGAAGGGACGGAAGGGAAGGATGAGTGGACCATCAGTCCAACCATCTCCCTCCTGGTCGGAGTGTCCCCCGGGTGTGGGAGAGTGGGGAGAGAGTGGGGAGAATGAGGGGAGAGAGGAGACGGGAGCCCCTGATTGCGGGTGGGCGGCTCCGCTAACGGCGTCCATCTTGTTTGTGCGAGTGAGAGGCCGTGCGTGCCCTATGGTGACGTCATACGGACAGCACTTTGAAAAATGTGTTTAGAAATGAAATGTTTTAAACTTTAAAATGTCTCTAACTTAGAAAATATAAGACCAATTTGAATAAAATTTGTTTTTAACAGTCGGCAGGAGAGTGCTGATTAAGGTGGCGTAAACATTTTGGCACTATGGTTTACCGTTTTGGCTCTAGATCCACATTTTCAGAGAGATATACATACATACATATATAAACATAGCACAAAAAGTAAGGAAATTTGTGTTTGGTAGATTATTTCTTGTTGTAACAATGCTTCTTGGCAATAAATCTTATACCGTTGGAAAGCCTGTTTATTTCCCTTTTAAATGGTGCCACATTTGTAAGGAACATGCATTTGTGGGATGAGCAGCAGAGCTGAGTATATGGGTTGCGCCCATGAAAAATTTGCCAAATCTTCTCTGCCAATGCCAAACAGCTTATTCTGCTGTTGCTATTGACTCTTGTTTTGAGCTTCTGGTACCCCCAGGTGCTGACAAGAATGGGATGCCATCCCACAACAGTGTGTGACCAGGCTGGTGACCAGCATGAGGAGGAGGTGCCAGGCTGTTATGGCTGTGTATGGTTCTTCCACACGCTACTGTGGCTCCTGTTTATTAAATGAATAAATTGTTAAATTGCCAATATGTCTTGTTTCTTCAGACTTCAATCATCCAATCCACCAAACAACACCGAACAAGAGTCAATGGCAGAATAAGCTGTTTGGCATTGGCAGAGAAGATTTGGCAGATTTTTCATGAGCGCAACCCACATACTCAGCTCTGCTGCTCATCCCACAAATGCATGTTCCTTACAAATGTGGCACCATTTAAAAGGAAAATAAACAGGCTTTCCAACGGTATAAGATTTATTGCCAAGAAGCATTGTTACAACAAAGAAATAATCTACCAAACACAAATTTCCTTACTTTTTGTGCTATGTTTATATATATGTATGTGTGTGTGTGTGTGTGTGTGTGTGTGTGTGTGTGTGTGTGTGTGTGTGTGTGTGTGTGTGTGTGTGTGTGTGTGTGTTCAGTTCTGGGCACCATGTTATAGGAAAGATGTTGTCAAGCGAAAAGGGTACAGAGTAGATTTACGAGGATGTTGCAAGGACTCGAGGGTCTGATCTATAGGGAAAGGTTGAGTAGGCTGGGACTCCATTCCTTAGAGCGCAGGAGGCTGAGGGGAGATCTTATAGAGGTGTATAAAATCATGAGAAGATGCACAGAGGTAGATACACAGAGGGGTATCGGGTAGATACACAGAGTTTCCTTCCCAGAGTAGGTGAATCGAGGACCAGATGACATAGGTTTAAGATAGGGGAAAAGATTTAATAGGAATCTGAGAGATAACTTTTTCACACAAAGGGTGGTGGGTGTATGGAACAAGCTGCCAGAGGGAGATAGTTGTGGCTGGGACTATCCTAACTATTAAGAAACAGTTAGATAGGTACATGGATAGGGCATGTTTGTAGGGATATGGACCAAACGCAGGCAGGTGAGACTATTATAGCTGGGACATGTTGGCCGGTGCGGGCAAGTTGGGCCGAAGGGCCTGTTTCCACACTATATCTATGACTCTATGATTCTACACTTGAATGGCACCCTATCCACTGCCATTATAGCACATAGCAACTACTAAATGTACCACAGCACCTCATCAGAACTTATTCAACAATACTCCCAATATTCATGTCCTCTACCAAATGTATGGTAAAGGGCAGCAGCTGCCTGGGAATGATATCACTCCAAGTCACACACCACTCAGAGTATACACAGGCAGCAGATATGCTCCCAAGGAATAATAGTGCAAAATATTTTTCATAGCAATCCTGAAGTTTCATAGTCCCCTATTTTATCTAATTTAATTCCAGTTCAATTAACTAACTGAATCCAAAATTCTTTAGTTTGCTATAGTTATGGTGGGATTTGGACTTGTGAATCAGATGGTCCACATTAAAGTCTCAGGTTTAGTAATCCAGTAATGTCACCACTAAAGATCAACACAAAGTGCTGGAGTAACTCAGCGGGTCAGGCAGCATCTCTGGAGAAAAAGGATGGGTGTCGTTTCGGGTCAGAACCCTTCTTCAGACCCATGTCACCACTAATCTAGCACTTCTAATATCCAGTGATATGGGAGCAATTTCCAACTGTTTTTACCTTGCTGACACAATAAAATCAAGGCTGTAACAGTTTGTAGAAATCTACTGCAACGTACAAGCACTTCACCTACTAAGCAGCCCAGCCAGTGCCCCTAGGTGTTCCCAGAGCATTTAGGAAATGGTTCCACGTTTCCTGTGTTGCGAGAAGTAGCATGAGATACTTGACAATAAATTCCACATCTACCATTGATCTGCCTTCTTGTGGGCAAGATGCCAAGGCATCTCCCTCAGGCTCCAGGTAGGAGCTGGTAATAAGTTGGGTGGCGGAAACGTTGGTGCATATTTCAAATAGAGAACAAGGTGTAAATGCAGTTTTGGCTTAGATATATTCCATATTATATTACATTCAACTGTCTGCCATTTAGCAACATGTTATTTCGTGAGATTTTATCACTCACATAGAAACATAGAAAATAGGTGCAGGAGTAGGCCATTCGGCCCTTCGAGCCTGCACCGCCATTCAATATGATCATGGCTGATCATCCAGCTCAGTAACCTGTACCTGCCTTCTCTCCATACCCCCTGATCCCTTTAGCCACAAGGGCCACATCTAACTCCCTCTTAAATATAGCCAATGAACTAGCCTCAACTACCTTCTGTGGCAGAGAATTCCACAGACTCACCACTCTCTGTGTGAAGAAATGTTTTTTCATCTCGGTCCAAAAAGACTTCCCCCTTATCCTTAAGCTGTGACCCCTGGTTCTGGACTTCCCCAACATCGGGAACAATCTTCCCGCATCTAGCCTCTCCAACCCCTTAAGAATTTTATATGTTTCTATAAGATCCCCCCCCCCCCCCCTCAGTCTTCTAAATTCCAGCGAGTATAAGCCTAGTCTATCCAATCTTTCTTCATATGAAAGTCCTGCCATCCCAGGGATCAATCTGGTGAACCTTCTCTGGTGAACATGCATAAAGTGCCCGTATTACTGTTGTTTCTAAATAATTAAAGTAATCGTCCCGATGGATGGTTCGACTGCCCCGACCGCGGGAGAATAAAGAGGAAGGAGATTGGACTTTTTTGCCTTCCATCACAGTGAGGAATGTGGGGAATCTGCTGCGGTGGATGTTTATGTTAACTTTTATGTAGTTGTGTGTCTTGTTGCTTTTTTATTCTTATGGCTGTATGGTAATTTGCATATCACTGTACCTTATGGTACATGTGACAATAAAAGACCTTTGAAACCTTTGAAGTGTAGTACAGTACAGAAATAGGCCGATCATCCCACCATATCTATTCTAAGAAAATGCAATTTTTTTTACAGAGAAAATGGTAGTTGCTGGTACACCAGGAAGGTAATGGAAGCACATAGAATAGAAATATTTAAGAGGCATTTAGGCTGACATAGTAACAGGCTGAGAATAGAGGGATAAGGAAGTGTGCAGGCAGATAAGATTAGTTTATCTTGGCCTTATATTGGAGTAGATATAGTGGGATGATAGGCCTATTTCTGTACAGTACTACATTATGTTCTATGACATCACTAAGCTACAGTGTCCACTGGTATCTGTATAGCGTTGAGCTCCATTCCCAGTTGCTGAGATATGACTGCATCTATCAAGCCCTGGGTGACATTGTTTGGGCTGATAATGTCAAGTAATGTGGTTCATGAATACTGATAATTTTCAACAAAGATATTTCCTTTGCTATTCAAAGGCACTGTCATAGTAGTGCCTCCACCATTAACACCTTGGCCAAAATCACTGACCAATATCTCAATTCAACCGGCAATGTAAATGCAGCGGAGGCTGGGTATCTTGGGGTAAGAGATTACCTCCAGGTTTCTCAGACCCTTTATCATCCACAGTCACAAATTATAAGTGAGATGGAAAACAGAACACCCAACTTGAATAGCATTATACCTATCACCATAAACAATCACTGCATGCACCACTACAATCACAATATACACTAAATATATGATGTCTAGTCCAATTCACCAAGGTATTTTCAACAATCCCATCCAAAATGCCAGTGCCCAGAGGGGTAACAGCAGCAAGCACATGGCGATTCTGCCATCTACAAGTCCCTCCATATCACATCTCTTTCTGGTTTGGGAACATATATTTAATCAGTTGTTTCTTGGCCAAAATTCTGCACTTCTTCACCAAACAACTCTTTGGTTCTTCAAACTCTTCTCAAGTGCTTTTAGAAAGAGGTCATAAAAAAGCCTAGAGTGGATGTGGAGAGGATGTTTCAAGTAGTGGGAGAGTCTAGGACCAGAGGTTACACCCTCAGATCAAATGGAAGTACCTTTAGAATAGGGATGAGGAGGAATTTCTTTTGGCGGAAGGTGATGAATCTGTGGAATTCATTGCCAAAGACATGGGTAGAGTTTGAGTCAATGGGTGTTTTTAAAGCAGAGATTGATAGATTCTTGATTAGAAATGGTGTCAAAGGTTATGGGGAGAAGGCAGGAGAATGGGGTTGAGAAGGAAAAATAAATCAGCCATGATTGAATGGTGAAGCAGACTCAATGGCTGAATTCTGCTCCAAAGGCTTATGAACTTATGAACTTATGAGAAATTGGCCTTGGCAGTGACTCCCGCATTAGGGGAAGATGAAAATTGGATTCTGGTGCAAAAGGCAAGCAAATAACGTTAAACATAAATTAATTACACCTAAAACCACTCATGTGCAATTTTTATACAATTTAATATCTGACTTTGAGATTCTAATTTTCCTTGATCAACTCATACCCTCAAAATTGCGATAGTCTGCCAATTGCATAGATTCAGGAAGGCTCGTTAGAATATATTCATTTTCTTAATTACAGCCATTTTCAGGCAGTTTTTCTGAAATGTTAATGTCAAGAACTATACAATTAAATGGTTCAGTATAAATCTTAATGTAACTTCCATGATTTAAAATTGCTTTATTAAAGACGCCTATTCGCTGCTGATGGGGTTTCTTTTCAGCTGAATTAACAAAATTGGAGCAGATTACCATCCAAATACTTCAACTTTTTAATTGTTAGCCAATATTTATTCTTCACTATGGACGTGGGAGTTACATTGTGCAGATTGGTCAGCCTATTCCCTGCATAACATTAGATTACACTTTAAATGTCTGTTCTTGGCTGTAGACACATTTACAATGATTTGAGGTTGTGAAAAGCATGATACAAGGCAAGTCTCAAGGCAAATTCCGTTGAACTCATGAACTAACAAAGAGCTAAACAGTAATTAGAAACACAGGAGAGAAGCCCCACCTAGGGGATAGAGGGAGAAGTTGTGAAGACTGTATAAGCTACTAAATGGAGCACAACTGTTCAGTTATGGTAAATATTCCTTTAGATTTTAGACTTTAAAGATACAGTTCAGAAACAGGCCCTTTGGTCCACTGAGAACCAGCGATCATCCATACACTAACATTATCCTACACACCAGGGCCAATTTATCTACAAACCTTCACATCTTTAGAGTGTGGGAGGAAACCAGTGCGTCCGCAGAAAATGCACTTGGTCACAGGGAGAACATACAAACTCCAAACAGACAGCACTCATAGTCAGGATCGAACCCGGGTCTCTGGCGCAGTAAGGCAGCAATTCTACTGCTGCACCACTGTGCCACCTTAATGTGTGTTCTACCAGTTGACTACTTTGTTTCGGCTGAAGGTGGACACAAAATGCTGGAGTAACTCAACGGGTCAGGCAGCATCTGAAGAGAGAAGGATTGGGTGACATTTCGGGTCGAGACCCTTCTTCAGACTAAGAAGGGTCTCGACCCGAAACGTCACCCATTCTTTCTCTCCTGAGATGCTGCCTGACCCACTGAGTTACTCCAGCATTTTGTGTCTACCTTCAATTTGAACCAGCATCTGCAGTTATTTTCCTACACTTTGTTTCGGCTACTAATTTAATGCAATTTTGTGGCTATTTTGCATTTCAACTGAAAAATATTTCCAATCATCAAATAAATAGAGATTATTTTGTGATGTAAGTTTATTACTGATTTAACTTGCTATGTTTCTTTAACTTTTACATTTAAGTTTTTTTAATTTCCTTTTTTGAATGATCATAATCTTTCTCTTGGTGCTACCCCAAAATATTAACTGAGTGCCTATCATTCAGTGGCTTTAATATTATTAAATATTCCAGGGAAATTTACAAGTGCATGAACAGGCAATATTTGACATTGAGACATAGTGGGGATGGTAGGACAAGTGAGATTTTTTTAAGAGAAGACTTGCAAGATGAAAAGATTTAGGGTTGGAATTCCAGAGCTTAGAGCCATAGTAGCTGAAGGCGCCAATAGTGAGGTTTAAAAGTGGGGATTAATATCAAAAACATTGTCACAATTCCACGCAAACAATTTTCGGATCTCTGTCTACACCTTTTCCATTGTGAAATTATTCTGAAAGAAGCAAAGATCCACGACACATCGTTTGCCTCCTTCATGAGCTTCTCCCCTCTAGATTCTTCCCTTCTAGCTTCTCCCCTTTCACCGTCCGGCGCGGCCTGGAATAGGCCACGGGATTTTCTCCGCCCGGCGGGGGCTTCAATGTCGGGAGCCCCGACGTGGCAACTTCAACAGCCTGACAGCGGGAGAAGACGGCAGGGGAAGAGAAAAGACATCTGGCCTTCCATCACAGTGAGGAGGTGACTGGAGGAGACTCACTATGATGGATGTTTCTTTTTTTTGTTTTGTGTTGGTTTGTAATTGTGTGTGTTATTGCATATTTTTATTGCTCTTATTGTTGGACTGTGGGTAATGGAATTTCGTCCAAAAGACTTGGGGTTTTTTTGGATGACAATAAAGGCGATTCTGATTCTGATTCTAGATAGCACCACTTTGTCCAAGTCACCAGCATTCTGACAGAAAATGACAAGCTGTCATTTCACAGTATTGTTCACATTCACAGTGCTGCATTGATTCAACATAGAGTCTAGAACACAGAACAGTACAGTACAGGAACAGACCCCACGATGCACAATGTCCATGCGGAACATGATGCTAAGTTCAACTAATCTCTCTTCCTGCAGACAATCTTTATCCCTGTATTTTGCACTTCCATGCGCCTATCTCAAAGCCAATGGACACCACTATCGTATCTGCCCTGATAAGTTTAGAGGAAGCACGGGAACTGGAGCCCTGGTGAGTAAAGGGAATGAGAGAAACAGGCCCCAGTGAACTTACACAGAGTGCCGATTAAAGGCCCCTTTGAACTAGTGAAGATTCACCTATATTTCCAAATGATGTTTAGCAGATTATCAGAGTTTTACTGTTTTCCTATTTGAACAGATGGCCACCCCTTTCACGATCATTAACATTAATTCCCTCCACTACCAGTGCAGTGTTTGCAGTGAGTACCATCGAGAAAACACACTGTAGATAATCACTTGGATAATTTCCACAGCACCTCCCAAAGCCCTGACCTTTACCACCAAGGAGAAGGGCAGTAGGTGCCCTTTTATGTTCCCTCAACGTCACACAAAATGATATGAATATAATTTAAAAAACAGACTATAATCTGAATAGACAATAAATGGAAGGTTAAAGTATTTGCAGGATAGACAGATTAGGTTAAAAAAAACAGTGATACTATTGATGAAGAAAATAATATATGCTGCCATGGACACTGCCTTGGGAATATCTTGCTTCATCACTGCTAGATTTTGTATCCTGGAACTTTCCACCCAACAGCATTTTGGAAGCACCTTCACCAGAAGAACCGTTGCCATTGAAGGACGTGATGCATCACCATCTTTTCAAAAGCAGTGGACGACATGCTGGTGCAGCAGTGAGACCAGTCGCCTCGTCGCTTCAAAGACCAGTATTCCATCGGGATCGTAAGTGCTCTGTGAACGGGGCTCCATTAGGTGCTCCGTTTCCTCCCACCTTCCAAAGGGGCGGAATGGTGGCGCAGCGGTAGAGTTGCTGCCTCACAGCGCTTGCATCGACATAGACCCGGGTTCGATACCGACTACGGGTGAGGAGTTTGTACGTTCTCCCTGAGACCGTGTGAAGAACCGAGATCTTCGGTTTCGTCCCACACTCCAAAGACGTACAGGTTTGTTGGTTAATTGGCTTGGTGTTCGTGTAAATTGTCCCGAATGTGTGTAGGATAGTATTAATGTGCAGGGATTGCTGGTCGATGCGGAATCAGTGGGCCGAAGGGCCTGTTTCCGCGTTGTATCTCTAAGCTAAACTAAACTAAACTAAAGACACACAAGCAGTGTATCTTGCTATACTGCACTAAAATTATCCCTAAGTGTAGCTAAGTGGCAGCAGAGTCAAGGAAACGTTTGATGGGCATGACAGGGAGTAGGTTGCAGGATTGCAAGAGAACAGAGTGAGAGGGAATGAATACTGAAAACCAGCATTGACTCAGTGGGCTAAGTGGCCTCCTTCCATTTTGTAGTAAGTGATTTACTGATTGGCACTAAAAGTTGGCTTTGCCAGTGAAACCGCACCCAAAAAAGAATAAATACAAAAATTGTAACGTTAAAATTATTTCCGTGTGTTCTTTGATTTTTTTTCCCAATACTTGTCAGTGGTTTTAGCGTTTGATTACTGAATAGATCAATAGAAATATCCATGAGTCATAAAGGTTGAAACAATCGCAAGAAGGCTTCTTGTGCAAGTTTCCTAGGTAGCTGCTGTAATTTATTTATCCTACATATTACATTCTAGCAGCATAAGAAGATGTGTGCGATACTTTCCCTTGAGAGTTCTGCCATTCAATACGATTCATCTTGCTATCCCAAGCCCTGTGCTCTGATTTCCATTGTGATCTGAAACCTATTGATCAATAGACAAGCAGAACCCTTTGAGGCAGAGAGTTGTGAAGATTTATAACTCTGTGCATTGGGAAATAGCCACTCGCCTCAGCTCCAAATAGCCCACCTTTTATTCTAAGATCATAATCGGTACTCCTGTTAGACCAAACAGCATGTTGGTTTTATCCTGACAATCACTCTTACAAGCTTGTGTGCCTAAATGCGATTACCTCCCACTATCTCATCAGTGACGTAGAACCCACTCATTCAGGGATCAATCTTCCACTAACTACTTCATTGGGGACCCTTGGACTATCTTTGATCAGACTTTACTGCCTTTACCTTGCACTAATCGCTAGTCCCTTGTCATGTAAATGAAATCACTATAAATGGCTCGATTGTAATCATGTATTGTCTTTCGGCTGACTGGTTACCACACAACCAAAGTTTTTCACTGTACCTCGGTACACGTGACAATAAACTAAACTGAACTGAATGTACAATACACTGACTCCAAGGTAAATATATCACTTTTTAGATATGAAGATCAAACCATACTCAGTACTCCAATAGAGGTCTCACTTCCTTTTTATATATATTCTAACCTCTTGCAATAAAGGCCAAGGGGTTGACTTTGATCTTCAGGCACGTGGTGCCCGCTGGTTTAATTTCTGCATCTCTTGAACCTACACGACCAGATCACGCTGTCCCCCAATTTTTACAAATTTCTCTCTGGTTAAAAACTGTTCGGCTTTACCGCGCTTCTTACCTTCATCAGTGTTCCCTCCTACTTCATCTCCACTATTGGCTCAATCTATCCGAGTCCCTTTGCACGCTCTGCATTCTCTTTCGGCTCACTAACCCGTCTAACTTTGTACCAGCAGCAAACTGGATGCATTACGTCTGAGCTGAGCTGGTGGGAAGAGGCAACTGCTTAGGTTCCTGCTCGATCTGTCGAGGTGCTCTAGGCCAACTTGGTTTTAGAGGAGCAATTGATAATAGTAGTCCACAACGAGCAGGATTTCATTAAAGCAGTCCTCTGGCACATGTAAGGAAGAGTCTGCCACTGGGGGGTGCTTTACACAGAGGCACAACTTCCTATTACCAGCATCTCTTCATTAGCTGCTGAGTACTTTGTTACGAACCATTGAGCAGAAAACTTCTACAGCTGGAATATACAACATCCAACTAAAGCTCCATTCATAGTGCTAAACCCTCAATTATGTAATTGTCTTGCTCCATATTGATTGAAAGATACAGCATGGAAACAGTCCTTTCGACCCTTTGAGTCCACACCGACCACTGCCCTCACATTACCCATTCGCCTGTTCGCTCCCTACACACAAGGCACAATTATACGGAGGCTAATTAACCTACAAACCAGCACATCTTTGGGATGTGGGAGGAAACTGAACCACCTGGAGGAAACCCACATGGTCACAGTGAGAACATGTAAACTCCACACAGATATCACCCTGACCAGAGATATATAATTGATCATTTGGTGAATCTCACATCAAAAATGAGCATGGACAGATGGTGGAGATAGAGGCAGACTGCTCTTTCTTAAGTGAAGACTTCATCATAAACACTTGTGGATTGATGCACTAATGCTTAAGAAAGACAATCACATTGCAAGCATACACAGTGTGCCTGGGATGTCTGCCATTATCTCAGACATTCTTTGCTGTTACTCCAAAAGTCCCTCGTTTGAGAAGCATCTTCCTGCATCTATCTGAGCAATGTTTTTTAATGTTCATAAGGTCATAAGTTATGGGAGCAGAAGTAGACCATTCGGCCCATTGAGTATGCTCCACCATTCAATCATGGCTGATCTATCTCTCCCTCCTAACCCCATTCTCCTGCCCCTTCTTCCCATAACCTCCGACACCCGTACTAATCAAGAATTTATCTATCTCTGCCTTAAAAATACCCATTGACTTGGCCTCCACAGCCTTCTGTGGCAAAAAATTCCACATACTCACCAACCTCTGACTAAAGACATTCCTCCTCATCTCCTTCCTAAAGGAACGTCCTTTAATTCTGAGGCTGACCTCTAGTCTAGACTTCCCACAAGAGGAAGCATCCTCTCCACATCTACTCTATCCAAGCCTTTCACTATTCGGTAAGTTTCAATCAGGTCCCCCCTCACCCTCCTAAACTCCAGCGAGTATCGGCCCAGTGCCTTCAAACACTCATCATATGTTAACACACTCATTCCTGGGATCATTCTTGTAAACCTCCTCCGGACCCTCTCCAGGGCCAGCACATCCTTCCTCAGATATGGTGCCCAAAATTGCTCACAATACTCCAAATGCATCCTGACCCACGCCTTATAGAGCCTCAGCATTACATCCCTGTTTTTGTATTCTAGCCCTCTTGAAATAAATGCTACCATTGCGTTTGCCTTCCTTACTACCAATTCGACTTGCAATTTAACTTTTTGGGAATCCTGCACCAGCACTCCCGAGTCCCTTTGCACCTCCGATTTCTGCGTTCTCTCCCCATTTAGAAAATAGTCTACACTTTTATTCCTACTACCAGAATGCATGACTCCACACTTTGCAACACTATATTCCATCTGCCACTTCTCAGCCCACACTTTCAACCTGTCCAAGTCCTTTGCAGAGTCCCTGCTTTCTCTACACTACCTGCCCCTCCACCTATTTTCGTATTATCTGCAAACTTGGCCACAAAGCCTTCAATCCCTTCATCCAAATCATTAATATACAACGTGAAGAGTAGCGGCCCCAGCACCGACCCCTGCGGAACTCCGCTAGTCACTGACAGCCAACCAGAATAGGCCTCCTTGTTATGCCTTGTCAAGTCAAGTCAAGTCAAGTTTATTTTGTCACATACACATACACGATGTGCAGTGAAATGAAAGTGGCAATTCCTGCGGATTGTGCAAAAAAAAGTTACAGTTACAGCATATAAATTAAAATTAATACAGAAAATAAAATTTAGTCCCTGGAGTTATAATAGTTAACCTGTGGGAAGAAACTCCGTCTCATCCTCTCCGTTTTCACAGCGTGACAGCGGAGGTGTTTGCCTGACCATAGCAGCTGGAACAGTCCGTTGCTGGGGTGGTAGCATCAATGGCCATGTCTCCATCATCTGCTCCTGTTCATTTGTGATGTGGGATGCGCCAAATGATGAATTATATATCTCTGTTACTGATCCCACCAAAGTGTGCTTGACTGAGTGGTAAGTGGAGGGCCATACAGGTAATCCATTCCAGTGACTTCGTCTGCGGAGGAGCAATTGTGATCTTCCCGCTGCGTGTGTTGAGTTGAACGAAGAAGTCCTCATGGGAGATAAAAGTCATCAACTGACACTGGCAATGGAAGAATAATTAAGCTTATCTTGATTCACATGATAATTTGCTGACCTCAGGTCCACCAGATTAAATATGCAGACATAAGGGTTGACTGAGAAAGAATTGCGTTACCAGATACCTATGAAGTTTCAATCTCCTGTCATGTATTCAACACTTTCTCCCGTACAGGTGTTATCAGTTAGTAGCCTGAAGATGACATTAGGTTTTCTGCCTCTCGCAGGTGTTCTGTGCACTGAAAGAAATGTGATATGATTGAGAGCGTTCCATGAATGGATGGAGAACATTTGGTACTGGTGGTCTTGAGGGTGAGGCATAACTTTACATAAAGGTGAGGTTGGATGTTACTGCTGGATGGAGAGAGGAATAGAGGGAGACAGACACAAAATGCTGGAGTAACTCAGCGGGACAGCATCTCCAGGCAGCATCTCTGGAGAGAAGGAATGGGTGATGTTTCGGGACTGAGTATGAAGAAGTGGCCCAGCCTGAAACCACGCCCATTCCTTCTCTCCAGATATGCTGCCTGTCCTGCTTAGTTACTCCAGCATTTTGTATCTATCTTTGGTATAAACCAGCATCTTTTCTACACAGAGAAGAATGTGTACTGATCTATGGAGGGCAGATGAACGGATTACAGTGATAACGAAGTTTCCACCAGTTTTAAAAGGGCATCAATAATACCTGAGCCCAAGTAAGGTGATATGCCTTAATGACAAGGAACGTTGCCTACAATAGGTCAAGCACTACCAACCAGTGCCACAAATATCCATGGTGATGAAGTTCTTTGAGAGAGACACAAAATGCTGGAGTAACTCAGCGGGACAGGCAGCATCTCTGGATAGAAAGAATGGGTGACATTTCAGGTCGAGACCCTTCTTCAGACATCTCGACCAGAAACGTCACCCATCCCTTCTATCCAGAGATGCTGCCTGTCCTGCTGAGTTACTCCAGCATTTTGCATTTCCTACCTACACAGGTTCATTGAGAGGTTTATTATGGCACATATTCACAAAATGCTGGAGTAACTCAGCAGGTCAGGCAGCATCTCAGGAGAGAAGGAATGGGTGACGTTTCGGGTCAAGACCCTTCTACTTATTATGGCGCATATCAACTCTTACCTTCACAAGACCCCACAGCAAAAGCATCCACTTCACGGGGCTGGAAACTGGAAGTGTCCTGAGCTAATTCTGCTCCCACCATCATCTACTTTCCAAGTGATGGCTCCCACTGATTGGCGCTGGAAGCTTTCAGAACGGATGATGACAGTGATGTAACACTTGAAAGATGGATGATGGACACGAAAGAAGATACCTTCACAAGACCAGGACCCATTACAATTTGGCTGTCACCACAGTAGACCAACAGGGGTTGTGATCTTACTGCTCTCTACTCTGCACAGGGCCATTGGACTGTTTTGGTTTCACTCACTGAGTTTTTAGCACAAGTATTGAGAAATTAATTCACTGAATATTTGTTTATTACATGTAATCGGTATATATTGTGTTTACAGGCCTGTTGCGAGTAAGATAGAGCTCTAGGGGCTAGTGGAATCAAGGGATATGGGGAGAAGGCAGGCAAGGATTATTGAGGACGATCAGCCATGATCACAATGAATGGCGGTGCTGGCTCGAAGGGCTGAATGGCCTCCTCCTGCACCTATTTTCTATGTTTCTATGTAAGAATTGCAATTTTCTGTTGTTGGTACAAACGACAATTCACCATTCCTGACTTTTGACTCTTTCCTGGTCTGATGCAGTCACTAAACTGCTCGGGTCATTCTCTGAGGAGAATGTCTTCAAACCACTGCTGCTGACGTATGCAGCCACCTCCAGCCTTGCCTTCCTTGTGTGTTGATTTTTCTCCCTCCCATCAGCATTCCTTTGCAGGCTCCCACAATGAATTCTAGTGAAGACATTTTAAATCTTGGCTAACCCTTGCCCATCGGCTGTCCACTATGTTAATTGTTGCAGTTGTGCAGCCATATCCAGGAACCAGATGATGTCATGTTTGCAACGTCACTTTAAACAATGGGATAAGTGCACAACATCAACAAATCCCCTCAAAATGTCCAGGAGGAACCCTCTGATGCATGCTTTGAAATAGCTCCAATATTTCAGCTGTAAAACTCTGATCTTTGCTACCCACTGGTACCCTGAGCCCAACCCTGACCATACTCCAGTGTGTAGGAATAGATCTAGTGTTGGCAATGGTGTACAACTCTAAAGAAATTGCAGTACCACACTAGGGGTCATCATTAAATAAAACTGCCATTGAATTTATATCAATTCATCTCAAGTGGTTGGATCAGGATGGCTCAGGATGGAAGATGACTTGCTTCTACTCCACTTGCGTTAATTCGAGATGGCTAATGAGGCCAGTGTGGGATCTACATGTTGTGCTACAGGTGGAAGAGCAGATGCTTGCTGGACAGATGTGTGGGTCGATTGGGAGGTGGTGTACTCCTCCGGATATTCACACTGGGCTATCAACATCTGGACTCAAGGTACTCAATGTCATTGTGAATGGCCTTTCTCCATGTTAAGCAGTCATTGTCCAGAGTTTTCAATGAGTTGGTGAAATGAATCTTTGATAGCATACCTTAAGTTTTTTTACTTCTCCATCTTGTGCTGTGACTGAAGTGTCTGTTTTGGAGTCTTATGATGGGCATGCAAACAATATTGTCTGTCCATCTGAGCTGATTGAATGTAATTAAGTTGTTGGCCTGTGGACTAAACTGACACTGGTTTGTGTATCTGCCATTGATTGATTGATTGAAAATCACAGCATGAAAGCAGGCCTAGCGGCCCACCATGTGAGCCATTGATCTCCAATTCATGCTAGTTCTATGTTATTCCACTTTCACATCTACTCCCTGCACACTACGGGCAATTTACAGATACCAATTAACCTGCAAAACCGCACAACTTTGGGATTTGCAAATTTGCATTTGTCTCAATGGTGCAAATGGTGCCTGATGATGATGCACAGAGGCGAAAGGCCTCTGCACCATTGCAAACGGAGATAATGTGAGGTCATCAAAGCCTATGTTCATGAGATAGCTTTGCATATGTTTGCAAAAGAGAAATGGGATGCAATGAGCCATGTGGTTTTGGGAGAAGATATCGGCTGAAATATGCTCAAGTGGGGGGGGGGAGAGAGTGGGGGGGGGAAGAGAGTGGGGGGAGAGAGTGGGGGGAGAGAGAGGGGGTGGGAGAGAGTGGGGGGGTGGGAGAGAGTGGGGGGCGGGAGAGAGTGGGGAGGGGAGAGTGGGGGGAGAGAGTGAAATATACCCACACTAACCATGGCTTCATTTATCATTTCTTTACGTTGTTTGAATCTATTTGAATTATTATTAAACATCTCTAATTTTCAGAGACATTAAAAAATTATCAAGATTCATCAGAGTCATATGGGGGCCAAGAATTCAGGATCTGCCACCTGAGGACTAGTCACTGTACATAGAACATAGAACAGTACACCACAGGAGCAGGCCCTTTGGCCCACAATGTCTGTGCCGTAGATGATGCCAAGGCCAACTCTTATCTGCTTTCACATAATCCATATCCCTCCGTTCCCTGCATAGCCATGCGCCTATCCAAAATGTTATATGACTTTGGGACTCTTACACTAAATGCCATAACCAAGCATGCCAATCGTCTTCTTGACCACTCTATCTACTTGTGTTGCCACTTTTAGAGAGTTATGGACTTGGTCCCCAAGATCCCTCTGTACGGGTCTTTCCATTATGTGCATATTTTCCCCTTACATTTAACCTCCCAAAGAGCAACAGCTCTCAGTTGCTCAGATGATGCTCCATCTGAAGCTGAGCTATAATCCCACTGTATACTTTGACAGCCTTCTTCACAGTCCGCCACTTCAGCAGACTTGGTGTTAGCTGCAGATTTACTGACCAATCCATCTACATTTACATCCAAGTCATTTATATATATCACAAAAAACTGGGGACCCATCACACAGATCCTTGCAGAACTTCACCGGTCACAGACCTCCAGTCTGAATGTCATTCTTCAACCACAACCCTCTGCCTTCCATCATAAGCGAGTTCTGAATCCATACGACCTAGTTACTGTTGATCCCAAGCATCTTAATATTCTGGATCAGCCTAAAAGACCCATTCCACCTCAAGGGATAGCAGCAGCAGTAAAGCCTCCTGACATCATGTGGTTCATATGTTCCGACTGAGCTCAGGCCGAGCTGTTGTGGGCCATCCTGGAAGGCAGACCACAACAGACCATGAGCAGTCACCAGCTGGCTGGTCCTGAGTTCCTGCCTCTGGAACATCCTGATGATGATTGACATCTTTTAAATTCGTCTGTTAATCAGAGTTATTATAAAACAGTTTAAATAAATTTAGATAGACAGAGACAGACAGACAGACAGACAGACAGACAGACAGACAGACAGACAGACAGACAGACAGACAGACAGACAGACAGACAGACAGACAGACAGACAGACAGACAGACAGACAGACAGACAGACAGATAGATAGATAGATAGATAGATAGATAGATAGATAGATAGATAGATAGATAGATAGATAGATAGATAGATAGATAGATAGATAGATAGATAGATAGATAGATAGATAGATAGATAGATATTTATTCACAAAATGCTGGAGTAACTCAGCAGGTCAGGCAGCATCTCAGGAGAGAAGGAATGGGCGAAGTTTTGGGTCGAGACCCTTCAATCTAGATAGATTGATTGATTTAAGCCACTAGACATTATTTTAAAATATAAAGGTAAACAATAAACACTCCAAAGACGTACAGGTATGTAGGTTAATTGGCTGGGTAAATGTAAAAATTGTCCCTAGTGGGTGTAGGATAGTGTTAATGTACGGGGATCGCTGGGCGGCACGGACTTGGTGGGCCGAAAGGCCTGTTTCCGGCTGTATATATATGATATGATATGATGATATTGGCCATCCATTCAAGTGAATGGATTTGCTTTCTTGATCATCCTTGATGCAACGCTGAGTATCTTGTGACAAAGTTCCTCCTATTCCATTCTGGTTAAAACATTGCAATGGACAGATGAAGAAGTCAGGGATGAGCTGAGCCACGAGGAGGATATTGCCGATAGTTTGGTCCGGTGACTTGTTTTCAGATCTACCTTTGGGTTTTTGTTTCCTTGTTTATTGCTCAACAAGAAACCATTATTGGTCAATGTTCACACAGGGAAGATTGTATGGGATTGGCTACAAATTAGGATGTGTGGAGGATCCTGTAAAGTTTATGGGAGTTAATGGAAAGCCCATGGAATATGTTGTGATAGCCAAACCTGAGGATTACCATGGGATGGATGAAGATTTTAGCAACAGGTAAATTGAACTAGAGCAGAGAAGTGGTTACTTTCTGCTTCATTTTCTTTCTCTCTGATGTGGGAAAGGGCTCCTTTAAAGATTAAACGTCCATTTTATCCAACATCAAAGAAGTTGCTCTGAAACTACGGCAGGATAAAGTATGAGATCTATTTTGTTCTTTTCCGCACTGAATAAAAAATGTATTCAGCAATTCTGTGATGATGAATGTGCCAGTTTTATATTCCCAGAAACAATTCGTATTGGGAACTCAAAAGAAAAAAAATCATCTGGTACTCATACACAGTAATCAATCATTAATAAAAGTATTAAAATCAATATCAAAAAATGTGCACATGATATCACTACAACAGAGCATTTTTACGAACTGCCTTAGAAAAATCAATGTAATCAGTGCATTTACTCATGCTTATCAGTTTTAAAAAGCATGCCACATTAAAAAAAAAGAAACTGTCTATCTAGATTGATATTCCTTATCTTCTATGAAACAACTTTGCTGGTATTTAAACAAGTCTGCATTTTAACTTTGAGAGAGCAAAGATCCCCAAATAAATAATGTCAGAATATGGTTAACAGAAAATGTATTGGCATTATGGCCTGCGTTGTTATCATTGCAGATAGTAGGGTGGATGTAATTTTTCAATTTTGATTGTTACAAGTTTATTTGACTGAATTATGTTGGAATGGTCTTTTTCCTGTGTGACCCATAGTCTTAAAGATAATCAAGAACTAAATGGAGATGGATTCAGAATGTATACATTAGAATAGGTGAATTCAAGGTCACATTATATACTTAGAGAAATAAAGAGAGCGATAGAATGAAACTATTAATATAACAACACACAAAAAAGGAAGCAAGAATTATTTATGGTCCAGAACCAGGGGTCACCGTTTAAGAATAAGGGGTAGGCCATTTAGGACTGAGATGAGGAAAAACGTTTTCAGCCGGAGAGTTGTGAATCTGTGGAATTCTCTGCCACAGAAGGCAGTGGAGGCCAATTCACTGGATGTTTTCAAGAGAGAGCTAGATATAGCTCTTAGGGCTAACGGAATCAAGGGATATGGGGCGAAAGCAGGAACGGGGTACTGATTTAGGATGATCAGCCATGATCATATTGATTAACCCGAAGGGCCGAATGGCCTACTCCTGCACCTATTTTCTATGTTTCTATAAATTTGACTGTTTAAAAACGCCAAACAATACACAGATCCAAGGCATAAAAGTTCAGGTTTATTATGGTTTATTCACAGGGCACAAAAGGTTGGTGGTTGGTGATTATCATCCATTCACTCTGAGTGCATCTCTGATTTTTCCATTCACTTTCTGGGTCTCTCAGTCTCCATACAATGGACTAGTATGCGACAAATGTCCATTTCAAACCAATAGATTTCCACAGCTTTCTTGACAGTACTTCCTCTCACCTTACTCCTCCTGTAAGGACACCTCTCTATTCATCCAATTCCTTCATCTACCTGTCAGACCAAGATTTTCCACAAAGATATCTTGAAGATATCTTCCTTTGTCCTGAATTGTGGCTTTCCCTCTACTATAACTGACTGCATCTTATCTATTTCTTGCATTCCTACTCTCACCTCCTCTCCTCCCCACAGAGGGACCCTCTGGACTTTCCAATTCACCTGCCTCCACATTTAAAATTTCATCCTTCACAATTGCTGTCACCTGCAACAAGATTCTACCACACACATGCTTCCCTCACTTTCCTTTTGCAATTCCCTGGTCCGTACTTTCATCTGCACCGGCTATTCCCCTTCTAGTTTAGTTTAGTTTAGTTTAGAGATACAGTGTGGAAACAGCCCCTTTGGCCCACCGAGTTCACACTGACCAGCGGTCCCCGCACATTAACATTACCCCACACACATTCTGGACAATTTTACATTTATACCAGGCCAAATAACCTGCAAGCCTGTACGTCTCTGGAGTGTGGGAGGAAACCGAGGATCTCGGAGAAAACCTACAAAAGTCTCGGGCAGGGGTTCCAGTTCTGCCGGAGCTCACCCACCGGAGCGCTGCTCCAGCACCTCTGTAAAAAAAAAATTTAAACAGCGGGGAATTTTAACTAGCGGGGAAGTTAACAGCGGCCGCTCCGGCATCAGTGACAGCTCCAGCACCTAAAACATTAGCAACGCAACACTGGTCACGGGGAGAATGTACAAACACCACACAGACCACACCCCGTGGTCAGGATCGAACCTGGGTCTCTGGTGCCGTAAAGCAGTGGCTCTACCGCATAGCCGCCGTGCCGCCCAGAGCATTTTCTCAAGCAGATGTAGAAGATGCAAGACCTGTCCTTTTACGTTTTTACATTGCATCATCTGAGGACCTAAAGAGTCCTTCCAGGCAAAGCAGCATTTCTTCTAATCGAGTACTATCTGGTCACTTCTACATTGGATAAACCAAATGCAAATTGAATCACCATTTTGCAGAGCCTCTGTACTCATTCTGCAGGGCCAAACCAGAGTTTCTTGTTAGCTACCATTTCAATTTTACATCCCATTCCCACTCTGACCTATTGGTCTCTGACTTCTGGGACTGTTGCAAAGAAGCCAATGTAAAATGATCTCCCCTTTGGACACATTGCAGCCTCCCAGACTCAATATTGGATGCAACAGCTTTAGGCAATGCACTCGAACAGAAAATGGGTCTGTTCTGCCTTAGGTCATCTAATTTAACTATTGTCAAAATTTGTCGCTTTCCCTTGTTATGGCCTGAGAATCTTAGTAATCCTTACAGCTCTGTATTCTTCAGTTTTTCAATTTTTTAATTGTTTTTTGTCCCACATATTTCAAGTTTCTTTGCAATATCTGTCTCTAATTACCTACATACATCCATCAACTAGGTTATTTCATCAACAACATATTGCCATGGCAACAACCCTGACCTCAATCTATCAGAGATTCTATCTAACCCTTCCCACGTTCTCTATTATTTCTAACTAACATGCTTTCTCTCTTTCACAGTTATGGTGAAGGGCCTTCAACCTGAAACATTAACTCAATTTTTATTTCTACAAAGTCTGTTTGACCTCCTGAGAGTCTCCAGCATTTTCTGTTTTTATTAATATGTATTACTTTGTTGAAAGGGTGCTTGTGTTGATACTTAATTTTCTATGGCAAGTTTCAAGGACTATCAACATGTAAATTTAACATTCTCATGAAAATCATGTGGAGATTAAGTGGAGGTGCTGTTTTTCCAATGTCAGGAGTGAAGCAACATAAATCAGCGAGCAACCCTTGATGATTCACAGTTGACAAGGTAACTTCTCTGTGCTTCGTGTTCCTGGTTGATTTTTGGACTAATAAGGAGTATGTTGTTGCATACCATTATTTTTCGACAACATCCGGGAAATTGTGTTGAATACAATTGTTAAATTCATGTTCATATAATACACTTTGATAGCGTGCAAAGTCACATCAATTGAATATTTGGAACCAAACAAAACATAGGAAGGAAAGCTTCTTGGGAAACTGTTTTTCCCACCAGTTTTTGTTTCGAGGTCATGTAATTGTTGACTATATTGTAACTGAAAATGATCACTGCATGGCATTAAACTCTGAAACTGGAACAGGAAAAATCAAAATCTATTAATAAGTACCGCATTCTGAGTTTCAAAGTAGAGAGATCCCAAAAATTCAAAGTACAACGGCTCAAGAAAATAGCACAGCTCTGAAATAGAGAGGGGATGGAATTTACCAACAGTTGAAAGCATAATTGAAAATAGAATCAGCAGAGAGTGATCTATAATTACTACATCAGGAGAGCAATCATCATGTATATTGTGCAATATGAGGTACTCTTTTTCTCTGAAAATCATATACGGCACATAATCATAGGAAGAGTGATGTTGAAGCCCTGTATCCGAACACAAGGAATGAGTTGTAACTCTAGGAATGTAGCGGAGCATTTTGCTCAAGAGAGATATTTTAAACTCCTATGAACTTTACTTGCCTCCACAACCATTTTAATAAACTAAAATACCTGTTAAGAATATACAGGTTGAGTTTGAATCAGATATACAGATTGAGATTGAATATACAGGAAGAGTTTAAGAATAATAACATGATAAAAATAATCAGCTGCTAGTGACAATGTAGGATAAACAAGCAAAGACAGCGTGTATTACGGGACTGTGCCCACTGTCCAGAAATGCTGCCCATCGCCACCCCACATGCATAATTATTAGAACTCGGCAAAGAGCCTATCTTGCAGGCAGGATAGCAGAGGTTTCACTAAAGCACTGAGCAATATTTTCTAAAAATATAAACAATAAAGTTATCAAAAAATATTTATAATTAAAAACATCAAGCTAAGATTAAACAATCTTACAAAGGAATGTAACCTCATGAACTAATTTCTCACGAAGATTGATTTGTTCAGCTTCCCTCCCACATTCCTTCTTTCCCCTAGAGCTTAGGAACCCCTCTGAGTCTATCCACTCGAAAATTACATCATTCCAGAGTTTCTCTCCTGTCCGGGCATCTTTCCTTTTCTTATGGATATTGTACATGCTCTGCTTAACAACAATGACAATATACTTATAGAGAGCGATTTATTCAGAAAATGCTGGAGTAACTCAGCAGGTCGGGCAGCATCTCGGGAGAGAAGAAATGGGTGACGTTTCGGGTCGAGACCCTTCTTCAGACTGAAGAAGGGTCTCGACCCGAAACGTCACCCATTTCTTCTCTCCCGAGATGCTGCCCAACCTGCTGAGTTACTCCAGCATTTTGTGAATAAATCGATTTGTAACAGCATCTGCAGTTATTTTCTTATACTACTTATAGAGAGCCTTTGTTAGAAGTCTCAGGATACTTTAAAACTCATGGGTCATGAAACATGCAGAATAAAAAAAGGCCTTTCAGCCCACTGAGTTCATGCTGACCATCGACCCCCCCATTTTTACACTAATCCTATACTGATACAATTTTATTCCCTCCACATTCTCATCAACACCCCCAAATTCGACCACTAGGGGCAATGTAGGGTCTAATTAACTTTCCGATCTGTATATCTATGGGATGTGGGAGAAAACCAGAGCACTCAGAACAAACCCATGCAGTCACAGGGAAAACATGCAAACTCCATACAGACAGCATCCAAGGGCAGGCTTGAACTCTGTCAGATGCCGATCAGCCAATTCCTTAACCAATCAATAATTTTGCATTTAATTCTAATTTTAACCTGGTATTTCATTGGTATTCCTCTTCTTCAGTCACTTCCCAAACAAAATCACAAATCAGTTGTAAAAAGCATCCTCTGTGATAGTGATTTACTAGAGTACTTAATTCATCTCAATCTCTCTGTTGCGTTCAATACATTCAATCACAGCATCACCTGTTTATCTCTGCATGACTACTACCTGATCTATATTTCTGGTATCTTCCGTTAATTGTTAATTTCACAATTTATACAACTTTGGTCTCCCATTTGGCTGAACTGAGATTCCAACCTCACATCCTCTCAATCACTTTGGAAAAATTCTGAGGAATTGGATTAATCTTCAGTTGGGATCAGGGAATGACAAAATGTCTTTGTTCCTGACTGACTGACCTGATTGGATATTTCAAAGGCATGAGCAAGTGTGTCAATAAAGGACGTATGGTTGATGAGGCAATCATGGACTTGGGTCCAAAATGGGAGACTGGTCCAAAACATATAAACACATTGGATCCAGAGCAAATTAGCAAATTGGATCCAAAATTGCATGGTGATAGGAGGCAAAGAATGATGGTTGAGGATTGTTTTTGTGATTGGAAGCCTGTGACTAGTGGTGGACCAGAGGAATCAGTGCTGGGACCTTTGTGATGTACATCAACTATTTGGATGTGAACATGGAAAGTGTGATTAGTAAGTTTGCACACAACATAAAGTTGAGTGAAGTTATTAGCAGTGAGGAAGCTCATCTTCAAAGTGACAAGAATTGGAATATACAAAATTATGAGGGGCAAAGATTGGATAATGAGGAATGTTTCCCCTGAACAGAGATATCTGTCATCAGAGACATAGGGGTGAGGTATGGGGTAGGAGATTCAGTGGGAACTTAATGAAGAATGTTTTTACACCGGTTGTTGGTGCGCGTAATGCACATTCTGAGGAGGTGGTGGAAGCAGGTTCTCTTACCACACCTAATATGAGCACTTTACATGCTGTGCCACTTGCCAAGTACCTTGAAATGGAATTGATATTGGCAGGTATTGGATGGTCAGCACTGCCAAGGTGAGCCAAAAGATCTTTTTCCACACTCCATAATGTGTTTAATTCCACTCGTAATATCACAATCCAATACAAAAACTATTGCCTAAAGATTTAACAGTAAATACACCGATCAGCCAAAACATTATGCCCACTGACAGGCGAAGTGAATAACATTGAATATCTTCTTACAATGGCACCTGTCAAGGGGTGGGATATATTAGGCAGCAAGTGAACATCCAGTTCTTGAAGTTGATGTGTTGGAGACAGGAGAAATGGGCAGAAGTAAAGACCTGAGCGACTTTGACAAGGGCCAAATTGTTATGGCCAGACGACTGGGTCAGAGCATCTCTGAAACGGCAAGGTTTGTGGGGTGCTCCCGGTCAGCAGTGGTGAGTACCTACCGACAGTGGTCCGAGGGTGCCCAAGGCTCATCGATGTGCGAGGGCAACGAAGGCTATCCCGTCTGATCCGAACTGACAGGTCTACTGTGGCACAAGTCACAGAAAATTTTAATGGTGGTCACGGGAGGAATGTGTCACAATACACAGTGCGTCGCACCCTGCTGCGTATGGGGCTGCACACGGAGGACCAACAGCATATTAAGCCGGTGGTCATAATGTTTTGGCTGATTGGTGTATTGTGGCAACAGTCAGGGACATCAAAAATGAGCAGTTTTGTTTTGAAAGAATTATTGTGTATGTATGTGAAAGCATCAAATGCAGCAAACTATTAAATGAATGTTGAAGATAGACACAAAATGTAGGAGTAAGCCAGCAGGACAGGCAGCATCTCTGGAGAGAAGATATGAATGGGAGACGTTTCATTCGAGACCCTTCTTCAGTCTGAAGGGTCTCGACCTGAAATGTCACCCATTCCTTCTCCCCAGATATGCTGCCTGACCTGCTGAGTCACTCCAGTATTTTGTGCCTATCTTCGGTGTGATCCAGCATCTGCAGCTCCTTCCTAAGCGGTTAAATGAATGGCTCTGAATTTTATGTGGTTAGTTTATTTCATTTTAAGAAGAAAAATTTATTTTAGAATTCATCTCAGTGTTGTCGCATTAAAGAGGAATTGATACACCCTAATTTGTTTTTATTATTTTGAATGTGACTTTTCCAAAGCTTGTTATTTATCTCATCTTCAACCCTCCACGTATGTTATTTCCTAAATCAAATGTGTAGTGGTTACTAATGCAACAGCCAAATTGCACCAAGCTGTTTGCCCACTTTATTTCCAAAAATAAACATTATTCATGAAAATATATTCAAGAAATACAAAATTGCACAATTTTCTTGATGTTCAGTCTTGTCCACTTGACCCATTCGCAGTATCATCATGTTGAAACATACCATGTATAAAGTACCGATGTTATTTATGTGTCTTCAGTGAATATCTTTCCAGAAGGCTCGCCTGCCCATTCCTTCCACAGATACTGCCTGACTCGCTGACCAGCACTTTGTATTTTACTCTAGATGCCAACACCTACATGTCCTATATTTTAAGTGTTTGCAGGGCTGAACAGCCAGCCGCCGCCGTGAGCAATTTGTTACACAGTGGCCGGCTTGATTATCTTGTCTTTAGACACAAAAAACTGGAGTAACTCAGCGGAACAGGCAGGCAGCATCTCTGGAGAGAAGGAATGGGTGACATTTCGGGTCGAGACCCTTCTTCACTCTTATCTTTGACTGGTCAGAACCCAAAAGGTTTTTACTGTACATCAGTACACATGACAATAATAAATCAAAATAAATTAATGATGATCAATCAGTTTTATGAAGTTCAATTAAGGATATTGACCAACACTCCGGAGCTCTCTCCCTTAGGTTCATGAAAGTCTTTGTATCCATCCAAGAAATTAATTATGCATCTCATTCCAAGAGCATTGCAGCACCTTGCCAGTATGGCACTTGAAATGTACAAAGGAACAGCAGATACTGGTTTACAAGACTACCGCGGTGAAGTGTCAGCGGAGGTAGTCTCGTCTATATATAAAAAAAGACACAGCGTGCTGGAGTAACTCAGCGGGTCAGACAGCATCCCTGGAAAGCATGCATAGGTTACAATACGATAGCACTTTATTTATAAGAAAATAACTGCAGATGCTGGTACAAATCGAAGGTATTTATTCACAAAATGCTGGAGTAACTCAGCAGGTCAGGCAGCATCTCAGGAGAGAAGGAATGGGTGACGAAACGTCACCCATTCCTTCTCTCCCGAGATGCTGCCTGACCTGCTGAGTTACTCCAGCATTTTGTGAATAAGAACTTTATTTATCCCAGGAGTGAAATTAGTCTCAGGATCCTTCTTCAGACTGCCCGTGTTTCTACTATTGTATAACAAGTCTGTACTCAATGTTCCAGCATCTGCGGTTCCTATAACAAAATGGTCTGTTTCAGCGCTGCAGACTCCCCAGCAACGATACTTCCCTGCTGTGCAATGCTTTTGAACTGCAAGCATCAACATTGAGAGTAGGGAGAGTGGTGCAGCGAGCCATTGGCTGCAGAGTGCGGCGTGCACCGCGCCTCGCCCCTCCCTGGCTGTAGCTCAGTGTTTACAAACACTCCCCGCCTCGGTCACCCGGGCCAGACAGCGCCCGCCTCTCCACCACATGTCTGAGTGTAACCCGCGGAGGGGGAGTGAACGATGCACCAAATACAGACCCCTGCCCTGCATCTCCACACACCAGGTCCCGCTCCCACCCCGTGTCCACAGCACACGAGCCCACAACCTGCGGTCTCACGGTGCTGCTGGAGACTTGGTTTCACATATTTCTGGCCCCAAAGGCGACAGCTCGCCGCAAAACCCGGAGCCGGCCGACCCAGTCGCTTCCACAAACCTCCAGCAGCGTCAATAGACAATAGGTGCAGGAGGAGGCCATTCGGCCCTTCGAGCCAGCACCGCCATTCAATGTGATCATGGCTGATCATTCTCAATCAGTACCCCGTCCCTGCCTTCTCCCCATACCCCCCTGACTCCATTATCCTTAAGAGCTCTATCCAGCTCTCTCTTGAATGCATTCAGAGAATTGGCCTCCACTGCCTTCTGAGGCAGAGAATTCCACAGATTCACAACTCTCTGACTGAAAAAGTTTTTCCTCATCTCAGTTCTAAATGGCCTACCCCTTATTCTTAAACTGTGGCCCCTTGTTCTGGACTCCCCCAACATCAAGTCAATTATATTTGTATAGCACATTTAAAGTCAACCCACATTGACCAAAGTGCTGTACATCAGTTCAGGTACTAAGAACCAACATACAATGGCACACAAACAAAACAGCACATACATAAACAGTTCACAGCTCCCCCTCAGAGGGCCTCAAACGCTAGGGAGTAGAAATAGGTTTTGAGCCTGGACTTAAAGGAGTCGATGGAGGGGGCAGTTCTGATGGGGAGAGGGATGCTGTTCCACAGTCTAGGAGCTGCAACCGCAAAAGCGCAGTCACCCCTGAGCTTAAATCTAGCCCGCGGGATAGTCAGCCTATCCGCTTTGATCTGTCGTTTTCACACCTAACGCGTCCATATTTCTAGTTTCCCTCTCCCCTCACTCTCAGTCTGAAGAAGGATCTCGACCCGAAACGTCACCCATTCCTTCTCTCCAGAGATGATGCCTGTCCCGCTGAGTTACTCCAGCATTTTGTATATCTGCAGTTCCTTCCAACACATTTCGTCTACTTGGCTAATTTGGAACAGTACCTTGAATTAACAACCAAGTGTTTATTTCACTCAATTGAAGGAATTATTTCAAAGGAAAATCTAATAACACATAAGCTTTGTGCATCAGCTAATTTCTTATTCTGTCTGCCACATGTGGAGCTCCATCCTTCATAGATTTAATGTCATGAACATTTCAAATTTAGGCCCAAATGTCTCCTTTCGGTCAGACACCAACAGAGCAAGCTGGCATTTTCTGTTGATTCGTTTTCATTCGTTTTCAAATCAGTGATATGATCCGCTGTCTTTTGGATGCAAAATGCTTTTGCAAAGGCTGCAGTTAGGTGGGATATTATAACTAACATGGAGTCCTGCCCTTGTACATTCAGTGTAGGGAGTGATTGTAGACGCTGGATTATACAGAAGATAGACACAAAATGCTGGAATAACTGAGCGGGACATGCATCATCTCTGGAGAGAAGGAATGGGTGACGTTTCGGGTCAAGACCCTTCTTCAAACACAATGTGGAATATTTTGAAAAATGTATTTCAGTCTGCAGACTGAAGAGTTTTGACCCAAAACATCACCCTCCAAAGTCTCCCTTCCCTCCAGAGATGGTGTCTGTCCCGCTGAATTACTCTAACATCTTATGTCTTTTTGTTTTAAACGAGCATCTGCAGTTCCTACCCATATTGTCTTTTAGAAACATCATCTAAAATCAGTCCCCCTTTTTGACTTTTCCCCCACATCCCTTGATTCCCTTTGCCCCAGAGCTCTTGAAAACATGCAGTGAATTGGCCTCCACTGCCTTCTGTGGCAAAGAATTGCACAGATTCATAACTCTCTGGGTGAAAAAGTTTTTCCTAATTTCAGTCCTAAATGGCCTACCCCTTATTCTTAAACTGTGACCCCTGTTTCTGGACTCCCCCAACATGGGGAACATTTTTCCTGCATCTACACTGCCCAATCCTCTAAGAATTTTATATTTCTATGAGAGTGTCCGGCTAAAGTCTGAAGAAGGGTTTTGACCCGAAGCATCACCTGCTCCTTTTCTCCAGAGATGCTGCCTGTCTGTCCCGTTAAATTAATCCAGCGTCTTGTGTCTATCTTCCTGTGAATCTACTCCAGTCCGGGTTTTCCCGCCTCCTTCTCCTTTGCCCCAGCTCTCCGCAGCCCCGGCTCTCCGCGGCAACCTAACTTGCTGCAGCTGGTAGACCCGCCCCCCTCCCCACCGTTGATTGGCCGGGCGGGCGATCACCCCGCGACGCGGGCGGCCGGTTGAGGCTGTCGATTGGCCCAGCTCGCTGTCGCTCAGACTGACGTCGGGCGTCAAGTTTGGTTGCGCCGTCTCACTCCCCCTCTCGGCCGCCGCCGCCGCCGCCGCTGTTTCTGTTGCGGAGGGAAAAAAAACAAACCCTCCCGTTAATCTCTATAAAGAAAATAATCAAAATAGAATTATCGTTAAGATGGCCGCAGCAACTGCCAGCGCAGCAGGTCCGAGCGAGTCGACACCCGGCGCCGTGAATAACGGCGGCAGCGACTGCGGGGCCCGGGCCCTGCTCGCCCTCAAGTCGGCGCCGTGCAGCCCGTCGCGGGTCCAGGTTCACTGGGACCCCCAGGACGAGCTGAACGGCGGCCGCGGGGCAGGAGGGGCCCCGGGACTCGGGCAGCAGTCGGGGCCCGAGGTGGTGGCGCGGCTGGAGGGCCGCGACCTGGAGTTCTTGATGAAGACGAGGAGTGTGACCATCGGCCGCAACTCCAGCCAGGGCCAGGTGGACGTCAACATGGGCCACTCCAGCTTCATTTCCCGCAAGCACCTGGAGATCTTCCGCGGCGGGGAGGCGGCGGCGGCCAGCGGCTTCTACCTGAAGTGTCTGGGCAAGAACGGGGTGTTCGTGGACGGTGTGTTCCAGCGGAGAGGGGCGCCGCCTCTACAGCTGCCCAGGGTGTGAGTATGGAGCGTGTTGTGAAGAGGGGGATATGCGACGTGGAGAGCCGGCAGCTGTCTTGAGGAATATCTCCCCCTTGTCGGCCACGGCCGCAGAGAGAGAGCAATCGATAGCACATCAGCATTAACCTTGATTTCCCACCCTTAATTCGGCCATGTTCATGCAGTGACAAGGTTTAGATGCACATGTGGTTGCAGAGACCCGTTTTCAAATCATGTACTCCTAACAAAAAATGTAAAGCAGTTTGTTTTCATTCAATCTATCGATGCCTAACTATGATGTTTAACATTTTCTGCTTAATCGTGCCTATTACTACACGTGTGAGCTGTGGCATTCAGACACGTGTTGTGGTTTGTGGGAATCCCGTATGTATATTTTGACCTTTTTTTTGAAAGATTGATTTTCAGGCACAGTTTTACATTTTTTTTCCTGGGTATTTAACCTTGCGAGGTCATTAACCCGAGTCACTATATTCGTAAGACAATATAACGAACTGGGCGAGTTCATATTTGCTAATATATTTCACAGATAAAACAGAATATGTTTTAGGAAGACCTGCAAATAATTTTGATCATCATGCGCACGCAATATTTTTCGCGTGCTATTTCCCAGTAAAACTGTAGTTATCACCCCTGCAGGTGGGTACGTTATAGCAAGGTTATATATTTTATATAAATGCGTTAGAATCAACAAATAGGGGACAAAAGATTCGGTGATCGAAAATATTTCTATTTTTTAATTGTTACTCGTGGTGTGCATACCATTTTTATTTGAAGATTAAAAAAGCCATTTTAGAACTGTCAAACAGACTTGGCAATAACTGAATTGCTAACCTTATTTCTTTCCCATGAGGAAAATAATTCTCAAATCCCAATTGTTTCCTAATACAATATAATAAACACCAACTCACAAGGATTTGTACTTAAGTTTGTTTAGCTTGTACGTACTCTTAAAATAGTGTGGTGTCTGTTAATACATGTTTCTGAATTTAACTCGATTCATTGTTTAATGACCTCTTTTGAACTTGAAAGCAAAGGTGATGTGGGTAAGTTAGTGTTTGCATGAGAGAGTGCCCAGGATCTTCATGTGGAGAAGAAATAAAAGCTGTCGTGTCACTCTGTATGAGATTCAAAATATGATGCAAGCACATTGCAGCCTCTAAGGTGCCCAACAGTTGAATTACTTATGGACTGGCTTTCACTTTTGATTGTCAAGTCAAGGATTAGTAGGTGTCTGTCAATGTATGTGGAAAATCTATGTCATCTATTTGGAGGCTTTTAATGTCAGAATGAAATTGGGTAGAACTTGGAGTGTTTTATCTTCAAATTTTAATTTTCTATGAGGTTGCCGACCTACTGGACGCTGTCTCACACATAGGACCAAGTCCTGAATTCCCTGTGCTCATATTCTACTTTGGATGTTGTTTTGAGGCAGAAGCTATTTTGCACGATTCAAAGAATTTGCAAAGTAATGACCCATTAAAAGATTAGTGAAAACATTGTTTTCTTAAGCCAAATGTGTACTAAATAAAACCTAATATCTGCTTGTTCTTTAGGCTAACCTTTTGAGAATTTCTCAATCTTTCCTGTATATATCATAGCTCCAATTTGGGGCAATTTGCATCTTATGATCTGGAAGCCACTGAACTGAATCTCAGATTTTTTAACTGAACCATTGGGATAAATAACCTCGTCGGGGATCGTAACAGCCAGTTCTACGAATCAATCTAGACAGGTTATGATTGTATAATAATTGTTCTACTTAAGCCTTTGATCAAATTTACAACAGTAATGCTAGAGTGCTAGATAAGGATTTAGCACCCAAATGGACCAATGAAAGCAGCTGAATTAGTCTTTGGGAAAAAAATCTGTATGTTCATAAGTGGATGTTATTGTTTCTTTGGAGCTGTATTACAGTAAATCCTTTGCCAGATTTAAGCCATATGTGATCCAGCACACGTTTGTATTACTGTACAATGAATGTTCTCAAAGTGGCTTGCGTCACCAGTAGAACACTTGTTTGATGTTTTTGGTTGAAAGAGTAAACATATAGCAGACAGAGTACAGTTGAATAGGTTTGCACAATAGAGGCATGGCTTATTAATATGTAATATTGTATTCCATCATCAGATAACTATGCTGTCTGGACTGTTCAAAAGGATTTTTGTTTTTTGGAAATATCTATTTGGTTTGGGCAACTTGGCATACTGGTCTATTTTTATAATTTGTAGGGAGTGGGAGTGCGCAGCATCCACTATTCCACTGGCTTTCCCCAGTTAAAGAGAAGGCACTGGTAAATTTTATAAGGGCCATCACTTTCTCGCATTTTCTGGGAAATATGGTACTGTAGTAACTGACTGGAAGTTGCAACAGCAATGAGCCCAGCCCACCCACAGTCAAAGTGCCTGTACTGGCATGTGACAGGACTTTTACTGCATATATATTTTTAGAAGTGATTAGACTTTGATTTCTCATCCCTCTTCATAGGCTTACAATTGCAGAAAATTGGGAGAAAAATATTAACTTGTGGATAATCCTTTATTTGTAAAAAAAAATAGTATTTGCTTTCAGTTCAGTATATGGTTGCTTTAGGTCCAGAACCTAAAAATATGTTTTTTTTAATATGGTAGATCAGTAACAAAAAATATTACCATCTGTAGTCTTAATGTATCTTTTGTATGAAGAACAGTTTGGTTCAAATATTGATTTATGTTGTGTGACCGATTCTGCAGTACTAAATGTTGGAGTCAATCTCGCATGCAGATGACAAAACTAATTTTCAACAATAGTTACCGAGTGGATGTTCCAGTTCGCCTTATTCGATGACCCGATCATTTGGAAGCTGATCTAATCTAATTTAATGCACTGCAAGTGATATCAATGTGTGCTGAGTACAACAAACTCCCTGCTCAAATACTGAAGACTCTGTGCTCCAAGATCGAAAGAGTTTCTACACAGTACAGAAAACTGGTTCTGGAAAGCTGTCATCTGTCCACAGGAAGCAGGATGAATCCAGTCCCGGCACTGAACTATTTTCCGATGCTTGGGTTTCATTCAGAATCCTTGACTCGGTCCTCATAATGGCCTTATAAATGTGAATATTGGAGATGCATTGCAGAGGTACGGTGGCGAGCTGGTGGAGCTGCTGCCTCAGCGCCAGAGACCCGGGTTTGATCCTGGCCTTGGGCAATTGTGTGGAGCTTATACATTCTCTCTGACCGCGTGGTTTCCTCTGTGTGCTCTGCTTTCCTCTCAAGGTTAATTGCCCCTAGTAGGGAGTGGATGACATTGAACTAGTGTGAGAGGGTGAACGATAGTCGGCATGGATTTGGTGTGCTGAAGTGCCTGTTACCAAGCTGTATCTCTAAATTAATTTAAGGTGCATTGCGAGGGGTATCCTGGATATCAAGGAGTATTGTAAAATTAGAATTGGGGGAAACATTCATTGAGTCAAGTCATATGCTACACTAGGAAAGCTAGTTATGATCATTAGGGTGTTGTAATCTCAGTTTTCTGATAGTGCTGCAAGAGATCAACAGAGAGCTGTTTCAGGACAATTGGCTTTAGTTGGTTTGTATGATCTTTCCTCCATCAAAAATCTGAGCTGAGTGATTCTCTTGTAATAGAACAGTTTATGCCTGTCCATAAGAAGACAAGGATAATATCCATACCAAGACTGTTAAATGCCAAGAAACGTTTGTGTTGTGCCAGGGAATGACATCTACAACAGGAGAGATTCCAACAATTTGCCATGCGATAGTATCTGTTCATGCACATTTTGATGATGGACATTGCAATCTATTGTGGTTGCAAAAGCAAGATCAGAAACATTTTGGGAGAGTTGGAAGGCCATTTCATTGCCTCAACGTTTGATTCTTCTGCACTTGTGTCACTTACACAATACCATTTGAGGTTGAAGTCCCATCTATTGGGAATTTGGATGGGGTACAACCTGTCCCGATTTGTCTTTTATTTCACTGGTATATTTTTAAGCATAATATTGTCAATAGCACTAACAAAAGAAATTAGATCCAACGTACAACCTTTGTAAATAACTTGCAAAATGAGTAGGTTATTCTGGAAATAGTGAAATATGCATGAATTCAAGTAACCCTTTTTGGAGCAGAATCTTTGTATATAGAAAATCATCCATTGTAATGTTTATTCTAAAATCTGTGACAGCAGACAGCCCTCTGTATGGATCAAGGGATCTGTGAAGCTCTAAATGCAGCTGTTGGGTCGCATTTGGAGTATTATGTGCAGTTCTGGTTACCTCATTTACAGGAAGGATGTGAATGCTTTGGATAGGGTGCAGAGGAGGTTTACCAGAATGTTGCCTAGATCAGGAGGTTGCACAAAGTGGGATTGTTTTCTCTGGAGTGTTTGAAGCTGAGGGGAGACCTGAAAGAAGAGTATAAGGTTATACTCTTAGAAGAGGCATAGATGGGGGAGGAGCCTTTATCCGAGGGTGGAATTGCCATAGACTAGAGGGCACAGCTTTAAAATGAGATGGGAAAGTTTAAAGATGTGTAGAGCAAGTGTGTTTTAATCAGAATGGTAAATGCCTGGCTGCCAGGGGTGGTGGTGGAGGTAGACACAATAGTGACATTTAAGAGGCCTTTAGATGGGCACTTGTGTGTGGCGAGAAGTGGATCACGTGCAGGCAGAGGCATCATATTCAGCATGGACATCCTGTGCTGCACTGTTGTATGTTCTATGTTAATAGTGTAAAATACAATTTCTTGAAACAAACAAATCCCAATTTTATGATTTTGTTTTACTTCCAATTTGGTTTAGACTATATGGCAATAACCATTTTGTGCACCAAAGCTGCTCAACGCACTTTTTCAGATTGGCTGTTTTCCAACAGTCTTGATTTTTGCGGTTTTCTTACTAGAATAGCAACTAGTGTACTAATGTGGAAAATACTAACATCCAACTAGATAATTTAAGCAGTAGGCAGAGGGAGGAATTTATTTGAGTCAAACCTTTTTTTGCTCGTGCATTTGGTTAGAAAAGTAGCACAACTAATGCTTTTCAGTAACTCAACAGAAAATTGTTTTCTTGGGAACCACAAACCAAATACATCCTTCATAGAAAAAGCAGAGGTGTGCGATGCTTCATGGTATTGGAAGTAGGTTAAGAAGAACTGCATCAGAAATGTAAGGCATTCTATTTGATGCATTAAAATATAAGATATTATTTGCGATCAAGAAATTTCAGCTTTTGCCATTAGAATAAAAGTTGGCATAGGAACAATTTTTTGGCTGTGTCAATATAATTAATAAGATCCTGTTGATTGCTGTGAAATGTTTTTAAAGATCTTGTGTAAGTGCAAGCTTTTGACAGGGAATTAATGAGAAGTTAGAGTTCACAATAGTGATGTTGCAATTTCTGTTCACTCCACAGGTTCCGTCTGACCTATTATGATTTTAGAATCAGTGTTGTGAGTTGCAATGTGCTTTCTGTAACTATGATTTGTCAATGTAAAAGCACAATTATCTGGGAATAGGAAACTTATGCAGCTCATTTTGATTATTTGAGTGTTTTCCAAGTACCCCTCCTCACGTTAAAACTTGTACCCCTGTTTTTTCTGTGAGTTTATATAGTAATCCAAATCCAAGCATGACGTAATATTGTTAGACAATGGCTACTTTGTGTTCTATCTGCAGTTTCCAAACGGTTATGCAATATGTTTCACTGTTTCTTTCCTGTTTGTCAATGAATTCGAACATTTCTCTTCCTTTATGTTTTGAATGAAAATAGTTTTGCATGCTTGGATTGATTTTATAAGAAGTAGTTTAATTTTTGTTCTATCACTTGGAGCACTCCAGAGTCTTCTGAGTTTCTCCTGGTGCATTAAAGAAACAGTAGCACTCTCTTGAATTATCCTATAACTATGTTTGTGGATTAATTCTGTTGATTTTTGTTGGCCTCGGACAAGTGTTTCATGTTTATTTGTAAATATATCACAATGCTCTATTTGGCTTGGCATCTTGCAAGCAATGATAATTAAGCAAGGATATACCCGAGGGCCTGCGGTATACAGTTGGACCTGTAAATACAATTCCATGTCATTGATTTGGTTCTCCGGGTGTAGTTAAATCACTATTTTACCCTAATTTTTAATACAAATACTACTTTAGGTGACTTAGTTGGTAAATCTGATAGGTTTGAAGTACTTAACTCCTCCATCGTTTCCATGCTAAAAGTAATGTGATTGTTGAGCCTCCACTGTTCATGGTAAAGGCAAATTAAACTAGATTATAGGAAACCGACAACATTTCTTGAGGTTTTATTAAAAAAATCATTTTCATGAGGGTACGGTTGGTTGTTTATATTAAGAATAGGACCCAAATTTCACATTGTACATTTCCATATCTTCTAGTAGATCAAAACATCAGAAGAAATGAAAATATTGGTAAAATCTGTTTTTTAAATAAAAGGAGCATCGTAATCAGTTATAGAATGATGCAATAAACCAGGCAGACCAAACGGAAGTTAGATTACTGTGTATTCTATGGGCTGCCAACATGAATAATCTCATATTGTAGACTTTTGAATCTTTCTCAGTCCCAAGTACGTCATTTAGCTTGTAGATTTTAAATAAAAAATATCATCCAATTATTGTTCTTGTATTGAGGCAATCTTTCAACCCAATGATGAATTCACTTTTGTCACTTGGGGTCCAGAACTATTCACAGTATATGCATAGCCATAATGATGCCATTTTTACTCCTGCAAATCGCCTAAGCTGGTATTCAGATACTGCTACCAACAGAATATAGATCTTTTACATGCGGTTCATATCTGATCCTATCATCTTTATTCCACTGTCTCCTCCTTTGTTTCTGTTTTCTTCGTTGAGTTACCGCTAAAGTGAAAATAACATAATTTCCCTCCCAAGCCACCAAGGTAATTAAAGTTATATTTCCGATTCTATGTGAGACACCCATTCCTTTTTTTCAGAAGTACCTCTTTTCACACTCTCTTTCCAATAATGCAGCATTTCTATTTTTACTTTCCCCAATTTTTTAATATGTTATTGGCTTCTATGTACCCCTCTTTTTCTCCACTCAATACGACAACCTTAATCAAGAGTTACACTCTCCTCCACCATTAAACTAAAGGTAATAACATTCTTAATTCTACCACCATTCCATAATTGCCAGAGCATCTGCAATAGTTGCCTCTTCTCCTTTTTCTATGTGTTCACCTTTGGAACCTCTTGAGGATCAGTCTGTAGCTTTATCTTTATTCTACGCATGCTAACTACACTCCAGCTCTACAACTCCAATCTTGTTCTGACCATTATCTTTGTGCTGCCAATGGTGCTTGGCAGTTTACACACATTCCTTGTCTCTCCTGTGTTGGATTAACAGGACTGTTCAGTTTCAATTCCAAGACTCTGGCACAAACACTCTACCATTTTAAGATCTACTACCATCTCCATCTTTTTGATTCAATTTCTGCCTCCCATTTTGCACATCTTGCCTATTCATCCACAACACTCTCTGTTTCTTATCCCACAAATTAAGTTTACTATCTTTATTGAAAGACCTATCTCTTCATATTGGTACAGTTCTCCAACTACACTGACACTGATTGAATTCTTAATTCTTTGAACTCTGGCCTACTCTTTACTTTTGTTATTATCCTGACTATCCTTGATTGCATTTAGTTTATCTCACAATTCTTTTTAATTATAAATTAAATATTTGGTGCATGTTTGGGGCACAATATAAGTCCAAGCAGTTTTGCTGTTCTAATAAACAGAAATCAATGCAGAAATTTTGAGATTTTGTCCATCCACCTTGCATTACTTTTTATGAAACAGAATGGAAAGAGAAGTGAAATTAACATATTTGTATGCAACTTCCACCGTTGTACAAAATTTGATCTACTTCTCTGGCCAAGAATTACAGAGTGTAGCAATATTATATTGCCATTTATATTCAAAATACTGAAATGAAATAATTTTCAAGTTAGCTAGGATTCTATTCAGTTTTCCTTTTTCTGTCTTGCCAATATCAGAGTAATGCACATCTTGGATTTTTTTTGCACATTAAGTTATATAACATATTCTCTTGCAAAATATTGAATTAGATGGACACCATTAGACAATATTCAGTGGAGCTCTATAATATTTTATCTGGGTGAATAGTGCTTTATCAAATGCATCAATACTTAGACGAAGGGATTAAAAGTACCATTAGCAAATTTGCAGATGATACTAAGTTGGGGGGTAGTGTGAATTGTGAGGAAGATGCAATAAGGCTGCAGGGTGACCTGGACAGGTTGTGTGAGTGGGCGGATACATGGCAGATGCAGTTTAATGTAGATAAGTGTGAGGTTATTCACTTTGGAAGTAAGAATAGAAAGGCAGATTATTATCTGAATGGTGTCAAGTTAGGAGGAGGGGGAGTTCAACGAGATCTGGGTGTCCTAGTGCATCAGTCAATGAAAGGAAGCATGCAGGTTCAGCAGGCAGTGAAGAAAGCCAATGGAATGTTGGCCTTCGTAACAAGAGGAGTTGAGTATAGGAGCAAAGAGGTCCTTCTACAGTTGTACCGGGCCCTGGTGAGACCGCACCTGGAGTACTGTGTGCAGTTTTGGTCTCCAAATTTGAGGAAGGATATTCTTGCTATGGAGGGCGTGCAGCGTAGGTTCACTAGATTAATTCCCGGAATGGCGGGACTGTCGTATGTTGAAAGGCTGGAGCGATTGGGCTTGTATACACTGGAATTTAGAAGGATGAGGGGGGATCTTATTGAAACATATAAGATAATTAGGGGATTGGACACATTAGAGGCAGATAACATGTTCCCAATGTTGGGGGAGTCCAGAACAAGGGGCCACAGTTTGAGAATAAGGGGTAGGCCATTTAGAACGGAGATGAGGAAGAACTTTTTCAGTCAGAGGGTGGTGAAGGTGTGGAATTCTCTGCCTCAGAAGGCAGTGGAGGCCAGTTCGTTGGATGCTTTCAAGAGAGAGCTGGATAGAGCTCTTAAGGATAGCGGAGTGAGGGGGTATGGGGAGAAGGCAGGAACGGGGTACTGATTGATAGTGATCAGCCATGATCGCATTGAATGGCGGTGCTGGCTCGAAGGGCTGAATGGCCTACTCCTGCACCTATTGTCTATTGTCTATTGTCTATTGTCTATTGTCTAATACAATGTATTAGTCTGAAGAAAGGTCTCAAACCGAAACGTCACCCATTCCTTCTCTCCCGAGATGCTGTCTGACCCGCTGAGTTACTCCAGCATTTTGTGTCTACCTTCGATTTTAAACCAGCATCTGCAGGGTTTTTTTCCAATACAATGTATTAAATTGATAATTTCACTGGTCAAGAGTGTTCTATTGTCATATGTCCCAAAAACAGAACCATGATATTCTTACTATGCCCAGATTTATTTTTAAAAGTAGTTTTGGTAACACGGATAGTTCTGCGATAGTGTGAAAGAAACATCTCATGATTATTTGTATTTTATAAACAATTTTGTCAATGAGGAAAAGAGGGTTAGGAGCTCGAGAGATCCAGACTAGTAACAACCAAGACTTTCCCTACAGAATTTTCAAAAACATATGTCTTTTTAATACCACACTTATTTTTGTTACTGCGAGCTAAAAATACTAAAGGTTGTATCCTGCATTGTTTGATAGAGTATTTTTGAACAAGTGTCAACAGAAGCTCTTGTCAATTTCAGTGGCCACCTGCAATTAAATTGACAGACTGTTCTCAAGCGGCAATGATGTCTGATTACTACAGGGAGGTTACATGGAAATATTTTTCCCCAAGACATTTTTTTCCCAGATAACCTTTTTCTACTTGTCAGTTTCCAAAGTAGCTTTAAATGGTTCTCTAGTTCCTGATTATATGGAATGAGCTACCAGAGGAAGTGGTTGAGGCAGGGAAAGTAACATTTAAAAGACATTTGAACAGGTATGTGGATAGGAAAGATTTAGAGCGATGTGGGCAAATCAAAGCTGAAAGAGAGAAGGGGCAGGACAACTTCTGGCAGATATTCACAAAATGCTGGAGTAACTCTGCAGGTCAGGCAGCATCTCGGGAGAGAAGAAATGGGTGACGTTTCGGGTCGAGACCCTTCTTCAGACTGAAGAAGGGTCTCGACCCGAAACGTCACCCATTCCTTCTCTCCCTAGATGCTGCCTGACCTGCTGAGTTACTCCAGTATTTTGTGAATAAATACCTTCGATTTGTACCAGCATCTGCAGTTATTTTCTTATACTCCTGGCAGATAACAGGTTGACTCAGGTGAGGATTGTTGTTTGATAGGTAGATGGTTGGACAAAGGCCAGAGATAAAAAAGACAAAATATGTGATACAAAGAGATTGAAGAGTTGCAAATTGTGCGGCTTGAGGACGTAATGTCGGTGTGAGGGGAAGGGGAGGGAAGAAATAGATGAGAGTCCAGGTGGGGCACATGGGAGGAAGGGGTGGGTTATATGTCAGAAGAAGGGAGATGGGGAGGGCTGTGTAGTTTCCTAAATTGGAAAATTCAATGTTCATACTGTTGGGTTGTAAGATACCTGAGCGGAATGTGAGGTGGTGTTCCCCCAGTTTGCGTGTGGCCTTACTCTAGCAATGGAAGAGGCCTAGGACAAAAGTTCAATGTGGGAATGGGAAGTTAAAGCGGTTAACAACCGGGAGATCTAGTCGGTCCTGGCAGACCGGGCGCAAGTGTTCAGCAAAGCGGTCGCAAGCCTACGTTTTGTCTCCCCAATGTACAGGAGGCCACATCGGGAACACTCCGGATGCAGTAGATGAAGTTGGAGAAGGTGCATGTGAACCTCCATCTCACCTGGAAGGACTTCGGAGGTCCCAAATTTATCCGTTGCAATATATTCAATTTGTGTTATGGGAACTAATGGAACTTATAAAAAGCACATGGGTTTAAGGTGAGAGGGGAAAGATTTAATATGAACCCAAGCTGTAACCTTTTTACCCAAAGGGTGGTGGATGTATGGAACGAGCTGCCGGGGGAAGCAGTTGAGGCAAGAACTAGCGGAATGTTTATGAGACATTTAGGCAGGTACAGAGAAACGTAGAAAATAGGTGCAGGAGTAGGCCATTCAGCCCCTCGAGCCAGCACTGCCATTCAATACCCAAACCGTCTTTCCAGGTGAGGACCCAAACAGTCTTTCCAGGTGAGGCACCTTGTATTTCGCTTGGGCAGCTTACAGCCAAGCGGTATGAACATTGACTTCTCTAACTTTAGATAGCTCCTCTGTCCCTCCCTTCTCCCCTTCCCAGTTCTCCCACTGTCTTCCTGTCTCCACCTAAATCCTTTCTTTGTCCCGCCCCTCTAACATCAGTCTGAAGGCCTCGACCCGAGACGTCACCCATTCCTTCTCTCCAGAGATGCTGCCTGACTCGCTGAGTTATTCCAGCATTTTGTGATGCCTCTGCCATTCAATACGATCATGGGTGATCATCCAAAATCAGTACCCCGTTCCTGATTTCTCCCCATATCCCTTGATTCCATTAGCCCTAAGAGCTATGGAAGGTATATGGACAGGGTAAGTTTCGAGGGAAATGGGCCAAATGCAGGCAGTTGGGACTTGTGTAGATGGGACATGTTGGTCGGTGTGGGCAAGTTGGGAGGGCCTGTTTCTACACTATGACTGAACGCACATGATGGCACTACCGGTAGTAATCTGATTTTCCATTTATACATTTTGATATCTGAATGGAAATGATGCAAAAATAAAATTGAAGAAGCTGTGTAAAAGAAATGATGAAAATTGTCATTTATTGGCCAGCCTAAATAATAATGAGAAATTGCCCCTTTGAGACCATGAATATCATTTAAATGCACTGTCCTTTAAAAAACTTAAAACACTGGACACAAGATGTGTACAGTAGGTAATTCAAATGTTGTTTGTTTTTAAGAGGTTTCTTTAGTCAGCATTCATAGTGACGGGATAGATACAACCCTCCAGAATTGGATATTTGAAAATCTTGGCACTACAATAGGTTTTCCCTGCTGGTATGGATGCTGGGTAAAATGAAAATGTTTCCATTGCTTTAAAAAAGAATGGTAACTGTTAGTTGGAGTTGATGTAAATGAGCAACTGCTGAAATCGCAGAGTTTATGTTAGTGAGAGAGAGGGGAAAATTCTCTGTGGATTGATAGAATATTTTAGCAATTTTGTTTTTCCACTTTAGCTGCCCTTGGTTCATTAGATTATTTGTATTTTAGCTGCTTGCATAAAATCGCTATCTATTGTCTGCCAGAAATTCAATTGCATTTGTATAAGTTGCATGACCTAATGTCATATGGCCGGATGTAACAAGAGATAATGGATGTTCTACTTCAACATCAGGCCCGGCTGAGTTACTCCAGCATTTTGTGTCTATCTTCAGGTGCTAAGCTACTGGTGGCCCGTTGTCCTCCTCAATACTTTTTGAATGCACATCTGGAAATAGCTGACCAAGTTTAACTTGGATCTGTCTCATATTTCAATTGCCATCTGGCTTTATATGGGCTGCCATTATGGCAGATCACCTTTCACCCCCCTCACGGCAAGGGCCAAGATTTAACAAGCTCAATATCAGAAAATGGAGAAACATTCCACTGTCAGATCTTCACAATTGGTGAAAGAAATTATTTGGGAAATGTAACTGTTCATGGAATATTCCTCATGTTTACAGTACATACAATAGCCATATTGAAATTGGCACCTGCAAGTAAAGGCATGAGATGCAACTTGGGGTAATCTTGTTTTACATGTTTCTGTATATTTAGTATTATTTTTTGGAATTGCTGGAAATTCTATTGTCAAATTCATCATTCAAAATCATCAGTCATAGAGGCCTGATCATCTACCACAATGATGGTGACCTGGTGACCTGGTGCAGTGTCTACAGGTGTGTAAATCTGGTAGTATCATTTGTGGGGTGCAAAGGGCAATGGTGAGAGCCAGTTAAATGCCTCTGTTTTAACCAGTTACTAAAACAATGTTTCTGGCATTCCAAAACTTAAAAATAAACCATTAAATTCTAGTTCCAAGAAATGAAATTAAAATTAGTCATATTTATTTGTATGTTTTAAAAAATAGTTTTTTATAAACCAACCCTTGTAGCAATTCTCTCCATTGAAATCAACAGAGGAGATCTCCACACAGCAGGAGCAGGCCGCTTAAACAGCCACAATTTTGCACTCTGTTGCTTGACTCCATGTGGTGTCAATGCTTGAGAGCAGTTGGCAAAATGCCTCTGAGCAGCTGTCAGCAAGTTTGGGATTACTGTGCTTACACATGCTTGTGCATGAATTCCAAACATGGCATTTCCCTGCAAACATAAACAGAAAATAGGTGCAGGACTAGGCCCTTCGAGCCAGCTGATCATAGCTGATCGTCCAAAATCAGAACCCCGTTCCGGCTTTTCCCCCCATATCCCTTGATTCCCAGCCCTAAGAGTTGAATCTAACTCTCTTAAACTCAAAATCATGGCCCATTATTTTATTGCTCTTGGCATTGAGCATGATAAACAAAGTTACTTCAAAAACTTATGTAATTCTATTTACCTATTTGCTTTTTTTGCCAGAAGTTGTTGAAAGGTACAGGGCATTTTATCCCAAAAGCTTATTCTCAGTGTGTTTAGATTATATCTTTATCCCTTTTCATCTTGCTGCAAAACTTTGAGGTGTACATTTCTTCATGCTTCTTTGTCGGGAAATTCCTTGCTCGACACAATTGCATGTCATTTTCTGTCAGGGCTAAATATTGTAGTTATTGAGTGATAATGAAAGCACAAATGCGGTGAAGGGTTAGTCTCTTGTAAAGTAATTGTATCTACAGGCTTTAATCCTTCGTCCTCCTATCTTGTTATATTTATGGGATACAAGGCAACTCCAAGAGAAGTACTAAGAACAAAACTGCAGATTGGTCACCACTTTTGTCAATTTTATGAAAGATTTCAACATCGTTTGTAGTGAGGACCTATGAAAGATCATGGCCAAGTCTGGCTGCACTGAAAAATTCATCTCAGTTGTCTGACAACTCCATGACAGTTTTATGGCCAGAGTAATGGATGATAAAAGTATGACCCATTCCCAGTCACTAATGGTGCGAAACAATATTGCGTTCTTGCCCAGCGCACGGTTTAGTATAATGTTCTCTTCAATATTGTCTGATGTCTACCCTGATGAAAAATATACTCAATCTTAGATGCAGGGCTGATGGTGCTCTTTTAAACCAAAGATTCTCAGCCAAAACCAATGTACAAGAAACCATCATTAGGCTCTTCCTCTTTGTGTACTCACTGTGAGCTCAGAAGGTGATATGCAGGAAAACTTAGACAAATTTGTCAGTGCCTGTGGAAACTTTGGCTTGACAATTAGCACCATGAAAAATCATGCACCAGCCTGTGCCAAAAATCTTTATTGTCAGAGGCTTTCAGTTGTGGACATGCTCACATATCTCAAGCACTCAAGATCAGTCAACATTGATGACAATATAGCTGCTCTACTTGGGAAATTCACATTAAGCAGGAAATGGTGTTGGGTAGACTGAGTCTGAAGGCTGATAAATCCCCAGGGCCTGATGGTCTGCATCCCAGAGTACTTAAGGAAGTGGCTCTAGAAATTGTGGACGCATTGGTGATCATTTTCCAATGTTCTATAGATTCAGGATCAGTTCCTCCGGATTGGAGGGTAGCTAATGTTATCCATTATAGACCAGTTAGCCTGACATCAATGGTCGGGAAGATGCTGGAGTCAATTATAAAAGAAGAAATTGCGGAACATTTGGATAGCGGTAACAGGGTCGTTACGAGTCAGCATGGATTTACGAAGGGGAAATCATGCTTGACTAGTCTCCTGGAATTTTTTGAAGATGTAACTAGGAAAATGGACAAGGGAGAGCCAGTGGATGTAGTGTACCTGGACTTTCAGAAAGCCTTTGATAAGGTCCCACATAGGAGATTAGTGGGCAGGATTAAAGCACATGGTATTGGGGGTAGGATGCTGACATGGATAGAAAATTGGTTGGCAGACAGGAAACAAAGAGTAGGGATTAACGGGTCTCTTTCAGAATGGGAGGCAGTGACTAGTGGGGTACCGCAAGGCTCGGTGCTGGGACCGCAGCTATTTACAATATACATTAACAACTTAGATGAAGGGATTAAAAGTAACAGTAGCAAATTTGCAGATGACACAAAGCTGGGTGGCAGTGTGAACTGTGAGGAGGATGCAGGGTGACTTGGACAGGTTGTGTGAAGAAAGCTAATGGCATATTGGCCTTTATGACAAGAGGAGTTGAGTATAGCAGCAAAGAGGTCCTTCTGCAGTTGTACCGTGGCCTAGTGAGACCGCACCTGGGGTACTGTGTGCAGTTTTGGTCTTCAAATTTGAGGAAGGATATTCTTGCTATTGAGGGGGTGCAGCGTAGGTTCACTAGGTTAATTCCCGGAATGGCGGAACTGTCGTATGTTGAAAGACTGGAGCGACTAAGCTTGTATTCGCTGGAATTTAAAAGGATGAGAGGGGATCTTATTGAAACATATGATTATTAAGGGTTTGGACGCATTAGAGGCAGGAAACATGTTCCCAATGTTGGAGGAATCCAGAACCAGGGGCCACAGTTTAAGAATAAGGGGTAGGCCATTTAGAACGGAGATGAGGAAAAACTTTTTCAGTCAGAGAGTTGTAAATCTGTGGAATTCTCTGCCTCAGAAGGCAGTGGAGGCCAATTCTCTGGATGCTTTCAAGAGAGAGCTAGATTGAGCTCTTAAAGATAGCGGAGTCAGGGGGTATGGGGAGAAGGCAGGAACAGGGTAAATTGTTGTCATACCCACCTTGCTCTATGCTTGCGGGATGTGTAGTGTGCAGCAGATGTGCTATACTGCTTAACCACTTCCATATGACCTGGTTGCACAGAATAATTCACAATGAATGGAAGACAAGATTCCAGGCACACAGATTCTGTCCCAGACAAACCAAACATCCCCACATTGCAGAAAGGATCATGGAGGTGGTGGGTGGGACATGTCACATGAGTGTCTGACAGAATACCAAAGCAAGTACTTCATGGAGAGTGGACTGAGAGTGAACATCATGTGGTAGACATAAAGAGATTCAAAGACTCTTAGAACATCCCTGAAGAGTGTCAATATTGATGCACACCACTGGAAACGGTCCTGTTTGGCATATCCACATAAAAAGAGATGCATACTTGTATGAAGAACCAAGAATGGAGGACGTATAGAGGAGAAAAGAATCTCAAATCTGAAACCTCATGTATTCAATAAGCCACCTTCATTCACATTTCAACACTCAAGCCTAGATGCCTTGTCTTACTCAGGAACATGTGACCATATTAGATACTATATTCTCAAAGAAGGAATGAAGATGTACATTGAACATGTGCTTCCTTTTGTTCTTTCCCGTGAAACTGCACTCCAATAGTTAGTACTTTTTAGTAGATAATGAAAAGTATTGAGAAGTGATTATGTAAAGATTTCTTAGTTGCACTTGTGCTAGTTGGTGTGGTTTTTTAAAATGGTTTTAAAAAATGAAATATTTTTGAAATATATTACTTTGAAAATATCCACGAATAAGGCTTTTGAAGGGATCCATGTTTTTTATTTGAGACATGTGACACTTGATGTTGAGTTCAGATTTTTGTTTAGTTGATCAATTATTGTACTTAAAATTGCCAATAACTTTTCTTATTACTTAAACACAGCTCTACAAAGTTGTTTTTTAAATTGAGGGAAGCTTGCTTTGTTCCCATGTGATCAGTCAATTATGGATTTGTTTTCATGATGGTAAAGCTGCAGTGCAGGTGATCTAAAACTGCAAGTCATTTTTTGAAAACTTTATAAATCTTGGCTTTTTCCTACAAACCTCTCCTACACCCCACCACCACCAACACCACCACCAAGATAACAGTAGCGATAAGTCTGGACCCTGGATGAAGGTGATAAATTGGAGGATGGCTAATTAATGTATTATTAGGCAGGAATTGGGGGGAAAAAATTGGGAGCAGTTATGAAGGACGATGAATGTTTCCCAACTGGAAATCTTGGATGAATCGTGAGGTTCATTCCCAGGTGAAGCTCAAGTCAAATGATCCAGAGTAATATAAGAAATCTATTTACAACCTTCAAAAGACTTCAAGGCTGCCTAGAGGGAATCAAGTCAGAATAACTGCACGGGCGCCTATTGATTGTGACAAGATTTGTCAAGTCAAGTCAACTTTATTTGTCACATACATGGACAAGATGTGCCGTGGAATGAAAGTGGCAACGCCTGCGGATTGTGCTAAAACTACAAAACAGAATAGAATTTTTTTTAACACAAAAAATAAATTAATACAGTAAATTAAATTAGTCCCTGGTGATATGAGAGTTAACAGCCCTGATGGCCTGTGGGAAGAAACTCCGTCTCATCCTCTCTGTTTTCACAACGTGACAGCGGAGGCGTTTGCCTGACTGTAGCAGCTGGAACAGTCCGTTGCTGGGGTGGTAGGGGTCCCCCATAATGTTGCTGGCTCTGAATCTGCACCTCCTGATGTATAGGTCCTGCAGGGGGCAAGTGTAGTTCCCATAGTGCGTTCAGCCGAACGCACTACTCCGCAGAGCCTTCCTGTCCTGGGCAGAGCTGTTCCCAAACCAGATTGTGATGTTTCCGGACAAGATGCTTTCTACAGCCCCAGAGTAGAAGCATTGAAGGATCCTCAGAGAGACACTGAATTTCCTCAACTGTCTGAGGTGGTAAAGGCGCTGCCTTGCCTTACTCACCAGTGCGGCAATGTGTGTTGTCCATGTCAGATCCTCTGATGTGGACTCCCAGGTATTTAAAGCTGCTCACCCTATCCACAGTAATCCCATTTATCTCCAGTGGCGTGTATGTCCTCGGATGTTGAGCCCTTCTAAAGTCTACAATCAGCTCCTTAGTTTTTATGACATTCAAGAGGAGGCTGTTGTCCTGACACCAGAGTGCCAGAGCAGCCACCTCCTCCCGGTAGGCCTTCTCGTTATTGGAGATCAGGCATTTGTTATGCTACAACGGCTATAAAGTGAAGTCGGGCAGTATCGCTGACAATACAGCATCCCTCCCCAACAAGCTCGATGCATATTAAGCTCACTTTGATCCAGTGGAATGACATTATCCGCTCTGACAGCCCCAGATGAACCTGTACACGTGGGTCACTGTTGCATATGTCAGCTTGGCTTTCCTAGGAGTGAACCTGCAGAAAACAACAGGCCCGGTTAGAATCCCCAATCATGTCCCCAGGACTTGTGCTGATCTGGCAAGAGAATTAACGGTCACCCTACTCTGTTCCCAGGTACCCACTTGCTTTACGAGCGCCACTATTCAGTGCCAAAGAGAAACAAGACAATGTTTCCATAAGCAACGTTTAGTGGCTTTGACATCCACTATTATGATGTGCTTTTGGAGGCTGGTCATGACATTAACTCCAACCTCCCAGCCAACCTTGACCCACTGCAGATGCCATATACCTGGCCTACTCGTTGCAGGAGCATCTGGATGCAAGGACACCCATGTTAGATTCCTATTTATTATAGCTCAGATTTCAATGCCCTAATCTCAACCACAATCATCCTCACATCAAGAGGGAACCTGACCCTTGACTTCCTAAGTAGCGGCACGGTAACGCAGCGGTAGAGTTGCTGCTTTACAGCGAATGCAGCGCCGGAGACTCAGGTTCGATCCTGACTACGGGTGCTGCACTGTAAGGAGTTTGCACGTTCTCCCTGATAATTCTCCATGATAATTCTCGCCACAAAGGATGCAAGGATGTGTTCTGAGCCCCTTACTGTAACTTCTGATACACTCGTGATTGGCCAAATTCTGTTCTAACTCCATTTACCTGTTTGCAGATGACAGCTCCTCAATGGACTGGATCTAAAATGAGACAGAGTACAAGAATGAGTCTGAAGAAGGGTCTCAACCCGAAACGTCACCCATTCCTTCTCTCCTGAGATGCTGCCTGACCTGCTGAGTTACTCCAGCATTTTGTGAAATAAATACCGTTGATTTGTACCAGCATCTGCAGTTATTTTCTTACAAGAGTGAGTGAGCTTAGTAGCGTGGTGTCAAGGCAACAACCTCTCAATGACAGCAAGACAAGGGAGCCAGTTATTGACTTTGGGAAACAAGGTAGTGTATAGCATCAGTGCTACTAAAATAAAGATGGTTGAGACCTTTGAGTTCCTAGGTGTAAATATCACCAACAATCTGTGCCAACAAGCACATTGAAGGTATAAGCTCTTTCATTCCTTCCTTCCCCCCCCCCCCCCCCCCCCCACACATCCTACACCTTGAACATTTCTCCCTTCGAACGGGCAGAAAACACAAACACTGGAAACACGTGCCACCTGATTTAGGAGCTCTTTCCCCACTGTCTTCAAACTATTGAATGGACCTCTCATAAACTGAGGGTGTAGTCCTGAACTTCCAACTATCTCGCTTGCACTTTTTAAAATCTGCTCATTTTCTGTAACAAAAACAGTATAATGGTGCTGAGGAAGGGGGTTCACTTGTTGGAGATCTGTGACCAATGCTGTTCCATTGGGATCAGTGCTGCAACCTTTTTTGTGATATAAATGACTTGAATGAAAATAATTAAGTTTGCTAATGATACAAAACTGGTGGTGTTGTGAATAGTGAAGAAAGCTGACAAAGGGGATAGCATGACATCGATCGGTGGTAGATATGGGTGGAGAAACCACAGATGAAGTTTAATCCTGATAACCATGTCGCACCTTCAGCAGTCAAATGCAAGAGGAAAGTATGCAGTAAATAGCAGGACCCTTGCAAGTATGGATGTACAGAGAGATCCTGAGGTGCAGGTCCACAGCTCCCTGAAAATGGCAACTTAAGTAGAAAGTGCAAAGCAAATGGACAGTATGATTGCTGTCATCGGTCAAAGCATTGTGTGAATTAGGAAGTCATGTTACAGCTGTATAAAAAATTTGACGAGGCCATATTTGGAGTATTGTGTGCAGTTCTTGTCATCCCATTCCAGGAAGGATGTGGAGGCTTTAGCGAGGACGCAAAATAGGTACACCAGGAAGTTGAGTAAAAATGCTGGAGTAACTCAGCGGGTCAGACACCTTCTGGAGGGAATGGATCGGTGACGTTTTAGGTTGGGACCCTTCTTCAGACATTGTGGTAAGGGGTTCAAAAGCTGAAATGGAGAGGTAGGATGGGACAAAGCCTGGTAAGTGATAGATAAATACAGGTAGGGGTGGGGGGTTGATTGGTAGATAGGTGGACAAAGGCTAGAGATGAAAACGAGACAAAAGTGTGACAGATTAGGAGGGAACAGTGAAATGTACAACCAAAGGGAGGAAATATGTAAAAGGATAAGTGTGGAAGAAAATATCTAACAAACAACAAAATTTGTTTACTGCCCAGTATAACTGTCGACTAATTCTACTGTGAAGTCAGAGAACTGGTGAGCAGTTTACTGCCGCCATCTCTCCATGATATCATGCAATAAAATCTCGAAACCTGCGAAGTCTGTTGCTTTTCATTTACTTTTAATTTCTTCCACAGTAAAGGAGGTGTAATCAGACTTCACTGGGCTTTATCTTGCACTAAACTTTATTCTCCTTATCCTGTATCTGTACACTGTGGACGGCTTGATTATAATCATATATAGTCTTTCTGCTGACTGGATAGCAAGCAATGAAAAAGCTTTTCACTGCACCTTGATACATGTGACAATAAACTAAACTAAGGAGGGGAATGCTAGTGGGATAGTGGAAATGGCTGCACACTGGGCTCAGGGTGAACACAGGAAAAAAGGAGTTATGGAGTAAATGGTATTACTTGAAATTGGAGAAGTACATGCCATTGGGTTGTAAGCTATTCAAGTGCAATATGAGGTGCAATGCCTCCAGTTTGTATGTGACATTGCTCTGGCAATAGAGGAGACCAAGGATAGAAAAGTAGGTATGGGAATGGGTAGAGGAGTTGAAATTGTTAGGAACCGGGAGATCCAGCAGGCCATGACAGATGGAGAGCAATTGTTCAGCGAAACAGTTGCTTAGTTTCTGGTTGGTCTCTGATATAAAGGTGGCCACATCGGGAGTGCCGAATGCAATAACAGGTTTAAAAATGTGTTAGTGAACCTCTAGGTGGAGGTGAGACAGGAGGTGCAGGGACAGATGTTCTATCCCCTGCAACATAGGAGATGTTACATGGGGAAGGAAACAGGATGGGCAGGGAAAAAATGAGTAAGGATCCAGAGGAAGTGGTCTCTGCGGAAAGGGGTGGGAATGTGAAGATGTAACCAGAGGTTGGGATCACATTGAAGGTGGCCGAAATGTCGGAGGATGATGTGTTGCATGCAGAAGCTGGTTTGGTGAAGGGTAAGGAGACCCCCATCCCCGAACTCTACCTCCGCTACATCAACGACTGCATTGGTGCTACCTCTTGTACCCATGCAGAACTCACTGACTTCATACACTTCACTTCCAATTTCCATCCTGCCCTTAAATATACCTGGACCATCTCCGACATCTCCCTCCCGTTTCTGGACCTCACCATCTCTATCACAGGAGACAGACTAGTGACTGACATGTACTATAAACCCACTGACTCGCACAGCAATCTGGACTACACTTCTTCCCACCCTGTCTCCTGCAAAAAGTCTATCCCCTACTCCCAATTCCTCCGTCTACGCCGCATCTGCGCCCAGGATGAGGTGTTTCACACTAGGGCAACAGAGATGTCCTCATTCTTCGGGAAACGGGGCTTCCCCTCTTCCATTATAGATGAGGCTCTCACTAGGGTCTCTTCTACATCCCGCAGCTCCACTCTTGCTCCCCCTCCCCCCATTCATAACAAGGACAGAATCCCCCTCGTTCTCACCTTTCACCCCACCAGCCAGCGTATCCAACAAATCATCCGCCAACATTTCCGTCACCTACAACGGGACCCCACCACTGGCCATATCTTCCCATCCCCTTACCTTTTTGCGTTCCGCAGAGACCGTTCCCTCCATAACTCCCTGGTCCACTCGTCCCTTCCTACCCAAACCACCCCATCCCCGGGCTCTTTCCCCAGCAACCGCAGGAGATGCAACACCTGTTCCTTTACCTCCCCCCTCAACTCCATCCAAGGACCCAAACAGTCTTTCCAGGTGAGGCAGAGGTTCACCTGCACCTCCTCCAACCACATCTATTGCATCCGCTGCTCTAGATGTCAACTTCTTTACATCGGAGAAACCAAACGCAGGCTCGGCGATTGCTTCGCTCAACACCTGCGCTCCGTCCACCCTAACCAACCTGATCTCCTGGTGGCTGAGCACCTCAACTCCCCCTCCCATTCCCAGCTGACCTTTCTGTCATGGGCCTCCTCCAGTGCCATAGTGAGGCCCACCGGAAATTGGAGGAACAGCACCTCATATTTCGCCTGGGCAGCTTGCAGCCCAGTGGTATGAACATTGACTTCTCCAACTTTAGATAGTTCCTCTGTCCCTCTCTTCCCCTCCCCCTTCCCCGATCTCCCACTGTCTTCCTGTCTCCACCAATATCCTTCCTTTGTCCCGTCCCCCCCTGATATCAGTCTGAAGAAGGGTCTCGACCAGAAACGTCACCCATTCCTTCTCTCCTGAGATGCTGCCTGACCTGCTGAGTTACTCCAGCATTTTGTGAATAAATACCTTCGATTTGTGCCAGCATCTGCAGTGATTTTCTTACATTACTCTATCCTTTTTCTGTTGGGTTGAGATAAGCAAGAGCATAACCTTGGAAAGCAGTGAGGGATTCATCTGCAAAAAAATGGGGGGGGGGGGGAGCTGTGTTTGCTGAATAGAGGTCTTAGAATGGAAAGTCTCATATTGGAAAAGCATGCTGCGGAGACTAAGAAATGGAGAGAGAGATATAGCAACCTTGCATGAATGAGGTAGAGTAGGTTGAGGTGGTTTTCCCATTGCCTTTGATAAATCGTTCACCTATGTCTCGTTTTGTGTTCCACAGTTCTGCTCTTGCTCCCCTTCACCCCAGATGGAACATGGATTTGGTCCCCTGATTCTTGCCTTTTATCCCGCCAGCCACCGCATTCAGCACATTATCGTCTGACATTTCTGCCACCTTCAATGTGATTCCATCATCAGTTCAATCTTCCCATTTTCTAGAGACTCCTTCCTCAACTCCCAGGTTCACTCATCTCTTTCCACCCAACCTGTGCCCACTCCCAGGTACTTTACAACTACAGGAGATGTAACACCTGTCCACACACGGTCTCCCTTGCCTTCATCCAGGGACCCCCAACAGCCTCCTGGGGGTTCACGTGCACCTCTTCAAATAAAGATTCACATGCACCTCTTCAAACCTCGTCTGCTACATTTGGTGTTTCCAATTTGGCTTCCTTTCAATTGGTGAGATCAAGTGTAGACCATGTGACTGTTTTGTCAAATACTTGCATTTTGTTTTCCAAGGCCTGCTGAATTTGTTGGTTTGGTGACTGACCAGTGTGATCTAGTAGGCCTTGGCAGACCGACGCAAGTGTTCAGCGTATTCCTCCCTTATTACAAGGTTAATTGACTATTGCATGTGCGGTAGGAGAGATTGCTGTGAGAGCCAGCATAAGCCTGTTGGGCTGAATGGCTGCCTCCCATGTCATGAGATTATGATCTGTTTCCATGCTATATCTTTTTTATATAATTGGGAGAAAAGTTAGAAAAATCAACATTTTTCACTCTTCATTACTAACGATTACCAACTTGGGGTCGATTGTCCTTTTTATCTTACTAGAAAGGCTGGTGACTAACCAGTTAGTAAGGAAACATTTGTCTGTGCTGAATATTTTCCATATGGAGCTTCAGGCATTGTTCATTGTGGTATAAAACAAAGGGTTGTTAAACATTGTGGTTAAATAATGCATCACACACTTCCTGTGACTTGCATCTGAGTAATGGTTCGTTTTAATTAAAACTTGGCTTGTTTTGGGAATCAACACAAAGTTCTTACTATTTGGCCTGGGAAAAGAAGGAAATGCTGCAGCTCAAAGCTGCAATCATTCATAAAATTGATCTAAGAGAAACAAAGACTGCAACTTTCTTTCCTGTGGTATCATTATGCATATTCTGCAGATGCAGCTAGTTTCAAGAAATTGAACTGACTGAGAGGAAATGCACGTGGATTTTTTTTTAAAAACAGCTTTTTTCTTATATTTTAAGATTTTGTTTTATTATGTTGGCCATTAAATCGACGAATTGCACATACAAAGACATACAAGCAATAAGTAAAGTTGGACACAAAATGCTGGAGTAACTCACGGGACAAGAGCATCGCTGGAGAGAAGGTATGTTTTGGGTTAAGACCCTTCTTCAGAGATCTAGAAATGGTGCCTGTCCCGCTGTGTTATTCCAGCATTTTGTGTTTTCGGTTTAAACCAGCCTCTGCAGTTCCTTCCTACACAGTAAAGTTGGACAGCTTGACTAAATTAGAGGTGTTATTGCTACTAACCAGTCTTGATTTCAGTGTATTCCCAGGTGAACTCGTGGGCTAAAGGTAAGCGTTGTTTTAAGAATGAGACGTTCCAAAGTGTGTTGGAAACAAAATGCATCACAAATCATTTGGCAACAGAAAGTAAAATTCAGAATAATTCCACCCAAAGCTTAAAGAACTTTCAACTTGAGTGAGACACACCTATTTGTGCATGACAAGTTCCTATTTCTCGACAGTCTTGGATGTTAATAAGAGGCTTGGGTTTTTAATATATTTTAATATATTTTAATCTAAAAGGATTGCTTACCAGGCAAGAGTTTATTTCAATATGATTCTTGTAACATATTTTAAAATAATAGGAATGAATGAAAATATATTTAGTCAAGAATCTTTCTGGAATGATTTGGTTCACGAATGCCTTAATGTGTGAAGTTTTAGAGGCACAAAGCACGGAAAGGGGCCCTTTGGCCCATCTTCCCCAAGCCTACCGATATGCCCCATCCACACTAGTCTTGCCCACTCGCTCAGGTTTGGCCCATATCCCTTTAAATCTACCCTCTATGTACCTGTCCAAATTTATTTTGTTGTTTGGGTTATATAAGTTAACTAGCTCCATTGAGATTTGGCCTTTATTGTGAATAGAGAAGGAGGAAGTACAACGAGAGTTAGATTTAGCTCATAGGGCTAAGGGAATCAAGGGATATGGGGGGAAAAAGCCGGAACAGGGTACTGATTTTGGATGATCATATTGAAGGGCCGAATGGCCTACTCCTACACCTATTTTCTATGATAACCACCACCTCTTTTTCTGCAGTTGACTATTATTATATTACATGTTTAAGGCGGCTGTACTTTTTGCACTAGAAGACAATGTTCTAAGTTGAATAATACATGTCTTCAGAATGTTTGGCTCTAACTTGGGTATTATTGACATATTAAATTTGTTGGCCTCATAGCAGTCCATTTTTAGTCCACTGCTGCTAAGATAAATATTTCCACAATGCACACGTGGGCCAGAGAACATTTAAGTGGGAATTGAAATTAAAGTTAAATATTTTATAAATGCATCCAAAATTCTGGAAATTTTAACAAGCCTTGTGTTTTAACGTGCCAGGTACAGCAGGTAGTGAAGAAAGCTAATGGCATGTTGGCCTTCATGACAAGAGGAGTTGAGCATAGAAGCAGAGGTCCTTCTGCAGTTGTACAGGCCCTAGTGAGACCACACCTGGAGTACTGTGTGCAGTTTTGGTCTCCAAATTTGAGGAAGGACATTCTTGCTATTGAGGGAGTGCAGGGTAGGTTCACTAGGTTAATTCCCGGAATGGCGGGACTGTCGTATGTTGAAAGACTGGAGCGACTGGGCTTGTATACTGGAATTTAGAAGGATGAGAGGGGATCTTATTGAAACATATTATTAAGGAATTGGACACGCTAGAGGCAGGAAACATGTTCCCAATGTTGGGGGAGTTCAGAACCAGGGGCCACAGTTAAGAATAAGGGGTAGGCCATTTAGAACGGAGATGAGGAAAAACTTTTTCACTCAGAGTTGTAAATCTGTGGAATTCTCTGCCTCAAAGCAGTAGAGGCCAATTCTCTGGATGCTTTCAAGAGAGAGTTAGATAGAGCTCTTAATGATGGTGGATTCAGGGGATATGGGGAGAGCGCAAGAACAGAGTACTGATTGTGGATGATCAGCCATGATTACATTCAATGCCGATGCTGGCTCGAAGGGCCGAATGGCCTACTCCTGCACCTATTGTTTATTGTCTATTTGGCAGTCATGCTTTTGCAGCTTCTGCAAAAATAATCTCACTATCACTTGTGAAAAGTATTTTTGAGTTAGGAAGCTTTAAAGCTTTTTCTTGTTATGTTATGAGTATGGGACCAATTGTCAACTTTGATTAATATTTCCATGTCACAAAATGCAAATTATTAGTGTTAATTTTTGAGGATCTTGTAAAATCCTGCATCATTCAAAATACTCAATAACCTTGGTTGTTTTGCTCTTCCTTGTCAGTTGTCCCTTTTCCATATGTCTTCACTCCTTTTTGCCAATCAGTGTTATTTATTGTGAGGGTGTAATGTTTAAGGCTGCTTTGTTGTTGCTGGTATGTGATCTCACAATTCTAACTTCAATTTCTGCAGACTTGTACTTTGATGTGAAAAAAGGATTCAGTTATAGTCCGGTTAAACCAGCTTGTTTCACTTTATTAACTTTCTTCTTGGAACATAGAACATTATAATACAAGAACAGGCACTTATGTCCACAATCTCTGTGCCAAACATGGTGCCAAGACCATCCCTTAACTACCCACATATAACACAAATCCCTCCATTCCCTGCATATCCATATGTTTATCCAAAAGTCTTTGAAATGCCACCAAAGTATCTGCTTCAATTATCACCTCGCAGCACCTTCAGGCATTCACCACCTTCTATGTAAAAAATAAACATTCCTCCACACATTTCCTTTAAACTTTGCCCTCTCACCTTAAAGCTATACCTTCTAGTATTTGATTTTTTTTATTTCGGGGGGGGGGGGGGGAGAGGGAATGAGACTGCCCACACTATCGATGCCTCTCATCATTTTACATGCTTTTGCCAGGTCTCCTCCCTGCAACCTTGGGTGTTCCAGAGAAAACAATCCAATTTTGGTCAACCTCTGCCCGTACTTAGCTAATGGCCTCTAACCTAGGTATCATTCTGGTAAACCTCCCCTGCACCCTTTCCAAAGCGTCCACATCCTTCCTGTTATGGGGAGGCCAGAACGGAACATAATACTCCAAATGCAGCCTAACCAAAGTTCCTATAAAACTGTATCATGACTTCCTGACTCTTATACTCCATGCCCTGACCTATGAAAGCAAGCATTCCATATGCCGCCTTTACCACTATGCCACGCACATTGTCACTTTCAGGGAGTTATGGGCGGACCCCAAGATCCCTCTGTGTATCCTTTTGTTGTCACGCAAATTGCTTTCTATGATGCACAGCATACCTCAAACTAGTAATTCTTGCAAAGTGAAGGTATTGACATTCAGCAATTGTAACTTCGATGGAAACTTCAAAATTCACCGCATGTGTGGAAATCTCAATGATTTAAAACACCTCCCAATCTTTGCAGACAATGCTGTGTTATTTTATAGCTTTCTTAAAGGTAATCGAGGAAAATATTTGAGTTTGTGCTTTCAAGCTCTTCATGTCTTAAATGATGTACTTTGAAAGTTTGTAATGACATTTGAAGTCACAGCCACTGCTTCGTCAACTCAGGAGGCCCTTTTTTCCCTATGTAGATTGTATTGGCCTCCATGCAGCATTTCAAAAGATAACTGGCTTGTATCGGTGTTTTTAGCACTAGTGTTGGCATTAAGCTCTTACATGGCTGTCGGAGTTGCTGACAGGTTTGGAACACTGAATGGAAACTAATGAAGAAGGCATGCCTTGCTAAGATTTTCCAGCATTTGCAGGAACTGCCTCATGGGATCACAAGAGGAGTCATTCAACCTATCACATCCAGACCAGCTCTGAGAACGAACCTGGCATAGATCTGGGACTCCTCGCTGTGGTTTAGATTGTGTGCTTATGGATTGGGTCTAAAAAGATTATTTTATTAATTAACCAGTTTTAGTTTTAAAATGTTCAAATTAGATTTAACAACTATTCAATATCCCACAATTGGCATCTAGAAAACTGGATTTGTTTTTGGGGGGGTGGGGGGGCTTGTCAGCTCTCAAAGCTTTTTTTTCATCACTAATCAAACTGGAGTCAGTTGGTGCTCTGTAAAATGGGCTCTCCATATCCATACATGGTAATTATGGGCATGGGGAGAGCAGGGAATCTGGACATCAAAGTTTGTCCCAACTGCTGTGTTTTTGTTAAATGTTTCATCTTATTTTTATATGTGTGTTCCAGTACTGATATCCTAGTCTGAATTTTGTCTGAAAATTGTGCTTTTGCCGTTCTGGTATGCTGCTTGACAATTTTGGGCAAATCAAAGAAATGTTAATGTTATTGTTTGGATATCTTGACTATGCTCTTGACAACAGCTTGGTTAGGGCATAATTCATGTTGCAGCTCATGAAATGTCTTTAGTTGTCTTCAGATTCAAGATGAGCAGCGTGCCAATATTTTACCCATGTTGTGCAGACTTCTATATCTGAAACATTTACACAACGCCTAATATGGGAGTGCAATCAGGGAACCACAACACTAATTTCTCAGGCATGAGCTTATTGTTAAGGCTATTTTTCTGTTGTTTAACTGTTTCAGGTTAGTCTTTAATGAGAATTTAAATTTATCGTTATTAGTTTTGAAATCAAAACTTACAATGAAATATGAAATAAAAAATCACATTTAGCAGAAATTTAGCTGATTTCATTTATTACTACCAAATGAATACAGGTAGTTGCATCTGCTCCTTCAACGTCTGCAAGGATGCTGCAGATGTTCTATCAATAGGTGGCAGCCAGTGCCATCTTAGCTGCCGTGTGCTAGGCAGCAGGGCGAAGACTGCGGACGCCAATGGGATCAACAAACTCATCAAGAAGGCTAGCTCCGTCCTGGGGGTGGAGGTGGGATTCATGGGAGGTGGTCTTGGAGGGGAGGATGCTCCTCAAACTGCGGAGCATCCTGAACAATAAAGCTCACCCCCTCCATGACACACTGGTCAACCTGAGGAGCATCTTCAGCAAAATGGACAAGGGAGAGCCAGTGGATGTAGTGTACCTGGATTTTCAGAAAGCTTTTGATAAGATCCCGCACAGGAGATTAGTGGGCAAAATTAGAGCACATGGTATTGGGGGTAGGGTATTGACATGGATATAAAATTGGTTGGCAGACAGGAAACAAAGAATAGGGATTAACGGGTCCCTTTCAGAATGGCAGGCAGTGGGGTGCAGCAAGGCTCGGTGCTGGGACCGCAGCTATTCACAATATATATTAATGATTTAGATGAAGGGATTAAAAGTAACATTAGCAAATTTGCAGATGACACAAAGCTGAGTGGCAGTGTGAACTGTGAATAGAATGCTATGAGGATGCAGGGTGATTTGGACAGGTTGGGTGATTGGGCAGATGCAGTATAATGTGGATAAATGTGAGGTTATTCACTTTGGAGGCAAGAACGGAAAGGCAGATTATTATCTGAATGGCGTCAGGTTAGGAAAAGGGGAAGTACAACGAGACCTCGGTGTCCTTGTACATCAGTCACTGAAAGTAAGTATGCAGGTAAAACAGGCAGTGAAGAAAGCTAATGGCATGTTGGCCTTCATAACGATAGGAGTTGAGTATAGGAGCAAAGAGGTCCTTCTGCAGTTGTACAGGGCCCTGGTGAGACCACACCTGAAGAATTGTGTGCAGTTTTGGTCTCCTAATTTGAGGAAGTACATTCTTCCTCTGAGGAGGGAGTGCAGCATAGGTTCATGAGGCTAATTCTCGGGATGGTGGGACTGTCATATGATGAAAGAATGGAATGACTGGGCTTGTATTCACTGGAATTTAGAAGGATGAGAGGGGATCTTATAGAAACATATAAAATTATTATGGGATTGGACACGCTAGATGCAGGAAACATGTTCCCGATGTTGGGGGAGTCCAGAACCAGGGGCCACAGTTTAAGAATAAGGGGTAGGCCATTTAGAACTGAGATGAGGAAAAACTTTTCAGAGAGTTGTGAATTTGTGGAATTCTCTGCCTCAGAAGGCAGTGGAAGATGATTCACTGAATACATTCAAAAGAGAGTTAGATAGAGCTCTTGGGGCTAGCGGAATCAAGAGGTATGGGGAGAAGGCAGGAACGCGGTACTGATTGTAAATGATCAGCTCCTGCACTTATTGTCTATGTATCTAACAGACTGGTTCCGCCCAGATGCAGGACAGAACGCCACAGGAGATCCTTCTTCCCTGTGGCTCTCAAGCATTACAACTCCTCATCCTTCTGTCGTGGGGTAGACTGCGACTGACTCCCCCTCCCCAATCTGAACATTCCTCAAGCTTTTCCACTCATTATAATTTAATTTTTTGTGTATTTTGTTTTTTTGACTGTTGGCAGATCAATTTCCCTCCTAGGATAAAGAAAGTTCCATCGTATCGTAAACCTGCCTTTGATTTACTTTTTTAGATAAACTAATTATTTTCTTGCAGTTCAGGAATTTGGTTTGGCCACAAGATATTTTGTAGCATTGATACTGTGATCACTGTTTTCACATCATGAATAGTGTTCCATGTACAGAATTACTTGCATTACAATAGTGTCATTTTATTGCACAAAATTCTAAGATTTTACTTAAGTTTTATCTAGCTTTCATTTTATACTTGATGATTTGTTAATATGCTTCATTGGTAACCATATTGCCAAAGAGCTCTACTGTTTCACCAACATTTAAACTCTCATGAAAATTCAATATTTGGTGTATCACTACCTGCATGATTGCTAATGCGGAATGCATAGATGAATCATAATTTTAAAAGAGCACACAATACCTGTTGAAAATATGAGGATTTAAAGATTTGTTCTTCAACATTGATTTGGCATTGTTGTAAGTGTTATGCAGTACTGGTTTCTTTTACAAAGTGGTAATGTTCCAGGATAATGTTTTATTAAGCTAAAAATCATAAATCATGAATTGTAAAGGCATTTCCTATTGGTTTTGATAGAAGATCAAGAATTTCAGTCAAACAAACCTAAACACTTGCAAATTATTTTATGGAACAATCTGTAACGGGTTTGCCTCAGAAAGGTCACCTTATTAAGTGTGATGTCTTGAGAGGTTGGGAGCTTTTCTCTTGAAGGTTGGGAGGTGTGGGTGCCGGAAATGAAGACAGAAAAGTTCTTGGTTTCAAAGTTAAATTCCATATATTTAGTCTTTTCCAAAAACAGGTAAACTTAATTGTTTGCAGACAGGTACACAAAACCAAAACAGGTAGTTAAATCAAAACTGTAGCTTGCTGCCTTCTTACAAAATATAACTCAAAACACTGCTTCTCTCCCTCTCTGCTCCAGTCGTTGTCCCTCTCTGCTCCAGTCGTTGTCCCTCTCTGCTCCAGTCGTTGTCCCTCTCTGCTCCCGTCGTTGTCCCTCTCTGCTCCAGTCGTTGTCCCTCTCTGCTCCAGTCGTTGTCCCTCTCTGCTCCAGTCGTTGTCCCTCTCTGCTCCAGTCGTTGTCCCTCTCTGCTCCAGTCGTTGTCCCTCTCTTTAAATACACTGCTTCCCTTCCCTTTTAGCTCTCTCACTGAGGCAATCAGCTCAGCTGGTTCAGCTGGGCAGCAATCAGTGTCAGCAGCAATCAGGCAGGCAGCCCTGCTGACTATGGGTTTTGTAGTCTTTTGCTGGCAGCCATGATGGTTTGTAGTCCTTGTTGCATCCACTGGGAAGAAATGTATCTCCCCTCTATGACTCTACCTCTCATGATATCACATAAGTTTGAGTTGAAACATGTTCAAGGGATGTGTCTTCAGAACTGTCACATTCAAAGGCTAGCAGAATCATATTTAAAGCTGATCCTTGATAAGGGGATGAAAGATTTCTGTGAAAAGTTGAAAACGCAGAATGGACTGAATCACCACATGGAATCGACCAATATCAGCAATGTTTTGTACAGAATGACAGCAACAACATCCGCCATGTTCTTGTGGAATCTCTGTTCCAAACATGCTCAAAGAGCTGAGTGATCTTCTAACTCATGATAGCTTTTCATGCTGAAGATGTGTTTTCTTGACTGGTTTCTTGATAGCTAGCTGATGCATGTGGCTTAAGATGTTGATGGCATCCGGATTGTTATCCTATTCTTCATCCGCTAATGCCCCTTTTGGCAAAGCATGGCATTTTTCCATCATGTAGCCCCATGTAATGATATACTCCATTTGTGTGATCTTTTTAAAGATGACTATCATTTACTAAACATGGCATAAAGCCTCCAATAGCTTTGTTTTATGGAGAGTTGTTTTGATTCTGAGGGTGGTGTATTGGTGGTGATAGATCTTAATTTGTGAATTCTTCAATATGCAACCCACCCACATTCCACACATCCTGGTCTTCATCAAAAGCACCCTCATTTGCCAAATTGAGAGTCACACTGAGAAGCTTGGGAGTAGACTACGCCTGCCGTCAACCCCTGGATTTCCTCAATTGTGAATTTATCATTGTGATTCGACATAGAGCACCACACAGGAGCAAGTCCTTGGTCCCATGATTACTGTTCTGAACATGCTACCAAATTTAAACTCAGCCCGCATATGATCCATATCACTCCATTCCCTGCATAACCATGTGGCTATCTAAAAGTCTCTTGAACAGCAATATTGTACCTGCTTCCACCAGCACCCCTGGTAGTGAATTCCAGGCACCTATCGTTCTCTGTATGTAAAGAGAGAAACCTTTGCATCTGCACATCTCCTTTAAACTTTTCCCCTCTAATCATAAAGCTCTGCCCTCTAATATTTGACATTTCCAGTCTGGCTATATCATTCAACAGGCTTCTTTCCTGTCTGCAACTCCTCCATTTTGTTCAGTTGTGTTCAATTGACCCATCAACATTTTAATCACAAACAAAGGGTCACAGACCACAAGGCATAATGATACCCTTCCACCATTACTCTTTGCACTCTGAGATCTCACTATCATTATGTTACTTGTTTTTCTATCTCCTTCCTGTACTCTTTCTCCTCATTATTCATGAACTGACCCAATCACAGTGGTGTCATCTACAAACTTGCAGATGGAGTTAGAGCCGAATTTGGCCATACGGCCGTGAGCCCATAGGGTGTATAGTCGGCGACCATGCGCATCGTTAGGACACAGTTATTGAGACGTATTGTGGAAGAGGTGCTGTCGCTTGTTCTCACTGTCTATGGGTCAAAAGTTGCAAATCAAGTAGCTGAGGTGGGTGCTGATTGCTGTGTCCAGGAGTTTGGAAATTAGTTTAGATAGATTGAGGTGTTGAAGGTAGAGCCACACTGGATAAACAGGAGTCCTTGTATTGATGTTCCAGAGATGAGTTTAGGGTCGGGAAGACGACGTTTAATATGGACAGGTTGCTCCACTGCAGTTTGTTTACCATCGCAACACGTCCATATTAAACGTCGTCTTCCCTACCCTAAACTCATCTCTGGAACATCAAGACAAGGACTCCTGTTTATCCAGTGTGGCTCTACCTTCAACACCTCAATCTATCTAAACTAATTCATCGGTACTATGAGAATTTGTGAGAGATTGTGGGCACACCCATGATCACTGCTACGCAACCATCAAAGATGCCTACTGCTCTATCTCCTGCCTACATTTTCTTGTTATGGTGAAGCAAATATGTTCTTGTTGCAATATGTACTGACAACCTAAAAGTGGAAAATTAAAATGATAAGCTAGAGAGAATGTGCCAGGGAAAACTCTTCCTGGAAAGTGTGGACGATTAATAACAGCTTTCAAGGAGGAATTGAATATTTACTTTAAAATGTGGTGGGTGGGGGGGGGGGATGGGGCGGTGGGAGAGATGTAGATCTGTGAAGAAAGAATAGGAATTGTGAAGATCTGTGAAGAAAGAGGGCGGCACGGGGCGCCGCGGTAAAGTTGCTGCCTTGCATCAACAGAGACCAGGATTCAATCCTGACTGTGTGCTTGACTGTACAGAGTTTGTACACTCCCCATGACCCGTGTGGGTTTTCTCCGGGATCTACGGTTTCCTCCCACACTCCAAAGAAGTATAGGTTTGTAGGCTAATTGGCCTGGTATAATTGTAAATTGTCCCTAGGATAGTGTAAGTGTGTAGAGATCGCTGGTCGGAGCGGACTCGGTGGGCTGAAGGGCTCTGTATCTCCAAAACTAAAACTAAAGAATAATTGTGCTGCTGTTTTCAAAGACCTGGCACAAGCACAATAAACATAATAGCTGCTACCTTGCTCTAAGCATTTTTAAAACTTTTTTAAATATAATTATATTTGTACAATAAAATTCAATCTATTTCTGATAATGTAAACATTGTTAATCTGCAATATGGTGCTATTTTTATTGCTGAAATTGTGCTTTTTTTTACTCCTTCACTACTCTGAAGAATACATTTCCACACATCGTGAGTGGAAATCAATGAGCCAAAGGAACATTATTTCTAGTTTTGGCAAGCAGCACATCCTGTATCTCTAATCTCTTATTGTTTCTGTGTTTTTCTGCTTTTGCTTTTGTCCCTGACACATTTAATGTAAAGGAGTTTGGGGAGAAAAGACTTGATAAATGAGCCCACATACTTAATCATTGATGCAAATGCTGAATTTTGAATGGTCTTTTACAATAACTTTTTAAAAACTAGACAATTTAAATTAGCATGTATTAAGCAGCATGAAATCTAATTACAAATCTAATGCCTTGGAAACTGGACAGTTTAAATCAAAGGATCATTTGAGATGTTATCATGTTGTTGGTGGGTGGGATAGAGAGAGAACCTCAGGAAAAATAGTGCCTGCTGAAATTACACATGTGGCTTTAGTCCATAGAGGCTGCCTAAGTGGGATTTGTGCAGTGAAAGCTTGGTTTATTTTGATTACATTGCCTGCATGCAGATTACAGCGTTAATGTCTGTGAATCCGTAATGGTGATTACTTTTCTTAATGGAATTTTTACTTTTGTGTATGCAGCGAGTTAGAGTAAGAATTCTTCATCTCTTATCCCCCCCCCCCCCAAATTCCAAGTTTGCCATAGACATTGTCAGTGAAAGAAAAGGTAAGAAAGAAGCTGTATTTCCCTGGTTTTGTCTTTGTCTTCAGAGTCTGGAAAGACGTGAATTCCAAAGGCATTACATGAGCAGCTTTAATGAATTAATGTCTAGCTTTTGAACAACAGATGTGACGTGTAGCTTTATAAGCAGCTTCCTATTGATTGCTTTCAACATTTCTGTTCATTCAAGAAGAAGCAAGAGGAGCTTCTTTAGACAAAAACTGTTGGCAAAAAAAGCAATTTTGGTGGGCTTGGAGAAGAATGATAATATAAAATTGCTTTTTTGTAAGCCTACCACCACAAATTATATGCCGTCTGTACAGAAAATATTTTTATTGATTGGAGATCTTTGTGGTAGACTCAGTCTCTGCTAAATTATTCTGATGAATCCCTTCTTGAAATATTCCAGAGTAGTTTTCTTTACTTTGTACATGATTCTTTTGTTATTTTTAGTACAGTTGTTTCTGAAACCACCTTAAAGTTCTCTGTGACTAATATTACCTGGAAGCAGGGAAAGGTTGTATGAACCTTTTTTTGGCAAGGTTGCATTTATCTTAAGCCTTTGTTTATTTGACTTTTTAAAAAATCATTCAAACTTAATGTACCACAGTTTTACAAGAGAAGAGAAATATTCTATTCCGTTGAGAGGTCTGAATATTTGGGTTGGGTATTTGTGACTTGTTAAATTGTAGTTCACTCATCTAATGGTATTTTAACTTTTTTTGAATGGTGACTATTTTGAAGTTCATTTCTTTTATGGTTCTTTTGCTTCCCTGTCCTGCAGTCCACTTTGCATCAGGAAGGAGGATGCAGATTGATCATTTATGTTTTCTAAATGACAATCTCGAGTTGCTAGATTAGAGCCAGATTGTTGCAGCCTTTCTGCAGGAAAAATCAACAACAATGCAACAAGTTGAGTGCTCCGCCAAATTGTCATAGGAACTATCGAGACAATACTAAAAAGGGTAAAATTGCAAGTGTTTAGGTATTTTATTTGAAAAAGATATAGAAATTTCCTAACAACAATATTATCAAATAATGGTTCGTGCAATGTCCATAGGAAAAGATTTGCCTCGAGGCTGCGTGTTTAGCCCCCTACTCTGCTCTTTTCATACCCATGACTGCGGCTAAGTACCAATGTAATCATTAAATCAGCCAACAACACTGCTGTGGTGATGAGTGTTGAGGAATGGAAAACCATTCGATAGACATGGAGTTAGGGTCTTCCCAATATTTATCCCTCCAACATCACCTAAAATAAATGATCCGTACATTTATTTCATTGCTCTGTTGAAACTTCTGGCTGTGTCTTTTTACTTTGTACTTGAAAATGCATCAGCAACAAAGCACCTTGTGACACCTTGACTTCCCAAAATCATGTAGTCTATTTTTTCTAGAATATGCTGTGTTTGCATATTATACATTCATATATGGGAATACAGTAAATTAAAATTGTTTTACCTTTTTAATCAGTTGTGCAGCACAGTGGATGTATTTTGACCAGTTCTATTCAGTAGTCAATCATAAATATTTGCTTGTTAGGAGGGCTATAATTACTTGCCAAATTCGCTCTAAAAATTCCAGTAAGTTTTAATTAGTAATACAAGTTACTAATTAGTCATTATGTAAGGTCAAAAGCATGCTAGATATGTTTTTGTGATCAGTTTGGGTCTCTTTGCAAAGAACACTCACTCCACTACTAGAAATTCACATTGCACCTTAAAATTTGTTTAAGAAGGAACTGCAGATGTTGGTTTAAACCGAAGATAGACACAAAAAGCTGGAGTAACTCAGAGGGACAGGCAGCATCCCTGGAGAGAAGGAATGGGTGACGTTTTGGGTCGAGACCCTTCTTCCGGCTAAAATTTGTTGTTTGTGGAATGTAACGCCTTTTAATTTGGCAAAATGGTTGTGATTCACAGGAGCAGTAGCAAATAAATTTGACACTTGAACATCTTGTCCCAAGGTAGGTTTTAAGGAAATTTAACAGTGTTGGATGAATGATACACTGAGAGTTGGGATGTTATATGGCAATATATAAAATGAGAAAGACCTGACAGCTATCTGTTGGAATACTTGGAAATACCAAAGCCATGAATGAGGGCTTAACAGCAGAGGAGGCCAGGCTAAAGCAGCTTGTTTCATTACGAACGGCCTTACTCAATTTTGAACATTTGCTGGGGAGGGAAATTATCATTGGTTAGGAAGTAGTTTGTGACAGGAACCAACGATAATGTTTGTGTTCTGAATATTTATTTGGCGATAATTTCTCTCGTCTAGGACTAATGTCACACAATGTACGGCTTTAAAAAAAAAAAGATCAAGAAAGCAACGTGGTGCTGATGCGGTGTACATTCAGCAACGGTCTCCATATTGTTGTATGATGTGACCAATGGATAACGTTGAGAGAATGGAGTCCAAAGAAAGATCTTGGTGGCTACCTATGGTAGTGGTGTCATAAGAAGGGAAGTTATTTGAGGAGGTTTTCTGACTGCGGCTGGATAAATAAAAATAGTGAGCATTTAATTATTTTGTTCTGAAAGGTTTTTCTCATGGTCAGGAATGACATGTGAAAGAGCAATGGCATAAAAGTAATTCTGGCATTGCTTAGGCCTAACTGCCTCATTTAAAAACATTTTATTTTTTCATTCTAACTCTTGTCTTTGCCTTTTGACTCTGCACAATAATATAAAGGTATGGACATTAAACTGACATTTTGAATGGACTAAAGTGTCAGTGTTCTGACTCGTTACATCCTACAGCATAGATGCATGAGGAAATTAATAAGAACAGTATTTGGAATGTGAGCCCATTCAGTTCCGGGAATTGGTCCTAACTTGTTCAGTGCCAAAATGTTTCTGACTACGAATGTGATTAATAAGGTCATGCATTCAAATATTGCGGATTATAATTTTTCAGATCTTTCTATTGAAATTTGAAAACTGGTTTATAAACGATACATTTTTTTTAACCAAGCAGCACATATTTAGAATCCTTGACTTGAACAGTTGGTTATGATGACAGAGTTCTAACTCTACTAATTTGTATTTATTAAAAATTCTGCATAAGGGTTCTATTTGGCTTTGGTAGCATGGTAGCCATCAGATTAAAAGTGATCTCTTTCCAAAGTGAAATGATCACAAATTTTTACATGGCTGAACTATCTATCATGCCCTGTACGTGTCCATAAGACATGCCAGCTTTTGAACCAGTGAGACGGGCAACAGTAAGGGAAAAAGGAGAGATATTCTGCTGGGAAGAACAGGAGTTTGTACTTTGGCAAATTACTTAAGGGCAGATGCAGATAGGGCTTTAAACATACAGTATTATGAGTGTATTTGTGGAGAGCTGGGGTGATCAAATGAGGGAAATTTGCATTTTATAGAGAAAAGGCACCATTGAACACATCAGTCGTTTGGATAGTGATCAGAATGTGACAGGATTTTATTTCACAAAATGCTGGGGTAACTCAGCAGGTCAGGCAGCATCTCAGGAGAGAAAGAATGGGTGATGTTTTGGGTCGAGACCCTTCTTCAGACACAGAATGTGTTTGTTACACAGAATGTGACGGGATGTGGTAATGACTTTTAACAATAATGGGGCACTGGTGAATATTGTACACTGTGAAATTAGACTTAAAGATTTGTTGGGAGGTGATTTGCACACATTTAAATAAGAATATAATATTCTATTGAGAAATCAGTTCAAAGGAAAAGTGATCCAATGAAGTTGTTAGGATGTCACAAAATTAAACAAAGCCACTTAAAATGTTGAAAAAAAGTAGTAAGTTTGAAGATAGACACAAAATGCTGAAGTAACTCAACGGGACAGTAAGTTTGAAGCTTGTGGTTTTATGAGAAGCCAACAGAAGGTGACAGAATTGATGAGGTGAAAATGAAAGAGTAGCCTAACTATAAATATTTTTTAAATGAGAACTCCTAGATGTGTGTATTAGCAAAATGGGGTGGGGGAATTTTCGTGTCCTTTTCGGACACATCAGGTTTCCCTTGTACACTAATGATGAAAACTCTTAGCTTCTTCCCTTTTGAGCCCCTCTTATTTTGTTGTTCTTAGCTTGCCTTAAACCAAGTTCGTAGTCATTTATCATCTTTATGTGATCGTTAGTATGTGCTTAATGATGCATGAAATACCTTGCAATGTTCTATTCTGTTGAAGATGCTAACTAAAGATTTTATGAAAAAATGATGATCTAGTGACAAAATACTTGAGGGCATGACAGAATCTTTTGCTAACGATACAAAATAGCCATCTATTTGGAACCCTTTTATCATACTTTAAAACAATTTGATCAAATGTGGATGAATTTTAATTTTGCAATACAAGGCTCAAGAGCGTGTAAGCTGATGTTGTACACTTTAAAATCTGAGTCTGGTCAAGAAGTTCATTTGGAAAATGCTTTCATTCGTCCTATGAACTACATTTGCTCAAGGAAAAGGCAGAGGGCCTTCAACAGGATGGAGATGTAAAGAGATTGTCCATCCATGGTAAAGATAACACACACGTTGGGGCCAGGGAACAAACTTTCAGGGCTTCTAATATTTCAACATGTTGAAATAATTGTCATTTAGGCACTTGGACTGCTGCAGTTATGTTTGTTTTTAAATGCTCACCTGGGAAACGCATTTATTTCAATTATTTTTTTGCAAAACCAGTTTTATTTTTAAAGACGGCAAGCATTGTGAAAATGGGATGGTTGCATTCTGTGAAATATTTTGGTTGACAGATGGAGATTGTTTCAGGAATGAATTGTATAAACAGCACTGCAGAGTTGTTGCTTTGTGAAGATGAAACACAACCAAGAAAAACTGCACCTGCTGATCTGCGCAAGGGACAAGGTAGCTAGTAACAAATGGGTGTGATACTTGAAGTTGTTTATGCAGCAGTCCCTATGTTGTGTGCAGTGCTGGCTGCCAGGGAGTTCTTAGTGAGTTTGTTTATCTCTGATATCATCTATAAATAGCCATTTGCTCTTTATAGACCAGTTTCTAAAATGAATTTTATTTTTGGCGAACTTTTGTAGTCACAACTACTGTACCAAACTGACTTCTGATTAAAGTTGAAGGACATGCACGAAATAATGCGTTAGTCGAAGAGAGCTTTGCAGGTTATATTCCAGAAAAGCCGGGGTTGCTTTCTTTTAAATATTCTCAAAAAAAACTCTCTGTTTGTGTCGTACTTTTCAGCTGGTCCAAGTGGCAGACCTTTGCAAATACTCTGTCAAACATGGAAATCCAAGGTTTCCTGGCTGCTTTAAAGGATGGGGTCTGTCCATTACTGAAAATATCGTGTGGAATCAGAATTGCAAAATTGTTGCAGGGAAAGAAGAGACCACCTCATTCCATACCACTACCCTGTTTTTTTTGTAGCTCTGCAAGTTTGTTTTTAGATACTTGTCTGGATCATTTTTGAACACTGGAAAATGAATCTGCCTCCTCTCCTACTCTTGGAATGTATTCCAGACATTTGTGCTTAATATTTATAAATGTTCCTCGTATTCTTTGCTCTTTTGCCACTCAGTTTCTTTTCCTGTTCATTAATCTCACCACCAATGGAACAGTTTCTCCCCCTCTACCTTTCGTGATTTTTAACATCTCGACTTGAAGAGAGTCAAGTGTGGTGATTGCCATGTGTCCCACAACAACACAGCAGCAGCACAACAGGTTCCTTTTCAACCTCCTCGGTTCCGTGGAGAACACCCCAGCCTCACCAGCCTAGCCACGTAACTAAAACCAGTTTCTCAGCCTGTGCTACCAAATTCAATGTACATTTACCCTGGATCTTTCTATTCTTGTATCCTGAGAACTGTGCCTTCTAGTTTACTTTGGCTCTTTATCTTATTACAACGTCCAACAGCGAGGACCAATCTTGCTGGGTTTCCCCAGCATCATGCTGGGGAATTGATGTTTGGATGCCTACGTTCTGAGACTCCATTAATTTTGATGGTGGTAGGGCAAAGAGTTAGAAGCTAAGCTTAATTATTTTGCTTCAAGATTTTAATTATGTGTTTTCTTAGCTACTTTCAATTTCCAAATTTTTATTTCAGTTTTAATTTTGTATCTCATGGAAACTGAAAAAGAATGTTAATATAAATCTATCCAGATGGATGATAGGTGGATGGGGCCTCTAGACAGGTGGATGGGGCCTCCATCCATCTTGGATGCCAGCAAGATAGCCCCTATCACATGACGTGGTCAGTTTGAGCTTGGTGAACCACCAGGGATGATTCTGGGTGGCATTAGGCCCCAGTTCTCTCCAGGTCTACATGGTTGTGTGTATGTACAGCACATGCGAATGCAGACAACTGTATATAAGCACAGAATCCATCACATGTCAAATGACTAATATTAGCTCTCATTAGAGAAATTCCAAAATGAGTGTGTTCATTAACATTTAAGAGTATCTTAAGGCCAAGAAATAACATGCCTATTGAAAACTGCCCTTGTATTTTCCAGATGTACCTTCAGGTTCCCCAGCACAAATATCAAGATCTCGTTTACCGCACTGTGCAGTGAAAGAAAAGAAAAACAGGAGGCCCCAGAATCCCCAGTGAGGCCAGTGCAACCACAAATCTCCCCTTTGAAGATAAACATTCCAGACAACATAGCTCATCTGATCAGTCCCCTGCCTTCTCCTACTGGAACAATCAGGTAAGATACTGGATAGTAGCATTCTGGCATATGCGTTCGTTTATTACATCATAAAGATGGATTTTGAGCTATTGTTGATGAAAGGAGAAATGTAACATAATTCAGTTAGATTATTATTGTGTACACCAAGTTGCAATGAAATTCCGTACTCACTTGAAGCTCAGCGTAAACAGTAATAATATGGCAACGAGTTCAAACAGCAGAATGGTGCAGGATTGCAGAGCAATCTGAGGTAATGCAAAAAAATATTGAAGTACAATAACATTAACTGAATGAGGTAAAGTTGAGTAAGAGTTTGTGACAGCACCACTCAGAAGGGGATGTGAAAGAGGTGATTGGTTCAAGAGTCTGATTGCAGTGGGGAAGAAGCTATTCTCTAGTCTGAACGTCTAGGCTTTCAAACTTCTAAGTTCTTCCCAGTCAGGAGAAGAATAGGGAATGACCAGGGTGGCAGGCCAGTCTGATCATCTGTCAGTGCTGCTCCTGCCATCTTCAGGCAGAGATTGATGCACAAGGCACCAATGAAAGGAGTAATACAGCTGTGGTTTGAAGAGAAGGAGAACTATTTCAGGGCAGCCTTGAGTTGGTGGATGTTCAAGATCACTTCATCCAGCCTGAATAATCATCTCTCTTATTACTAGTTTCACCAACTTGGCCATGTAGCCGTTGGTGTACAGGCAGTAGAGCAAGGCACTGAGCTCACAAACCTGAAGGGCAGTAGTGTTGAGGGCCAGGGCAGAGGAAATGCTATGACCAATTGTAACTGAGGTCTGCCAGTTAAAGTCCAGAAGCAAGTTGCAGACGGTGGTCCCAAGGCTAAGGTCCAGAAGGTTAAGGATTAGCTTATTTAGTAATATGCTATTGAAGGCTGGGCTGTAGTCAGTGAATGGCATCCTGACATAGGTGTTCTTATTGTCAAGCTAATCCAGAACTGAATGTAGTGCAAGAGAGGTGGGGTAACCCATAAACCTATTTTCCTCTACACAATTTGCATATAGTTGAGAAAGGAAGCGGAATAATAATCGGGACTAATCACAGTCTAAGTGCTTCCAGTTTCTTGTGTAAGCACTCAGATTCTGGACTCATAGACTGATTATGAATATATTTACTGATCAGCTGCTCTTTTGTAGATTTCCTTGTTTTTGTATGAACTATAACTCCCAGTCACCTACTTTGTCCACCATATTCAAAACCATATCTTTTCATCTCTCCGTTTTCAGTTTGCATGTGTGATGCAGTGTGCATCTATCCTGCTTTTTTCTCAACTCTTAAGTTATATTCCACTAAATCCAACACAACTTGCATGATTCACCCTATTTACCTCTACTCCGATCTTGAACTAGCCACTGGTTTTTGCATCTGCCTTGTTCATTGGCAAGCCCTCTTCAGTGTTGTATTCAGTGCTGAAGTAACTTCTTGCGTTTGAGGCAGCAGAAATTATGTAACACCCTCCAGGCGCTGTAGCCAGTGCAATGTGCTGTTGTCGAGGGCCGTGAGGTCTACCCCTCCACCAGGGGGACGGAGGACAGTGCAGTCGAAAATGCCGTGCTGCGCTGTTTGCTGGTCTGCTCCACACACGCAGGCTGCTGATGAACGCAACCCCCAACGATGCATGTTGGCGTTGAACCGACCCACTCTTTGCGGGGCGTGTCCGAGCCGGGTGGGGCTGTGGTGTTCGGTGCGACAGTGAATTGAGGAGGTGGCGATGTCTGTTCCCAGCTTGTTCTCCATGCTCCTAGTCTGTTGAAACCGGAGCCACAGAGGGTCGCTGCATGACGGGAGAAAGAGTGACGAGATGACAGGCGTTGAGGTCCCAGTTGCTGTGAATCCTGGTGGTGCAAAGGATGTTTGGCGTCCGATGGGGCCTTGCACACAGTCTATGAGTGAAGAACTCTCTGTGAAGCTTGGCGGGTGCGATACCTGCGAGGTCCGGCAGGAGATCCGTCGGAGCAGGGCGTAGGCAGCCAGTGATGATCCGCATGCCTGGGTGGCATCTAGCTTGCTGGTATGAGCGCTGCGGCACCATACTGGGGCGGCGTACTCAGCGGCGCTGTACACGAGTGCAAGAGCACTGGTTCGAAGAGTAGATGTCCTGGCGACCCATGACGATCCGGCCAAGCAATGCAAGAGACTTCCTTGCCGAGACTTTAGCACGGAGAGCTTCAAGGTGTTGCTTGTAGGTCAGCTGCCGATCTAGTTTCACCCCGAGGAATGTAGGAAATGGGTTGTAGGGTAGGGGTGACCCATTGAGGGTGACGGTTAGCTGGCGTTGAGCTTCCTTGTTGCTCAGGTGAAAGGCCGTTGTGGTTTTTGCCACACTCAGTTTTAGTCTCCAGGTCTTAAGGTAGCCTGTGACAAGTTCCATATCCGCCGAGAGCACATCCTCAACATTTGACCAACTCCTGTCCGAGTGCAGTAGGGCCAAGTCATCTGCGTATCCATACTGGCGTGAGGTCGTGCGTGGCAGATCGATGATATAGAGATTGAAGAGCCTGGGGGCCAGTACAGAGTATTGGGGGACTCCGTTTCTTAGGCGTCGCAGTCGGCTAGATTGTCCGTCGCTGGTCTTGAGTACAAAACTGCGGTTGGCAAGGATGTTGGCAAGGAACCGCACTAAATGATGGTTAGGGATGGTGCGGAGGAGCTTCAAGATCAGGCCCTGGTGCCACACTGTATCATAGGCGGCGGTGAGGTCCACCAGTGTGATGCCCGCCTTGTCACCCTTTTTGAAACTGTCTTCGATGTCATTGGTCAGCTTGACTATTTGGTTTGGTAACCCTATTGTGCAGCGTCCACGCTGAAATCCGGCTTGTTCAGCGGGTAGTTGGGGGTCGACGATTGGATTGAGCCGGGCCAGGAGAAGCCGTTCGAGGAGCTTGTACAGGACACAGAGGAGTGAAATGGGCCGATAGTTCCTTGGGTCGTCGGCAGGCTTGTTTGGTTTTGGTAGCGCAATGATGGTGGCTTTCCGCCAGATCTTCGGAATGGACTGACCAATGAGACAAGAGGAGTAGAACTCACGGAGCCAGACCAGGCATTTAGAACCGCAGTGTTTCAGGAATTCTGGGGGGGTTATCAGGACCCTGGGCTTTTCCACATTTCAGTTGGGAGATGACAGAAGAAGGTTCTGCAGAGGAAAAGGGTGCTGACAGGTGCCCATCAGCACCTGGAGCTTTCCAAAGATTAGTGGTTTCCTGTTTGACAGAACGAGTATGGTTCTTGTCCGCGTGTTTGGAGTGGCCATTGACCAGGAACTGGTGGGCGATGGAATTGACCATGACAGGGCAATGCTTTGGGCGGGTACTTCGACCGGTGAGGCGATTGAAGGTCTTCCACGCCACCCTACTGGAGTGTGTAAAGTCGATTCCTTGGACTGTCTCTTCCCACCGCTCTCTGCGCTTCTTGTCGAGGCAATTTGTCAGTTCCACAGCCTTGGAGGCAGCTTCTTGAAGTAACTCGGAGGGTCAGGCAGCATCTCTGGAGAAAAAGGATTGATGACGTTTCGGGTCAGTATCCTTCTTCAGTCTGAGTTACTCCAGCACTTTGTGTATATCTTTGGTACAAACCAGCATCTGCAATTCTTTATTTCTCCTCTTTTCTACTCTCCATCTTCCACCTCGTTACTCTAATCTCAAAGTCTCTTTTAAGGTCCCTCTAATGGGTCACCCACAGTTAATCCATCTATCATACTCTTAACTTAATGATCTGCAGCTGATAGGATCCCAAGTTAAGGTCTGGAATTTAAATCATCCTTGTATTGAAACTGTTTTGCCAGTGTCTTCAATATCTGTGTAATTAGCTAATCCTTATTTTTGCTTTTAATCCCGTTTAACTGGTTTGTTGCCTTTCTGCTTCAATGTTTGAATTGTTTTGTGTACAGCGCTGCAAACTCCTGTCCTTCCAGCCCAAGAGGTGCAGGTTCCTCAGGCTATCGAATAAGTCGTGGACTTCATTCTGACCTGCAGCTAATGTCTGACCACGTACAAAATAATTCGGAGAATGACAAGGAAACATCAGATGGAGATAGTCCAAAGGTCAGTTTAAAACCACATGCAGATGATGGGCTCAGTACTGCACTAAGTTGTCAGATCAAGTACTGGAGTGAGGTAGCAATCTTGTAAGTTTGAGCCATGCCTGACTGCTGTTAATGAATTATTATAGCAGCAAGCTGTAGCATACACTTGTCCATGAAGTGAACTTCTATCCATGAAGTGAACTTCGATTACAAATTACTGATAAAGAGAGAACTCAACAGAAGTGGTACATTTTATGCCCATGGCACATTCTGAAGCCCCACTGAAGTACTTCTGACATGTATTTGCATATTGAGATAAATTTAGCCATAATATCCTTGTGCAAAGAGGAATTAAACAAATGACCAATGTTTTTTAAATTGTGGTTGTATAATATTTAATGACTTGGACACTTTAATGACATAAAACCTCATACATTAACTAAATTTAGTGTTGTTTTAAAAAAAAGAATTGTTGTACAACATCAGTGCATTGCTAGTTTCAATTTTTTTTTACCGGCGCAAACCCAAATTATTTGGCTACCTCATGCAGATCTACTCTTACATTTGGACATATTATTTTTAGCAATGAAGCAGCAGTGACAGATCCTTTTAGTGCTTTCTCCTCAGAGCACCAGGGATACAGGCCTGATTCTGGCATCTGTTTTTAGTTTAGAGATACAGCGTGGAAACAGGCCCCTTCGGCCCACCAGGTCCGCGCCAATCAGTAATCCCCGCATATTAACACTATCCAACACCCACTAGGGACAATATTTACATTTACCAAGCCAATTAACCTACAAACCTCTTTGGAGTGTGGAAGGAAACCGAAGATCTCGGAGAAAACCCATGCGGTCATGGGGAGAACGTACAAACTCCGTACACACAGCACCCGTAGTCAGGATCTTACCTGGATATCCGGCGCTGCATTCACTGTAAGGCAGCAACTCTACCACTGCGCCATCGTGTCTGTTTTGTGGTGTGTGATCATTTTACTTGTAACTACATAGGTTTTAGCTGGATCATCCCACTTCCCAAAGACGTAGGGAGGTTAGGTTAATTGGCTATTGTAAATTAGTGGAAGTGTCATTAGACTGCAAAGTTGATAGGTATCTGAAGGGGAATAGATTGGAGGGATATAGCACCCCTCCCAAGCCTTCCGAATTTGGCGGAAAGTTTCCGCTTTCTTATTTCATTTCCACCATTCCGATTTCGCCTCTCATTTTTCTGCAAAACAGTCGGTAATTGCAATTTGTCCATTCGGATGGGCAAGGCAGCCAATCTCGACCCAATCGGGACTTCCATGGTCATTTTGTCAATTCAGCCATTAGAGGTCACTGGGGGTTCCGCGAGAAATCCCCCCGCCCTGGAAGTCTCCCCGAAAATGTGGCACCCAGGCTGGGCAAGACAGTCAATCTCAACCTCATCGGGAATTCCATGGCCGATCGGTGGGTTAAATTTGCAACCTGCGGCCGGGACACTGGAACTCCAGCCCAGCTGGAGCCAGCACATCTATCCCCGTAGTCGACTTCCGGCTGGATAAACCAGCAAAGCTCTGGAACCAAGAGTGCCAGAAAATCAGTGGTGGGACTGTAATGAGTAAATATTAAATTTAAGTACAAGATTTATTATCAACAGTTCTCTGGCCACTGGCACTGTTCCAACCTGTTTCAAGCACGCGGACCTGCGTGGGTTTTCTCCGAGATCTTTGGTTTCCTCCCACACTCCAAAGACATACAGGTATGTAGGTTAATTGGCTGGGTAAATGTAAAAATTGTCCCTAGTGTGTGTAGGATAGTGTTAATGTGCGGGGATCGCTGGGCGGCACGGACTTGGTGGGCCGAAAAGGCCTGTTTCCGGCTGTATATATATGATATGATATGATATAACTATATTTATTAATTAATTAAGGTGGGGTTAAAATATAAAACACAGCAGAAAAGCCAATTACCACCTTTTTGGGCTGATTATCAATGTGCGAATTTATTTCAAGTACTTCCGTATGCTTAGTCGACTCTTTCAATATATCAACTCTTTCTTCATAACTTAGTCATACATTTTATGACCATTCTTCTTTTATTCAATACCAAGAGAATTGGGATGGGCAAGGAAAAAGCAAAATAGAAAAAACAAAACAAAACAATTTTTTTCTTTGTGTTGCAAAAAGTATCTCTGTTCAATAACCTTTCTATAAATAGCAGAATATACTCATGATAGGCCTGACATTGTACATGTAGTCCAAGAACTACAGACTGTTGGAACTAATAGTCGTTTTTCACACATGAATGTAGCGCAACGTGGCGTGCATTTAGCATTTGGCGTGCATACCTTTTTTTGTTTAAAAGTTGCATTAGGTGTCATATTATGAATTTTTATGTAAAATTCTGAATTTTGGACATAAATTATGAATTTGTAAAATCAAATGTTGGGACGTCTGGATACAGGCAAAATAAAAAGGGGGAATCGACGGGATTGCTAAACTGATAACCAATATATCAAATGTTCTTAATTTAATATTTCAGATGAAAATGACCTCTTAAGCAATTAAAAAACAGCTAATTTGATTTTCAATAAGGGTAGATTTATTTTCAATCCACTTTGGTGAATTTGTTTACATTGAGCATTGCCGGGGTATCTAAAAAAGATTAGGTCCAGGATCAAGATCTGTCTGCCCTGGCTGAGCAGCATATCATGTCTTGCACCAGTGTCATTATTTAAATAAACCATCTATTTCTTCTGAAGAAAGTCAAAGCTGGATCAGTAACTCTTTTGCTGCACGTGTTAAGTGATACAGTGTTAAATCGCGTGTTAAGTCACACAGATCCTGGCCCTCCGAAGAATCATCGAGAAGGTGAAGAATAACAACCTGCCAGCCGTCCAAACCTTCATTGACTTCAAGAAGGCGTTTGACTCGATTCACCGATGCAAAATGATGAGGATTTTGAAGGCTTATGGTATTCCTCTTCGTCTCCTGAGAGCCATTGAGGATATGCACTTGGGCACCACAGCCAAGGTTGTCATGCCGGATGGCAAGAGCAAAGTGTTCTAAATCCTCGCGGGGGAACTGTGGGAACCCACCCATGGAAGACGAAACCTGGGACGACCAAACAAGACCATGCTGAAGACGTTGATGGAAGACGCATATGTAGAGACAAAAGAGGAGCTGGCCAGCTGTATGGAGGACAGAGATGTGTGGTCCATCCGTCACCGTGCCCATTGCACCACTGCGTCGTTAATGTTTTCAATGATTTTAACTTAAATTAAATTAATTAAGTGATACCAAGTTAATTAAAATCATGAGTATATTGATTAAAGGAGGTTTTCACTATAACAGAAGACACACAGTGTTGGGAGTAACTCATTGAGTCATGTAGCGTTTCGGGAGAACATGGATAGGCAACGTTTTGGGTCGGGACCCTTCAGACTACATTACACTATTACAGAATGTGTTCATTCAAACTGAAGTATTTGAGTGTTTTGTGATGTGTGAAAACATTTGGTTTTGAACAAAATTCAGTGACAGATTTTTTTTCTTAACTCAAAGTTCTTAATTCTTCGAGAAGTAACAATGTTCTTTGATAACAGGATGATGCAAAACCACCTTACTCCTATGCACAATTAATAGTTCAAGCCATCACAACAGCACCAGATAAGCAGCTTACATTAAGTGGAATCTACACACACATCACAAAGAATTATCCATATTACAGGACAGCAGACAAAGGCTGGCAGGTAAATATCACAATTTGCATCATCAAAACATTGCATGGACTTGCTAATGGAAAGTCATGTCTGCTTAATGTAATTGAATATTCAGAGGTGGTAACGGGGAGGATTAATGGGGGTAATGTTTTTCATATCCCTTACCTAGGTTTTGGCATGACTTTGACAAGATCCCACATAGTAGGGTGATTTGTGGGGGGGGGGGGGGGGTGGGAAGGGAGGAGAGAGTAAAAACTTATAGAATTCAAGGAAAAGTGTTAAAGGGGACCACTCATCATCATCTTTTTAGAAAGTAATTAAACGTGCAATTGAAGGGCCAAGGAATTGGGAAGATGGAATTGGGTTTGGTGGCACTTTTTTCAAATAGCATAACATGGTGGGCCAAATTGGCTCCTGTGTCTTAAGTGGTTCATGAATCTACATGCTTTACTGGCAACATTTTCTTTTGGTATTTTAGTCTTAATGCAGTTCATAGAATCAAGTCTGTTTTATTTGGACAATCTCAACCTTTCTCTCATTTCCTACAGAATTCCATCCGACACAATCTTTCACTCAACCGCTACTTCATTAAGGTACCACGTTCCCAAGAGGAGCCAGGAAAAGGCTCGTTCTGGAGGATAGACCCCGCTTCTGAAAGCAAACTAACAGAGCAGGCTTTCAGGAAAAGAAGGCCAAGGGGTGTGTGCTTCAGAACTCCCTTGGGACCCCTTTCCTCCAGGTGTGTAAATGGCATGGAATTAGTTATGTAATATTTGCCTTAGTTACTTATGCCAGTGATATGTTTCTGGATGTGAGGTTTTGTACTAAAGAAATAATTATAACAGCATTTGTCTTAAAAAAATACATTTAGCTGGCTATTGTAAATGTATCCATTTACCTCCACGTGTTAATTATATTAGTCTTATTTTTGTCCAGTGGATCAAATGCTTATGCCTGGAATTGAGGGTATTAACTATATGGAACAGTTGGACAAACTTGAATTGTTTTGTCTGGAGCGTTGGGGTTTGTGGGGAGACCTGATAGAAGTGTATAAAATGTATGTGAGACACAGCTGGGATAGACAATCAATAGACAATAGGTGCAGGAGGAGGCCATTCGGCCCTTCGAGCCAGCACCGACCGCCATTCAATGTGATCATGGCTGATCATTCTCAATCAGTACCCCGTTCCCGGAAGACACAAAATGCTGGAGTAACTCAGCGGGACAGGCAGCGTCAAGGAATGAGTGATGTTTCGGGTCGAGACCCATTTTCAGTCTGAAGAAATGACTCGATCCGAAACGTCACTCATTCCTTCTCTCCAGAGACGCTGCCTGCCCTGCTGTGTCACTCCAGCATTTTGTGTCTACCTTCGATTTAAACCAGCATCTGCAGTTCTTTCCCAGACAATCAGACCATTTTTAGCAGGGTGGAAAAGTCCAGGAGTAGAGGACATAGCTTTCATCAAAGGGGAAAATTTAAAGGAGATGTGTGTTGCAAGTATTTTACACAGAGGGTTGTGTGTGCCTGCAAAGTGCCGCCAGAGGTGGTGATGGAGGCTGATACGACGGTGGATTTAAGAGGTTTTTAAATGGGTACGTGGATATGCAGGAAATGGAGGGATATAGATCATGTGCAACCAAAGGCATAATGTTCGGCACAGACATTGTGGGCTGAAGCACCGGTTTATGTGCTGTACTGTTCAATGTTCTATGATATGTAGAATGCACTCAATTGTTTTTTTTTAAATATTCCACAAAATGCGTTACAAAATGATTCTAATTTGACATAGTCCATACTTGTGTGAGATTATTGACAACATCTAAAAAAATTTAATCTGAATGAATTCTGTATTATTTTATATCACACATACATATACACATACACACTCTTTGGCAAATGTAACTGGACGACTGATCTTTAACAAAAAGATGGTTATAAAATTCTCATACTGTTATAAAATGTTGCTGCCAACAAATGTGTTTCAAATTAATTGAATTATTTTTAGTAAACTTCTGTACATTATTTTATTGTATGCATGCATGGTCATATTTTGCCTCGTTGTTATAATGAAAATTAGAACCGTTTTTTACTGCTGCCTCCGCAATGAAAGAAATGAAGAATCTAATTGATAGAGCCAATGTAATTAATTCTCACGTTGGACATTTTGCCAAGTCAGCATTTCGTGTTGTATAACTCTTCTTTCTAAATATAAAGTACTCTTAAATGGCAGGAAGGCGTATCCATTTATAATAAGAAAATTAACTAGAGTGCCACCTGCTGGAATGCTGAGGAACCATGAGAAATATCTACACAGCAAATGACCATTTAAGGTGTAAAAATGATAATTTAAAAACACTGGAGCCTAAAAACAATTCTGTGCTGGCATGGTAGGTTCTCTTGTGAAAATCTTAGTATATTTGTGTATATTGCAAGTGTGTGACATAGTCAACACAACTTATCTAACCTTTTGACCTGAAAATTTTGAGGAAATATGGAATTTTAAGGAGTGTATAAAGCAAAGGCTTATAATTTTGCCGAAAAAAGAACAGTAACCCTGAGGATTGGAAACATATCGGAATTTAAAAGAGGAAATCTGAGATCTTCAGGAAAGTACAATGTATGCATCGTGTAACGAGAAATACAAAAATGGACTGTTTAAAAACGTTGTGTAAAAAGGAAAAGATTGGTGAAATGTAATGTGGGTTCCTAAGAGAAAAATTGCACTGGGCAATAAGGGAAAAAGGCAACAAAATTAAATGTGTTGTATTTATGGAAGAAGACAAAGAAAATTTCAAAACAAAATTGATGAGGCAAATGTCCAGAGCAGATGAAGAACTTGAAGAAAATAGATTAAATTAAAAGCATTTTGGAGCAATTAATGGAACTGAAAAGCAATACATTTCCAGGACCTCGTGACCCATATCTTACGGTTTGGGAAAATGTGGCTTTCAGATGGTAGATTCATTAGATGTTGTCATCATCCAAAAATCTGTAGGCTTTAGATCAATTGCCATGATCACAATGAATGGCGGTGCTGGCTCGAAGGGCCAAATGGCCTCCTTCTGCACCTATTTTCTATGTTTCTATGCCACGGATTAGAAGGTGGCAAGTATAACCCCACATTGAAGAGGGAGGAAGAAAAAAGTGTTGGACTGATATCATTGGTGAGGAAAATGGTAGAAACTAAAGTGGCCCAGCAGTGGTAGAATCTCTAAAGTGCACAGCAGTAGAATTACTGCCTTACCACCAGAGACCCAGGTTCGATCCTAACTATGCCTGCTATCTATGGAGTTTGTACCTTCTCCTCGTGACCATGTGGGTTTTCTCTAGGGTACTCCGGTTTCCTCCCACATTCCAAAGGTGTACAGGTTTGATTATTTGGCTTCTGTAAATTGGCCCTAGTGTGTAGGATAGTACTGCTCTACGGGGTGATCGCTGGTAGGCGTGGACTCGATGGGGCAAAGGGTCCGTTACCACGCTGCATCTCTAAAGTCTAAAGTAGGAACAGGGCACTTAGGGGGGGAAAAATAGGATTGTCCAAGGTCCACATGAATTTATGCAGAAATTATATTTTTCTTGTATTGATAAAAAGCTTTTTGAGATTGTAACTGTAGATAAAGTTAGACCACTTGATGCACAATAGTTTGGACTTTCATAATGTCTTCAGTAAAGTGCCACACGGATTCTTAAAGTTAGAGTGCATGGCTTTGGGGGAAAATATGGGTGTGCACTGGTAGAGAGAGTGATGGAAGCAGAGTTGCTAACAACATTTGAGGTGTCTAGATGAGCACTTGGATTACCTAGGCATTGAAAACTGGGCCAAGTGCTGGAAGATGTTAGTGACAGGGCTTGGTGCCCACTGAATGAACATGGCAGCTTTGGATTGGGTAGCTGTAACAAGTTGGTTCCAGTTCTGGGCTCCAAATATTCAATCTGTATTTGTGACTGAGAGTTAAACATCCATCCACATTTGATTTATCCAAAGCTGGAAGGAAGTATAAATCACGAGGAGAAAAGAAAGACTTCAGGGAGATGCAATCAAGTGCATGAGCAAAAACATGGCTGATGGAATATAACATGGAAAAATAGGTTATCCGCTTTGATTGTAAAAAAATGTGGATAATTTCTTAAATGTCGAGAGATTAGAAGGCTTTGTTGTTTGGAAGGACCTCCGTTTCCATGTAATGAATTGCAACGGATGTGTGCACCTTTCATGCAAGAAGATTTGAGTTCAAGTTGAATTGTTTTGTTCCGATTATATAAAGTACCGGTGACAGCACATCAGGTATACGTCTCTTACAAAGGAAACATACACTTGCAAAAGAAGGGGTGCACCCTTCCTAACTTTAATTCCAGAGTTGGCAAGTTTGCCAAACACATAGAAATAAAACATGGGCCACAGGTTCACAATTTGGAAGAATGCAAGGCTTGAGGAGGGGGGGGGGGGGGGGGGGGGTTGTTCTAAACACCCCAATCTGAGAAAACGAGAAGTTATTGTCTCAAAAATACCATCAATTGTTAGCCATTCAAGAGAGATGAGAAGAATTTTCTTCTATAGGTCAGGGAATCTTGGAATTCTCTTCCCAGATGGGCTTTCGAGGATGTCACTGAGTATATTAAACAAAAGTAAATAGATTCGATTTTTGAGAATCTAGAGAATCAAAGGATATAGGCTAAATGTAGAAAAGTGATTTTGAGCTATTATGGAATGGTGGAGTATAACACATGGTTGAATGCCCTACTGTTGCTGTTATTTATATTCCGGTTAGTATATTGATGAGTCAACAAAATATAGTTAAAATAGCTACTCTTGGGTATGGCATCCGTAAGTACAAGGTACTCGCCTCATTTTACAGAGTGGCTCTTGAGCGATCACAGCCGTCATCAACACTTTAATCTCGATCAAAAGATGTTACCTATTGTCAAAAGAGAACAGGTTGATTTTGGTTTGTTTTAGTATGTTTCTTAACTGGCACAGGTAGTATATCTAAACTATTATTGATGGAGTAGACATGAAAGTTTCTGTAATGCAAACTTATTTCCTACCTACAGCTTGCCACCTCTGCTGCAGGGTAGCAAGTAAGTGTAATATTGACAGTCTCTCTCCATTATCAAACACTGCCTGACCAGGTGTGCATTTCCTGTAGCTTTACATTTCACTGATTATATTTCATATTCTTCCTCGGGTAATTCCCCTTGCGCTTTCCCCATCTAATTCCCTCTTAAGCTTAACCAGATGACATTATTTACCAGACCGCATATCAACATGGCAACTCGGATCTTGCACTATTGGAGATCTTTCCATTGTCTTATCCATCCTTCCCCTGCCTTCTCTTCATCTTATAACTAACTTGTTTTCTCTTTCCTAGTTCTGCCAAAGGGTTTTGACCTGAAATATTAACTCTCGTTTGTTCCCTTCTTAGAGAAATGGCTTGATTTTTGGAGTGTTTCCTACATTTTCTGTTGCATTTTCAGAAGCTACAGTTTCTTCAATTTTCATTTCCTTTATGTTTACCACTGTGCACTTTTCTGTTATCAAATGTACTGTTCCCTGTCAGGAGTATTGTTGGATCATCCCAGTAATGAAATATTTTTTATTAATGCAGAATGTGATCGGCCATGGGGGGGGGGTTAGTGGCGTAAAAAAGATGTGCATCTGAGGTGAGAATAATAAATATGTGGGAGGTCAACTCAAACTAAGTGTATCGAGAAGTATTCCAATATTGTGCCAGGGGTTATGGGGAGAAGGTAGAATTGAGTTTGGAGAGAGAGATTAATCGGATCATGGTAATCTGGGTAAAGCATGAAGTACATTTAATGGAGGAATTGGTAGCCAAGCTGTAAATTTTTATTATCCTTTACGCTTCAACAAATCTTTAACATGAATGTGCTTCCGATTGCCATGCTAACTGAGAGTGGAACCATGGGGAAAATAAATGGTGTGTGCAGATTTGTTGTAGAGTGAACTTTTGAACTGGTAACATTTGTTCAGCTAAGGTAGATTTTCTTTAAAAATAGGGATGTCTTATTAAAGGAAGAATATGTGAAGTGCTTTGGCCATAATCCTATATGTCCCCCTCTGATGTTGAAGATGCTGCCAACTAACCCTGAAATAAATTGGTTATACAGTTCCCTAGGGTACCCATGGGTTTGATTAGTGCTAGGTTTAAGAGCAATAATGGGTTTTCTGTGTATTACTAAACGCTCGTATTGTGGCAGAGTGACAAACTCCAGCTATTTTTGATCATTTCCTTTCTCAGCTAATTTGTTATTTGTTTACGACATAGCTGAGATCCACAACTAGTCAACCTCTTTGTTGTGGCATTGTGTTCTAGGTCTTAATGTTTTGGTGTTTGAATAATATCAGGGACAGATCTCCTCTGGGAAATCTAGGCAAATAACTGTTTGTCAGCAGAAGCATCATTTTTGTATATCCATTAGTAATAACATGAGCATATAACAGAGCTTTATTTGTCGTTCAGTACCGAAGTACCGAACGAAACTACATAGCAGTCATAGAAAAAAAAAAGAACACAAGACACATAACCCCAACACAAACGTCCATCACAGTGACTCCAAACACCCCCTCACTGTGATGGAGGCAACAAAACTTCCACTCTCTTCCCCACGCCCACGGACAGACAGCTCGTCCCCGACCGACCCGCACAGTCCCCGCACCGGGCGCTGAAACGTCTCGCGGCTGAACCGGGCGATGAAAGGCCCGCGACCAAGCCTTGCGCAGCTAAGTCCCGTGGTCGAGCCGCACCGGGCGATGTCAAGTCCGCAGCCGAGCTGTACCAGCGATGAAAAGCCCCGCAGCCGAGCTGCACCGGGCGATGTTAAGCCCCGCGGCCGAGCCGCACCGGGCGATGTTAAGTCCCGCAGCCGAGCCGCACCAGCGGTGAAAAGCCCCGCAGCCGAGCTGCACCGGGCGATGTTAAGCCCCGCGGCCGAGCTGCACCGGGCGATGTTAAGTCCCGTGGTCGAGCCGCACCAGCGGTGAAAAGTCCCGCAGCCGAGCTGCACCGGGCGATGTTAAGCCCCGCAGCCGAGCTGCACCGGGCACTGTTAAGTCCAGCGGCCAAGCCGCACCGGGATGTAAAGTCCAGCGGCCAAGCCGCAGCGGGCGATGTTAGGCCCCGCAGCCGAGCCGCACCCCGCGCCGTGAGGAAGAGAAAAGTTCCCCCACACCCACCCACCCACACCACCACCCCCTCCCACACATACACAACCAAAAAAATTATATATAAAAACCATCCCAACACCGACACACAACAAAAAAAAGGGGAAAAAAAAGACGGACAGACTGCTAGTCAGCCGCTGCCGTTAGGAAGTTAACAATTCTTCACAATGGTCAACAGTGTAGGAAAAATTGCTTCTGGTTTTCTATTACCATCCACTTGTTCCCTCTTCCTGGATGACTTGTTTCCACTCGAATTCTGAGGTTACAGATAACTATTGTGTGCAATAAGTATTGCAAGGCATGCTTGAGGGAGCGGGCAGGTAGGTAGCTTGAGAGGTGATGTGTTTCTTCTCTTTTTGTTGGCCCTCTATATACTTCCAACAAATGTTCCATAAGCCATCCCAAATGTTGGACTTGATACTTCAACTATGCTCAAATGTTGGAACGGACTTTCTAGTTCCAGCAATCCCCGCACACTAACACTGTCCTACTCACACTTGGGTCAATTTATAATTACATCAAGCCAATTAACCTACTAACCTGTATGTCTTTAGAGTTTAGGAGGAAACTGGAGATTCCGAAGAAAACCCCTGCAGGTCACAGTGAGAACGTACGAACTCCGTACAGATAAGCACCCGTGGACAGGATCGAACCCGGGTCTCTAGCGCTGCACCACAGTGCCACCCTGTGCAAAACGGATGATAGATTCCGATTTCCACCACCCGAGTTAACCTGCTTTTAATAAGATATTCCTCTAAACAGGCGGTTAAGTCTCCTTTCTTAGTTCACAGGAATTGTATAAATGCAGTGTGAAATTATTAAAAAGTTCAGATGATAAGGTTTTCATTTTTTCCAGGGCCCTTAACAACAAAATTCTGTTTAGTTATTCTCAATTGTCATTTTCAGTGTGGTGAAGAAAATTGAATGGTTCCATCTTTGTGCTGAATGTAATCTTGATTCAATAAAGATATACTACTGTTTGCAGAACGCAAACTTTGAGCTTGTGTTCTAGTTGACTTATTCTAATATTATTTGAATAAAGTTTGAAATAATTCTCTCTCTACACTCTGTATTCAACTCAAAATGCCTGAAGTAAATAATGAACTAATAATTAATTATTATTAATTATGTTATATTAAATAAAAATAATGAAGTAGATAAATAAGTAAATAAATAAGTTGATAATTTCAAGACCATGGATTTCAGATATAATTGACAGATTGTTGGTTAAAATTAAAGTTCAAATATATTATTGTCCTAGTATATATTTAAGTGATGCTGATGTTTTGCTTTTTCTCCCCCTTTTACCACAGAAGTGCACCAGCTTCTCCAAGTCACCCCGGTGTGTTTTCGTCTCACTCCAGTGGTGTTCAAACCCCAGAGAGCCTGTCCAGAGAAGGTTCTCCAGTTCCCACAGACCATGAATCTAACACTGTGCAACCTAAGTTAGCAGTAATACAAGAGGCAAGATATGCTCAAAGTGCACCAGGTGAATGTTCTACACATCCAAATTTATAGACACGCGTCAGTGGCTGTTTAAGCCATTGGCCAGGACTGTGATTTTTGGTTGTGCTTTTATTTACCTACTTGTAATTTAGAATTGAAATATTTTAATTGTTGGTTTTTAGCACAGACAATATGATGAATTTTGGTCATTTTAAATGGCCATGTCATCTAAACACTAAAATCATTGATATGAGGTATAATTCATAAAGAGTTGAAAAACTTATTTTTTGGGGAGACAAAAATGGAATTTAATGTGGTAAAGCCTTAATTTCATATGCCATCAAATATCTTACACTTATATGCAGGATAAAGCTTGATGATTGTATTTGTTCTGGAATGTATTAGTAGTAGAAGTTTTTGAGGTTAAATTATTATATCACATCTAAGTGCCTCTGAGCTCTGCTTAAATCTGGTACTTGACAGTAAAAATAAATACATTTTCCCTTTAACGCAAGTGCCTTTTCCTTCATTATGACAAATCTTCAATTAAACAGAAGTAATGCATTGAAACCTGATTTCAGATTGAATGCTATCACTATTTTATCTCCCCAAAAATAACATTGTTTTGTTACTTTGAGATCAAACTTTCTGTAATTTTGTGAGGAAAAATACATTGCCCTCCATAATGTTTGGGACAAAGACCCATCATTTTTTTTCTTTTGCCTCTGTACTCCACAATTTGAGATTTGTAATAGAAAAAAACATGTGGTTAAAGTGCACATTGTCAGATTTTAATAAAGTGTATTTTCATGCATTTTGGTTTCACCATGTAGAAATTACAGCAGTGTTTATACATAGTCCCCCCATTTCAGGGCACCATGATGTTTCGGACACAGCAATGTCATGTAAATGAAAGTAGTTATGTTTAGTATTTTGTTGCATATCCTTTGCATGCAATGACTGCTTGAAGTCTGCGATTCATGGACATCACCAGTTGCTGGGTGTCTTCTCTGGTGATGCTCTGCCAGGCCTGTATCGCAGCCATCTTTAGCTTATGTTTTGGGGCTAGTACCCTTCAATTTTCTCTTCAGCATATAAAAGGTATGCTCAATTGGGTTCAGATCGGGTGATTAATTTGGCCACTCTAGAATTGACCATTTTTTAGCTTTGAAAAACTCCTTTGTTGCTTTAGCAGTATGTTTGGGATCATTGTCTTGCTGTAGAATGAACTGCCGACCAATGAGTTTTGAGGCATTTGTTTGAACTTGAGCAGATAGGATCTGTCTATACACCAGAATTCTTTATGCTACTACTATCAGCAGTTGTATCAGCAATGAAGATAAGTTAGCCAGTACCTTCAGCAGCCATACATGCCCAGGCCATAACACCCCCACCACCGTGCTTCACAGATGAGGTCGTATGCTTTGGATTTTGGGCAGTTCCTCTCTCCTCCATACTTTGCTATTGCCATCACTCTGATATAAGTGAATCTTCGTCTCATCTGTCCACAAGACCTTTTTCCAGAACTGCAGTTCCTCTTTTAAGTGCTTCTTGGCAAACTAACCTGGCCATCCTATTTTTGCAGCTAACCAGTGGTTTGCATCTTGCAGTGTAGCCTCTGTATTTCTGTTCATGAAGTATTCTGCGGACAGTGGTCATTGACAAATCCACACCTGACTCCTGAAGAGTGTTTCTGATCTGTCGGACAGGTGTTTAGGGATTTTTCTTTATTATAGAGAGAATTCTGTCATCAGCTGTGGAGGTCTTCCTTGGCCTGCCAGTCCCTTTGCGATTAGTAAGCTCATCTGTGCTCTCTTTCTTCTTAATGATGTTCCAAACAGTTGATTTTGGTAAGCCTAACGTTTTGGCTGATGTCTCTTAACAGTTTTATTCTTGTTTCTCAGTCTCATAATGGCTTCTTTGGCTTTCAATGGCACAACTTTGGTCCTCATGTTGTTAAACAGCAATTCCAAAAGTGTTGGAAAGACTGGAGGAAAGGTGCTGTGAGCTCTCTTATACCTGCATTAAGGAGGCATTTAAACACACCTGAGCAATTACAAACACTTGTGAAGCCATGTGTCCCAAACATTATAGTGCCATAAAATGGGGGGACTATGTATAAACAGCTGTAATTTCTACATGGTGTAACCAAAATGTATAAAAATATCCTTTAACAAAATATGACAATATGTACTTTAACCACATGTGATTTTTTTGTTTCTGTTACAAATCTCAAATTGTGGAGTACAGAGGCAAATAAATAAATGATGGGTCCTTGTCCCAAAAATTATGGAGGGCACCGTAGCTATCTAGCTATAAATGACGGAAACATGAATAGAACTGTGGAAGTATGAATCAGCTTCAGAAATCAAGAAAGTCAGAATATGCAAACTTGTTTGATTCCACTTAAATAAATCTGCTTTTGCAGTGTTACTGAATCAGTAAGCAGGGAATCAAAGATTCATCAACTAACGGAAAAATCTGTTTAGAGAGGAATTGTTCGTTTTCGGAAAATGGAAAAGGTTGATTTCGACAAATTGAGTAAATGATCGCATAATCGTTAGAATGCTTTCTTCGTGAAATAGATCTTTACTTCACAATTGGTCACAGAAATGTGGGTTATATTACAATTATCTGAAAAATGGTGAAGAAATGAAGAATGTAATGATTCTTGAGAGAGGAGGTCAGCCTTCCTAGATTGTTTTATGGAAATCTACTCTCGTTGATAAATCATTATCAATACTGTCATCAACAGTTAAAGGACTCGTTTGTTGTGAATGCTGACAGGAAGCGAGCAGAAAATCATGTATGCTTGAGCATGTGAAGTAATAGATATTTGGAACATAAAAATTAAACACCCTCGAGTCATGATTTGGAGAGGCTGTTGCTTGCCTTGATTCCTGTGGTATAATTCAGACAATTACAGTTTGTGTTTACATGTGATTACCCCCATGTAAAAATCTTTTCATGGAAACATGCTCTTTCTTGTAAAACTTTTAATTTGTGATAAGCGGCTGCACTTTGTTGTTGTCTAGAGAGCGTTTTGCATACTTAGCCGAGTTCCTGAAGATTTAAGTTTGCTGAATCTGAAACAAATGTCAAATGGTTTTGAAACAAATGTCAAATGGTTAACAATTTCATTGACTATTCAGTAGTTTTATTGTGCCAACAAGTCATTTTGTTCTGGGGTTGTTGTGAATATTACATGTTTTTCAACCTTCGTAAATAAGCTTGATTTATATCGCACCAGTACCACTGATCAATTCTGGACTGGTGCTTCTTTCGGTACGCTTGGTGATCTCAGTAGTGGTGTTTCTTTATCTGTATCCAAGGAATCTGTGTGGTCCTGCAACTTGTAGAATTCAATAACTAGGTTTACATATGTGATTTGTTAATAATACACATCTTATGGGGATTCTGTTCTCCATTTGCTTTTGTATACTTCTTTTGGTGGAATAGGAAGCTGGATTTGGGCACGAGCCCACTCTCACTGCTGTGTGGATGCGTGATTGTCGCTTTTTCAGCTCAGCGGTAAACACATTTTGGGTAGTCCAGAATCAGGGGTCACAGTTTAAGAATAAGGAGTCGGCCATTTAGGACTGAGATGCGGAGAAACAATGCCAGAGAGTTGTGAATCTGTGGAATTCTCTGCCATAGAGGGCAGTGGAGGCCAATTCACTGGATGTATTCAATAGAGAGTTAGATATAGCTCTGAGAGCTAACGGAATCAAGGGATATGGAGAAAAAGCAGGAACTACGTACTGATTCTGGATGATCTTGTTTCCCTTTCCCCTGACTAGTCTGAAAAGGGTCTTGACACAAAATATCACCCATTCCTTCTCTCCAGAGATGCTGCCTGTCCCGCTGAGTTATTTCAGCATGTTGTATCTATCTTCGGTTTAAACCAGCATCTGCAGTTCCTTCCTACGCATTTTGTGTGATCCATATCCAAGTGCTTATCTAAAAACTTAAATGCCTATATTGTATCTGCCTCCACCACCACCCCTGGTAGCACCCGCCACTGTGTAAAAGTAAATTTGCCATACACACCTTTTTGGAGGAGAATAGGCGCAGGGGATGCCTGCACATCGACATCCTGCTGTACCCTTTGGAAGCCATCTTCACTGTTCGCAATTCCACCAAATTTTGTGTTATTCGAAAGCCTACTAAAAACTCGGTCCTCAACCTCGTACGTAAACAAAAAAAAACATCAAATCTCTATCACAGGAGATAGATTATCGACTGACTATTACAAACCTACTGATTCCCACAGCTATCAAGACTAACCGTCTTCCCACTTTGCCTCCCTCAAATACTCTACCCCCCACTCCCAATTCCTCCGTCTTTGTCACATTTGCTGCCAAGATGAGGTTCCATACTAGGACATTCGGGATGTCCTGTCTTTAGGGAACGGGGGTTTCCTCCTATCACAGACGAGGCCCGCGCATGTGGCTCATCTGTATCCCATAGTTCTATTCTTGTTCTTCCACACCCCCGTGCCAACTGGGACAGTATCCCCCTTGTCCTCACCTTTCACCCATCAGCCGTCGCATACAACACATCAACATTTTCGCCTCCTTCAATGGGATCCCACCACTAGTCTCAGCTTCCCATCTCCAACTCTTTCTGCACAGACAGCTCCCTCTGCAGCTCCCAGGTTCACTCATCCTTCCCACCCATCCATCCCCAGGAACTTTCCCCAGCAACTGCAGGGATGCAACTCCTGTCCTTGGACCTCCTCCCTCGACTCAATCCAGGGACCCTGGTAGTCCTTTCCGGTGAGGCAGAGGTTCACTTGCACCTCCTCCAATCTCATCGACTGAATCTGTTGTTCTCAGTGTGGGCTCCTATATATTGGTGAGACCAAGCCAGACTCGACGATCGTTTCATGTAGGCTGAGATCTGCTTCGGCCTACATGATCTTCCAGTTGCTAAACATTTTAATTATTCTTCCCATTCCCATACTGACCTTTGTGTCCTGGGCCGCCTCCACTGTCAGAATGAGGCCACACACAAATTGCAACTCTTATTTTGCTTTGGGAGCTTACAACCCACCAGTATGAACATTAATTTATCAAATTTCAAGTAAGCCCTGCATTTCCTGTCTCTTCACCCCCACCCCCCTCCCCACCCTAGTCATCCCATTAGTTCCAATGTTCACATCCCTGTACACCTTCGTTATCACTTCTTCCCGAGCCAACAAAGGGCCACCCTGATTTGGTCATCTGTTGCAGGCCAGGATTTGATCTTGCCTTTTCCTACCTCTAGTCGTCCCCCCCCCCCCCCCCCCCTACTTTCAGTGTAAAGAAGGTTTCCGATCCAAAATGTCGCCCATCCTTCTTTCTCCAGAGATACTGCATGACCTTCTGAGTTACTCCAACACTTTGTATCTATCTTTGGTTATAAACCAGCATCTGCAGTTCCTTCCTACACAACAACCCCATCTACATTTCCAACCGACCAAGTTATCCTGGATCCTGTGCACCTTAATCTTCTGAATCAGCCTACAATGCGGGATCTTGTCAAATGCTTTAAAGTCCGTGTAGAAAAAAAATCTACTGCCCTGCAATCATTGATCTCGTTCATCACCTTTCAAAAAACTCAATCGTACATACATTTACCCAACACAAAGCTGTGCTGATTGTCCCTAATTAACGCGTTCTCTTCCAAATGTGAATACTGTAAAACATCCCTAAGAATCCTCTTCAAAAGCACCCCTACCACCAATGTGTAGCTTTACCACTGTAAGCTTTAAGGTAGCTGAACTGCCGATAATTTCAAGGATTATTTGCATATTTCTTCTTAAACAAAGTAACATTAATTACTCTCCAGTGCTTCAGGAGCTCACTTGCGGTGAGAAAGGATACGAAGATCTTCGCCAAGGCACCATCAATTTCCTTTCCTGGTCTCTTATATCCTGGGATAGATCAGGCCCTGGTTCAGGTTTTCCACCTTAATACTTTTCTAGAGACCCAACACCACCACCTCCTTGTTCTCAAAATGCCCTAGCATATTTGATCCCACTTTCCTCTATTTCCTTCTCCTTGGTGAATACCAATGTACTCTTTTGGTACCTTGCTTGCATCCTCCGACTACAAGCTTAAAATTCGTGTTTTAGTGGCAAATTTCAGCAAGTTGAATGGATTGTGATTTTCCCTAAAATAAGTTAAATACAGTTCACAGATAGAAGTTTACGATTTGGCTTTAACTTTGATCAATTTCTTTCATAGTGTGTGCTATTTATTTACTCTGGTTACAGGGTAATGATTTACAGTATTGCTGCACTCCATACTTACAAATATTAATTGTTGGTTATCAATTTGATAGTTTAGTGTTGCTAAAACTTCAAGTGAAGCCATATTGTGTGTTCAGTTATGCATAAGGACAGGTCCTTATGCGAAGGATGTTTAATAAAAATATAGTCAAGTTAGAGGCATGGTTGCACACAAATAGAAGTACTACAGTTTTGTATTTTGAGGGTTCTCTTGCTTCCTCTTCTACTTGGTTCTTCTTCAGAAGAACAGAAGAAATGTTCTTCTTGAAGAACAAGAAGACTTGCTTCTTCTACTAAGGAAACAAGCTTCCTTTTGCAAGACAAGTTTTGCAGTGAAATCACTTTTATAGAAATGAGGAAGTTGAGTGCTTCAAAACAGTTTCCAGTTCACAGTTCTTTAGCAGTGTTTGCCAAAGTTTGCTTTGACCTGTCACAGAATTCGTTGATACCATTTAAACGTTTTTGTCAGTGATTAGTTTCTGCTGCCAATTTCAGGTCAGCAATAAATATTTATGAAACTTGGGCTCATTTATATCAGTTGAGAATTGCAAATTTCCTATTAACTATATTTACTTTTTAACCATTTAGTTGGGGTAAGTTTGTAAGTGTAGTCATTCCTCTGGCTTAGATTTGATTACTGTACTTTTAACTTGCAAGGGGATGTTTATGGTATTTCTAAACCAATATCAAACAGAAAACTGATTGCATGTTATAATCAAGAACAGCCTCTTGAGATTTGGTTTGCTTTATGACTGCACTAGTTTTTAATTGCATCACAAAATGTGAACATTCTTGATTTCTTACCTGAACAAAATAATGTTTCCTGAATAGAATAATTCTCTCAACATCAAATTTTCAGCAATATTTTTAATCCATTTCACTTTCTGTGAGCTTCCTATTTATGTGAGGAAATAAATTTGGTAGTTTGTGACCTAAGAGTGAGCATTTATGTCTATTGAAATACCATAAAAATGTAAATGCAACATAACAAATGTGTGTTCATATTAAGTTGAAATTCATAAGCCAAGCTTTTGATCAAGATTCAACTTTAGCCCTTCTATAACTACAATATAGGTATAATTTTATCTAACTTCTGTTAGACGTACCATTTTCAGAGCATGCTCTATGCAAACTTTACTTTCAACTGGTAATAGAACATTTAAAAATGTTGTGCCAAGTTGCGTCCTCTTGCCTCGTCTGTGTTACTTTCAACTGCAGAAAAGTTGTAAACTGAAAGTTTTCGTGTCAGTTTTGAAAAGGCTTCTCATTGCCCAGTTTTCTATTCAGTGAAAAACTGAAGTTTAGGCTACAATACTAAGATCGATCTGTTCATGGTATTTTACTTGTGTGAGGATATGTGCAGAGAAATACGAAGCATGACTGGATGAAGTGAAGGGCAAGAGACAGGAGTGACGATGCCAAGGATATTAAAAGGTGTTCAGAAACGCGAGGCTTATTTAGGTGAAGCTTTCTAAACTACACAAAAACTATTTTCCCTTCATTCAAATGTTGTTTCAATTTTAAAATGTCGTGTCGAGATTATAGTGTTTTATTCCAAATTCTTTGGTATTTGCTACATATTAAATGTCTGTTTTATTCAATCGTAAAGGGAAATAACCCTTGAAGTATCTCAGAAACTACCCACTTCTGGTGGTCAGAGATTATTAGTAAAGTCACAAAGATTTTGCATCAGCATAAATGACAGCGTCTTCAATCATTTCATATTGCAGGGTAGAATTTTGACAACAGTAATTTACATATGCCTCTGTTTCATGTAGTTTAGTGAACTTTTTAAAACTTTTTTAAATTTCATCTTTATTTTAGGCACTCCTGACCTCCCTTGTACAACAGAATCTGAAATGGGGACATGATTTTGATTGACCAGCAGTTGTACAGGGGATTATCCTTAATAGTCTTAAGGCTTTTTAGAAACTGCTTTGGGATTTCAAATTAACTTGCAATGTATTTTTTCTTTATACATGAGAAACGGTTTATACATGAGTCACGGTTAGTGTTTTTTAATGTATTCAAGAGGGAGTTATATATAGGTCTTAGGGCTAACGGAATCAAGGGATATGGGGAGAAAGTAGGAACGGGGTTCTGATTTTGGATGATCAGTCTTGATCGCTTTGAATGGCGGTGCTGGCTCGAAGGGCCAAATGGCCTACTCCTGCACCTATTTTCTATGTTTCTATGACTAGTTAAGGCAATTCTGTGCTTAATGTGCAAGATGGATAAAACTGAATAAAGACAGCACACTCTTTGCAGAGGCAGATTTTTAATAAAAATGAAGACATTTAGAATGTGCATGTCCAAAATTAATTTGGAACTACATTATCTGAATAATAATCGCTTTAAAATTATTTGGTAAGTAATATTTGAAAGTGGTCAACTTTTCAATACCTTGGTGAAGCCTAGAATTATGTGATGACACACTGACGTGTCATTAATTAAAACTCAATGTATAGAGCTTTTCAAAAAGGATGCAAAAGTATGTCACATTTCATATTTAATGAAAAATACACCTCCTCTCTTGGTACAGAGTGGAAAGCATACAAGGCCTTTGTTAGAGGAAGGATAATATATTAATCACCCACGCAGAAAAAGGTGAGCAAGGCTAAGTTAGATCAGTTAGAAAATACTTGAATGAAGCGTAAACTGAAATTTGCCAGAGAATCACGATCTGCAGGTTGTGGAAATACTACCAACAGAACGCACAATTGCTCCAAAAGTCAATTGTGTCCTTCGCCATACGTGATCCAGATCAATGGTTTTCAAACTTTTGTGCACACAAAAAAAGTCCTGAAAATGCTAAGTTTTGGTGACCCCCCCTTCTTTGGCTTTTAAACATGTTCACTGGTCTAGGCTCCCCAGTTAAAATCTTGTTTTGCAGAAAATGTTTGTAATGCGATAGTTCCACATTTGCAAACAAAATATAAATTTTGAAGATTCCTTGTAACATAGATGATATTTGCAATCCCCATGGGATCCTATCCTGGACCCCAGTTTGAAAACCTATGATCTAGATGTCATGAGCATAAAAGGATGGGACTGGGAAGTGAATTAAAAATGCTGCTAAATCAAAACTGCCTGTTGAGGAAAGGGGGAGACAAGTGCCTCCAGATCCTGCAATTGACTATTCCTTTTCTCTTGTTGATGGTTGTTCTGTGGCTTTTAAGGAGAGTTGCGTCTGTGATCTTTAAAACTATGGCTTTGCTGCCATAAATGAGATGCTTTGGAGGACTGGGCAGAAGGTATTCCCAATGTACTCCTGTCTAATATCTATGAAGATAGTGTTGTGCTCTTATATATTTATTAATATCAAAGAGCATATATTTACACATTATAACTTGTTAATGAGCAAGCTGGTCAGTACTGAGTAAAGCATTTGTTTTCCAATATTACTTAGATATTGTTCACATTAAAATATTTTTCTAACTTTGATGCAGTTTACCAAATGTTAATTCACCAGGAAATCTTGTTGGCTCCAGATTTGATATCTATAAAAATAACTGTAATACTCATTCATCTTTGATACTGGCAATCTCATCTTTTCGAAAAATAGAACATACTTAAAACCTAGAAGGCTAATCAGAATGTATGGAGAAGTATCATAGATTTTATGTAGCTAATTTATTTTGTACCAATACTTTTAACTCTTAGAAATGTTAGGATTTGGTCGAAATCAGTTCAATGAAACATGTTTGTCGATAGGTAGAATTTGAACCACCGAAATATGTCATTTTTGTCTTCTAAATGAATAAACATACCTTGTAGTCTTAGTGTATTATAAAGAGATACGTAGTAGTTTTTCAGCATGTTTCTGACATGTGGAAGTATTTACCAAAACAAAGTTATGCAGGGCTGTGCTATGGGACTGAGCAAAGTTGCCGAAATATGACATGCTTTAACACATCAATTTGCATTGGATAAAATGCTCTGGCTTTAATCAAAATGCCGTTCTACAGTCAATAAAAGTTATGCTTAAATTAATCTGTGAGCCATTTGGAAAAATAGCTTTTTTATTGAAATGTTTTGGTATTTTTAGCCAAATTTTGAGTAAGAATGCGCTACCTGGAAAGATCTTTTTATAAAGATGCAATTTAATTTGTGGAAGAAGAGTGGGAATAGGTTGCCATTTTTTTGTATAATTTTATACACAGCATACACATCTTTATTTCAATAAGTGTAACAGTTGGATTAATTGTGTTCCCTTTCTCTAATTTGCAGGATCACCTATGTCAGGTCAGCCAGTTTTAATCACTGTGCAGCGTCAAATTTCACAGTCTATGAAACCAGTTACGTATACGGTGGCCACCCCAGTTACTTCAACATCCCAGCAGTCTATGTTGCAAACAGTTCATGTTGTTCATCAGATACCAGCTGTGTCGGTTACTATGGCTAGTCTGCCAGCAAACAGCTACACTGTAGCAAACCAGTCACTTGTGACACAGGCGATGATCAGCCAAGCCAAAATGGAACGCCCAGAAAATGGAGAACAAAAAGAAGTCAAAGGTAATGTGAGTCTGAATTTTCAAACACTACACCTTGAAGCCTTTAACCAAATTATTATTACTGTATGGTAGCACAGGACTTACATTATATTTACAAATTACCATTTAATTTAATAACTTAATGAATAAGAACAGGTTACACAAAATGCTGGAGTAATTCAGCAGGTCAGGCAGCATCTCGGGAGAGAAGGAATGGGTGACGTTTCGGGTCGAGACCCTTCTTCAGACTGATGTCGGGGGCGGGACAAAGAAAGGATATAGGTGGAGACAGGGAGAACTGGTTACGATAAATTATGGCAGGGAATGAAGCCGTGATATCATCGTTAGTATAGAGTACAAGAAAGATTAAAAGTGTTCTGACATTTTCATCCATATGTGCAATCGCAGCAGTGAAACTTGCATTGCCCGTGTGGAATGCATGGCTGTCACATAAAACAAAATACTTCTATTTTCGTATTCAAAAAATGTTTTTGGGAGAGGAGACGAATTAGATCATGGTCTGAAGAAGGGTCTCAACCTGAAACATCACCTATGCATATTCCCCAGAATGCTGCCTGATTTGCTGAGTTATTCCAGCACTTTGTGTACTTCCAGGACTACCACTAGTTTTTAATACTAAATGACAAATTATCATTTTATAATTGGAGATACCTTGGTGCAATTTTCAACGTGTACTGCAGTGCAAGCCATTTTTCGGAAACCAAATGAGATAAAGAAAATTCCCTTATTCAGTCCAAACATGGGCATATGACAGCCCCTGATTATTGAGCATTACAAGTCAAGGTCACCAGCTTAGTCCAGGTTTTTGTGTTTATTAACATTGCTTACGGTGGTCATATTTTCCATTATCTCATTTTTGGTAATCTTTATGGAAAAACAAAAGCTGTTCTGAATAAATCAGAAGTTGAAAATTGGAGACTTACCATCTTAAACTTTGTTTACTCATATTTCTACTTCTGTTTCGCAGTCAAAGTGGAGCCTATTTCAGCAATTACACCAGCCTCAATAGGCACTGCCAGTCGCTTCATTCAGACTTCGCAAGGTACACCCATACAGACAGTTACTATACTACAACAGGCTCCACTGGGCCAGCACCAGTTACCCCTCAAAACAATTGCACAGAATGGAATGCATGTCGTACCCATCTCCTCGATAACACATGGACAAGTTAATACTGGTAAAACTAATTTTGTGCTTTCTTTGTCGGGTTGCTTAAATATGGAAATGTTTTCCCTCATTTGCTTTCAATGTAAATACTTGCAGTTGAATTTTTATGACTTGTCTTTACCAGTACAAATCCCCTTACCCGATATTGCCCACCCCACGCTGATATTCCTTCATTCAAAATTAGGAGGGGAAATTTATACCTCGGTCCTGAATAGATTGATGCCTTTCATCTGTGTATCATGAGATTTATTTAAACATATCTGAGAAGTCAGATGTCTTATTTCAAGTAATTTCATTGTAGTTAACCCTCAATTTTCTTCCACTCGTTCTTTTGAAATATATAGGATTTCAGTTTGGGGTCAATTCTGACATTTCAATGCGGGTGGTTCTGCTATACCGCATGTTTCCATATCAATTGGATAATAATACGACTGATATGGGTGGCACGGTGGCGCAGCAATAGAGTTGCTACACTTACAGCACCAGAGTCCCGGGTTCGATCCTGACTATGGGTGCTGTCTTTACGGAGTTTGTATGTTCTCCCTGTAACCTGCGTAGGTTTCCTCCCATACTCCAAAGACATACAGGTTTGTAGGCTAGTTGGCTTGGTAAAATTGTAAATTGTCCCTATGTGTGTAGGATACTGTTAGTGTTCAGGGATCACTTGTCAGTGCGGACTGGGTGGGCCGAAGGGCCTGTTTTCGCGAGGTAACTCTAAACTAAACTTTAAAAAAGGATGAATTCGGGAAAACTATTGGAGCATTGCATGGGCCAAATTGGTTACAACATTATTTTTTCGATCGAGAACTAGAATATCACTAGTCATCTTGGAAATTGACGAGCAGAAAATAAGAAAATATGTATTTAAACAGTATAGGTTAAAATGAAACCCTGATTCCATGTAACCTCTCTGCAGAAATGGGACATCATGATCTCAAGAACATAGCCGCTACTTTTATCACGATGGTCATTGAAACTGACAAGCACTCACTTCTGTAGACACTTGTGCAATGATACTCTTTATTGCTGGAAATCCTGCAGGAAAAATTACTTTGTGATTGTGTCTGAAACATTCTAGTCCCTAACACCCATTTTCCCCATTGACACAATTGTCTTTATAACACATTTTTCCATAACACATGGTCTCTTAGGAACGCAACTGTTTAATTATAGCATAATGGATAAAGTACAAGGATTAAGTGAGCTTTTTTTGTGTAAACAGGAGCCAAAACTGTATGACTAAATTGTTTAACTATAACGATTGTTCGATTAGGTTTATGATGGTTATGCATCGGGACAGGGGTGGCACACGAGTTAAAATTCTAAATTGGGACAAGTCCATCTTTGAAGGTTTTAGACAGGAACTCGCTCAAGTTGATTGCAGCAGGTTGTTTGAAGGAAAAAGAACGTCAGGAAAGTGTAGGAAAGAACTGCAGATGACAGTGGTAAGGGACCCTAGCAGTGATGACGGTGGAATAGCAATGGCAGGTGTTTCTGGGAATAATCCAGAAGAGACAGGATCATTTCATTCCACCAAAGAGGAAAAAAGATTTTAAGGGGAGTAAGAGGCGACTGTGGCTGACAAGGGAAGTCAAGGACAGTATAAAAATAAAAGAGAAGACGTATAACATAGCAAAGATGAGCGGGAAGCCAGAAGATTGGGTAACTTTTAAAGATCAACAGAAGGTAACTAAAAAGGCAATACCGGAGAAATGAAGAAGTATCAAGGTAAGCTAGCCAAGAATATAAAGGAGGATAGTTAAAGCTTCTTTAGGTATGTGAAGAGGAAAAAATTAGTTAAGATAAATGTGGGTCCCTTGAAGACAGAAACAGGTGAATTTATTATGGGGAACAAGGAAATGGCAGATGAGTTGGACAGTTACTTTGGTTCTGTCTTCACTAAGGAAGACACAAACAATCTCCCAGATGTACCAGGGGACAGAGGACCTAGGGTGATGGAGGCACTGAAGGAAATTCACATTAGTAAGGAAATGATGTTGGGTAGACTGATGGGACTGAAGGTTGATAAATCCCCAGGGCCTGGTGGTCTGCACCCAGAGAACTCAAGGACATGGCTCTAGAAATCGTTGACGCATTGGTGATCATTTTCCAAAGTTCTATAGATTCTGGATCAGTTGCTGTTATCACACTTTTCGAGAAAGCAGGGAATTATAGACCAGTTAGCCTGACATCGGTGGCGGGGAAGATACTGGAGTCAATAATCAGAGATGTAATAGCGGCGCATTTGGATAGCAGTAACAGGATCGGTCCAAGTCAGCATGGATTTACGAAGGGGAAATCATGCTTGACAAATCTTCTGGAATTTTTTGAGGATGTAACAAGTAAAATGGACGTGGGAGAGCCAGTGGATGTAGTGTACCTGGACTTTCAGAAAGCCTTTGATAAGGTCCCACACAGGAGATTAGTGGGCAAAATTAGAGCACATGGTATTGGGTGTAGGGTATTGACATGGATAGAAAATTGGTGAGCAGACAGTAAACAAAGAGTAGGGATTAACGGGTCACTTTCAGAATGGCAGGCATTGACTAGTGGGTGCCGCAAGGCTCGGTGCTGGGACCACAGGTATTTACAATAAACATTAATGATTTAGATGAAGGAATTAAAAGTAACATTAGCAAATTTGCAGATGACACAAAGCTGGGTGACAGTGTGAACTGTGAAGAGGATGCAATGAGGATGCAGGGTGACTTGGACAGGTTGAGTGAGTGGGCAGCTGCATGACAGATGCAGTATAATGTGGATAAAAGTGTCTACCCTCAGGAAAGTGTGATGTCTTTAAAAGTGTGCTGACAAGAGTCCAGGACATGTTCTTGTTAGAATGAGGGGCAAGGCAGGTGGACATAAGGAAACTTTGATGACGAGATAAATTGAGGTTCTGGCCAAGAGTAAGAAGGAGGCATGGGGCAGGTGTAAGCAGCTGGGATCAAGTGTATCCCTGGAGGAGTTCAGGAACTGGGGAGCAAGCTAAAAATGGAAATCAGGTGACAGGAGATGGCTCTGGCAGATAATATTAAGGATAATCCCAAAAGGTTTTATGATACATTAAGGGGAAAAGGGTAACCAGAGAAAGAATGGGACCTCTCGGGAATCAAAGCGGTCAACTGTGTGAAGCTACAGGTGGTGGGCAAGGTCCTCGATGAATATTTCTCCTCTGTTTTCATTGTGGAGAATGACATGATGACCGGGGAACTTGGGGCACTCAATGGAAGTGTCTTTAGGGCAGTCAGTATTACGGTTGAGGAGGTAATCCGGGTTCTGATGCATATGAAGGCAAACAAATCTCCCAGGACTGATCAGATGTATATGAGGACGCTGGGAAGCTAGAGAGGAAATTGCGAGTAGATAAGGTGGTCAAAAAGGCTTTTGGCACATTGGCCTTCATCAATCAGTATTGAGTATAGAAATGGGAGGTCATTTTTCAGTTGTATAAGATATTGGTGAAGCCACATATAGAGTACTGTGTTCAGTTTTGGTCACCAAGTTATAGAAAACATGTTGTCAAGTTGGATAGGGTGCAAAGAAGATTTACGAAGATGTTGCGTGGACTTGAGGGCCTGAGCGATATACAGAGGTTGAGCAGGCTAGGACTATTCCGTGGATTGCAGCCGAATGAGTAGAGGTGTACAAAATCATGAGAGGAATAGATCGGGTAAATGCACAGTGTCTTGCCTAGAGTTGGGGAATTCAGAGCCAGAGAGATAAGAGTGAGGGGAAAAACATTTAATAGGAACCTGCGGGTAGCTTTTTTACACAAAGGGTGGTGGGTATATGGAATAGCTACTGGAGGAGGTAGTTGAAGCATTTAAGAATGCCTCAGGGTTTGGTGCCTGTTACTGTTTGTCATCTAAATCAATGATTTGGATGAGAACATACAGGGCAAGATTAGCAAGTGTGCTGATGATACAAAAGTGGGAGATTTTGCAGATAGTGAGAATGGTTGTGAAAGATTGCAGCAGGATCTGGATTGATTGGCCAGGTGGGCTGAGGAAGGGTTGATGGAATTTAAAACAGAGAAGTGTGAGATGTTGCACTTTGGGACGTCGAACATGGGCAGGACCTACACAATGAATGGTAGGCCTCTGGGGAGTGTTATAGAGCAGAGGGATCTAGGAGTGCAGGTGCATTATTCCTTGAAGGTGGTCGCAGGTAGATAAGGTGGTCAAAAAGGCTTTTGGCACATTGGTCTGCACCAGTCAGAGTATTGAGTATAGAAGTTGGGAGGTCATGTTGCAGTTGCATAAGGTGTTGGCGAGACTGCATTTAGAATATTGTGTTCAGTTCTGGGCACCATGTTATAGGAAAGATATTGTCAAGCTTGAAAGAGTTCAGAGAAGATTTATGAGGATGTTGCCAGGACTAGAGGGTGTGAGCTATAGGGAGAGGTTGAGTAGGCTGGGACTCCCTAGAGCGCAGGAGGATGAGGGGTTATCTTATAGGGATGTATAAAATCATGAGAGGAATAGATCGGGTAAATGCACAGTGTCTCTTGCCCAGAGTAGATGAATCGAGCACCAGAGGACATTGATTCAAGGTGAAGGGGAAAAGATTTAATAGGAATCTGAGGGGTAACTTTTTCTCACAAAGGGTGGTGCGTGTAAGGAACAAGCTGCCAGAAGAGGTAGTTGAGGCTGGGACTATCCCAATGATTAAGAAACAGTTAGACAAGTACATGGATAGGACAGGTTTGGAGGGATACGGACCAAGCACAGGCAGGTGGGACTAGCAGACCTCCCAACCCTTCCGAATTTGGCGGAAAGTTTCCGCTTTCTTATTTCATTTCTGACATTCCAATTTCACCTCACATTTTTCCGCAAAACACATACCTCGCCGCCGGCCCCGACTCGCCTCGCCATGCAAGGCCCGTTGATGTTGAGAGGGGAGGGGAGTGGGGGTCAGGGGGGGTGGAGGAAGAGAGGGTGGGGGTGGGAGAGGGTTGGGGGAGGGTGGGGGGGAGTGGAGGTGGGGGGAAAGGTGGGTAGGGCGGGAGTGGAGGAGGGAGGGGAGTAGGGGGCTAGGTGGGAGTGGGGGGGCGGGAGTCGGGAGTGGGGGGAAGGGGAGGGGAGTGGGGGGGAGGGGAGTGGGGGGAAGGGGAGTGGGGGGGAAGGGGAGTGGGGGGAAGGGGAGGGGAGTAGGGGGAGTCAGGAGTGGGGGTGGGTAGTGGATGGTTGGGTGTAGTGGGGAGGGGTGGGGGGGACACACAACTGTTGTGATTTGCTGTTGAAGACCACTGGAGCAAGTATGTCTTCAATGAAATTAGGTATGTGCAGTTTTAAATGAAGCTCTTTCTTCATAACTTAGTCATACATTTTGTGTAAGGAAAAAGCAAAATAGGGAAAACAAAACAAAATAATTTTTTCTTTATGTTGTAAGAAGTATTTCTGTTCAATATCCTTTCTATAAATAGCAGAATATACTCATGATAGGCCTGACATTGTACATGTAGTCCAAGAACTACAGACTGTTGGAAATAATAGTCGTTTTTCACACATGAATGTAGCGCAACGTGTATGCGCATTTGGCGTGCATCCTTTTTTTTTTTTCCCCTCTCTTTTGTAATGTAAAGACACAACATCTGCACATTGATCCAGAAATGTGATTTTTTTCGGGGGGGGGGGGGGAGCGTTTTTATTCCTCCTATATAAATTCCGTGAGAATGCATTTTATTCAATATCACAAAATTTGGGTGGTGATTTGTAAATTTTTGAAGGATGAATTTCAATTACCCATAAGGTGGGGTGGGGGGAATCTCCAGTACTGGATCAGATTGGGAGGAGAGTGAATTTAGCTAGACGGGGAAAAATATGCTCATGTGCATAATTAGGCAGTTATGTTCAGTATTTAAAAGATGGTCACTCTGTGAAATATAATGAGGTTGTAAATAAAAACAAAATGCTGAAAGTATTCAGCGGGCTAGGCAACATCTGTGGCAAGACACAAAGTTAATGTTTTGGTTTGAGCTTTCTCAGAACTAGGAAAGTTGGAAATCAAACATTTTAAGTGGTGAAAGGCTAGTGAAAAGAACCAAGGAAATTCCTGTGGTAAGCTGGAGGCCAGAAGAGACTGAGACATGGTGGTGCTGATGTTGGCCGAGAGTCAGTGGGAACGCTTGTTAATCACAGCTGAGCTGACTGGAGGAGATCTAAATAGAACGGATAGGAACAATGTGGAAGTGTGAGTGCAATTGCTGGAAATCTGATACAAGTGCAGGAAATAATTAGCATGTCTGATAGTTTCTGTGGACGAAGGAAAATACCTGATTTAATGTTAAAGGTGAAAGATTGATAGTTCATCAAAACTGTACAGTCGCATATGATGGAAGCCTAGTAGTACCTGTCTTCTAGGAGGAGTAATAATGGGAAATAGAAATAGTGGCAGGCAACTTTGGGTTTGCATGGTGGTGCAGCGGTAGAGTTGCTGCCTTATTTACAGTGCCAGAGACCCGGGTTGTACCCTGACTACGGGTGCTGTTTGTAAATTGTAACTCCATAACCTGTGGGTTTTCTCCAGGAGTGCTGGTTTCCTCCCACACTCCAAAGACGTACAGGTTTGTAGGCAAATTGTCCCTAGTGTATGTAGGATAGTGTTAGTGTGCGGGGATCATTGGTCAGTGCGGACTCGGTGGGCCAAAGGGCCTGTTTCCGCGCTGTATCTCTAAACTAAACTGGAAACTTGGAGTTCCACGGAGGAGGCAATCTGTATTTGGGTTTTGCCAATTGCAGAAACGACCACATCTTGAGCACTGAAGATATTTATTCACAAAATGCTGGAGTAACTCAGCAGGTCAGGTCCAGCATTTTGTGAATAAATACCTTCGATTTGTACCAGCATCTGCAGTTATTTTCTTATAACACCTTGAGCACTGAATTTGGAAGTAAAAATACAAGAGAATTGCTACTTTGCATGGATGGTTTGGAGAACACTTTAATGCAAGATCTGCCCTTTTACAGTTTCTCTTCCCACACTTTTGAGACATGTGGGAAGGGAAGAGGTCCAGGTGCTCCTCAGCTTCTGATGGAGTTCCGTTCCGAGAAACCCATCGGAAACCAAAAGTATTGTAAGTCGAAATGCATTGTAATACATGCGATCACGTGGCCGGAAGCGAGCAGCAGCTCGCTACGGCTCGCTGCCGTTTGCACCATCGCAAAGTGGAACTGTCGCAAGTCGAAACATCATAAAGGTAAATGTTGCATGGGAAAATGTGACAAGTTACTCAATAATATATAATAATAATAATAATAAGCATTTATTTTATATAGCGCCTTTCCAGAAGCTCAAAGCGCTTTACATAAACAATCATAACATAAAAACAAACAGACAGAATATGCAAGACAGAACCAACAAAGTGCTGAGTGAATGGTTACAGAATGTTGGAAAGTAAGAGGAGGATTTGAATGTTGGAATCGCATTGAAGCTGATGAAAATTGCGCCCTTGAAAATAAGTGCTCATGGAATGTAAGCAAACGTGTCAGGGGCCCAGTGCCGGTAAAATCAAATCTTGAAGCGGGAGGTTATCACATTAAGGAATATAAAATTGAAAGGCCTTATTGGAGTGAATATGAAATACCTATTTTCCTTGGAGATCAATAATTCTGGCATACTTTTGAAGTAATTGGTGGAAAGATTAAAGATTGTTTCTGGTGATGTTAGTTCAGCATTGTGTCTCAAACTCATTGCATTTATGTTGAATCACTGTCGGATGTAGGCTTCCTATTGGAATAATTATTGATAATCACTTTTTTTTTGTAAAGTGTACAAAATCGTGAGGAATAGATCAGGTAGGCAAACAGGGTCTTTTGCCCAGAGTAGGGAATCCAGAACCAAAGGACAAAGGACTAAGGTGAGGGGAGAAAGATTCAATAGGAACCTGGTAAACACATAGGGTGGTGGGTATATGGAACTGCCAGAGGATGTAGTTGAGGCAGGTACTAGCGTAACGTTCACGAAACATTTAGACAGGTAGATGGTTAGGATAGGTTTAGAGTGATATGGGCCAAACGCAGGCAGGTGGGACGAGTGTAGATGGGGCATGTTGGGCCGAAATGCCTGTTTCCACACTCTATGACTTTAATGGTATAAATGATTTGTCTAACCAGTGTACAAATGGCTAAGAATGGTTCTTTTCAAAAAAATATATGGAGAATTGCAGTCAGTCCATCGCCACGAGAAATAATATCTGCATTTTAGAAAATTTGCTCCGGGCAGTTTTCTGCTGAATGCAGCTTCGTCCTCTGCAATTGGAGCCAGCAAGATCTACATGGAAATCTCATTTGTGGAAGTGGATTGAGAGACCACCAGTGTATTTGAAAAGTTCCTGTGTTAGAGCATGTCAATTATTCATCCACGAGGCTTCAATCTGAGAGCTGAAACCTAGTGTAATCTGGGCAGCTTTTTCTGGCGGGCATGGACATAATGGGTTTATGAAATGTTATGAAATTACTATTTAATTTGTTTCTGCTGATGTTAGTTGAGAAGATCAATATTGTCCAGGGCATCTGGTGAATTCCTTTGCTTTTTAAATCTTGCCCATGAGATCTTTAATTTACACCTTTGGCAGTCAGATATAGCTATTACTGACCCAAGGTTGAAAATTACGTTGCAAGTATTTCCCAAAGGAGTTGTATATGAAGTTAAAAGGCTTTGTTAAATATTAACTGCATCTAGTGACTTTTGCCGATACCATTGTTTTTCCTTCCACTTATGTGAACTTAGTCCCCTGAATATTGGTCAAACATTTACATAATGCCTTCATTACATGCCATGAAACTTTGCATAATGGAAAAGTCTCAATTATTTTCTTTAAATCAGGCATGCAGCGTGAAAGCTTCAAACCATTTTTAAGAGTACAACATCTCACATAATGTTAATTATCATAAGAACCAAAGTAAATTGATGAGCGGTTTCTTTAGCTAAAAGTTTATCAAAGACACTTTCCCCATAATGACTGAAGAGAATAGTTTTAATTGTGTAGAAGGGCATTGGTATTCCAGTTAGATTCTTGCAATCATCCCAATTCCTTCTCTATCACTCATTCTAATATTGACTGAATACAGCTGTAATCCAATTAATTGTTCCGTTGTTGACAATTCAAGTTCATGTATCTTGCCTTCAGTTCCTTTATATTTGGGCTTCCTATTATCTTATTTTGTGCCAGATTGGAATATAAGGCTTTAGTTTTTCTGATTGAAACTTGGATAATAACACTCTGCAGAAAAAGGTACACCTGGATACTCCACGTCCATTAGCTCTGTCATTGATTCAACTTGTGCACTTGTGTATCTGTGGAATTATTTGCCACAAAAGGCGGTGGAGGTCAAGTCATTTATGGCAGAGATACATAGATTCTTGAGTAGTACAGGTGTCAGAGGTTATGGGGAGAAGGCAGGTGAATGGAGTTGGGAGGGAGAGATAGATCAGCTATGATTGAATGGTGGAGTAGACTTGATGGGCTGAATGGCCTATGTGCTCCTACCACATAATCTTATGAACTTAAATTGTTTGCTGAGAAGGATCACAAGCATTTTCAGCTTTTAAATCAGAAAGGTTCAAAACTATCTGAGATTGGAGCTTATGGTTAACATATTTGTAATTGTCTTCAGTTGAAAGGCATAATTCAGCATATCAGTTAGTTTTGTAGAATGCAGGTAAAAGTGACCAAAACACTTTTACAGTATCAACAAAAAAATCAAGTAAGACACTTATTGCAATGCCTTCCAGAATGCCTCCATTATGATCTACACTGTGGCTGCTTTACATATGTCACGGTCCCATTGGTCCACACCTAATTGTTGTAAAGGAAACTGAAGTATCATTTTGATATGAATATTTCTTTTTATTATTGGATAAGTTGAAGCTGTGGAAATTTAGCTGAAATCTTGTTTAACAATTTTCGGGTGACAATTTATCTCTGGAGGTTGGGTTTTTTGAGCAGAATAGTTGTGAGAAAACTGGAATGTCAAGATAGCTGCTGTTTCACTAATTCACTAGCTCAAGAATATTCTAAATTGAAATATTATGATTGCACATGCTTGACCAGTCAAAGTCTGAACGAAAACGTAGTTCAATCCATTGTAGTCTTGGTTAAAATTAGATCTGTATAGAAATGACCATTTTCAAAATTCTGCTTGAATCTATTGTCTGCATTGTTGCTTAATATTAAGCATTTGGAATAGCAAATGTGTAACAAGTTGCTTTGTAACTTTTCAATAGTTTTGAAATAAATATTTACAGTTAAAGTATATAGGTTTAAATTAAAGGTAATAATATGATTAAGAAGGATTTTGTGAGCTCATGTAATGCTGTAAATATTTGTACTCTCCTGTTCTTCCAGCTGCTGCAAGCCCATTGCATATGTTGGCAACCCATGCGTCTGCGTCAGCATCCCTTCCTACAAAACGCCAAAATGGAGACCAAGGAGAGCAGCCAGAGATTAAACGTATCAAAACAGAAGATGGAGAAAGCATATTTGTTGCTGTCAAAGTGGAAGCCCCAACTAAGGCTGCAAATGCACAGAGGAGCCAGAATTAAAGATTAGGGGATGGGAATGCAGCTAACTTTTTATCAATTGCAAGGTGCCAAAAGGACAAGCCTAACTCAATATCCAGAACTCCAGCATGTGTTGACTCGTTGGGGGTTATGGGGCCCTGTATGAGCGACTGTGAACTGCAGCACTGAGAAATGGGAAGCCTTAAAACACAATAAGTTAAAGAAACTGAACAAATTTAAAACGTGACACCCCTCAAGAGAGGCTGTTCCTCCTGCTCATCTACCTCAGTGCTCACTGGGAAAGGGAGAGATGGAGAGGGCCTCAGCTAGCCACACACATCTGACGTTCTCCATCAGATACTTACAGACTTGAGCACACCAGTGTGACGGCAGCATGGCGAGTGCTTTAAAGTACACCAATTACACAAGATTGTATGTTACATAAAGGGAACAAAGGTGTGGACCCATTTCCTACATCTGGCAGCTAGCCTTTAATGACCTACCTAATGCAGTTGTTAGTAAATATGCAGTATTTTGTTCATATGTGGAATTAGGATATTTTTGGGTGTTTTTCATTCTGTAGATGAAAATGGGGTCCCTATCATTTCAGATCACTCCATTTTATATTTCAGAAGCTTTGAAACTGCAACTGTTTTCGTACGTAAATTTATGTTCAGTGAAATCGAATGTAGTTATGTTTTTTTAAATAACCATCAGAATGGTTAAAAGTTTACTTCAGTTTTATTTGAATCCAGATAAAGCTAATTTACACCTGCAAATTTTCATATTTTAACAGATTCCTGATGAATTTAATCAATTTTTAATATTTAGTGAGCAAATGCTTCTGGTTTGCATGTGTTGGGCAAGAAGACAATGTAACTGAGCCGTTGCCAGACCTAAATGAACAGCTGTTAATTTGACCAGTGCTGCACTTAACTACTGCTTATTTGCTTTATTCGCTTATATGTTACTTTGTGTTGACGTTGACTATTCCTGGCTTGGTTTTGCAGGCTATATTTCAAACTAAAAGAAGAAAAACACATTGCTGCATATTGTTTATTTAAAAGAATGGGAGAAAACTTGCATATCTGTTCTGGGCTATTGGAACCTAGTAACTGTTACTAAAAGTCAAACTGAAGAATAAAAACATTTAAATATGATGTCCATGTACTGAAAATTACACATCCTGAAAATGATCATATGAAGAAAACGAATTTGTGTCCTGTTAGGATCTGCTCAACGCATGCACGCACAGTTTTATCCTCAACGTAGCCAAGAAAGTAAAATCCTTAGTCCAGTTAATTAGATGGCCTCTGCTGTAATGGGTTTCATCAGTTTCTTGCTCCAACTGATTACCCTATAGATTCCAGGAATGGGATTTGGGATCGTGCTTGTGATGCCTCAAAGTTGAATAACCAAAGTTCATGGCTGATTGGCTAAGCAAAAAATATTTCTGTGACATCAAAGTTTGTAATTTTGTGTCCAATTTCATCATTGGGATTTAAGGAAACTAATAGAAGCCAGGATTAAAATTTAACCAAACTTAAAAATGAAGTAGCATTATGCTGGTAGAATAATCAAAGCTTTGCACCTTAAATTCTCAATCACTTTATTCATTGGTTTAGGTCAAGTGCCTCTTGTCTTTAATGGTAAGATTGGATGGAATAGAAAAGTAGCCAAGAAAGACTTCTTTCCCTGGTGCCATTTGCCGTTAAGAAAACGTAGCAGTCATTGCTGTAAGTGACCCTTGAACCCCGGGAGAACCAAAACACACATGACGGGTAGCTGTACGATATAACAATGGAAAACCACTGTTCCAGAGCAGAAATTTGACTGATATTTCACCGGCTTGATAAGCTGCATTAATTCAAACTCATTTTGTCATAATGAAGTTTTCTTTAAATTGAATAGAAAATGTGATTGGTGAGACCATTGCTTTTGTGCACCGTTTTAAATAATGTTGAATCATGGAATCTGGAAAAACTAGTGCAAGACCTATGGCTTCATTTGTTCTTTCTTTGCCAAAAGTTGATGTATTTCAAAGTAATTCACTGACATGATGCACTTTCAGGGAAATGTAGAAATATATAATATGAATGCAAATCTTCTCAATAGAATGCATTGCCTTCAGCAACATTAGTCCAAACCAAGTGAGCTGGAATAGCCAAGTCTGAAGTATTTTGAGCATATCAATAAATGAGGCTTAATGCTTTTGAAATTATTGCAATATTGTTAATTTTCCATCCATTCTGTGGAGGTTTTACTGGAGTAGTAACTTTTCCAGATTGGGATCTGAAGCAGTCTAAGATCGATGGGAGGATTTGAACCCATTTTACTGTGGTGGTTATACTGGAGAGTTGACTTTTCCAGATTGGGATCTGAAGCAGTCTAAGATCGATGGGAGGATTTGAAACCATTATTCCAGGAGTTGTACCACTTATTCCTCTTCTACTAAATTCATGAGATTAAACAGAGGGGTGTTTTTCTTTAAATCCAAAATTACTTATAAAACACTAAAATATTTGGCTGCAGTTAACTGTCATTTATTTTAACAGTCTAAAAGTGTCTGCTTTTGCTATGTGATCTTGTAACTAACTACATCTTTTGGAACAGAATGAAAAAGTTGCCTTGTTGCAACTGAGCTTTATAAGTTGTACAGCATTAAGAAGCAAGGAAATTGCAATATTAATGGAATTTGGGAATGTTGTTTGGGAATGTTCTGGTGCAGAAGTGAGAATTTCAGTTCCTTCTCTGTATATTGGAAAACAAACTCTTTAATTGCTGCTATGCAAATAAATGTACTATGTTGTGAGGGTTGTAAAAGGGATTTTATAAAACAAGTTTGTGTGGCATGAAACATTTGCTACCACAGATAAAATTCCACAACTAATGAGAACAAATAAAGATTGGAAAGCACAAATCAAATCAGTTGAAATCAAAAAAATATTTCTAATTCTAACTACAGTATTCATATGGAGGGCAAAGGGGAAAAAAAATTATGTAATGGCATTCTCTGCTGTCGTAACATTGAAAAGGTAAGTTTGTATCACTCAATGTCTGAAGCGTGTCTGTATGTCATTTAGCGGCATCCTTATTTTGTTAAAAATGTATATTGATGCAGTCCAAACTGTAAAAGAATACTTTGATATTTTGGTGTGTTTCAAAAAATTGTTGGCCATCAAACTAGAATGCAGATTGGGAGGTGGATTGGTCTTTATGAAAATGCTATTTAGCACAGCACAGTGTGGCTTTTGAGATTTTTGTATGCTTACTTTCACTTGCTCCACCTTGAGATTTTGTTACCAGTCTAAAATGTTGTAGATTCAAGGTAAGCATCAGTCCTATTACACAAACATCGTTAAAACTAAGTTGATCTTTGTAGAAATGTGGATGTGACAATAGCATATTCAAATGATCATACCTATGTTTCTGTACGGTGGCTGAGCACTTCAACTCCCCATCCCAGTCTGACCTTTCTGTCATGGGCCTCCTCCAGTGCCATAGTGAGGCCCACCGGAAATCGGAGGAACAGCACCTCATATTTCGCTTGGGCGGCTTGCAGCCCAGCGGTATGAACATTGACTTCTCCAACTTTAGATAGTTCCTCTGTCCCTCTCTCTCTCGCCTTCCCAGTTCTCCCACTGTCTTCCTGTCTCCATCTATATCCTTCCTTTGTCCCGCCCCCCCCCTGACATCAGTCTGAAGAAGGGTCTCGACCCGAAACGTCACCCATTCCCTCTCTCCTAGATGCTGCCTGACCTGCTGTTACTCCAGTATTTTGTGATACCTATGTTTCTGGCATTCCATCTGCAGCTTTCAGAAAGGATGTTTGGAGTTTGCCTCTTTCTTCTTTGTTGCCTTCCCTATCAAGCACACGCATAATACCTATCATTCCACACTTTATCAGACCAAATCTTTGGTGATCTACACACAAATGCAACATTATGCAAGCAAATTCCAGACTTATGCAGTACCACTTATTTCAGTCTTCAATGGATGATTTAATATATTCTTTTGTATTTGTGCTTGGGTGCTAAATCTATTTACTGTATCACTTAACGCTGTCAAAGTTCTTAATGTTATGCATGTTCAGTCAGATTTTAAACTCAACAATGTATGTGAATCTCACATTCTTCATCATTCAGGATTCTTCATGGGTAATAACAATGGGAAATAGGGAGAAATTAAACGGTAATGATGCTGCAGTGCTACATAGATAAGATTTATTCTTGCTTAGCATACACCGATCAGCCAAAACATGACCACTGACAGGCGAAGTGAATAACTGATTATCTTGTTACAATGGCACCTGTCAAGGGGTGGGATATATTAGGCAGCAAGTGAACAGTCAGTTCTTGAAGTTGATGAGTTGGATGGATGCAGGATAAATGGGCATGAGTAAAGACCTGAGCGACTTTGACAAGGGCCAAATTGTTATGGCCAGACGACTGGGTCAGAGCATCTCTGAAACGGCAAGGCTTGTGGGGTGCTCCTGGTCAGCAGTGGTGAGTACCTACCAACAGTGGTCCGAGGAGGGACAAACCACAAACCGGCGTCAGGATGTTGGGTGCCCAAGGCTCATCGATGCGCGAGGGCAACGAAGGCTATCCCGTCTGGTCCGATACGACAGGAGAAATGGGCTGGAGAAATGCAGGGGAAATGGGCGACGTTGACAAGGCCAAATAGTTATGGCCAGACGACTGGGTCAGAGCCTCTCTGAAACGACAAGGCTTGTGGGGTGCTCCCGGTCAGCAGTGGTGAGTACCTACCGACAGTGGTCCGAGGAGGGACAAACCGGCGACAGGGTGTTGGGCGCCCAAGGCTCATCGATGCACGAGAGCAACGAAGGCTATTGCGTCTGGTCCAAACCGACTGTGGGGTGTGATGCTCTGGGCAATGTTCTGCTGGGAAACCCTGGCTCTGACAATTCATGTGGACGTCAATTTGGCACGTGTCACCTATCTAAACATCGTTGCGGACCAGGTACACCCCTTCATGGCAATGGTATTCCCTAATGCCAGTGGCCTCTTTCAGCAGGATAATACGTCCTGCCAGACTGCACACGTTCGGGAATGGTTTGAGGAACATGATGAAGTGTTCACGGTGTTGCCCTGGCCTCCAAATTCTCCAGATCTTAATCTGATTGAGCATCTGTGGGATGTGCTGGATCGACAAGTCCGATCCACGGCGGCTCCACCTCACAACTTACAGGACTTGAAGGATCTGCTGCTAATGTTTTGGTGCCAGATACCACAGGACACCTTCAGGGTCTTGTAGAGTCCATACCTCGGCTGGGCCGGCACTGTTTTGGCGGCACACGGAGGACCAACGGCATATTAGGCAGGTGGTCATAATGTTTTGGCTGATCGGTGTATATTAAATCTATTAAATGTAGGTGCTCAATTTCTAGCTATTCAATGATGATGTAATACAGTTCCATAAATCCTTGTAATGATTCTTTTAGGTTTCATTAACCATTTTGGAGAGTTAATAAACATGTGCTGGACAGGATAAAGAGTTAACGTCTTTGTCCAGACCAACATGAATGTACTCCAAGATGTATCGCAGCTTAACGTCTGAAGCATGTTTGTGTGTTGCTTTAACAGCATCTTTATTTATTTTGTTAAAAATGTACATTGATGCAGTCCAGGCTGTAAAAGAACACTTTGATTTTTTGGTGTGTCACAAAAAATTGTTGGCCATTAAACTAGAATGCAGATTGGGAGGTAGATTTACCATTAAGATATTTAGTGCAGTGCGAAGTGGCTTTTGAGATTTTTGTATGCTTACTTGCCCCACTTTGAGATTTAGTTACCAGTCTAAAATGGTGTTGATTTGGTACTCTCAACAAAAATGAATTAATGAATAGGTGATGTTTCTGGTCGAGAGTCAGTTCTGTTCAGAGTCTGTAGAAGGTCTCGACCAGAAACATCACCTGTTCCTTTTCTCCAGAGATGCTGTCTGACCTGCTGAATTCCTCCAGCTTTTTGTGTTTATCTTTGGTTTGAACCAGCATCTGCAGTTCCTTCCAACACAAAGAGAATTAAGGAAGGAATAATCCCAAGTCATTCTTGGCACAGCTACATGGTTGCACATTGTCCATTTCCAATCATATAGGATTATGTTAAGAGATGAAATCAAGGCAGTGTTTATGATTGTGAATGTACAGTAGAACATTGTGGCCAATGGATCAGGATATTCCACCTCTGGTCTGGTTCTGAATCTGGCTCAGACTGAACAAAGTTCCAGCATGATTAGTCAAAGGGAATTATGATCTTCCTGAAGAATGTAAGCCCAGAGCTCAATCCAAAAATTGCCACAAAACATAAACTCCTTTAAGCTGAAATATAGGAATGCTTTTTGCACTGGACATTGGAGACACTTTTTTACAATTGAGATACTGGCAGAGTAGAGGATTCAATTTATTCATAACTTGGTTCATCCTTGACTTGTAATATCAACAAGCACCCAAATGTGTTTGCTCAGTGTTGCACAGATCCATGAGTATGTGGTCATTAAATATGAGGGTGATGTTTTCTGAAACGTAAACAAGATATCTGCACATTTACTTCTGTAACTGAATGTTTTGTATTTACTAGCACTGAGTAGATGCCACCTGGAAATGGATGTTTTGTAAAGTGAGTGGAATGTTCAGTTCTGTAAAATATGACTCAAACCTGGAGACTTTTCCACTTTGATCCTACAGTCTGAACAGTCAGGCTTGGCTACATTGATGCATATGGAGCTACATTTGGATATTTGCGTGTTCTTGCAGAAGTGAGAGGGTACCTTTGCTTCACGGAGAAGGCATTGTTGAGAACAAGAAGGCAGTCCCAGCCATGGTTACTTTCAAGTTACTGGAGACTCCAGGTGAAATCCGTAATGCTCTTAGATATGAAAATGGTCTTCAAATGTGATTTAATACACATGGTGCTTAAAATTGTGACAATACAACTGAATATGCTGCCTCTTTCAACTGGACTCCACAACAAACATTAACAAGATTATAGCTCTCATTGGATTCCTCCCATAAAAAGTCATAACTTCCTCTTGTAATAGCTGTAAATAGTCTCATTTCAATGACTTATGGCAAGCTCAATTTTTCAAAGGTAAATGCATTTGCAAGATTAAAGAAATATATGATATATCAAATTGTACAATTTGCCATTGTTTAGCGGTATGTTGAAACAAATCAGGAATCTATTTTCATTGTTTCCTTTGTCGGGAGAACAGAGTTTTGACTGAAAGATCTGTTTACAGTGCATGTAGTTGGTTTGACCAGTCAACTTCTAAACACACAAAAAAGATAAAATGTCACGATTATAATGGGACTCTGCATGAACAGCAGAACTGATCTTTGCAGCAGGGGCAGGGTAGCGTTAGCTGCTGATCTTAACGTCAGAATTTACAGTCAATTGTTAGCAGTCAAATCTGTGGTATGTTGAGTATCTGAATTAATTTGCACTGGGGGGCTATTTTACATAGTTTTAACTTGATGCATCTGGGATGTACCGATTAATGACAAATACACCAATTAATTCTGCCTGGGGAAGTTGAACCTTTTAAGTCAACTTTCTGGTGCATCTGAATTTGATCCCAACTCCTTGATCCCCCACTATATGTGAATTGCTCATTTGAGTATTTATATGAATCTGATGCAGTAAAATGGCAAACCATTGAATCTGAATAAAAAGATGTGCATTCTGTTTCTGTTGCAATAACTACTCTGCATGAGTTTGTTTTTCAGGTGCTCATCTGTTTGCAAAGAATAGTACATGTCACTATTCCACCTTCCTTCATTGGGTGAGTTTGAGAAATTGCATTATGGCCACAACCATTTCATACATTTTTCATAATATAATAATGATAATATATTCCTTTATTCGTCACACACCGGGGAAATTTACAAAATTTACATCTGTAATTATTACATTATTTCTCCAGAAAAAAAAGATTCTCTTTGTCGATTTTGTTTCTGCCATCCACGTTGCTTCTTATTTATGCAATTGTTTTTAATTCTTTGGAATTGTATATTTACTCAATTGTTCATTCATTGATTCAATGGTTATACTTGCCAGAAGATAGACACAGAGTGCTGGAGTGACTCAGCGGGACAGGCAGCATCTCTGGAGAGAAGGAATGGGTGACGTTTCAGGCCGGGACCCTTCTTCAGTCATCTCCTTGAAATATTTTTAAGATAACCTGTGTTTCCCACCTGACCATTGATGTAAAACTTGAGCTACTCTACACAAACATTAGTGTTTTAGCAGTCATGGGAGCCATTTTGTTCATGTATTGCTTTGAAGCGTGTTTTTGAGATGGCAGCAGTCCCTTTTACTTTTTGCTCATTTGTTTTCTAGGTAGTGAATGAGTTGTAGTTAAATAAGCACTGGTCTTGGTAACTGCCTGGGTGTTATTGCAGGATGCACCTCGAGGACATTGGCACATATTCCACCACACACCTGATTGATACTTTGTCGATTATGAAGGCTTGCTGGGGTTAAAGAGTGAATTTCACAGAATTCCAAATCTCTGCCCTGTTTTTACATGACTGGCCCAGTTCAGTTTCAGGTCACTTTAACCTGAGGATATTGATGGTCGGGAATTCAGTAATGGTAACGCTGATAAATATTGTGCAGGTCTATGGCGCACATTGCTTCATTATTTGTCAATTTGCAAATGGAATTGATTAGTTTCTAAAAATTTGCAGTCATCCCGAGGAAGGAAGGTTACTGCGGAAGCTGGTGAAGCTGACTTGGGGCATGGGAATTTCTGCAGGGATGCCTCAGGAGTTGAGGTAATTTGGCTCCAACAATCTCGTCATCGTTTAGTGGTTGATTGGGAGATACAACATGAAAACTTGACTCTTCACCCCACTGAGACTACGCTGACCATTGATCATCCGCACACACTAGTTCCATTGTCCCACTTTCACATCCTCGCCCTACATACCCGGGGCAATTTTCAGAGGCCAATTAACCTACAAACCTGCATGTTTTTGGGTTGCGGGAGGAAACTAGTGTAAACACACGGACAGTGATTGATGTCAGGGTCGAGCCCAGGTCTGTGGCGTTGTAAGACTGCTGCTGTGCCATTAATACCTGTTTATGCTATTTTATGAGTTTAGCTAATGGAATGTTTTCTTATTTTCCATTGATCAGTTTTATTACAATTCCTTTGATCTCATGCAATGTCGAGGATTATCATTCTTCATCTCGGGAGTTTTCACTTGCTAGTGTTTGGACCACACTAGGAATGAATTCTGGAACTGAGTGTTCCTGGCGGAACCCAAACAGCAAGTTATATTAATGATTAACTATCCTTTGAAAACTCCTACCATTTCCTTCACTTGCTGAAGATGGACTCTTGTTGTATTTATGGAGACACAAGGAATTGCAGATGCTGGAACCTGGAGGAAAACACAAAGTACTCCAACACTTAGTGTTTTAAGGGCCTGTCCATCCTTCCATCAGGCATTGTTAATTGCACAATGTTTAATTCTATTTATTACACTCAGTAGATTAAGCTGTCCATGCTTGTATACAGCAAGACAAAGAAAGCATACAGGGGAGGGCTGATGAGGCAGATAACATTCGAACCAAAGTGCCAGGCTCTAAGAGTCTGATCACCCACGCTCAGCATTAATTGGCACCATCGCTGTCAACTCTTCCATTGTCAATATTGTGGGAATCATCACTAACGGATGTGTAAATGAATGAAATGCATATAGTGTGGCTACAATAGGTGGTCAGAAGCTCAATATCCTCTAACAAATGACACTCCAAAGTCATTACGATACAATACGACAGAACTTTATTTATCCCAGGAGGGAAATTGATCTGCCAACAGTCATAAAATGCAAGATACATGAAACATGAAATTAAAGTGACAAGTGGAAAGGATTGGGGATGTGCAAAGGTTGGGGGGGGGGGGGGGGAGAGGAGAGTCAGTCTGCCCTACGACCAAAGAGGGGAGGAGTTGTAGTTTGATAGCCTCCAGGAAAAAGGATCTACTGTGGTGTTCTGCACTGCATCTTGGTGGAACAAGTCTGTTGCTTAAGGGCCTGTCCCACTTAGGCGATTTTTTAGGCGACTGCCGGCGACTGTTAAAGTCGTAGCAGATCGCCAAAATTTTCTTTTATCCGACGATAATGACCACGACAATGCCGAGTCAGATCGAGATTACACCGTCTTCGGAAACATTGCGAAATTCCCAAGCTGTCAATGCTTCTCCGGCGTCCTAATTTTCGCTGAAATCACTGACAAGTCGTTAAGTACTTGAAAGTTTTGAAATATAACATCTTGCCCGGGTTACTTGAGAACCAAGCTTCATGGTAACAAGGCATAAACTGGATTGACTTCCAGTTTACTAATAGCAGTATTAAGAAATTTGATTTTAAAAGTGGTTAAATGGATTTTTATGCAGAGTGTGGGCATTCTTTGAAAATGTACGGGAGATGCATATCTGGTTTCTGGGTTGCATATCTGGGTTGGGAGCCTACTTTAAATGTAATCGCTGATGGACATAAACATCGCGAAAATTCCCACGACTTACCTGACCGTCAAACTGTCGCCTCCAATCTACCTGTCAAATGTCCTGATGGTAAATAACATCAAATCGATAACAGGCAGTCTTGGAAGTCTATCCTGCCTAGTCAAACCGCATGTCAAAAACCTCGGCATGATATTTGACTCTGCATTAAAATTTGATAAGCAAGTCAACGCTGTGGTAAAAGCCAGCTTCTTCCAACTTCGAACCATAGCTAAAATCAAACCTTTCCTCCAATTCGACGACACAGAAAAAATCATTCACGCTTTCATTTCCTCCCGCCTAGACTACTGCAACTCCCTATACACTGGGATCAGCCAATCTTCCCTGTCCCGCCTGCAACTGGTCCAAAACGCCGCAGCGAGACTCCTGACGGGTACCCGTAAAAGGGACCACATCACCCCGATTCTGGCCTCCACTGGCTCCCTGTACGGTACAGAATCAACTTCAAGCTCCTCCTATTCACGTATAAAGCCCTAAATGGATATTCCCCCCCCTACATCAAAAATCTTCTAACCCCCCTCTCAAACTCCAGGTCCCTCAGGTCGGCCGACTTGGGGCTACTCACTATCCCGCGGTCTAGGCTTAAGCTCAGGGGTGACCGCGCTTTTGCGGTTGCAGCTCCTAGACTGTGGAACAGCATCCCTCTCCCCATCAGAACTGCCCCCTCCATCGACTCCTTTAAGTCCAGGCTCAAAACCTATTTCTACTCCCTAGCGTTTGAGGCTCATTGAGGAGGCGCTGTGAACTGTTTGCGTGCTACTGTATGTTTCATTTTTTTTCCTTAGTACCTAATCAGATGTACAGCACTTTGGTCAACGTGGGTTGTTTTTAAATGTGCTATACAAATAAAATTGACTTGACTTGACTTGACTAAATAAAAGAGAACCTAGCAAACCTGGGGACAGCATGCGACTGTGCCGGAATAAGCAACGATACCTGGCGACAAGCCAGCTGTCACCGAGAAATTTCACTGGTAGATTTCTCAGCGACACGCTGAGATCCACTACGATTCTTTGAAGACTCCTCACGATCATGCCCGCGACACCCCGGCGAACTGTCGGCGACAGCCTAGTCGCCGGCAGCCGCCTTAAAATCGCTTAAGTGGGACAGGCCCTTTATTCTCTTGTATTTATTCTTTTTGTGGACAAAAGTACTCAAATGGTTTCCACCCTGGTTAAATGCCAGTGCTGTAAAAATCAATTTGGCCATGAGCACGGTTGGACTTGGCACCGACGTCTTCAGTAATGCAGTCAGGATGATGTTGGGACTCATAAACTTGCTGCACTCAGTGCTCAAAGGCAGTTTTGATATTACACGGAGTGAAGCAAACCAGATGGAAATGAGCCTCCATGACCAAGACTGGTTTACTCACGCAACACTTCTGGCTGGAAATTATTTTAAATGTTTCAGCTTTACTGACATATTGGTCGCTGCAGTAATTAATGGGGGCATTAGTGAAATTTCCGATTATCAGTGGTTTAATTTTCCCTACCATTCAAATCCTGCGGTGAATAGACTATGTTGAATTGGTTCTGTGGTTCACTATTTGGCACCGTTCTTACAATGTTTAGCCTGTGCTATTTCCCCAGCATTGAATTCAAAAGTTGTCATTAAGCCAAGATTGGTCTATTTTGATAAGGGGTTTGTTGGTTTGAGAGATCATGATTGAGGTTGTATTATTCTACCAATGTATTGAGTGTTTAATGGATGCCCAGTTTTGAGCTGCTGGATTTATCGTATGTGGTCCAATTCCCCGGGTTCAAATGTCAAATATATTTAATAGAGAATATGGGTTTAAGGTGAAAGAAGGAAAGTTTGCAGAAGATTTGTGGAGTTTTTTTAAAGAGTGGTGTCTGGAACGTGCTACCAGGAGAGCTAGTAGAACCAGATACAATAGTGATATTTAAGAGGCATTTAAACACACATGGGAATGGAGGGACAAATGCCATATGTTGGAAGATGGGACTGGTTAGATTGGCATTGTTGTTGGTGCAAACATACACAGTCAAAGGGTCTGACCCTGTGCTGTACTGTTCTAAGTCCTTTGCATTGTTCAGTGTCAATATGACCCTGCAGAAATCACCATTTTGTTAATTCTTTTCATTGTTGAATCAAATGTTCTCCAGTATTTTCTATCTACAATATTAAAATTCAAAATATATTTATTTAGTCATTTGTTTTGGAAGTTGAATCGAAATGAATTTTTGTTTCTTATAAATTGGATTGGTGTAAACGAGTAAAGACCGATTATCGGATGAGAGCCCATTCATGTTTGCAGACAAGTGGCCATTGAGTCAGATAAGCTGTATGCAAAATCATTGTCATCTGGCTGACTGCCAGATTTTTCTGAGCTTTAAATTTTAGTCGTGAGGTCATACAGTGTGGAAATAGGCCCTTCGGCCCAACTAACCCACACCGACCAACATGTCCCATCTACGCTAGTCTCACCTGCCTGCGTTTGGACCATGTACCTATATCATTTTTTCTTAAACATTGAGATGGTACCTGCCTGAACTACCTCCTTCGGCAGCTTGTTCCACTCATCCACCACCCTTTGTGCGAAAAAGTTACTTCTGAGGTCCCTATTAAGTCTTTCCCCTTCACCTCAAACCTATGTCCTCTGGTTCTTGATTCCACTACTATTGGCAAGAGACACTGTGTGGTACCCGATCTATTCCCCTCATGATTTTGTACACTATAAAATCACCCCTCATCCTTCTGCGCTCCGAAGAATAGAGTCCTAGCCTGCTCAACCTCTCCCTATAGCTCAGATCCTCGAGTCCTGGCAACTCTGCACCCTTTCCAGCTTGACAACATCTTTCCTGTAATATGGTGCCCAGAACTGAACACAATTCTCTAAATGCGACCTCACCGACTTCTTGGATAAATGCAAAATGAACTCGCTGCTCTGATTGATGAAGGCCAAGTTGTCAAATTTGTTTTATTTTAACTGATTTGGGATTTTATTCGATGGGGAAGACCCGGGGGGGGGGGGGGGGGGGGGGTGGGCTGTTTGTGAGTTAGCAACCTAACATTGGAGAAATCAATGCTCATACTGTTGGGTTGTAAGCTATCCAAGTGGAATACATGGTCCTGTTCCTCCAGTTAGTGTGTGGCCTCACTCTGGCAATAGAGGAGGCCTAGGACAGCAAGGTTAGTATGGGAGTTAAAATTGTTCATAACCAGGAGATCCAGTAGGTCTTGGCAGACTGAGTGCAAGTGTTTGGCAAAGCAGTCTCTGAGTCTATTCTTACTCTAGACGATGTCGCGGACGCCACATCGGGAATACTGGATGCATTAGATGAGGTTAGAGGAGGTGCATGTGAACCTCTGTCTCACCTGGAAGGGCTGCTGGGTCCCTGGATGGAGGTGCGAGAGGAGATATAGGAACATCTGCAGTTGCACGGGAATGTACCTAGGGAAAAACGCACGGTTTGAGACGGGTAACACCACCAGCTCGCCGTCTAAAAACAGCACCGAAGGGGCGCTGGCTAGCGAGGCTGGAGGGGGATCCACCGCCGGGGATGTGCACACATTCTCGGTGTCCGAGCATGAGGTGAGGTGGGCTCTGACGCGGGTGAACACGAGGAAAGCTGGAGGCCCAGATGGTATATCTGGGCGAGTACTAAAGTCTTGTGCTACTCAGCTTGCTCCAGTGCTCACCACAATATTCAACCTCTCCTTGGCAAAGTCCGTGGTCCCTGCATGCTTCAAAAGATCCATCATTGTACCGGTGCCAAAGAATGCCTCTCCAGCGTGTTTAAATGACTACCGACCGGTGGCCCTCACCTCGGTTGTCATGAAATGCTTTGAGAGGCTAGTCAAGAAGCACATCTGCGCCCTCCTTCCTCGCAACATGGACCCACTACAGTTCGCATACCGTCCGAACAGGTCCACAGATGATGCGTTCTCCCAGATTCTACACACCGCTCTCTCTCTTCTGGACAGCCAGGGGGGCTATGTGAGGATGCTGTTCATTGACTTTAGTTCAGCATTCAACACAATAGTCCCCAGCAGACTGGTTGAGAAGCTGCTGGAACTGGGGCTTAGCACCCCTCTGTGTGCCTGGGTCCTGGACTTTCTCACTGCCAGGCCCCAAGTGGTCAGGATGGGGGAACACACATCTAGCTCCCTCACCCTGAACAAAGGATCCCCCCAGGGCTGCGTCCTTAGCCCCCTACTGTACTCCCTGTACACACATGACTGTGGGGCCAGGTTCAGCTCAAACTCCATCATCTAGTTTGCTGATGACACTGTGGTGGTGGGCCGGATCTCCAACAACGATGAGAAGGCCTACCGGGAGGAGGTGGCTGATCTGGCACTCTGGTGTCAGGACAATAGCCTCCTCTTGAATGTCACTAAAACAAATGAGCTGATTGTGGACTTCAGAAAGGCTAAACATCCAAGGACGTACACGCCACTGGAGATAAATGGGTCTATTGTGGATAGGGTGAGCAGTTTCAAATACTTGGGAGTCCGCATCGCAGAGGATCTGACATGGGCAACGCACATTGCCGCACTGGTGGGTAAGGCTAAGCAGCGCCTTTACCACCTTAGACAACTGAGGAAATTCAGAGTCTCTCTGAGGATCCTTCATTGCTTCTACTCTGGGGCTGTAGAGAGCATCCTGTCCGGCAACATTACAGTCTGGTTTGGGAACAGCTCTGCCCAGGACAGGATGGCCCTGCAGAGAGTAGTGCGTTCGGCAGAACGCACCATGGGAACTACACTCGTCCCCCTGCAGGACCTATACATCAGGAGGTGCAGATCCAGAGCAAGCAAGATCATGAGGGACCCCTGCCACCCCAGTAACGGACTGTTCCAGATGCTACGATCAGGCAAACGCCTCCGCTGTCACGCTGTGAAAACGGAGAGGATGAGACGGAGCTTCTTCCCACAGGCCATCAGGACTGTCAACTTTTATAACCCCAGAGACTAAAGTTTTGTCGACACTTTTTGTGCTATGTTTAGTAACTTATTAACTTTATTTATATGCTGTAACTGTAATTCTTTTTGTGCACAACCCGCAGGCATTGCCACTTTCATTTCACTGCACATCGAGTATGTGTATGTGACAAATAAATTTGATTTGATTTGATTTGATTTGAAAAGGGGTGGTTTGGGTGGGAAGAGATAAGAGAACCAAGGAGTTGCGGAGGGAGTGATCTCTGAGGCGAAAAGAGGTGGAAATGGGAAGATGTAACTGGTGGTGGGTTCATGTTGGAGGTGATGGATGATGTTGGATGCGGAGACTGGTGTGATAGGTGAGGACCATTGTTATTGCACCTAGGGGAGGGGTGGGGAGAGAACAACTACAGGACAAAGAGGAGAGGTGAGTGAGGGGTCCATTTATGACAACTGGGGGGGAACCATGTTTCTTTACTCCTTGCTGTCAGATGGATCCTGAGATTTGTGAGTTGTGATGGAAGTTAGAAGGGATGCAGTAGGAGAAGTTAGAGGCTTATTTTACAGTATTGCCCAATGCTCAATGTTGGTCTGGAGATTCCGGAAATGTAAAAACGATTCTCCAAGGCATAGCTCTGAGTAGCTCCGCAAAGAGAAACCATTTAAGACAATCGGGGGGAAAATATGGTTAGTGTGTTTCCCAATTTGCAAGGATAATGGGACAACTGGGATACGGTGGTAGGGTAGGTTAGACAATTGGAGCAAGAGTGGTGGCCATTTGTTATACCATCGATTCATCCCTATTCATAGCCAGCACCACTTTACATGATCTGTAGTTTTGATTCACAGGCAGACTAATTTTTTAATGTTATATAATATAGAGTGAAAATAATATGCTCCAATGAGGCAAAAAAATTAAGCCCGAGTTCAGCTGTGTAAGAAATGACTGTTCATCAAACTACTGTTCAGAAGTTCATCAAACTACTGTTGTCGACAGTCATTTGAAATGTACAAACCAGGGCAGGTAAGTATATAGCCTGGCAGAAAGACATCTGATCTATTTAATAGCTTTAAAACCAGTAAGTGTTATTTTACCCAATTCAAACTATTTATTTATACCATAAATTGTTGACCGCTGAGGGAATAACTGAGTTACCAAGACAATGTCCCTGGGGTTTGCGGAACATATTTAACATGTTCTCAAGATTGATTTTTGGTAGAATTGGCTTTGTTAAGCAGCAATTTGATTAAGATTTCCATGTCCGTCAGAGATGCTGCCCTACCTGCTGAGTTATAGACAATAGACAATAGGTGCAGGAGTAGGCCATTCGGCCCTTCGAGCCAGCACCGCCATTCAATGTGATCATGGCTGATCATTCTCAATCAGTACCCCGTTCCTGCTTTCTCCCCATACCCCCTGACTCCGCTATCCTTAAGAGCTCTATTTAGCTCTCTCTTGAATGTATTCAGAGAATTGGCCTCCACTGCCCTCTGAGGCAGAGAATTCCACAGATTCACAACTCTGACTAAAAAAGTTTTTCCTCATCTCTGTTCTAAATGGCCTACCCCTTATTCTTAAACTGTGGCCCCTGGTTCTGGACTCCCCCAACATTGGGAACATGTTTCCTGCCTCTAACATGTCCAACCCCTTAATGATCTTATACGTTTCGATAAGATCCCCTCTCATCCTTCTAAATTCCAGTGTATACAAACCTAGTCGCTCCAGTCTTTCAACGTATGACAGTCCCGCCATTCCGGGAATTAACCTAGTAAACCTACGCTGCACGCCCTCAATAGCAAGAATATCCTTCCTCAAATTTGGAGACCAAAACTGCACACAGTACTCCAGGTGCGGTCTCACTAGGGCCCTGTACAACTGCAGAAGGACCTCTTTGCTCCTATACTCAACTCCTCTTGTTATGAATGCCAACATTCCATTGGCTTTCTTCACTGCCTGCTGTACCTGCATGCTTCCTTTCAGTGACTGATGCACTAAGACACCCAGATCACGTTGTACGTCCCCTTTTCCTAACTTGACACCATTCAAATAATAATCTGCCTTCCTATTCTACCACCAAAGTGGATAACCTCACACTTATCCACATTAAACTGCATCTGCCATGCATCCGCCCACTCACACAACCTGTCCAAGTCACCCTGCAACCTCATAGCATCTTCCTCACAGTTCACACTGCCACCTAGCTTTGTATCATCGGCAAATTTGCTTATGGTACTTTTATTCCCTTCATCCAAGTCATTGATGTATATTGTAAATAGCTGCGGTCCCAACACCGAGCCTTGCGGTACCCCACTAGTCACTGCCTGCCATTCTGAAAGGGACCCATTTATCCCCACTCTTTGCTTTCTGTCTGTCAACCAACTTTCTATCCATGTCAGTACCCTACCTCCAATACCATGCTCTCTAATTTTGCCCACCAATTTCCTATGTGGGACCTTGTCGAAGGCTTTCTGAAAGTCGAGGTACACCACATCCACCGGCTCTCCCCTGTCAATTTTCCTAGTTACATCCTCAAAAAATTCCAGTAGATTAGTCAAGCACGATTTCCCCTTCGTAAATCCATGCTGACTCGGAACGATCCTGTTACTGCGATCCAAATGCTCCGCAATTTCGTCTTTTATAATTGACTCCAGCATCTTCCCCACCACTGATGTCAGACTAACTGGTCTATAATTTCCCGTTTTCTCTCTCCCTCCTTTCTTGAAAAGTGGGATAACATTAGCTACCCTCCAATCCACAGGAACTGACCCGGAATCTATAGAACATTGGAAAATCATTACTAATGCGTCCACAATTTCTAGAGCCACCTCCTTAAGCACCCTGAGATGCAGACCATCAGGCCCTGGGGATTTATCAGCCTTGAGTCCCATTAGTCTACCCAAAACTTTTTCCTGCCTAATGTGGATTTCCTCCAGTTCCTCTGTCACTCTAGGATCTCTGGCCACTAGAACACCTGGGAGATTGTTTGTATCCTCCTCAGTGAAGACAGATCCAAAGTACCGGTTCAACTCTTCTGCCATTTCCTTGTTCCCCATAATAAATTCCCCTACTTCTGTCTTCAAGGGACCCACATTTGCCTTGACTATTTTTTTCCTCTTCACATACCTAAAAAAGCTTTTACTATCCTCCTTTATATTATTGGCTAGTTTACCCTCATACCTCATCTTTTCTCCCCGTATTGCCTTTTTAGTTATCTTCTGTTGCTCTTTAAAAGAGTCCCAATCCTCTGGCTTCCCACTCTTCTTTGCTATGTTATACTTCTTCCCTTTCTTCTTCTTCTACTTCTCTATACATGCTCCCCCTTGGCCAAATCATTCAAAGGCACGGCATTTCTTTCCACTGCTATGCCGATGACACTCAGCTTTACCTCCCCCTGAAACCCAACAACCAGTCAAATTTAAACAGCCTCTTACACTGCCTTGAGGACATAAAATGTTGGATGGCACAGAACTTCCTCCAATTAAATGAGAGCAAGTCTGAGGTCATCCTATTCGGCCCCCCCGACTCCATCAAATCGATAACAGGCAGTCTTGGAAGTCTATCCTGCCTCGTCAAACTGCATGTCAAAAATCTCGGCATGATATTTGACTCTGCATTAAAATTTGATAAGCAAGTCAACGCTGGTAAAAGCCAGCTTCTTCCAACTTCGAACCATAGCTAAAATCAAACCTTTCCTCCAATTCGACGACACAGAAAAAATCATTCACGCTTTCATTTCCTCCCGCCTAGACTACTGCAACTCCCTATACACTGGGATCAGCCAATCTTCCCTGTCCCGCCTGCAACTGGTCCAAAACGCCGCAGCGAGACTCCTGACGGGTACCCGTAAAAGGGACCACATCACCCCGATTCTGGCCTCTCTCCACTGGCTCCCTGCAAGGTACAGAATCAACTTCAAGCTCCTCCTATTCACGTATAAAGCCCTAAATGGACATTCCCCCCCCTACATCAAAAATCTTCTAACCCCCCTCTCTAACTCCAGGTCCCTCAGGTCGGCCGACTTGGGGCTACTCACTATCCCGCGGTCTAGGCTTAAGCTCAGGGGTGACTGCGCTTTTGCGGTTGCAGCTCCTAGACTGTGGAACAGCATCCCTCTCCCCATCAGAACTGCCCCCTCCATCGACTCCTTTAAGTCCAAGCTCAAAACCTATTTCTACTCCCTAGCGTTTGAGGCTCATTGAGGAGGCGCTGTGAACTGTTTGCGTGCTACTGTATGTTTCATTTTTTTTCATTCAGATGTACAGCACTTTGGTCAACGTGGGTTGTTTTTAAATGTGCTATACAAATAAAATTGACTTGACTTTTATTTTTATGTTGTCCTTGACTTCCCTTGTCAGCCACGGGTGCCTCTTACTCCCCTTAGAATCTTTCCTCCTCTTTGGGATAAATTGATCCTGCAACTTCTGCATTATTCCCAGGAATACCTGCCATTGCTGTTCCACAGTCTTCCCTGCTAGGGCCTCCTTCCAGTCAATTTTGGCCAACTCCTGCCTCATGCCTCTGTAATCCCCTTTGCTATACTGTAATACTGACACCTCCGATTTTCCCTTCTCCCTCTCCATTTGTAGAGTAAAACTAATCATATTGTGGTCACTGCCTCCTAATGGCTCATTTACCTCGAGTCCCCTTATCAGGTCAGGTTCATTACATAACACTAAATCCAGAATTGCCTTCTCCCTGGTAGGGAGTTACTCCTGCACTGAGTTTTAAGCAATTTGATTAGTTTTGTTGATTTTGTACTGCTTGGAAACTTTAGCCAATTCTATTTGAGTCTTCCTTTAATCAAAAGAAAACATTGTTTCTTGTCACAGTCCTTCTGTAATCTAGCAATCTCACTCCCGGACTACAATAAGAGTATCATGAATATGATTAATTCCTGCATGCCAACAATATCCAGTGTTGGGATGTAGTAATTGGTACACCCAAAAATATACTTTGAGGGAAAAGTTTCCTCGAAGGAAATAATGTTACTATCTCATTGGGGTTTAATCTGAACAAGTAAAACAAACAGTGTATTGAATTATACATTAGCTGATGAGTTTGCTGAACTTGCAGTCAGATCACGAGAAGTGCATTGCATGAGCAAAACAACATTACCAAAGCTGTTAAATAGAACACCAAGGACATCTTCTAGTTTGTAGAGCATGCTAATAAAGTATCCATTATAACTAGAGCCAGGATTTTGCCATAAGTGCCTTTTTTGATGATTTCAGCAAGATAATGCCCTTTTCACGATCGAGTGCCTAAATCAGCCTTTTTTTGTCGTGTTAATGTAACTTACAAGATAATTTCCACCACCGGGGCGAAACCGGGGGCACCACCATCGGTCATTCATTCGTGGGTAGTGGACGAGGCCCCAGTCTTTTGCAGTCAGGCTGTAAGTGGGTGTTAAGTGGTGATTGGAGAGGGGTGGCTGGGGAAGAGTCGTCTTTTCAGGCTGGGAGTAGGTGTGAAGTGTTGTTTGGGGAGGGGGTACTAGGGTTCAGTAGAACGTGTTCAGGTCGTTGGTTAGTTGACGATTGTCCAAGGTGCTTGTAGCTTGTGATTGCTTGCAAGCCCTTCCAAACTGAAGAAGTCATTAGCTGAGAACTTGCTCCTCAACTTCTCAGAGTACCTTTCCTTGGCAGCACTGATTCCTCTTCTCAGCTTGTACTTGGCCTGCCTGTAGAGGTCTGCATCCCCGCTCCTGTAGGATCTACCCTTGCAAGTGTCAAAATGTCTAAAGTCAAGTCAACGCCTTGTAAAAAAATGAACGATTTGGTGAGTGCACCGGAGTGATATATTCTCTACAGCCAACTGTGTGCTGTTTTGCAAAGCATGTGAGAAAGCAGCAAATCATGATAAGAAATATTTTGTCTCCCAGCATGTAGACAGCTAAACACAAGTCGGCGGTAGAGAAACTGAAGGTGGGAAATGCGCAAGCTTGTCTCCTCACTACATTTACTGCTGGCTCCAGTCACAAATCTGAGTTTTCGAGTGATCTGTGCAAGGCATTCATTGATGCTGGAATTCCACTGTGGAAATTGGAAAACAAATCTGAGGTTTTTTAGAGAAACACAGAGGAACATACACCGAGCGAGTCATCATTACGGAAATAGTATGTTGACAGCAACTTCAACATTTTGTGCAGAAAATTAGAGATGAAGTTGCATGCAACAAAATATGGATCTCAATAGATGAGACAACCTATGCTGTGGGGAGATATGTTGCCAATGTGGTCATCGGTACACTGGATGCAGGTCAACAATCAAAGTATATCGACATGAATATAGAGTGCAGCTTGTTTCGGGTATGCACCAGTGACCTCTGCTGGGGTAGAAATAAGTTTTTCAGAACTGAAGCATATTCTGTCTGGCAGACGGCATAGTTTAATACCAGATAATTTGAAAGAAATGCTAGTAATTATGTGTAACCCGGCAACTTTGGTCATTTAATGTAGTATACCTTTATATTATCATTGTTAACCATATTTTGGTGGTGGAAATACATGCCTTTTATCGTCAATAAATGCCTTTTTCGTGCCTTTTTTGTGATTGTATTCTGCCCATTTCAGAGATTTTTAGTGCCTAAACATTCTGGCTCTAATTATAACACAAGTGGTGTGTCACAATTAGTGTCTGTGGTGTCATTAAAATGAAATATGCTCCACTGTAGTACTTCTAGTGGAAATAGTACAGTGTGTACATGGTGCATGACTATAACTATGGAAAAAACAGGCCGAGTCACAAAACATTGAGTGGAGTAGCCAAGCATACCATCAGAAATTTAGTTTTGAGAGGATCTTTAAAGAACGAGCAGTTAAACAGCCTCAAAATGCTACCAGTAGTGTTGAAAGTCAGACCAGGTGAGAGGGTTGGAGGCTAGTGCATAGAGATTGAAGGGCAGTAGGAATTTAGGAGATGGAAGAGTTGAGATGATGAGATTTCAATTTTAAATGGCAGGCACCAAATTTTTAAATAAGTGTCAAGTAATCTGAGCACTTTTGGAGCTGGGCCAGAATGTTGAGTAGGCAGTAGGTTATGGGGATGGTTTGAATTGGCTAAAAGTGAATAGACAACAATGAGATGACCAAGGATTCGAAGGGTTAAATCCTTTGGGTGTTGGCAGCAGAATAAGTGAGAAACGTGCTCACACATTCTATAAAATCATTACTGACCTGAATCTTGATCACTAATCTTGATCCATATCTCTTGAAACACCTCGCAAACTTAATATCAGTGTTGTTCTTGAATTTCAATGAACTGAGAACTTTACACAACCTGTATTTGAGTTATATAATAAAATAACTGCAGATGCTGGTACAAATCGATTTATTCACAAAATGCTGGAGTAACTCAGCAGGTCAGGCCGCATCTTGGGAGAGAAGGAATGGGCGACGTTTCGGGTCGAGACCCTTCTTCAGTCTGAAGAAGGGTCTCGACCTGAAACGTCGCCCATTCCTTCTCTCCCAAGATGCTGTATTTGAGTTATCTATTGAAAGTATGAATTGGTCAATCTATACCAAGGCTTTTTGCTCTTCCAAGCCTTTAACCATTAAGAAAATGGCTCTAGTTGTCTGTCTTGGATTCCACGAGGATAATCCCACACTTGCCCTGTTTAACAATGTCAGCTATTGTTCTTTCAAATAAATTCATTTAATATCTTTTCTTTTAACAGGAAAAAAGTTTTGAACATTCCATGTCTGGTATGTATGGGGAACTGCCAATTGCTACATTTCCCCAATCAGTGAAGATTCTCTTTATCCCCACTGCATTCTGTCTTCCAGCCAACGTGCAACATGGACTTGTATTTCTTTTTTTTTAAATTGCAAAATCTTGGTTTGTTAACGCCAACATTTATTAGAATCTCTTACCAATGATTGTAAGAAGTGTCCTGACCCAAAAGTTTGAGATGAGGGGGAACAGATGCATTCAATCTTTTCAATGAATGAATAATGCTAATCATCCAAGATTGGATGTTGAGCAGGTGTTATCTATCCAAGATTATTAATGATACAAAACTAGGAGGCTGAGGTTTGAGGATATAGAGGCTTCGTTACATCTTAATTGTGCCTGTACCAGCCACATTGGAGACAGACTTTAGCAAGGGTAAGGAGATTGCACATGAAATGGGAGTAAATGTGAAGTCAACCACTGCAATAGGGATAAAAATGTGGATTTTTTTTAAAATGGAGAGTAAAATACTTTAAGGAAGACAGTTCTAGTGTAACTCTGGAGAACATGGATGGGTGATGTTTCAGGTTAGGACCCTTCAGACTAATAGTGGGGGAAGAAAAGCTGAAAGAGATGGGCAGGACAAGGCCTGGCAGGTAATAGGCTGACACAGATCAGAATCCTTTTTGGTATAGTGTGGAAACAGCTACTAGTTCCACCTGCCTGCATTTGGCCCATATCCCTCTAAACCTGTCCTATCCCTGTCTAATTGTTTCTTAAATGTTGCAATAGTCCCTGCCTTAACTTCCTCCTCTGGCAGCTCGTCCCTTTGCCTGAAAAGGCTACCCCTCAGATTCCTATTAAATGTTTTCACCTTAAACCAATGTCCTCCGGTCCCCAATTCCTGTACTCTGAGCAAGAGTAGAGATGAGGAAGATTATCTGATAGGCAACTGGTTGGATGTTAGAGATGCAAAGACAGAAGGTGAGACGAAAATGTTGAGTTGCAAATTGTGAAGCTAGGAGAATGTAGATGAAAGGAGAAATGAATCCCACCCAAATGGCTCCCAGGGGGAGAAGAGGAGGGCTATGGTAAGTATGGATTCAGTGGACCTAATGCCCTGTATGCTGTCTTTAAACTAACCTGGACTTCTATGTGAAGCACAGGTGGTGAGAGTACTCATTGAATATTTGGGGGGGGGGGTTCCATTGGGGGGGGGGGCAGGAGGAGAGAAGAAAAGAAAATCTAGGGAATAGGAATGTCTTGGATAGTCTCTATTGCAGTGGAGAAAGTTTGGGACGATAGAGCTGTTTTGGTGCTTTGTAATTTCAGAGCATTCCCAAACACAAGCCTTCAAGGACAGCAGTAGATAATGGGGGGAATGCTACACAGGGCAGAGAGATGTGGAAATGAGAAATTGAAATTTTTAGAATTTGTCAGAAACTGGTATCTGAAGTCCTAGTTTCTTTTCATTAACATAGCATTGTGTGAATTGTTACCTTAGCAGGGCAGTGCCATCAAGGTCTGCCTTAAGATTCTGAAAATAAGTCCACAAACTATATTAGCAACCACAGGGAAATTGCAACATTTTGTTCCAGCAATTATAATAGACTACAGCATATTTAACATTCTAGTTGGAGATTGAGCCTGGTGTTAAACTGATGAAGCAGCAGTTGCAGGCTAACGGCACAAATTTAAAATTCTCATACCATCAAATGCTGATATTAATAGAACTAAGCCCCACTAGGTGGTTGCAGGCTATCGGAATTAAGACGTATCAATTTAAATGTATTAAAATGAGATGGATGACATGCAGGCAATTGGAAAAACTGCACTTGATATGCCAAATTTTTTCAATGCAACACAGCCTAGCATGTTACTTTGATCACATCTATTCAAATTTAAATGCTACTCGTTAAAATGGATTTTGCTGTCATAACACATTTAATTAGTAACAACTACTGAAGACTACATGACCCTTTATTAAGGCAGTGAAATAGCAAATTATGCACAAATGATCAAACATGAAAAATTTAATAAACATTTTTAGTAAAAAGTGGATGTAACTGAGCTCATTAACAATTTACATGCACACAAACCTATATACATTCACTTGACTTTAATTTATAATTCCAGAATTGAAAGGTGCTTATAAACGCTGGTTAGTATTAAAGAAATGTGCGCTATGAAAGTTATCCTCCAATTTAATAGCTGTACAATTACTGGAGAAAAAAGATGGCCTTATTTAAAAAAAAAAAAAGCTATAGTGAAAGTTGCTAGCCATGAGATAGTTTACTAACTCAATACAGTTTCAAATGTAATTTCTTGTTTACTGGAAGCATTTTCTCAAAAGCTCAAGCTGAATTCTTCAAAATGTCCACATGTAGTTGTCCTATTGCAATTTCAAATCGAGGTATAGTGCTGCACTTCAGACTTTAAAGTACGTGGAAGTCGTGTAACATTGCCATCTAACACTGTCAGTTACATTTGTCTTCTGACCATAAACTCAGATTGCTGGTTCTATTTCCAACTAAATCGTATCACTGCAGGAAATTCTTCATAAATCTACATAGGTCTGGTTAAATACATGAACATTTTAAAGTTTCTCTCAAGTCTATTCTGACACTTTCAGAGGAGTCATTCCAAATACTTCCCCCCTGCATAATCAATCCACCAGAGGTGAGACAACTTCTATTCAAAAATCATTCTGGTTAAACAAGAATATTTGCACAAAATTTAACCTGCTTGGCAAGTTAACTTAGAATATAAATCAGATGTTTAAAAAAAATGGTGCTAGACCTAGTGAATTAAGGTGTGATTATTTCACACGATTAGTAATCAGATCTGAAAGCTGTTCAATTTTATTGAAAATAGCAGAGCATAAATTCTGAAGTCTCAAACAATTTAACATGACCCATGGACCGCCTTAAACAGCTCCATTGTATATAACTGTTTGTCATGGTTTATTCTGCAAAATCTACAATGACCATTCCTTTATTAATTTATACTATATTTTTTAACCTAGATTGCCAGTTTGTTAGATAGAATTGTCTCTCAGTGAAACATTTAAATCTCCTTTAGATCCAGATAAAAGTCACTTCTATTAAAACTCAAACTCAAATTATCAACAGTGTTCAAGATGTTTGTGTGCAGTTTATATTAAGGTTCTTCAATTCTAAATGCTTTGTACTGTATGCACATAAGTGACTCACAAATTGGGCATCCTCTTCAAAGCAAACAGCTTGATCAAACAGCTTGGACCCCAAGTTATGCTTGGACCCCAAATTGCATAAACAATACAATATAGATCTATTCCATTAACTGATCTCAAGTTAATAGTTCAGCTGTTCAATGTAGTGCAATTTCCATTTAACATTTTCACATACACTGACCACACTTACAATGAAAAGATGGCAACTGTCCGTCCTCCCACAAGATATTGCTCGTCATGAGCCCACAACTGTCAGTTGACAAAAAATGATCTTTATTATCAGGTACAGTGTACATTGAGTAACCTGATGCTATCACATCTCATACTGTAAACATCCAGATACAAGTTTAAACAGGCACAGTTTGTTCACTTTGTTTTAATATAAAAGGCTGAAGATTTGGTAATGTCTTTGTGGTCACTAAGTTTGTGTTTCTATTTACTTTAGAGGATTCTTCCCAACTCTGAAAGATTGAAAATAGGAAATAATATGGAAGTATCAGTATGCTGTTCTTTCAGTGGTCCATCCAAAGGTTCGTTATACTCCTTAGTTTAGTCATTTAACATTTCCTTTGAGGAGGCAGGATAAAACACAGCAATACATTTGTTTGAAAATTATTTGTAATCATGTCATTTGTATTCATATCTTATCGTCTGTCATTTCCAGGAATTGAGCATATACATCACGGGTGCATTCACCTTTTGTGTTGAATAAAAATTTGTAATAGCTGCCATCAGCACAAATTGCTGCAATGAAATAAATCCATTATTGCATTAAAACTGGCTTTAACATGACAATTGTTTTACACTTTCATTAAAATAATTTAATGTTTTCATATTTTAAAGAAACTCTCCTCCTGATTTCATTAATAGATGACGTTCATGAACGGTGCAGTAGACAACTACTTGGGCCCTTGTATCTCCCCCACCTTTAATGTTACGGCTGATCTGACAGTAACATGAACTCCATATTCCCATCTATCCACAGCAAACTTTAACTAGCTTGTTACGAGGCTGCTGACCTCAACCTTAAAACTTGTTCAAAGGGTAAGCTCTGCCATTCTTTGAGGAATTCTATCTTACATGGTTGACTCATTTTTAAACCATTACACTAACTTTGAGATTTTACCGCAAGCAGAAATAACCTCTCCACACATGTTGTGATCTATATGGATAATTAAATCAAATGTCTTCCCTCTCTTTTAAATTCCAGAGGATACAAGTCTCACCTGTCGAACTTTTCCAAACTCAATTTAGCCATATGATATTACTTTTACAAAATGTCTCTGAACTGTTTCCAATACATTAACATTCCTTCTTAAATAAGACAAATGCCGTACATAATACTTTAGATGCATTCTTAACAGAAGCATGATCTCTACATATACAGAATCAGCACATTTGCATTTCAATATCTACATTACAGGCCGGAATGACACTTACCCACAACAGCGTTCGTCTCAGCACCGAAGGCACAGATACAAGGTGACCCAGAAGGAACCTGAAACTTGGAAAAGCTCCACTTCGAGCTGAAGTATTTTGGAAGGAAGCTTGCAGATGCCAAACTGCAATCAGAGAGTTGGGAGTCAGGAAGGGAAAGGAAGAAAGAAATGAGTTACTGATAAATCAAACTACCATCATAATACCTAGCAGCATTTCAAGGTATTCAGATCCAGCATTTGCAAAATACATTATAACTGCAAGCACCTTGCAATATGAATTTTGACCCATTCACGTTGGCTTCTGAAGATACAATGCTGTGGGATTAAAGGTTAAATTATGAGAGTACTTTATCGTACACCTTCAAATTCAGATGCTTCGGTGGATCAAATCAAATAATTGGAAGAGATTAAGGAATTCATTAAAATAAGAATTTGAAATCAGTATAAACTCACTGCATGACATGGTGAACATCTGTAATTTACCTCCAAGAGATCCTGGATACTGAATTAATTCAAATTTTTGAAAAATCTTTTTTAAGGGAATATATGGTTAAGGAAGTAAAAATGGGCAAGTCAAGTTGACATAAAAATCAAACATTACCTAATTGAACAAAATAAGCTTAAAGGCTGCCTCCATTCTAATGTAACTGGTTGAAATATTTTAAGCAAATTCCAAGTTCTAAATCAGATACAAGGTCATTCAAATACTACTTTAACATTTCTAAAATCATTATTCATGACTTTCAGCAGAACCAGAATAGAAGATTATGCAATGTTAATTGGTATGGAAGGCATTTTGTTAACAATTTGTATTATAAATTTAGCTGTTTAAAGAGGAGTCAATGTACACGTTTGTAAATCTCATTTACCTGGACTGTTTGTTCCTTTTGGGATCCTCAGCTGCAAAAATATGAACAGTCCCATGATCACTTGACACACAGATTAAAGAAGCATCTTGATTAAAATTAATGCTGCAAGACAAAATGTTCATTATTGTCACAGGGAAAAAAAAGCAAAAACAATTTCAACTGTACAATCCCCCCACCCTCAAAGTCTCTATATAGTTTTGTAAGCAGCAAAATGTGTGATTTTTCCTCAGTTATTGAACAGTAATCAAATGAACGGGGAGGCATTGTTTGGAGACCGCTGAGTTAGACAAATGTTAGCCTACTTTCACAAACAGACACTGGTAAGAAAAAGGCACAGTAGACAATGCTAATCTACCCCATTGATGGGTATATGATGGGCCACAGTTTAAGAATAAGGGGTAGGCCATTTAGAACTGAGATGAGGAAAAACTTTTTCAGTCAGAGAGTTGTGAATCTGTGGAATTCTCTGCCTCAGAAGGCAGTGGAGGCCAATTCTCTGAATGCATTCAAGAGAGAGCTGGATAGAGCTCTTAAGGATAGCGGAGTCAGGGGGTATGGGGAGAAGGCAGGAACGGGGTACTGATTGAGAATGATCAGCCATGATCACATTGAATGGCGGTGCTGGCTCAAAGGGCCGAATGGCCTCCTCCTGCACCTATTGTCTATTGTATAGACGCAGAAAAGTATGAGCCCAATCACCTGCTCCACCATTTAAAAAGATCATAGCTGACCTGTTGTAACCTCAACTCCACTTTATGTCTCCACGCAGTAACCTTTCTTCACAGTACTCAAGTCTTTATCCATGCCTTAAAATATTCACCCTGCTTCCACCAACCTTGAGGGAGAGAACTCCCAGGACTCCCAACCAAAGAAATTTCACCTCCCATTTTAAATGGGCACTATTCACCATCATCCTTTTCACTTGAGTCGCAATCCAAACAAATACACTCCAGAATTGTTTAATTGCCAAAACGTAAATCATAATATTGAGATTTTAGAAATTGAAGCAACTTGTTCAGATTATGCAGGGTTACATGACAATGTAGGACCAGGAAACCTCTAAAAATGCTAATGTTGAGGGCACTACAACTAAAGTAACAATTGGAAAAAAGACAATGCTGAAGTATCTGGACAGATGGTTGGACAAAGGCCAGAGATGAAAAAGACGAAAGGATAGAAGAGGTGAACAATGAAGACAGAGAAGGAATGAGTGCACATCCGGATGATGCAGTGCGGGGGGGGGGGGGGGGGGGGGGGTGGGAGAGAGGGGTAGGGAAAGGAAAAAAGGGTTGTTTGTAGAATAGTTATCCAAAATTGGAGATTTCAGTGTTATCATTAGGCTGCAAGCTACCCAAGTGCAGTTCCTCCAGTTTGCATTTGGTGTCACAGAAAGGTCAATCGAACGGTCTGAAGGAGGATCCCAATCCGAAATGTTACTTATTACAGAGATGCTGTCCGACCCAGAGTTACTCCAGCACTTAATATTTTTTTGTAAACCAGGCATCTGCAGTTCCTTGCTTCTAGGTGTAGCAATTGTAGTTGGTTTCATGTTGCCACTGCAGGTTCTGCCCATCATTTGAAACTAATAATGTAACTAAATGCAGCAAAACTCTGTAATCTGACATATTCAGGACTTTGGTGGCACTGGACCATTAGATTGTCCAGCCTATTGGATTTTATTCCCTTTATACCATGTTTTAATTCACTTTTATTTTTTCCCCAAATGGTAGGAAGAAATGTTCCAGGTGTCACAGAATATTTCCATAAGACAGAGTAACAGAATCAGTCTCCTCCACCATTCGATCATGGCTAATCTATTTTACCATCTCAACCCCATTCTCTTGCCTTCTCCCCATAGCTTTTGACGCCCTTACTAATTAAGAATCTATTCATCTCCACTTTAAAAATACCCAATGTCTTAGCCCCCCCCCCCACGGCCATTCGTGGCAACGACTTGTACAGATTCACCACCGTCTGGCTCGAGATATTCCCCTTTAACTCCATTCTAAAGGTGCATCCTTTTATTCAGAGACTGTGCGTTCTGGTTCTAGACTCTTCCATTACTGAAAACACTCCACGTCCACTCTAGGCTCCAAGGGAGTGTAGGAAATGGGGGTCACTGCCATCAGATGCCACATCATCAGAATTTCTGAATCAGAAGATAGCAGATCAGAGTTTTATTCTGTTACTGATTCAATATTGCAGTTCCCCTATCATTCAGTTAGACCAGGGGCCTACAAACTTTTCAGCATGAGGGCCACATTACATATTTGGCACATTTTTGCGGGGCATAGGAAAAAATAAAGTGCAAGTTTTATTAATTTAATGAACTCAAAAAAGGTTAGACTAGGTTACGTTCGATTAGACTAGGTTAGGTTACATTAGATTAGTTTACATTAGGGTTATATGGCAACAAATAAATAATATTCCATTTTTAAAAAGAGCTTGAAATATTGGAATATATATATACACCGTAGGTATATAATTATTTATAAAACAGAAATAATACAGTGATCACCACTGGGGGGGAGAGAGAGAGAGGGGGGTGGGGAAAGAGTCGGGGTAGAGGGAGCAGCGGGTGAGAGCGGGAGCGCGGGCAGGGGTGTCAGAGGGTCCGGTGAAGGAGCGCCGCCACTTGCGGGGGCTGCTCTCTCCCTCTCTCGCTCTCTCTCTCTTTCCTCTCTCCCTCTCTCCCAGAGCCAGTGAGATCTGCGCCGCTGCTCCACTCTCTTCCCCGGCCCCGTCTCCCTCTAACGCAGCAAAATAAGAACAAACACAAGTGTAGTTGTTGTTCAGAAGCCCCGCATCCCCAGGGTGAGCGGCAGCAGCGAGGAGGGAAGTCTCACTTGTGTTTGTTCGTATTTCACTGCGTTCGAGGGAGACGGGACCGGAGAGTGGTCTCGCTGGCTCTGGGAGGGAGAGAGAGGGAGGGAGCAGCCCCCGCTGACACCCTCCCCCTCCCTGCGCTCCCGCTCTCACCCGCTGCTCCCTCTACCCCGACTCTCACACCCCGCTCTCTCCCCAGGTTGAGCGGTGACGAGGAGAGAAGTTTCGAGGGGGCACTGCGATCTCTCGCCTTGTCCCGGCTCTGGGTCGGTGGCGATCTGTTCTCTGGTGAACTTTCGCCGACAGCTGCTGCCTCCAGTCCCCACTGTCTAAGAGCTTGCCGCGGGCCGGATAAAATCTCGTGGCGGGCAAGATGTGGCCCGCGGGCCATTGTTTGGAGTTAGACAAATGTTAGCCTACTTTCACAAACAGACACTGGTAAGAAAATTAAAAGTCAAAATTAAATCCAATTAATTTTTGTTTTAAATAGTCCCCGCTTGCTAATTCATGGCAAGTTTGATCAAATGCAACGAGAAACAACTTTCCTGAACATGACAGTATCCATGTCCACCTCACTAAGGTATAATTAATAAAATCTCAACTATATATTTGGAGCAAACTCGCATTTCTCAAGGAATAATTAAGAACATGTAAAGAATTTCAGATGTGACCTTTGGTGGAGCATAGTTTTGGACTGTTGCAAGAACTATGGTCAGATCAACTCTACATTTGCTTGAAATTCACTTTTGAAAAGTTAAGGAAATCTTTGAAGGAAATTATGTTATCAACATTTTAAAATTGGTTACACATGACCATTTCCCCACTGGGTAGTGGCATTATAATGTACTGCACAGATCACATAATCAAGTTGCAGGATAAAACAGATCGGAAAATCTCAATGGCTGGATAGTTCTATATTGCCATCCATTAACAGCAGCAAATGTGTAGGTAACATATGCTTGCATAAAGTTACAAACATGCTTAGTGGCAGGTTTGGTCATTTTTACTTGAATCAGAAGATTATAGATTCCAAACTTTCAAGACTTTCAAACTTTAGCTCTTAGAGCCAAAGGAATCAAGGGATATGGGAGAAAAAGCAGGAACGGGGTACTGATTTTAGATGATCAGCCATGATCATATTGAATGGCAGTGTTGGCTCGAAGGGCCGAATGGCCTATTCCTGCACCTATTTTTCTATGTTCTATAATACCTCAAACAATGTAGGAAGGAACTGCAGATGCTGGTTTAAACTGAAGAGCCACACAAAAAGCTGAAGTAACTCAGCGGGTCAGACACCATCTCTGGAGAAAAGGAATAGGTGACGTTTCTGGTTGAGACCCTTCTTCAGATCTTCGATAGAACCGATAATTAGTCCGTTTCATTGGTTAAAGTAGCAGCTATGTTCGAGAGATAATTGTATCTGTTCCCATGAAGCAGCATATTGTGCTCAGACGGAAATCAAAAGAACGTATTTTCCACCATCTCTTGCCGTGAACAATACCCCATTTGCTTTTTTGGGAATACAAAAATGTGTTTTACTTTAACATGGACTTTCAAAAAAATAGATAGTTCTGCTATAACGTGCGTTTCCATAGATGAATTGGATATAATGCGAGTGATGAATTAGGAAACTCTATTTGAATTACATGGATCAAATTGATTGCAATGCGAATTTGATTAGAAACTAAAGAACCACTTAAGTTACTTTGGAAATTGACAAACAGAAAAAATGCAATCTTAGATTTGAACAGAATAAGTGAAAAAACTGTTTCCATCTAACCTCCCGCAGTAAACAAGCACTATTGTTTCCAAAGAACACAACTGTTACTTTAACCGCAGCTGAACATTGAATTTGCTTCTATTCACACTTGTGCAATAATGCTCTATTAAAATTAAAAATTAAACCCAATTGATTTTTGTTTTAAAAAAAGTTCCCGCTCGCTAATTCATGGCAAGTTTGATTAAATGCAGCATGAAACAACTTCTCTGAACATGATGACAGTTTCCATGTCCACTTCACTAAGCTATAATTAATAAAATCTCAGTAACAGTAACAAAAATAAATGTATTGCTATTGAAAAGACCTTTATTTTTGTACATCCTATGGGAAAGTCACTTTGTCACTGCAAATCTGAAACTCTCATCTCTAAGTATCTTTTCCCCATTGACACAACTGTATTTATAGCATGATTTTCTAACTCGTAAGGGGGGGCGTGGCTGTGTTCTGCAGCTGCGGCTCACCGGCAGTCTCTCCGGTTTTTTTTTTGGTGTTTTTTTGTCATTGTCGTTGTTAAATGTACGTTTTGTTTTATTTTTAATTCTGTGTATGTAGGGGGGTGGTGGGGGGGTTGGGGGAAACCTTTTTTTCAATCTCCTCCTCAACGGAGATGCGACCTTTACCGTGTCGTATCTCCGTTCGCGCTACGGCCTAGCATCGTGGAGTCGGCGGCCTCCAGCTGGGATCGACCTCGAAGACTCCGGTCGCAGGGCCTGGACTTACCATCTCGGAGGCTTCGGCCGTTGGGCCCTGCAGACCGCAACATCGGGAGTTCGCGGGTCCCTGGCTGGCGACCGGCTTTTGGGAGCTCCAGCCGTAGCAGCTTCGACCGCCCCGAAGCGCAAGGTACGATCAACCCGCCCGCAGGCCCTTCATCGCCCTGCATGGCCCGGCCGCAGCACTTTACATCGCCCGGTGGGGGCTCAGGACCTTCATCGGCCTGCTCGGCTCGGCTGCGGCATTTTCCATCGCCCGGTGGGGGCTCAGGACTTTCATCGGCCTGCTCGGCTCGGCCCTGGGACTTTCCATCGCCCGGTGGGGGCTTCAAGGGGTTGGGAGCCTCGATCGCCTCGTGGCGCCACGGGAGAAGAATGAGGAGGAGATAAGACTTTGCCTTCCATCACAGTGAGGGTATGCCTGGAGCAATCACTGTGATGGCTGTTTTGTGTAAAAAATTGTATCTGTGTGTCTTGTGCTTTTTGATGTCTGCTGCCGGACCCTGACGTGAGAGGACGCTGGCGTTGAGTATTCGCCGCTTTTCCGTCAGGATAGTTTGTCTGTTTGTTTCTATGTTAATTGTATTTGTAAAGCGCTTTGAGCATGTGATAAGGCGCTATATAAAATAAATATATTATTATTATTATTATTATAAGGTTTCTTAGGAACACAATGTGGCATTATACAGAATTACCCGCATTATGTTGATTTTCACCCAGGAAGAAAAATAGCAGGCTCCAGGTCAAGAGGACGTATTTGACAGAATGGATCTTTGGGATTATGATTACATTGCTTGAGTTCAAAATGTGATCCACGAATAACAATTCCAAAATGCTTCTGGTCTGATTCGTATATTTCTATCAACAAATTCTCTCATTCTAAAGCACTTTGAGCAATAGCATTGGAAAAGAATGTCACTAAAATAAATTGTTTAGTCAGAGATAAAAGCATAAACCGTATTTGCGAATCTCAGAAATATACCATATTCTTAACACAAAATTAGTTAACCGATGTTGAAAGGTGTTAATGCAGGCAGCAGTGTTTTGAACATAACATACCAATAGATGTTTGCTGCTTGTGATCCCCTTCTCAACTCTTGAATGAGTTGCCCTGTAGTAGTGTCAAAAACTCGGACCAAGGTTCCCTGTGACAACAGTATAAAGCACTTTTTAAAATATATATTCAATGTTATACTTTAAAATACATATCATTGATTTAGAATCAATTTTATAAAGTTCGCTTTTAGCTTGCATCCAAAAATTCGTTACTTTTACCAATTTATTGCCGCTTAATGGTAAATATTTGGATATTGGATAGGAGTAATATATTACAATTATTTTCACGTTACTCGAGTTCACAAAGTTTGAATTATTGTTACAACATTTATTAATATTCTAGAATTCTGCATTTTATCAAATACCCTACAGTTGGTGAAATTATCAAAAGCTTTCATAGAGTCAGAGTGATAGAGTGTGGAAACAGGTCCTTCAGCCCAACTTGCCCCAGCTACCAACTTGCCTGCGCTTGGTCTGGTCCATATCCCTCCAAACCTGTCCTATCCATGTACCTGTCTCTTGTTTCTTAAACGACGGGATAGTCCAAGCCTCAACTACCTCCTCTGGCAGCTTATTCCATACACCCACCACCCTTTGTGTGAAAACGTTACCCCTCAGATTCCTATTATATCTTTTTCCCTTCACCTTGAACCCATGTCCTCTGGCCCTCGATTCCCCTATGCTGGGCAAGAGACTGTGCATCTATCCAATCTATTCCTCTCATGATTTTGTACACCTCTATAAGATCATCCCTCATGCTCCTGCGCTCCATGGAATAGAGACCCAGCCTACTCAACATCTCCCTATAGCTCACATCCTCGAGTCCTGGCAACATCCTTGTAAATCTTTTCTGAACCCTTTCAAGCTCGACAATATCTTTCCTATAACATGGTGCCCAGAACTGAGCACAATATTCTATATGCAGTCTCACCAACGTCTTATGCAACTGGCACTCATTAGTCACAGTATTGAGTATAGACGTTGGGAGGTCATGTTGCAGTTGCATAAAACGTTGGTCTTTTTGACCACCTTATCCACCTGCAACTCGATCTTCAAAGAACCATGCACCTGTACTCCTCGATCCCTCTGCTCTACAACACTACCCAGAGGCCTACCCTTTACTGTGTAGGTCCTGCCCTTGTTCGATGTCCCAAAATGCACACCTCACACTTCTCGGTATTAAATTCCATCAACCATTCCTCCGCCCACCTGGCCAATCGATCCAGATCCTGCTGCAATGGTTCACAACCATCTTCACTATCTGCAAAACCACTCACTTTTGTCTCATCAGCAAACTTGCTCATCTTGCCCTGTATGTTCTCATCCAAATCATTGAAGTAGATGACAAACAGTAACGGGCCCAGCACTGAACCCTGAGGCACATCACAAGTCACAGGCCTCCAGTCTGAGAAGCAACCTTCCACCATCACCCTCGGCTTCCTTCCATGGAGCCAATTTGCTTGCCATTCAGCTATCTCTCCTTGGATCCCATGCAATCTAACCTTCCAGAGCAGCCTACCATGTGGAACCTTGCTGAATGCCTTACTGAAATCCATGTACACAACATCTACAGCGCTGCCCTCATCAACCTTTTTGGTCACATCTTCAAAAAAAATCAGATTTGTGAGACACAACCTCCCACGTACAAAACCATGCTGACTATCCCTAATCAGCCCTTGCCCATCCAAATGCCTGTATATCCTAGCCCTCAGAATACTCTCTAGTAACTTTCAAACTACAGATGTTAAGCTCACTGGACTATAGTTCCCATCATTTTCCGTGATGTCCTTCTTGAAAAGAGGAACAACATTTGCTACCCTCCAGTCTTCCGGCACCTCTCCTGTATTTAAGGACGACTCGTAAATTTCAACCAGGGTTCCAGTAATTTCCTCTCTAGTTTCCTGCAATGTCCTCGGATACATCTGATCAGGCCCTGGAGGTTTGTCCACCTTCATACACGACAGTACCTTCAGTACTTCTTAGATGGTAAAACTGACTGCTCTCAAGGCACTTCCATTGACTGCCCCAAGTTCCTCCGTCCTACTTTCTCCTCGGTAAATACAGAGGAGAAATACTCATTGAGGACCTTGCTCATCTCCTGTAGCTCCACAAAGAGGTGGCCGCTTTGATTCCTGAGAGGTCCCACACTCTCTCTAGTTACCTTTTTTCCCCCTTGTGTATTTATGAAATATTTTGGGATTGTCCTTCATGCTACCCACCAGAGCTATCTCCTGGCCCCTTTTTGCCCTTCTGATCTCCTTTTTCAGTTTGCTCCATAGTTCCCGAAACTCCTCCAGGGATGCACGATCCCAGTTGCCAATACCTGTCTAATGTATCCTTCTTGTTTTTGATCAACGCCTCAATTTCCTTCTTCATCCAAGCTTCCTTACGTTTGCCTGCTTTGCCCTTAACTTTAACAGGGACGTACATATCCGTCCGCTTTCGTCAGCACACTTTTAAAACATCCCGTTTGGCCAATGTGCCTCAAATAACCTGCTCCAGTCAACTTGAGCGAGACCTTCTCTCATCCCTCAAAGTTGGCCTTACCCCACTTGAGCATTTTAACACATGGACCCTCTCCATCTCTATCCATAACTATGTTAAACCTAATCAAACTGTGGTCACTGGTCCCAAAATGCTCCTCCACAAACACTCCATTAACTTGCCCTTCCCAATTTCCCAATACCAGATCCACACATGTTGGGGCCTCTGCATACTGTTTAAGAAAACTCCCCTGAACACTTTTGAGGAATCACACCCCATTAAACCCAGTCTACATTGGGAAAGTTAAAATCCCCAACTACAACAACCTTATTTGACCTGCAGCTGTCTGTAATCTCCCGGCACATTTGTTCTTCTAATTCCCTTTGACTATTCGGGGGTCTGTAGTACACCCCCAACAAGGTGACCATCCCTTTTTTGTTCCTCAGCTCCACCCTATGTAGCCTCACTGGACAAACCTATGATCACTGCCGTGACATCCTCCTTAACCAACAATGCAACCCCCTCCTCTTTTTCCCTCACCCCTGTCTCTCCTAAAGCTCCTGTACCCCGGAACATTGAGCTGCCAGTCCTGCCCCTCCCTTAACCAGGTTTCAGTCATGGCTACAACGTCCCAGTCACTCGTACCTATCCATGCCCTAAGCTCTTCTGCCTTACCTGTCAGGCCCCTTGTATTAAAATACGTGCAGTTTAACCCTCACTCTCCGCCTTTCACCTGCCTATTCTGTCCACTAACCTTTCCCACACCACCGTCCATACCACTTCTAGCCTCTCATGTGCTTCAGTCCTGTATGAGATCCCACTCCCTGCCAATCTAGTTTAAACCCTCCCGTGTAGCATTAGCAAACTTGCCCGTTAGGACTATCAAGTCCCCCACCACTACGCCTCGGCCAGAACTCACTCTCCCTGTTGACCCTCAGCACCAGGGTTTAAGCACCTTTATTAAATATCTTTAAACTTTAGTTATTTGATAAGAGAATTTTACTAAATAGACAATAATAAACGCACAAGCTGTTAAATTATCCCCACCATCTAGGAAATAATTGTAAAATCAAGCTCAATTAATAAAGGTGCTTATTCGACTGGAGAAGCAAAACAATATTCATAGAAACATAGAAAATAGGTGTAGGAGGAGGCCATTCGGCCCTTCGAGCCAGCACCGCCATTCATTGTGATCATGGCTGATCATCCCCAATCAATAACCCGTGCCTGCCTTCTCCCCATATCCCTTGATTTCACTAGCCCCCAAAGCTCTAACACTCTCTTAAATCCATCCAGTGATTTGGCCTCCACTGCCCTCTGTGGCAGAGAATTCCACAAATTCACAACTCTCTGGGTGAAAAAGTTTTTTCTCACCTCAGTTTTAAATGGCCTCTCCTTTATTCAAAGACTGTGGCCCCATCAACAAGCTAAAAAAACTAAATATCTTCCCTCAATGTCCACACTAACCTTTTCTGAAGCTGTGGCAATGCGAGTTCCCTGAAGGTTTAAAGCAATGCAGCACAAAGCTCCTTCATGTGCAGGTATGTCAACTGGCGGCTTTTCAGTGCTGGCCAAGTCTACGATTTGCACATGCCCAGTATGGGTTCCTGGAAATGCGAGAAGTGAATTGTTGCTGTTTGGACAAAGGACACACAATCCTGAAAAAAGGAGACAAAAGAACAAGATTGCAGTTAATCAGTCCTCGAGACTCAAACATTCAAGGTTTTTAATGCGTGTTACACTCAAGCCGTAGAGGTTTAGCCTGAATTCAAAACTTTTTTTTTCTCATTGTTTGACCATGGAATAACTTATTTATAAAGGTCCAGGTCCTGGAGGAAGGTGAGGGCATCTTGCGCAGCTACAAATGTTCACCAATTTTCAAGTTTGACTGCTTGTAACAAATGGCAGGCAGCTCAGGAGAGTGTCAAAACAGACCCCCCCCCCCAGCAGACACCTAGTATCTGCAGAAAGAAAAAGAGTTTGTTTCAGGTTAAAGACTTCATCAAAACTGGGAAAACATGAACCAAGAATCTTGAAGAGTCTACAACTCTTTCTTTTTCCATATAGAATTACACCGATCAGCCAAAACATTATGACCACCTGCCTAATATGCTGTTGGTCCTCCGTGTGCTGCCAAAACCCCTGAAGGTGTCCTGTGGTTTCTGGCACCAAAACATTAGCAGCAAATCCTTCAACTCCTGTAAGTTGCGAGGGGGAGCCGCCATGGATCGGACTTGTCGATCCAGCACATCCCACAGATGCTCAATCGGACTGGAGGCCTGGGCAACACCGTGAACACTTCATCATGTTCCTCAAACCATTCCCGAACAATGTATGCAGTGTGGCAGGGCGCATTATCCTGCTGAAAGAGTCCACTGCCATCAGGGAATACCATTGCCATGAAGGGGTGTACCTAGTCTGCAACGATGTTTAGGTAGGTGACACGTGTCAAATTTGGCCCTTGTCAAAGTCGCTCAGGTCTTTATTCCTGCCCATTTCTCCTGCATCCAACACATCAACTTGAAGAACTGACTGTTCACTTGCTACTTAATATATCCGACCCCTTGAGAGGTGCCATTGTAACAAGATAACCAATGTTATTCACTTCACCTGTCAATGGTCATAATGTTTTGGCTGATCGGTGGTGTACATGCTGGTTTAAACCGAAGATAGACACAAAAAGCTGGAGTAACTCAGCGTGTCGGGCCAAATGTGTAGGAAAGAACTGCGGACACTAGTTTAAATCGAAGGTAGACACAAAATGCTGGACTAACTCAGTGGGACATGCAGCATCTCTGGAGAGAAGGAATGTGTGACGTTTCGGGTTGAGACCCTTCTTCAGAAGGGTCTCGACCCGAAACGTTACCCACTCCTCTCTGGAGATGCTGCCTGTTACTCCAGCACTTTGGGTCGGACCAAACGTTAGATTAAAAAAAGTAGTTTAGTTAGGCACCAGCCATACACATGGTGGGCCAAAGAGCTTGATTCTGTGCCGTATAACTATGGCAGTGTCTCAGACTGGTCTTCATTTTTACTCAGTACCCCGTGTGCTGCTCTAGGTATGCACTTGACCACGCTTCATAAATCCAGGGTCGGTCCCAACATGATTGCAATGCCAGAATTAAAATGTCAGAGCAAGTCAGGGATGATGGTGAAATGTACTTCTGTTGACGCTGACGATCCATTGACACCCTGCCGTAAAAATAGAACACAACGTAGCATTGACCCTGTCAATGGACACCTTGACAAGCCAATCCTCCAGTGATACTGCCTGACCGGCCGAGTTACTCCAGAACTTTGGGTACTTGTGTATTAACCATCAACTGCAGTTTCTTCTTTCTCCAATACTGCAAAGCCCTCTTCATGGGCAACTGGGTACTTGACTAAAATGGGAAAGGCACAAAATGCTGGAGTAACTCAGCAGGTCAGGCAGCGCCTCTGGAGAGAAGGAATGGGTGACGTTTCGGGTCGAGGCCCTTCTTCAGACTGAAGGGTCTCGACCCAAAACGTCACCCATTCCTTCTTTCCAGAAATGCTGCCTGACCCGCTGAATTGCTCCAGCATTTTGTGTCTACCTTCGATTTAAGCCAGCATCTGCAGTTTTCTTTCCTACATAACCTAAATGGGGAATCTGTTCCATAAACATTGGCTTAATTCTCTCTCCTACTGGACTCATTTGTCAGCTTAGTTATGATCCATACGATCAAGCCACTTTTAAAGCTCATAGTGACATTCACCCACCCAGGATGTGCTTCACTGTCCTCGATGTTTCAGCTATGTGGCTTTCAACATGGGGAGTACTAATTCACTGGACAGACGTTGTTTATGACATTTACAACATTATAACAATGTTGGGAGAGTCCAGAACCAGGGGACACAGTCTAAGAATAATGGGGAGGCCATTTAAAACTGAGGTGAGAAGAAACTTTTTCACCCAGAGAGTTGTGAATTTGTGGAATTCTCTGCCACAGAAGGCAGTGGAGGCCAATTCACTGGATTAATTTAAAAGAGAGTTAGATAGAGCTCTAGGGGCTAGTGGAATCAAGGGATATGGGGAGAAGGCAGGCATGGGTTACTGTTTGCAGATGATCAGCCATGATCACAATGAATGGCGGTGCTGGCTCGAAGGGCCAAATGGCTTCCTCCTGCACCTATTTTGTATGTTTCTATGTTACTCATAACTTAGCCCTTCAAGATGGAAATGAAATATCGGAAGCAAAATACACAATTGCACATGTCATCTCATCAAGAGTATACATTTTTTCCAAATCACTTCAATTATAGATAACATGATTTGAGTGCAGAAATAAATTGAATTGACTGTTAATTTGTGCACTCACTTCATTTTGCTGCTATTACCAAAAGTGTGTTTCTACTAAATGTGCACTTCATTAGCAGCCCTCGATTTTACATGTGTCCTTGTCAGTCAGATTTACTATTGAGCTAGCCTGTGCACAGCAGTTTTGCTTTTTACACACACACTTCATGATGCCGCTCTACAGGACTTTGGTTCGGCCACATTTGGAGTATTGCATGCTGTTCTGGTCGCCCCCTTGCAGGAAAGATGTGGAAGCTTTGGAGAGTGCAGAGGAGGTTTACCAGAATGCTCCTGGACTAGAAGGTTTCAGCTACTGGGAGAGGTTGGATAGACATGGATAATTTTCTCTGGAATGTCAGAGGTTGAGGAAATACTTTATGGAGATATATAAAGTTACAAAGGGTCTACAGCCAGGTAGACCCCCATATAAAGTTACAAAGGGCCTACAGCCAGGTAGACCCCCCCCCCCAGATAGAAATGTTTAACACTAGAGGGCAAAGCTATTAGGTGAGAGGGGGAAACTTTAATGGAGATGTGCAGGGCAATTTTTTATTTATTTTTTACACACTGAGGGTGGTTGGGCCTGGAACACATTATATGGGGTGGTGGTGGAGGCAGATACGATAGTGGCATTTTACAGGCTTTCAGATAGGCACATGAAGTGCAGAGAACAGAGGGATATTGATCATGTGAGGGCAGTTGAAATCAGTTCAGCTAGGCATGTTCGGCACATATACTATGGGCCGAAGGGCCTGTTCCTGTGCTGTACTGTTCTAAGTAATACCAAAAACTATACCTATATTTGAAGTTTTCTGAATATGTAACACAAATTGTTGAAGTTTGCTGAACACCAAGAATGTGTAGTGGCAATAAAGAATTCAACATTTACCCACAAATAAAAAAAAGTCACCAAATTTCTGACGCAAGCCTTGTGATCATTGTCAATAGCAGAAAAACAGAGCAGCACTGATCATCTACCCTGACAAATACAACTTCAGATAGCTCCTCTGTCCCTCCCTTCCCCTCCTCCTTCCCAGATCTCCCTCTATCTTCCTGTCCCCACCTATATCCTTCCTTTGTCCCACCCCCGACATCAGTCTGAAGAAGGGTCTCGACCCGAAACGTCACCCATTCCTTCTCTCCCGAGATGCTGCCTGACCTGCTGAGTTACTCCAGCATTTTGTGAATAAATACAACTTACCTTTTGGGTTGTAGCATGTTTCAAAGACATGGAGTTGATGTGGATTGTGAGTAAATGTGAAGACTTTAATCATGGAGTCCAGAACAACCACAATCCTGTAACAAGGGGAGTAGAGTTGGTGGTGGGATTGAGAGAGAAGTAATGAATTAAAATAGTACCCAAGGCTTTCCAAAAGCTCAAGTAGAAAATGTAGTTAACCCCTCATCCTCTTATATTCTCTCGGGAAAAGAAAACATACCTCTTACACTACCTTACTGACCTGTACTGCAATTGAAGGATTAGTGGACATACACTCCAAAACTTTCTAGTTACTTCACACCACTCAATAATCTACCATTCAGTGGGTATTCCATTCCGTGCTGCCCCCCCCCCCCCCCCCCCAAATCATTACCTCTCACCTTTCTGGATTAAATTTTCATTTGCCATTTTTCTGCCCAAATGACAAAAGCATTTTGTTCTTTCCGGAGAATGAAGTCTTCTCCCTGATTTAAAAATTAGATCCTAACATAACACTCGCCCTTGGATCCCATGAGCTTTTACTTTATTGACTCAGCCGCAGTCAGATCCTGGCAAAATTCACGCTTACATTAACACAAACTACACTGAATCCATTTTCTCCCATTACCTCTCTCCCTTGTCATCGCTTCAAAATATTCAATTGTTGGTTTGACACCTTTCCCGATGCAAATCCACATTGACCAGTCCTTATTAACAAACCTTTTTAGAAATGATTTGAGTAATACCACAATTTTTAAGCAAAGTAAGCCAAACGTCAGGAGCTCACAAGGCACCTGACCCACCTTTAGGATCTTTAGGTAATCACAAACTTGCAAACTAATGAGATTTCCTATTTCTAAGTTAGCAATTACATGCATTTTAAATAAGTCAGCCCCTCATGCCTCCTCTCATATCCAATTAACCTTGAGTAATGTGGTAGTTCTGAACAAAAATACTTAACATGGGCATCTGAGAGCTAGAACAAGAGCAGAATCCACAGACTCATTAGCTGACAAGCAAGTAATTTACTAGCTCTGTTAAAGCCTAAGAATCAATTTGAACCTGCATTCCATTGTCTTCTAAACCCCCTTTACAATCTGACTCCCAACGTAGATGAAAAACTGTTATCACTACACAGTAGTTAAAACCAGGAAAATCTACAAAGTTCAAGTGAGCATTAATAAATTTGCAGAATGGGTACGTAATTGCAAACTACCACATTTTTGACAAATGTGCATATTCTTAGGTGAAAATGAAGTTCTGTGTTCATTAGTTAATTACAATTTAGAAGTAATTTTAACTATAGAAAACAACTTGTACGATGCACAAGAATTTTCAAAACTTATTTAATTCTGAAAGGCCTCAGGTAGTGAAGGTCAGCAAAAAACAAGCCCATACAAAAGATATAGTAATGCCATGGTTTTTGTCCATGTGTTCGCATTGGTGAATGTGGACAGTGCTTATCAGCTCCAATTCTCTTCATCTTAGCTTGTGATCCAGCGAAATAAAAATGCAAAACGTTGGCTGGAAATGGAGCATTGTCTTCTTTAATAATCAATTAAACTAGGAATTTTATATTTGCAATGCATATTGAAATATTAAAGCAAGGGACTAAATTCCAACGGTGATTAATTTCCAAGAGTTACCTGTCTCTCCGCAGTTTAACAGCTTTGACCTCTGTAGAAAACTCAATTTCAATAACAGTTTTCTTCTTTAAATCATCCCAGATCATCACTGCAAAACAACATGCCAATTCATAATTTTCTCTCAAAATGACAAATTCTACAAAATGCATTAAAAAAATTTTTTAGAGAGCCTTTCAGTCTTTACAGAAGATTCAACCTAACTTAATTCTGACTTCTCTGCAGAGTAAATTTAAGCAAAAATGCACTGCCAGGTGTATAACCAAGTATAAATGATAGTTTTGGATAAACATTAAAGCATGAATTGGCCATCAAAATAATTGTAGGGCACTCTCCCCTACTAAATCCGTCGTGTGGATACAAAAGCACTTTCAGACAGAAGCTGATACATGATTAAATGTGGAAATTGTGAAGTTGCATTCAAGTACAACATAAATTCACACAAACAGAACCTTTACTATTAAAAGGCATTGAGCAGTGCAAAAAATAGAGCCAGCTAAACTTTGTATTTAAAGCTTGAACTGGCCTGGAGTGAAACAATGGGATGTGCAGTCCAGATAAATAAACACTGGACCCCACTGTTATTTCTCACCACATTGTTTATCCTTGTCATTTAATTGTTCCTGCTTTCACCCCATGCACAAATTTTCTTTTTCATTCTTTCTTTACATTCTTCTATGTAGATGCTGCACAATCTGCTTACTTCCAGTATCTTACACTAAAGTACTTTGTACTTTAAGTCTGGATGGGTTGATTCTTTTGATAATCTGCTAATTGAAGTCTTGAGTTTATTTCCTACAGATTTTAATGGCTTTTGATTTTATTATAAAAGCAATACATTTCAGAATTTGTGTTCATAATTTAATATTATCTTTACCCTGTAATTAACTTGACACTGAATTTATCTATTCTAATTCACTTTAATATTATCTTTACCCTGTAATTAACTTGACACTGAATTTATCTATTCTAATTCACTACCTCCTCTTTGTATTACATAACTGAATGAGACTGCAGCATTAAGTCATTCAAGTCTCAGCTGCTCGGTTTCATTATAAATGTTTATAATCTCTTGTTTCCTGCAGCTTGCAGTGCACAGTCATTCTGATTACATTTGGCCATGGATGTCTAACCAAAGCGAACGCTGCTAGATGCACTCCAGTTTCCAGATGCCAGCAGATTGTTTTGACAATCATTTAAACCCATGAGGTTCATGATGAGGTTAAGTGCAACATTTGAGGTTTAACTGTTCAGTTGAAATTAGAACCACATACCTTGACTTAGTTATAAAACAGAGAACAAATTAAGTCTGGTGAGCTGATTCTTGATGACAACCTGCTAATTGTAGCTAATTTAAAGTCTTAAATTTAATTCCGTAAGATTGTAATGGCTATGATTTTTTTTTTAAATTGAGCCGCACACGGGCAGAAGTCCTGTCAAGCCGCCTGAGAATCAGAGAAGAGGTGGAGGGAGTCGGCAATGGCAGCGGACGCAAGAACAAAGGGCCAGCAAGAATAACCAGGGGTCTTACTTCTGCGCCCTCCAGATCAGCTGCAGGAGGTGGCACAAAGTCTGATAGTGGCTGGGTAAGGAGAGGGACTATCTGAAGATAGAGAAGAGAAGATCTGGCGATCTGGATGGAGGCAATGCCTGCAACGGGCCTTTATGGCCAGCCTGCAGCTGGAAATTTGAAAATGGCACCAAAACTTGGTGACTCTTGCACATGGACTCAGTCTGTTTCTATACATTGTTTACTTAATTGGGGATTGCACTTATATATGGTAATGATCTTACTGAACTGTATGCAAAAAAAAAAGAATTTCCTAGGTGCATATAATAAAGAACCATTGAACTAAATTAGTTATCTGTCATTGCAGTTCCATAATTAATCGATAAATAATTTCCAATGTTGAATTTATTTTAATTTGCCCAGTGCACTCTCACAAAAGTGTTTCAAAATGATAATTCCATAACTGAAATATCATGGAAAATATCAAATTACCTGTTCTTTCCAATTCATTAAAGAAAATAAATAGATCAAACCATTTTTCACACACCACCTCACCATTAAGAGTTATTTATGCCACTCAATGTTGAGCAACGCAGGATGATCTCAAAGCCGAATCATCTTGAGATGTTATGACTCAAAATAAGTCTGAACAGATACGTTTTTAAAAATCTCAGGAAACATTTTGGGGACCTTTTGTAAATTCACTTCATGGAGAATATTACCTCAGCCTTGAATGGATGTTCATATTGATATATCAGCCCTGATGGGGTAGATTGTAAAGTAATCACAACAAGAGGTGGCCAGTGGAACCACTGTATCCTATGCCAACCCCAAGTAGAGAAATCCCATCTCCGCTCAGTCCCATCTCTGCTCCCATATTTCCCTGTAGCTTGCTACTTATTCTTTCTCACATGTCTATCAACTTCCAGTAAGATTCTTTTGGACTTGGCTTACTGAAAGTCATTTACACTGTGGATGTGGAATAAAACCCTAGCACCCAGCAGAATCCCACATACTCGGGATCAGACTGCAGCCCATTGGAGCACTGCTATTCCACAATGCCACCCGTAATGGTAGTGTTAATGCAAACGAGGTAGTTTTATATTTCCTGTTTCCTAATTTTATAATTTGTTAATAGCTGGATTCTAAACTCAGGATTAGACAACTAACTCCACAGGAAAATCCAAGTTAAGGACATCCCATTTAACCAGGTCACAAAGCAGCCTTCCAACATCAACAGATTCAAGGTCACAATGTAGCCTCCAATCTAATTTTAAGGATTAAGATCAAATTTCCACATTGAGCATAATATACCTTTATTGGGAGGATATTTGGGCTTCTTACCACCTCCAACCAAAGCTAAATAATTACATCGAAAAAGCATCTCCACATGACCAACTCCTCCTTCCATAAATTCTGCAAAAGAAATGTTACAATTGCCTGAATATAGATTGATGCAAAATAAAACATTGCAAAACTGCTCAAATGGGTACAATCAAGAAATGTATGATCATCCCAATTATGTTGTGAAATTTGTTCATACTTGTGTATTAAGGTGGAAAATAAATATCTTACACTGAAAGTTAAAAACAAGAAATACAATCAAACTGCACAAATCTTCCACATGGACTATCACATAGAGAACTTGCATTATTATCATTAGCCATTTCAAATTCTAGTGCTCAATAGGTAAGCAAATCAACATTCGAGATCGAAAATGTCATTTCGCTTCAAAATGTCTTGTAAGATATTTTGGGGCTCCTAACATTGCTCACTATTTATCTAATAGATTATGCCTAATAATGCAGCACTTTGCTATTGTTCTGTATGTCAACAAGCAAGAGATCCACATTGGTGATCTGTACAGGATGTCTGAATACGAAAATACTAAAAATAGGACATTGACAGAGAAAACAAGCATTTTTTGCTGCTTTCCAGAGAAGTCCATCATGGCTAATGGCGACAGGTTTCGTACACAGTAGCACAGCAGGAGAGTTACAGCACCAGAGTTCAATTCTGACTATGGGTGCTTGTCTTTATGGAGTTTGTACTTCTCCCCATGACTTGCATGGGTTTTCTCCATGATCTCCAGTTTCCTCCCACACTCTTGATTACCTTGGTAAAATTGTATATTGTCCCGAGCGTGCGTAGTGTATGGGAATCACAGGTGGGCGTCGATTCGGTGGGCCGAAGGGCTTTTTCCGTGCTGTAAATCTAAACTAAAATATTCATCCCTTGCTTAAATGTTTTTATATGACTGATCAGGCCCACTCACATTTTGGATATCAGATGAAGGAATTCAAAGTCAACCTCTTGTGAATAAAGCTGATCTTATATTTAAGACTAAAGTTGTCAATTACTTTAAAAAATAAAAGCAGAAGTAATCACGAATCTGCATTACCTGACTGGCGATACGCCTCACCTTGTTTTTCCTTCTCCTTTAATGGATCAGTATTATAAACTCGGAATCCATTTTCCATTCCACATGCAAAACAACCTGCAATTGAAAAACAGATTGGTTTGAGCATCTTCACATAATTTTTAGTATTTAGGAGTATTTTAACCAGAAGCACAGCTCATTTAAAAAAAAACATAATACCAATGATGTCCCACCTCAAATTAAGAAAATGTTGAGGCTAGTCTCATTCAAGGAATAATGAATAAAGCTGTAACTCAGTCTTCCAACAATAACCAATGAGAAGTCTTTATTAATTCACAATAGAATAAATCCAGTATTTTAAAAGGTTAACATTCCAAGAAGGATAACATTGTACAAGTGATGCAGTTTAGTTTTCCAGCAACATTTTAAATCAGCAGTTAATTGGCCAAAGTGTAGGCGGGTGGCAGGAGTATAGAAGTAATATGGAGAGGAGTGGGGTTACAATAAATGGGTATTTGATGGTTAGTGTAGGAAGGAACTGCACATGCTGGCTTAAGCCGAAGCTCCACGCAAAATGCTGGAGTAACTCAGGACAGGCAGCATCTCTGGAGAGAAGGAATGGGAGACAATTCAGATCAAGACCCTTCTTCATCTAGTCAGGGGAAAGGGAAACAAGAGATATAGAGTGATAGAGATATAGAACAATTGAATGAAAGATATGCAAAAATGTAACGATGATAAAGGAAACAGGCCATTGTTAGCTGTTTGCGAGGTAAGAACGGGAACCTGGTGCAACTTGGGTGGGGGAAGGATGGAGAGAGGGGGAGTGCAGGGGTTACTTGAAGTTCGAGAAATCAACATTCATACCACTGGGTTGTAAGGTGCCCAAGTGAAATACGAGATGCTGTTCCTCCAATTTTGTGATCAGCCTCACTCTGACAATGGAGGCGGCCTAGGACAGAAAGGTCAGTGTGGGAATGGGAAGGAGAATTAAAGTGTTTGGCAACCGGGAAATCAAGTAGGTCCAGGCGGACTGAGCAAAAATGTTCAGTGAAACACTTAAGTCCAAACGACATGGATCAGTACAGTACTGATTATAAATCTGCAGAACATTCGAAGAACGTCACCAGCGAAAGTTGGAAAATTGAAGGCTGATATTTTTATTGAAAAGTACTACCGTTGGTTTACTGATCCTGGATTTAGATCCCCATTGGTTTTAGAATGGTGATCTCGGGTGTGTGACGCTGGACAGGAGATTGTGACACCAATTTGTAAAACATCTCAAGCTTCAATTCATCCCCATTTTAAATTTTCATTCATTTTCATCTCCCACACTGGAATTTGGAGCATTCCCTCCATTGCCACAACCATTCTACAAGTGTTTAATTGAATAGCAAAGTGGGCCCAAATAACTGAGTAGCCTTCTCCTATTCCCTCTAATTTATTACATACTTTAAGGTCGACAAATTAACAAGCACATTTTACACATTTAGTGCATATTTGTTTGGGCAGAATTCTGACTTGGTGACCAGTAATAATCCCATGGATAGAAGCTTTGTACCTTTGGCTACTTAGCCAAGCGCACGCCAAAATGTCCAAATATACTGGACAAAGTTTGAGAGGATTTACTAGACTATTACCCAAAATGCTCAGGATGTCCTTTGAGGAAAGTTTGGACAAGCTAGACTTATACCCACAAAAGAGCATGAGGGATAAGAAAATAACTGCAGATGCTGGTACAAATCGATTTAGTCACAAAATGCTGGAGTAACTCAGGTCAGGCAACATCTTGGGAAAGAAGGAATGGGTGACGTTTCGGGTCGAGACCCTTCTTCTTCTGAAGAAGAAGGGTCTCGACCCGAAACGTCACCCATTCCTTCTCTCCCGAGATGCTGCCTGGCCTGCTGAGTTACTCCAACATTTTGTGAATAAAAAGAGCATGAGGGAACTTGATTGAAACATACAAGATCTTGAGATGTCTTTAAATGTGGCGCAGTGGGCATCTTTATTAATGTGACAAAAATCTAGAACCAGGAGTCACTGCTTAAAAATAAGGGGCTGCCTATTACGACAGTTTTATAATGGCTTCTTTGACTTTCATTGGTACAACTTTGGTCCTCATGCTGATAAACAGCAATAAAAGTTTGCAAAGGTGATGGAAAGACTGGAGGAAAGACTAGGTGCTGAGAGCTCTCGTATACCTCCATTAAGGAGGCAATTAAACACACCTGAGCAATTACAGACACCAATGAAGCCAAGTGTCCCAAACATTATGGTGCCCTGAAATGGGGGGACTATGTACAGTGCCCTCTATAATGTTTGGGACAAAGACTCATCATTTATTTATTTGCCTCGGTACTCCACAATTTGAGATTTGTAATAGAAAAAAAAATCACATGTGGTTAAAGTGCACATTGTCAGATTTTATTAATGGGTATTTTTATACATTTTGGTTTCACCATGTAGAAATTACAGCTGTGTTTATACATAGTCCCCCCACAAGAATAAAACTGTTAGAGACATCAACCAAACTTTAGGCTTACCAAAATCAACTGTTTGGAACATCATTAAGAAGAAAGAGAGCACTGGTGAGCTTATTAATTGCAAACTGGCAGGCCAAGGAAGTGTACAGACACATCCTATCTGCTCAAGTTCAAACAAATGCCTCAAAACTCATTAGCCAGTGGTTCATTCTACAGCAAGACAATGATCCCAAACACACTACTAAAGCAACAAAGGAGTTTTTTAAAGCTAAAATATGGTCAATTTCTGAGTGGGCCAAGTCAATCACCCGATGTGATCCCAATTGAGCATGCCTTTTATATGCTGAAGAGAAAACTGAAGGGGACTAGCCCCCAAAACAAGCATAAGCTAAAGATGGCTGCGATACAGGCCTGGCAGAGAAGACACCCAGCAACTGATGATGTCCATGAATCGCAGAATTCAAGCAGTTATTGCATGCAAAGGATATGCAACAAAATACTAAATATGACTACTTTCATTTACATGACATTGCTGTGTCCCAAACATCATGGTGCCCTGAAATGGGGGGACTATATATAAACACTGCTGTAATTTCTACATGGTGAAACCAAAATACATAAAAATACACTTTATTAAAATCTGACAATGTGCACTTTAACCACATGATTTTTTCTATTACAAATCTCAAATTGTGGAGTACAGAGGCAAATAAATAAATTATGGGTCTTTGTCCCAAACATTATGGAGGGCACTGTATTTCTTATTAAAAGAGTATGAAGATCAGGTAAACCACAAAGTACTTCAGTCAAGAGGTTCCTTTCAGTTAAAAGCTCTCCCAAAGCCCTCAATCATATCATGGCTGACCTCAAATTCATTACCTTATCCCATGGTATCTAAAAACATCCTCTCAAATCAAGAATATTTCAGTAATCCCATCATCCACAAGGTTTTGGGTTTAAGTCCCACTTTGAATTAAATGTTGTAGATAAAAATCCTTCCTGAATTCCCTGCAAGATCATCTTTTTTGGATACACCAGTCCCGACAAATAGAATTGCTACTTCTATTTTCATCCTACAAAATCCTTATCTTTGCAACCATTTATTTTGTGTTACCTAATACCATAAATATTGCAAAACACAGCTCAAAGCTTTTCACGAATTAAACACCGATTCATGCAAGGAGATATTTGGGCAAGTGATAAAGCAATTAAGGGAGCTTAAAAGGTTTTTGGAAATGATTCGGGAGAATTGGGGCCGGTTGAAGCAGTTGCTGGCAAAAAAAAGATGCACAAATTTTTTTTTAGAAGAATAGACAACAGACAATAGGTGCAGGAGGAGGCCATCCGGCCCTTCGAGCCAGCACCGCCATTCAATGTGATCATGGCTGATCATTCTCAATCAGTACCCCGTTCCTGCCTTCTCCCCATACCCCCTGACTCCGCTATCCTTAAGAGCTCTATCCAGCTCTCTCTTGAATGCATTCAGAGAATTGGCCTCCACTGCCTTCTGAGGCAGAGAATTCCACAGACTCTCTGACTGAAAAAGTTTTTCCTCATCTCAGTTCTAAATGGCCTACCCCTTATTCTTAAACTGTGGCCCCTTGTTCTGGACTCCCCCAACATTGGGAACATGTTTCCTGCCTCTAACGTGTCCAACCCTTTAATAATCTTATACGTTTCGATAAGATCTCCTCTCATCCTTCTAAATTCCAGTGTATACAAGCCTAGTCGCTCCAGTCTTTCAACATATGATAGTCCCGCCATTCTGGGAATTAACCTAGTAAACCTACGCTGCATACCCTCAATGCAGGACATCAGAGTTAGAGAGATGGAAAACATGTAATGGTTGAGAAAAATAACTAGGATTTTTAAATAAAAGTATGTCCATAACAAGAGTAATTATAGGGTGATGAACAAGTATTATTGCAAATTAGAATACTGTCAGGATTTCAACAAGCTCAGGTTTAGGAGGAAAAGTGGAAAGCCAACTACGAGAGAATTGGATTAATTCCAAATCTAAAAGAGGTATGAGCCAACTTTAGCAATGCAGTTTTCATGTCTTTGTTCCCAAGTCAAGCAAACATCCATCAGCAGCTTCCTTTGTATTATACTCTATCGATGCAAACTCCTTGGACAGCACTATAGCAATCCACAATGCACACAACATGCCGCAAAGATAGAATATGTGCTTTCAACATTGTCGTGTTTAACAAGGTTAACCTTTGGAGCGCAAGAGAAGGTAAACACCAAAAGTTGAATTCATTCCATGCTTCTGGAATCTGCAGGAATGCTGTCCTTGGGTGTGTTGCAACAAACAACATGTAAAATTTAAATTCTGATTATTTCATACCACAATTTGGGGAAGAAAATCAGGACTTGTCACTGCAAAATAGCAGGCAGGCGATCCTGTGCAGTAAAGTTCTGACCTTGAAATGCTTTTGAAAAATTTAAAAGATCACAGGTCTGGGTTCTGCCCTTTGTTGAAAAATGATGACACACTGCAGATCACAAACAAAACTGAGCCCTATACTATGTGACATCCGTGGCATGCATTTCACCTTTGAAGGTAACACTGTCTGGTGCTGGCTGCAAGCGTTTATTGGGCACAGTCTGCTACTCTATCAATTACAATGAACCAGTCACAACAATGAAAGTTTAAAAAAACTTCTACTTCCTGGTAGCATACTTAACGGTAGTGTGAGCTGTGAGGAAGATGCTACGAGGTTGCAGGGTGACTTGGACAGGTTGTGTGAGTGGGCAAATGCATGGCAGATGCAGTTCAATGTGGATAAGTGTGAGGTTAACCACTTTGGTGGTAAGAATAAGAAGGCAGATTATTATTGGAATGGTGTCAAGTTAGGAAAAGGGGACGTACAATGAGATCTGGATGTCCTAGTGCATCAGTCACTGAAAGGGAGCATGCAGGTAGAGCAGGCAGTGAAGAAAGCCAATGGAATGTTGGCCTTCATAGCAAGAGGAGTTGAGTATAGGAGCAAAGAGGTCCTTCTGCAGTTGTACAGGGCCCTCGTGAGACCGCACCTGGAGTACTGTGTGCGGTTTTGGTCTCCAAATTTGAGTAAGGATATTCTTGCTATTGAGGGCGTGCAGCGTAGGTTTACTAGGTTAATCCCGGAATGGCGGGACTGTCGTATGTTGAAAGACTGGAGCGGTTAGGCTTGTATACACTGGAATTTAGAAGGATGAGAGGGGATCTTATCGAAGCATATAAGATTATTAATGGGTTGGACACGTTAGAGGCATGTTCCCAATGTTGGGGGAGTCCAGAACCAGGGGCCATGGTTTAAGAATAATGGGTAGGCCATTTAGAACGGAGATGAGGAAAAACCTTTTCAGTCAGAGAGTTGTAAATCTGTGGAATTCACTGCCTCAGTGGAGGCCAATTCTCTGAATGCATTCAAGAGAGAGCTAGATAGAGCTCTTAAGGATAGCAGTCAGAGGGTATGAGGAGAAGGCAGGAACGGGGTACTGATTGAGAATGATCAGCCATGATCACATTGAATGGTGGTGCTGGCTCGAAGGGCCGAATGACCTATTCCTGCACCTATTGTCTATTAAGAGTTAAGATTATGATGAAATTAAGAACAAACTCTTAAACATTTTGCAAATATAGAATGTTAAAGTAATCAGAGAATTACACTGCACTGTTTCTCAGGGCCCCAGCATCTGCACAGCAACAATATTGGCCTCGTGTTCCTCAGATAATTATAGCTCATTAGAAAAGACTTTTTTTTGTCTCAAAAACTTTCTTCAGGACAGCGAGGATATTGTGCAAGTAGACACAAGCTACTGCAGATGCTGGAATCTTGCATAAGATACTGGAGCAACTCAGTGGGTCAAGCAGCATCTCTGGAGGAAATAGACAGGCAACATTTTGGGAGAGGAGCTAGTTGAAATGTTTATATGTAAAGTAGTAGTTGAAATTCTTGTCAATTTAGAGCTTCAAAATAATTGCCATCTCTAACGACTTTAACAGAATGTGTAGGAAAGAACTGCAGATGCGGGTTTAAATCGAAGGAAGACACAAAATGCTGGAGTAACAGGCAGCATCTCTGGAGAGAAGGAATGGATGACGTTTTGGGTCAAAACCCTTCTTCGGGCTGATGGCAGTGGATCCCGCAGCTCCGCTCTTGCTCCCCCTCCCCCCCATTCGTAACAAGGACAGAGTCCCCCTGGTCCTCACCTTCTACCCCATCAGCCGTCGCATACAGCACATAATCCTCCAGCATTGTCGCCACCTCCAACGGGATCCCGCAACTAGCCACATCTTCCCATCTCCATCAATTTCTGCGTTCCGCAGAGACCGTTCCCTCCGCAACTCCCTGATCAACTCGTCCCTTCCCTCCCAAACTACCCCCTCCCCAGGTACTTTCCCCAGCAACCGCAGGAGATGCAACGCCTGACACTTTACCTCCCCCCTCAACTCCGTCCAAGGGCCCCGACAGTCTTTTCAGGTGAGGCAGAGGTTCACTTGCACCTCCTCCAACTTCATCTACTGTATCCGCTGTTCCAGTTGTCAACTCCTCTATATCAGCGAGACCAAGCGCAGGCTCAGCGATCATTTCGTTGATCACCTCTGTTCAGTCCGCCTAAACCTACCTGATCTCCCAATTGCTCAGCACTTTAACTCTCCCTCCCGTGCCCAATCTGATCTTTCTATACTGGGCCTCCATTGTCAGAGTGACGCCCAACGCAAATTGGAGGAACAGCACCTCATATTTCACTGGGGTGGCTTACATGCCTGCGGTATGAACATTGACTTCTCTAACTTCAAATAGCACTTGCTTTCCCTCTCTCTCCATCCCCTCCCCCTTCCCAGTTCTGCCACCAGTCTTACTGTCTCAGACTACATTTTATCTTTGTACTGCCCACTCCTTTGACATCAGTCTGAAGAAGGGTCTCGACCCGAAACATCACCCATTCCTTCGCTCTGGAGATACTGCCTGTCCCGCTGAGTTACTCCAGCATTTTGTGTCTACCTTCGACTGCAACAGAATAACCTGTAGAAGAACAGGGAATCACCGATGCCAACGCCTGCATTTGTGCTTTGAATTATACATAAGCTCCATAGCTGAGACTTGCTGGTATTTTTATAGCTTCAATACTTTGTGATTTCCAGTCATGGAACATTAGTAGGCTAGTCTGTTTATTTCCACAGCTGCAATATTAACGTTTAACACGATCACACAAGCTGCCAGCTCTGATGGGTTAATGTAATTCTCAAATATGGAATGAAGTTTAAGATTGACATGCCTACCCTCTGCCAAAGCTCCCTGGGCAGGATGGTCAAAATACACCATTCCAAAGATGCATTGGGAAAGGCCAGGCACATTCCAACTTAATCATTTTGCAAATATGGATTGTTAAAGTGATGAGAGAATTACACTGCAATGTTTCTCAGGACCAAACTAAGAAACTATGGAGTGTAGAACTATGGAGTTCCTCCAGCCTTTGGGGGTTTTTTGCTCAAGATTTCAGAATCTACTGTTTATATTTCTCTATTTCATGCTCCCAATATCAATTTTGTTGCAGATTCTGCATTGGTTGAATTTCATTCAACACCACATTTTTTGCAGCAGATCTTATCATGCAGTTCATTGTGAATTATACCTCAGGAAATGATTCCATACATTGCATAATATGTTATCAGACATGGATTATTGCTTTTAAAATCATGTTGCCAATTCAGAAAATGCATATTTCAGCAAGTTTGTGGAGATACTTCCTCCCATTTGCTTCAGTTTGCAGTATTTGTCCATTCCAAGTGCACTGATTTTTTATTTTGAATCATGCAGAAAGATCACTGCAACTGTTTTTGGGAGGAAAAAATGTCGCTACGAGGGGTAAAAGTAGTGAATGTATTTATCGTTCCCGTGATTTATAAATGCACTAAAATCCTCTCACAAGAACGCATTTTCCCTCTAATCTCAGCTACTTCCTTTCGACATTCCTTTAAAAAAAGTTGTGTAGGTGCAAAATAAAAATCAGCACTTTTTTTCAAACTGGAGTACAATATAAGCATCTTGAACTTTGTAAACATTTCTGCTTCCAGTTCTTGCAAAACTTTACAGCTGCTTTACTTGGCTACTAGGCCTGAATTAGGCCTCAGCATTTTCGGAATAATCCTTCAAACCATGCTGAAAGCCTGGGACTGTAGAACTCTCTATTCTAACAGACTGTGCACTCTCCTGGTGACATCCAGATCCTTTCGTGCCTATTGCAAAAATAATATGAGCATGAACCCACAACAACGCCAACCCAGAACCAAGCTACTCGTGATGCCCTATGCAGTTCATTCAAATTAAAAACCAAACATACAAAGCTGTGAATAGATCTGAAGATGATGCAGATAATATCAGAAAGCTGGATTAACTACTTGCACTAACGCTACTCAATTTAGACTCTACGTCTCAGCAAGGATTCAGCAGGTCAGGCAGCATGTGTAGTGCGAAATGGACAGACGGCATTTCAGGGAACCTTCATTGTGAAAAAAGGTTGCAACCCAAAACACCATTTGTGGATCAAAAGGTGATCATATTGGGTATCACTAGGAATGTCATCTGTGATGCACAGAATGAGTGGAATCAGTCCAAAGAAATAAAAATTATGCTGCACAAATAACTAAGTACGCTCAAAGGAAAAATGTTGACTAAACCAAGAGCAGAAACTCCCTGCTTCCTTTGGACTTGAACCATCAGATTATACATTTTGAACCAAGATTACAAAAGGAACTTAGCTAAGAGACAATACGGAATCAAGGGTCAATTTAAATCGGTTAAGGCACTCAACTCATTGTTAAACCACAAGGAGGGTGGTACTTATTAAGTTACGATAAAACATGTAACCCAGAGAGTTGTGAATTTGTGGAATTCTCTGCCACAGAAGGCAGCAGAGGCCAATTCACTGGATGAATTTAAAAGAGAGTTAGATAGAGCTCTAGGGACTAGTAGAATCAAGGGATATGGGGAGAAGGCAGGGCACAGGTTACTGATTGTGGATGATCAGCCATGATCACAATGAATGGAGGTGCTGGCTCGAATGGCCTAATGACCTTCTCCTGCACCTATTTTCTATGATTCTATGTCCTAACACACAATTATGATCATACTGGAAATAGCAGAGAAAGATAAAATGAAGTAAAACCAAGGCTGCATCCCGCCATAGTGCATAAGAAAAAAAAATGTTTATTAGAAAAGGAAATACTCATTTTGGAATGAGCAAGAGGAAAACCAAGAACAAAATCTAAAGAATGACACAAAGTGCTAGAGTAACTCAGTGGGTCAGGCAGCATCTCTGGAAAACATGGATAGGTGAAATTTCAGATCAGGGCTCTTCTTTAGACTGATTGTAAGGGTAAGGGGGTAAGATAGCTGGAAGGGTGGAGGGGTAAGACAAAGGCTGACAAGTAGGAGGTTGATTCATGTGAGGGGGGAGTTTTGATAAAGAGGCACAAAGGCCAGAGATGAAAGAAGGTGTGAGACAAAAAGGATTCAAGAGTTGTGAATTGTGAAGCTAGAGGAAGGAATGTAGGTGGAAGGGGAGGTAAGAAATAGGTGCTAGTCCAGGTCGGCACAGGGGGAAGGGGGGGGGGGGGATGGGGGGGAATAGAGAGTTTTATCATTACCTAAAATTGGAGACTTCAACATTGGGTTGTATGCTGCCCAAGTGAAACGAGGTGTTGTTCCACCAGTTTGTGCGTAGCCTCATTCTGGCGATGGAGGAAGCCCAGGACAGAAAGGTCAGTATGGGAATGGGAAGAGGAGCTAAAATTGTTACCAGCCAGTATATCCAACAGGCCTTGGTGGACTGAGCGTGTTTGGCAAAACTGTCGCCGAGTCTATGCTCGGTCTCGCCGATATACAGGAGGCCACATCGGGAACACCGGATACAATAGATGAGGTTAGTGGAGGTGCTCGTGAACCTATGTCTCATCTGAAAGGACTGCTGGGGTCCCTGGATGGAGGTGAGGGAGGTGGTGTTCCCCATATCAGGGTTGCCAGAGTGAGGCCACACACAAATTGGAGGAACAACCGCATATTCTGCTTGGGTAGCTTACAACTCAACGGTATGAACATTGAATTCCCCAATTTTAGGTAGCAACAAAACTCTCCCCTTCTCCCACCATTAACCCTTTCTCCCTCCTGTGCCTCACCTGGATTTGCACCTATTTCTCCCCTTCTACTTACATTCCTTACACTAGCTTCACAATTCACAACTCTTCAATCCTTTGTCTTACACCTTCTGTCTTTTTGTCTCTGTCCTTTGTGCACCATCTGCCCATCAAAATCCCCACTCGCCTGCATCAACCTGCCAGGCTTTGTTTTGCCCCACCTCTCTTCCAGCTTTCTCTCTCCACCCCACCCCCACTACGATCAGTCTGAGGAAGAGTCCCAACCTGAATCGTCACCTATCCATGTTCTCCAGAGATGCTGCCTGACCAGCTGAGTTACTCCAGCACTTGTGTATTTTTTTTCATATAAACCAGCATCTGCAGTTCCTTGTTTCTACATTCTAACCAAATCTAAAGTATTCTTTTTACAAGTTTAGAGATACAGCGTGGAAACAGGCCCTTCAGACCACCAGGAGTACATCCGTTCAATCACACATTCACAAACGTTCTATGTTATTCCACTCTCTACACTCGGATGACACTACCCTGATTGGACTGATCCAGGATGGGGAGGAATCTGTCTACAGAGGGGAAGTGACACAGCTGGCGTCCTGGTGCCATCGCAACAACGTGGAGCTCAATACTCTCAAGACAGTGGAACTAATTGTAGACTTTCGACTTGTAGACTAACGGCTGTGGCTCGCTAGCAGTCTGTTCGTCTTTTTTCCTTTTTTTTTTTGTTGTGTGTCGGGATGGTTTTTTTTTTTGTTTTTGGTTGTGTATGTGTGGGGGGTGGTGGTGTGGGTGGGTGGGAAACCTTTCTCTTTAGGTCTCTTCCTCACGGCGCGGGGTGCAGCTCGGCCGCGGGGCCTTCCATCGCCCGGTGCGGCTCGGCCGCTGGACTTAACATCATCCGGTGCGGCTCGGCCGCTGGACTTAACAGTGCCCGGTGCGGCTTGGCCGCGGAGCACAACATCGCCCGGTGTGGCTCGGCCGCGGGACTTTACATCGCCCGGCGCGGCTCGGCCGCGGGGCCTAACATCGCCCGGTGCAGCTCGGCCGCGGGACTTTACATCGCCCGGCGCGGCTCGGCCGCGGGGCCTAACATCGCTGGTGCGGCTTGGCCGCTGGACTTAACAGTGCCCGGTGCGGCTCGGCCGCGGGGCCTAACATCGCACGGCGCGGCTCGGCCGCGGGGCCTAACATCGCTGGTGCAGCTTGGCCGCTGGACTTAACAGTGCCCGGTGCGGCTCGGCCGCGGGGCCTAACATCGCACGGCGCGGCTTGGCCGCGGGGCCTAACATCGCACGGCGCGGCTTGGCCGCGGGGCCTAACATCGCTGGTGCGGCTCGGCCGCTGGACTTAGCAGTGCCCGGTGCGGCTCGGCCGCGGGGCCTAGTATCGCACGGCGCGGCCGCGGGACTTAGCTGCGCACGGCTGGGCCGCGGGGCCTTCCATCGCCCGGTTCGGCCGCGAGACGTTTCAGCGCCCTGTGCGACTCAGCCGCGGGGACTTCCATCCCCTTGCAGGGACTGTGCGGGTCGGTCGGGGACGAGCTGTCTGTCCGTGGGCGTGGGGAAGAGAGTGGAAGTTTTGTTGCCTCCATCACAGTGAGGGGGTGTTTGGAGTCACTGTGATGGACGTTTGTGTTGGGGTTATGTGTCTTGTGTTCTTTTTTGTGTATGACTGCTATGTAATTTCGTTCGGTACCTTGGTACCGAATGACAAATAAAGCTCTGTTGAACTGTTGAACTGTTGACTCCACAGTCAAAAAGGCCCAACAGAGGATGTACTTCCTGCGGCAACTGAAGAAATTTTAATGAAAACCCAGCATCGTCACTGGGTGAGGAGCGGCCTAGTGGTGGAGAGCCGGAGCTAATCACGCTATCGGCAGAAGGAACTCCTGAAACTGCCGCCATTCTTACAGCTATAAATGAAATGAGCAAGAAGATGGATGACTGACTTAATACCCTGGAGGTGTCCCTCCAAGTTACCCAAGCCACCCTGACTGAACATGGAGCATGGATATCTATGGTGGAAGATGCAAGCAGTGACCACGACACTCGACTAATTCAGTTGGAGCAGCAGTGGCTATGGCTAGAATATGCTAACAAGGCCCTCCAGGATAAAGTTATGGATCTGGAGGCGCGCTCCAGACGCCAGAACATAAAAGTGGTCGGACTACCAGAAAAAATTGAAGGCGGCCGCCCAATGGAGTTCATTGTTAACTTTATTCGGGACTTGTTGGGGGCAGAACATTTTTCGATGCCCATAGAAGTTGATAGGGCGTATAGGCTGGGAGGACAACCGGCTAATGATTTCACACGCACCAGAGTCATGATAGTTAAGATCCACAGCGGCCATCAGAAAGAGCGGATAATGCGACTGTCACAACAACAATACCCGCTGAACTACAAGGGGAATCAAATTCACATTTTTCCTGATCTCCCGGCAGAGATAATGAAACGACGCCGTCTTTTCGAGGTCACGAGGAAGAAGCTCAAAGAGGCAGGCCTGCAAACCGGATTTATCTACCCTGCTCGCCTCCGGGTTACCCAGGGTACCGACACGTCGATATTTAGCACCCCGGAGGAGGCCAAACTATTCGCGGATAACCTGCTGCCCAGCCCGGTGACGTCGGTGGGCTAATGTCGCCTAGCAGCTCCACCACTGCGCCACCCTTTTATAGGCGTTCAGGGGAAAACAGCTGACTAAATAGAGAATTTACTTCATGGAAGGAAGCAGAGGGCAATGGTGGAAGGTTGTTTTTCTGACTGGGGGCTGGGACTAGTGGTGCGCCTCGGGGAAAGGGGCTGGGCCCATTGCTGTTTGTGGTTTGTATCAATGAGAATGTAGAAGGCAGAATTAACACATTTGCAAGTCCGTGCCGCCCAGCAATCCCCGTACATTAACACTATCCTACACCCACTAGGGACAATTTTTACATTTACCCAGCCAATTAACCTACATACCTGTACGTCTTTGGAGTGTGGGGGGAAACCGAAGATCTCGGAGAAAACCCACGCAGGTCACGGGGAGAACGTACAAACTCCTTACAGTGCAGCACCCGTAGTCAGGATCGAACCTGAGTCTCCGGCGCTGCATTCGCTGTAAAGCAGCAACTCTACCGCTGCGCTACCGTGCCGCCGTTGTGCAGTTGAGATGCTATATTACATTTTCCCACCAATCCTCACGACTCCTCCACATCACGAAGATCACACTTTAAAACCAACTCAATTGCCAAAGTTCTCAACTAAATAGAGATGCAAGAAAGTATGCATATAATAATAATAATAATACATTTTATTTATATAGCGCTTTTCATATACTCAAAGAAGCTTTACAGAGATTTTGAGAACATAGGGAAATGAATAAATAGATAAATAAGTAAATAAATAAATGAACAGAGAAAGGAGACAGAAGGTGAGGTGACCTTCAGTGGTTGAAGGCAGTACTGAACAGGTGAGACTTCAGCGATGTTTTGAATGTGGTGAGTGTGGGGGAGTCTCTAACGGTTTGGGGTAGTGAGTTCCATAGGGTGGGAGCAGCGATGGAGAAAGCCCTGTCCCCCCAGGATCTGAGTTTAGTCCGGATGTGGGGGGATAGGAGATTGGCAGCGGCAGAGCGGAGGGTGCAGGTGGGAATGTGCCTGTGGAGGAGGTCGGTCAGGTAGGATGGGGCCAGGTTATGGAGGGCTTTGTAGGTTATGAGGAGGATTTTGTACTGGATTCTCTGGGGGATGGGGAGCCAGTGGAGTTTATAAAGGACGGGGGTGATATGGTCACGGATCGAGGTGTGTGTGAGTAGACGGGCAGCGGAGTTTTGAATGTATTGAAGTTTATTGATGATTTTTGAGGGTGCGCCATAGAGGAGGCTGTTGCAGTAGTCCAGACGGGAGGTGATGAAGGCGTGGATGAGGGTTTCTGCAGCTGTGAAGGAGAGGGATGAACGGAGACGGGCAATGTTTTTGAGGTGGAAGAAGGCTGTCTTTGTGATGTGTTTGATGTGTTTGTCGAAGGAGAGGGTTTGATCAAGGATGATTCCAAGATTCCGGATGTGAGGTGAGGTGGATACTGGGAGACCATCAATGTTGAGGATGAAGTTTTGGGTGGATTTGGTGAGCATTTTTGGACCAATGATGATGATTTCAGATTTGTTGCAATTGAGTTTGAGGAAGTTTGATTGAAGCCAAGATTTTATTTCAGTAATGCAGTTTGTCAGTGTAGAGTGTGTGGTGGAGGAGATTGACTTGGTGGAGATGAGGAGCTGGATATCATCGGCGTAGCAGTGGAAGTTGAGACCATGACGGCGGATTAATTGACCAAGGGGGAACAGGTAGAGGATGAAGAGGAGGGGGCCAAGGACTGAGCCTTGGGGGACACCTTGGGGGAGGGGAGCGGTGGGGGATTTACAGTTGTTAATGGAGATGAACTGGTGTCTGTCAGAGAGGTAAGATTTGAACCAGGATAGGGCTGTGCCGGTGATGTTAAGGGAGGTTTCAAGTCGGGTGAGGAGAATGGAGTGATTTATGGTGTCAAAGGCGGCGCTGAGGTCAAGTAGGATGAGGATGTTGAGGTTGCCAGCGTCGGAGGAGAGGAGAATGTCGTTTGTGATTTTGAGGAGCGCAGTTTCAGTACAGTGGTTTGAGCGGAATCCGGATTGGAAAGTTTCATACAGGTTATTGGTAGAGAGGTGGTATTTGAGTTGGGAAGCTACAGCACGTTCCAAAACTTTGGACAGAAAGGGTAGGTTGGAGATTGGTCTGAAGTTGTTTGGGGTGTCAGGGTTTAGACCAGGTTTTTTCAGAATGGGGGTGACAGCAGCGATTTTGAGGGATGGCGGGACGATGCCAGTGGACAGGGAGGAGTTTATTGTTGCAGTGATAAGTGGAGAGAGAGCCTTGACAAAGCTGGAGGGGATGGGGTCCAGAGAGCAGATGGCAGTTTTTATTCCTGTGAAGAGGTCAGAGAGGTCGGTGGTGGAGATTGGGGAGAACTGAGGCAGGGGCTGACAGGATAAGGGGGGGCAGGTGGTTTGAGGGGGAGCAGGTGCGTTGGTGTTAAGGTGCTGTAGATGTTGTCTATTTTGCTTTGGAAGAATGAAAGGAAAGTGGTGCATTTGTCAACTGTGAATGATTGGGAGATGGTGTCCAGGGGGCTGAGGAGTTTGTTTATTGTAGAGAAGAGTGTTTTGGGGTTTCAGGAGCCAGAGTGAATTATTTGAGAGTAGTAGGTGGAGTGGGCATGGGAGAGGGCATCTTTATAGTGCTGTATGTGGTCTTTATACAAGGAATGTGCCTTGGTGCTCCGCTCACAAATGACAACACAAACATACAGTTAACAATTAAGAATAAAGAGTAAACACATCAAAACAATAAGGATACAACATTACGGTCTAAACATGTGGGTGAAAATAAACCAAAGCAAAAAAGAGACTACAGACTTTAGTTATTGAGTAGAACTATCACTCGTGGGGAAAAAAAAGCTGTTTTTAAGTCTGGCTGTGGCTGTTTTGACAGTCCGGAGTCGCCTTCCAGAGGGAAGTGCTTCGAAGAGTTTGTGGCCAGGGTGAGAGGGGTCAGAGATGATCTTGCCCGCTCGCTTCCTGGCCCTTGCAGTTTACAGTTCGTCAATGGGGGGAAGGTTGCAGTCAACTTTCTCAGCTGTGCGAACGATCCGTTGCAGCCTCCGGATGTCGTGCTTGGTGGCTGAGCCAAACCAGACCATGATGGAGAAGGGGAGGACGGACTCAATGATAGCAGTATAGAATTGGACCATCATTGCCTGGGGCAGATTGTGTTTCTTCAGTTGCCGCAGGAAGTACATCCTCTGTTGGGCCTTTTTGACTGTGGAGTCGATGGTGGCCCCCCATTTAAGGTCCCTGGAGATGATGGTTCCAAGGAACTTAAATGACTCCACAGATGTGACTATGGTGTTGTTGATGGTGAGTGGGGGGAGGGGAGGGGGAGCTCTTCGAAAGTCTACAATTAGTTCCACTGCCTTGAGAGCATGGAGCTCCAGGTTGTTGCGATGTCCAGACAAATGGCACAGTGCAAAGCATCAACAGGGCATCACTCAAGTGTTATTTTTATTGAACAAATACACAATGACAAAGCCAGCCTTCAGGTATGAAATGCACAACGCACCAACTGAATAATGCACTGTAAAATACAATTACTATCCTAACCATTCCAGTAATCAATTCTCACAAACAAACAGACTTGTAGGAAAAAGCTGACATTCACAATAACACATGTACAGATTTGCTCAGGCAAACACTGAGGCAGAGAAAATATGTTCTAAATTTGCCACCAAATTTAGAAGTAAACATTTTTTTAAATGTCCATAACTGATTCTCAATTAAGAATTTTTAATCATAATAAAATATTCCATTGCTTCATGAAAATGTGAGAAAGATGAACAACGAGGGTCATAAACAGACAATGCTGGAACCACTCAGCAAGTACGCCCGCATCTGTGGAATGAGAAACCGATCTAGTGTTTCAGGTCTAAGACTCTTCATCAGAACGGGCAATGAAAAAACACCAGTCTGCTTATCGCTTTTCCTCCCTTTTCTATTTCTGACAAAGCATCATTGACCAAAAGTATGAAATGCTTCTCTCTCCACTGATGCTGCCTAACCTGCTGAGAGTTGTCAGCATTGTTTGTTTGTGCTTCAGATTTCCAGCATCAGCATTTTCATTTATTTCCCTGGACAAGGAGAGGCTGGAAAAAAACAGGACCAAAAGATTCATGAAAATCAGGGTTTTTTGAAAAGCCAGGGGAGGCGAGTGCAATTGTTGTATTTTACTTTAAGAGCATCTAAAATGTTCTTTCCAGGGCATTTCCACTCTGTGGTAATATTCTCCTTTAACAAATGGGATCAGGCCACATCCAGACTCAAAATTCAAACATTTGTTGGTAATGTTGTAAAATTCAATGACAACCAACATTGGAACTTCACTAATTATTTGTTATATCAAGTTCATCCATATCAGACTTCGGCAACAAAACACATTCTCAGGCTGAAATTCTGAATTCCAATCATTCTACTTCGAGTTTCCAAATTGCACATATTTTCTCAGTAACACAGGCATGGATTAAGGGAATTATCTCAAAGAAAATTAACACTAAGAAACTGATTAATGAAGACCAATTAAATTGAAAAGGACAAGCCCTTTAAAAAGACATTTACAAATATTTTTTAAATCAGCTTGTTCATATATTGATTGGGACTGTTGTTAACCATGCTTTTTCACAAATCCACTTTTAAGAAATGTTAATCAAAACTCCATCTGGTTGGCATTCAAAGATAGTTAGATATTTTGCACCCATTTCATAAATGTGCTGTACAAAGGCCTCATTTTCCCTAGTGCATGGATCAGAGCAGAAACTGGTGTTGGAAGCTCGATGGTGAAGTATACCCACACCTCTCTCCCCCTTCCTAAACACTACTTGGCATTAAGGCCTGTGACTAAGCGAATGAAGTGGCCCTCAGGAAATCCTGTAAAACTAGTTTGAAAGATGTTTGAGGTGATTACTAAGACAGGACAGATGTTATCTACGTGCAAGACATTTAGCAAGGTCCCACATGATAGCCTGGTCCAGAAGGTTAAAGCACGTGGGATCTGAGACAAACTGGTTAATTGGATTCAAATTTGGTTTGGTGATAAGAGCAAGAGGGCACTAGCAGGATTATTTTCTGATTTTTCTGACGACAGTTGTGTGGGAAGGAATTTGGTACTGGGACCCTTGTTACCTCTAATATATCAAATTCTTGGATATGAATGTATGTCCAGTAAGCTTGTTGACTGCAGAAAAGTTTGTGGTCTTACAGATAGTGAGGACTGTTGTTGAAAGTTGTAGCAGAGGAAATTTGTAGCGACCAATGGCAGGTGAAATTTAACCTTAATACACAAGGTGAGTCAAAGAGGTAGAACACATACAGTAAACAGTCAAGCACTAAGAAATACAAATGAACAGAAGGATAGTGGGGGTTAAGTTGCGCCAAAGTGGCAACACGAGTAGATAGGGTGGTGAAGAAGGTATAGAAGTTAGATTTAGCTCTTAGGGCTAAAGGAATCAAGGGGTATGGGGAAAAAACAGGAACGGGGTACTGATTTTAGATGATCAGCCATGATCATATTGAACGGTGGTGTTGGCTCGAAGGGACGAATGGCCTACTCCTGCACCTGTTTTTCTATGTTTCTATGTAAAAGGCATGCTTGCCTTCATAGATTGCGTATAGAACATACAAGTTATGCAATTATGTAGCAATCATCTCCAGCTGGAAGATTGTGTGTGACTCTGGTCTATAACAAGGATACAAATGTATTGGAGAGAGAGGAGATTCACGCATTGAAAGACTTTAGTTATGTATTGGGGAGAGATTGGATGGCTGGGCTCGTTATCCTGGTGCGAGGGTGGGTGAGATATTTGTGAGAGGCACAGATATGGTAGACAGTCGGATTATTTTCACCTTGGTAGGAGTGTCAAAAAAGAGAACAAAGGGGCTTCGCTTTAAGGAGAGGGGAAGGAGTTGTGAAGGGTGGGTGAGGTTGGTGTTGTCTACACAGAGGGGTTGACATGGATGGGGCAGTGGCGGCTGGAGGAGGGAGAGGCGGAGTGGGAGCACTGGGTGGGGGGGGGGGGAGGGGGGCGTTCACACGGACAGACACCTGGCCGTCCGAGCAGCTGCACTCACCGTGGTCCTGGTTGAAGCCGGCGTAGAGCAGGCCGTTGCCGTGCGGGTTGGCCGGCAGCAGGTCCATGGTGGCGCCGCCGCCGCCGCCTCTCAGCTGGTCGCCGCCATCGCTCCGCTCCACTCCACTTCCGGCGGCCGTCGCAGCAGCGCGCAGCGATCGAGCGCAGAAACGACGAGCGCGCAGCCCGAGTAGCCGAGCTCCCTCCTCGCTTTAAGGGCGGCGCGGGCGCGCCCTCCCCTGGACCCAGAGACAATCGAGCGAAGCAAGATAAAAAAAACCGTAGTACGTCACGGCGCCATTTTAGTAGGCAGAAACCTGCAGAAACCTGCAGAAACATTTTAAAAGAAAAATACCAAAAATCTGTGAGTTGATAGATGAGATATATTCTGCATTTTAATGGTATAATCACACATACTATTCCCCCAAAACACTGCGCGAGGCAGAGCGAACGGCGGGGTTTGCTTACTAAAATGGCGGACGTTACGCTCCTTGGCGCACTACACTTCAGTGCAGGCGATTTCCACTGTGTGGTCCATCTTGCTCCTCTAGTATCTTTGCCCGGACCTGCTGCCAAACCTCACTCCAGCTCGGCCCTAAGTTGTCGCAGCAGAATGAGGCCATTCGGCCCATCAAGTCTACTCCCCCATTCAATCAAGTCAAGTCAATACACGATGTGCAGTGAAATGAAAGTGGCAATCCCTGCGGATTGTGCAAAAAAAGTTACAATTACAGCATATAAATTAAAATTAATACAGAAAAGAGAATTTAGTCCCTGGAGTTATAATAGTTAACAGTCCCGATGGCCTGTGGGAAGAAACTAGGTCTCATCCTCTCCGTTTTCACAGCGTGACAGCGGAGGCGTTTGCCTGACCGTAGCATCTGGAACAGTCCGTTGCTGGGGTGGTAGGGGTCCCTCATAATCTTGCTTGCTCTTGATCTGCACCTCCTGATGTATAGGTCCTGCAGGGGGACGAGTGTAGTTCCCATAACTGATCCACCTCTCCCCCTTAACCCCATTCTCCTGCCTTCTCCCCATAACCCCTGACACCCGCACTAACCATCAATCTATCTATCTCTGCCTTAAAAAAATATCTTAGTTAAATTTATAGAGTGCAACCTTTCTCAGTAAATTTCACTGCATAAAGTCAAATTCAGTTTGAACAAACAGGGTTGAGCTCTGATTCTCTATTTACGTTCAGTAACCTCATAATTGCTTTAGTTGCATAATTTTGAAAGTAAACATGACCTGATTAATGTTGGAGAATTTGTTGTGCAAAAGAAAAATGGGTTTCATTTAGAACCACAAGGAGAACAATAACGGAAGCACACTTAATTGCAAACAGGAAACCGAGCACTCTGTCATCACCTGATGGTGTGTGTATGAAAGAACTGCAGATGCTGGTCTACACTGAAGATAGACACAAAGTGTTGGAGTAACTCAGCAGGACAGGCAGCATCTCTGGAGAGAAATGGGTGATGCTTCGGCTGAGACCCTTCCTCAGACTCCGGAGTCCGAAGAAGGGTCTCTACCTGAAACATTACCTATTCCTTCACTCCTGGACCTGATGGTGTACTTGGTCACGTTCTCAAAAGGTGCACGGACCAACTGGCTGGAGTATTTGCAGACACAACAAACACCAACAAAACTAGGAACTTCAAACTGCCTTGATTGCACTAAGGCCTTTGGACTTGTTTTGCACAAATATTGAGGTTTTTAATTTATTGATTTTTTTAGTTTATTATGTATCGATGGGTACTGTGTTTACAGCCCTGTTATGCTGCTGCAAGAAATAATTCCTTTGTTCCGTTTTCTCGGTACAAATGAAAATTAAACACACTCTTGATTCTCCTGAGTACTCTAATTAATAAGTCAGGATGCCAAGGGTTTGTGGCTCATTTGAACAGTGGAAACATGGCTGACATTCCATGGTGACCATCCCTCCCGAATGGACAGGACAGTTCCCAATATCAGGTCCCAGATCTGGGATGAATTACTCTTTTGTGACTTTTTGAACTAAGTCATTAGTTGAAACTGGTTGGTATAAACGTCTTTATCTGCCTAGAGAAACAGAAATTCCCTCAAGGGCCTTCTTGGTGGAATCTCCAAACTAAAAGTACATTGGGTTTCAGTCTGAAGAAGGGTCTCGACCCAAAACCTCACCCATTCCTTCTCTCCTGAGATGCTGCCTGACCTGCTGAGTTACTCCAGCATTTTGTGAATAAATACCTTCGATTTGTACCAGCATCTGCAGTTATTTTCGTACATTGGGTTTATTCATGTTTTAAACACAAAGGCAACAATAAACAATTAACAACACAAAGTGCTAGACTAACACTGTGGGTCAGGCAGCATCCCAGGAGAGCTTGGATAGCTGATGTTTCGTGTTGGGACCCTTCTTCAGAGCGTGTGTCTAGAATAAACAATTAGCTACAGTTTTGATGGCTACAATTATCTACTAAGTTTTAATATTTTGTATGTAAACAAGTAACTGCAGGATTACATATTTACAATGGGAATATATTGCAGCTGCCAAGACACCCCCCTTTGTTGGGGGACAGTAATTCATGTGGATGGTCTGAAAGCTTCTGAGAACAGAGAACCCACATGCCCAAAATCATATAGTCTGAAGACTGGTTCTTGTTTTGAATTAATGTTGCTACTTCCACATAATTTTATAACCCCTCAATAATCCCTAACACATGCCCGAACATTAATGTCCTGGGTTTCTCTGACAGGATGCATACCTACCACAGCTGATCATTCCACCACAGCTCAGAAACATCTTGATCAGCAGCTGAAAGCTACGGAACGTAAGTACATAAGAACAGAAGGAGGTGGTATAGACCATTCAGTCCCTCAAGCCTGCTTGGCCATTCATTAGATCATTGCTGATCTTCTACCCACACACCATTTTCTTAACTTCATCCTTATAATCCTCATACTCATTAATTCCTCTAATATGCGGACATCTATCAGTCCACTGAACTAGGAATAAAGGCTAATCTATTCAATCTCTCCTCATAAAACAAACCTGCCATTGTAGGAATCAGTCTGCTGAATCTTTGCTGCACTCCCTCTATAGAAAATATCTTTGAAGTAGGAAATCACGATGGTAATCAAAATCAAGATACGATACTAGAACTTTAATTCCCTCAGGAGGGAAAATGATTTGCCAACAATCATAAAAATACATGATACTTGAAATTAAAGTGTCAAGTGGAAAGGATTGGGGATGTGCAAAGATTGGGGATTCAGTCCACCCCACAACAGAAGGGGGAGGAGTTGTACAGTTTGATAGCCACAGGGAGGAAGGATCTCCTGTGGCGTTCTGTGCTGCATCTTGGTGGAACCAGTCTGTTGCTGAAGGTACTCCTCAGGTTGACCAGTGTGTCATGGAGGGGGTGAGCTGTATTGGCCAAGATGCTCCACAGTTTGAGGAGCATCCTCCCCTCCAAGACCACCTCCCATGAATCCAACTCCACCCCCAGGACGGAGCCAGCCTTCCTGAAGAGTTTGTTTATCCTGTTGGCGTCCGCAGCCTTCGCCCTGCTGCCCCAGCACACGGCAGCCAAGAAGATGGCGCTGGCCACCACCGATTGGTAGAACATCTGCAGCATCTCACTGCAGACATTGACGGAGCGCAGCCTTCTCAAAAGGTACGACCGACTCTGTCCCTTCATGTACAGGGCCTCAGCGTTCCTGGACCAGTCCAGTTTACTGTCCAGGTACACTCCAAGGTATTTGTACTCCCTGGTAAATTGCACATCCACACCATTGATGGAGACAGGGGGCAGGGGTGTTCCTCTCCTCCTAAAGTCCACCATTAACTCTTTAGTCTTGTCGGTGTTGAGCTGCAGGTGATTCTGCCCACACCACTCAACAAAGTTATTGACCACACATCTGTATTCAGCTTCCCTCCCCTCACTGATGCAGCCCACAACTGCAGAGTCATCCGAAAACATCTGCAGGTGGCAGGAGTCAGAGTTATATCTGAAGTCCGAGGTGTGGATGGTGACCAGGAAGGAAGAGAGGACCGTCCCCTGTATTGCTCACTACCATGGTCTGAGACACAGTTCTGTAGCCTGACATATTGTGGTCGACCAGTCAGGTAGTTGGTGATCCAGGACACCAATGGAGCATCCACCCGCATCTTCGTCAGTTTGCTCCCTAGCAGTGCAGGCCGGATGGTGCCATCTTTGCCCTGTATAATATTTTAGATGTATTTGTATCTTCTTGCAATAAAAGCCAGCCTTCCTAGTGCCTGCCACATCCACGTGTTAGATTTCAATAATCTTTGAACTTCAAGATTATACAATCTCTCACCTTTCCTCATACAATACGAACGTCACAGCTTCTTTGCACCGTCACTCCTACTCCCATTTTCCTTAGTTTTGTTTCATTGGCAAATGTGAAATGTTACAAGGTCTTGGAGAAAACCCACGCAGGTCACAGGGAGAACGTACAAACTCCGTACAGACGGCGCCCGTAGTCAGGATCGAACCTGAATCTCCGGCGCTGCATTCGCTGTAAGGCAGCAACTCTACCGCTGCGCCACCGTGTCGCCCACAGGCGACTAGGCTGTCGCCACACGGTCACTGGGGTATCGCCTGTATGGTTGTGAGTAGTCGCCAAAGAGTCGTAGCGTATTTCTGGTCGCCGCTGGATTTCGAAATGTTTAAATATTTTCGGAGACTGTTGGTCATTGGACGCCAATGATCGTAGCTTGACGTCTCCTGACGTAGGCGCTGTCGTAGGTTGTCGCCAAGTTGTCGCCAGGTGACGTAGGTTGTCGCTGGTGCTGACTTCGTTGAATTCCATTGGCGACTACCTATGTCAACCGGCGACAGGTACTGGAGGCCAAAATGACGTGAATTGTCCAATTGTCGCCGACACGGCCGTAGCTTTTCGTAGCTTGTCGCGGTTAGACGTAGGTTGACTTCAGTTTTTGTAGGTTGCCGCCTGTGTGGTCGTAGGTTGTCGTAGGTGCGGTCGTAGGTGGACGTCCAAAATCGCGATGATTGGATCGCCGGTTGTCGGTAGCTTGAGGTAGCCTGATGTCGACCAGGTGGTAGGTTGTTGTAGCTTGTCATAGACATTGTCGTGGGGGGGGTCCAGTCGCCGTTTTTTCGGCGAACTGCTACGACTATTGCAGTCGCTGACAGTCGCCTAAAAAAACGTCTACTAAGTGGGACAGGCGTTATTGCTTATTGCTCAGCCTGGCCTTCCGGGTTTGTAGCATTGTTGGCTGAATGCCTGAAGAAAAGCAACTGAACTATGAACGATATATTCACAGATTAATTTGGCAAAGGGATATAAAATAGTTACTAGGCTCCTGACCTCGCACTGGGTCTAATGACAGTGGGTCTCTCTTGGCAAGCAATTAAGCAACCCTATCCAAAATGATAATGCTACAGTTTTGGCTCAGAGGAATGCTCTCTAAAGCAAACTGCATGGTCATTTAGTTTCTAATTTGTAATATAGGTACTGCACTGTAGAAATTCAAACCTTTGAGATCGTGATGATGTTTAAACACATGAGAATTGTGTAATTTAGTTAGGCTTTCAGCTCAACTCTCATCTTAGTTGAATAATTTTCTTAAATGTAAGCAGGAGGTGGTGGAAATAATCAGCAGATCAGGCAGCATCCATGGAGTAAGGAACAAAGCTAATGTTTCAGGTTATTGAACTTCCATCAGGGTGAGCACTTCCAAAGCAGTTTCCTGATCTTTCATGGCAGAAGATCAGTTACCTATAGCACAGAAGTAGCCAGCAGAGAAATTTGGGTAAGGAGAGGACAGGGGGAAATTGAGTGTGCATTGCATTGGGTTTGTTAATATTTTGAGTATTTTTGTGATGTGTTTCTGCATACATCAAAACATGAAATGCATTTGAAGCAGCATCCACTCACCATGTTCAGATACTTTGAGAAGTAGGGCAACAAGTGGTGCAGTGGTAGAGTTGCTGCCTCACAGCGCCAGAGACCTGGGTACCAACCCGACTATGGGTGCTGTCTGTACGGAGTTTGATTGTCCTCCCTGTGACCGCATGGGTTTTCTCCGAGGGCTTCGGTTTCCTCCCACTCTCCAAAGATGTAGAGGTTTGTAGGTTAATTGGCACGTCTGTAAATCGTTCCTAGTGCGCAGGTTAGTGTTAGTGTATGGGGTGATCGCTGGTCGGCGTGGACTCGGTAGGCCGAAGGGCCTGTTTTCACGCTGTATCTAAAGTCTAAAATAGGATCAGAGTCATCCTTCAGCCACTTCTCCATGAAAATTGCTGATCACCTCCAGAAGGATTTTGAAGCTGATTGCCAACTTGAAATTTGAATTGGACAGGTATCTGGATGCAGGTGAAAACTCTCACACTGTTGCCAAAGGTCTCACCCAGTGGAAAATCGGAACGAATGGTATTCACTTAGTTTTGCAATAATATTAAGTGCCGGTTGATCATTGAACGGCATTTTTGTGGTTCCGACTGCTTTCTTGCTACAATTACATAGAGAGTGGTGGGTGTCTGGATCTTGCTACAATTACATAGAGAGTGGTGGGTGTCTGGATCTTGCTACAATTACATAGAGAGTGGTGGGTGTCTGGATCTTGCTACCAGAGGTGGTGATGGAGGTAGATACGAGAGTGGCATTTAAGAGGCTTTCAGATAGGCACACGGATATGCAGGAAATGGAGGAGATGGATCACATGCAGGCAGAGGAAATCCGTTTACCTTGGCATCGTCTTCGGCACAGTCATTGTGGTTGCAGGGCTTGTTCTTGTGCTGTAGTGTTCTATGTTCTAAGAGGTAACAGGCGAAATAAAAGGCATCTATATTCTAAAACTCTCGTTTGTTATCTTGTTTGTGACTGAACTTCAGCCAAAACGGTATACGATAGCGCGACAATTTTAGGCCCACCTTACTCACCATTGTCACTTTAGTGATAATGCAAGTAGTTTTATTGAAATTGGTCTTATATTTCACATTTACACATTTACATATTCACATTTTAAAGTTTAAAAGGAGGGGAGGGGGTGGGGAGGAGGGAGGAGGGAGGGAGGGGGGAATGGGGGAGGAGGGAGAGGGGAGGGGGGGGTTGAGGAGAGAGGGGAGTGGGGGAGGACAGGGTGCTGCACCAATGCAGGAGAGGTTTGGGCCCAACGGGTCCACTTGGTCTAGTACAAATTAAATTAGAAATTCTACACTATAATGTTTAAACATGTCTACAGGATTGCCTAGTCTGAATGGAATTTATGAAGCTTGCAATTGCTTCAGTTTTAACCTGCAAGCACAGTAAAAGTAATTCAAAACCAACCCCAAATGATCCGAGAGGTTATTGAGTAACACCGCCAGTGTCCCCACCAAATGTATTCTGACAGCTATTTAAACTGATTATAAATTTATTTAACCTCACAGCTCTGATGTAAATGAAAACAAAGTCAACTACAGTGTGATACAGACAGTCCACCTGACCTAAGTAACTGGATAGTCACACACTCTCCTGTGAATCATCCCTTCTTATGTTCACACAGTTGGAAACAATTGTATGAATTGAGATAAATAACAATTTTTGGAATAGCTTGAGGATGGATAATCTGGAAAAAGCAAATCTGTCAAATTCAGTTATCGTTCGAAAGACGTAGCAGATAATGATGACACTTGGGGATTGTAAGGTTTGTCCATCTGAAGTTTCTTGAGTAATGTTCCTGGAAGGGTTTGATTGACGTGCTGAGTTATGTTATGTGCCCCCCCCACCTCTCCCCCCCCCCCACCCCCCACCCCCGCACCAATTATTACATTATTTTTAACTTCCACTATTTTTAAAGAGAAAGTGGAGGCATTACGTAAATAGCAAGTTAGCAGCATAAATAAACTATAATACTTAAAATTAACCTTGAATAGCATAACATAAAGAAGTTATGACCTTGAAATTAGTTGTATATGAGCACATTTTCCAATCTAAAACACATTTTGCAAGTTAAGCTGCTGCCATGAAGCCACACAGGCAGGGAGCAGGACCTCTGAAAATTGATACCTGACCTTGTATTATTCCAAAGCAAGTCTTTCTGAGGAGTGATATGAAGCAAGATACAGATCTTCATGATTACACAACGTTTGGGCTCCTCAGAGACCAAGTGTTTGGACCAAAATTAAAACTAAAACGTTGAATAAATTTCAGGCAACATCCGTGCTGACAGAAACCAAATTAACATTTCTAGTCACTATGATTAGGAAAAATGCCCTCAAATTCAGTTCCTTTTCTGCACAAATGCTGCCCGTATTTCATATGTTCATAAGTCATACAAGCAGAATTAGGCCATTCGGCCCATCAAGTCTACTCCGCCATTCAATCATGGCTGATCTCTCTTTCCCTTTCAACCCCATTCTCCTGCCTTCTCCCTGTAACCTTTGCCACCCGTACTAATCAGGAACTTGTCAATCTCCACTTTAAAATGCCCAATATCTTAGCCTCAACAGCTGTCTATGGCAATGAATTCCACAAATTTCCACCAGATTTCCAGGCTTTCCTTTTTAATTTTTAGATGCTGTCTGACCATCTGAGTTACTCCAGCTTTTAGTGTCTATCTTCAGTTTAAACCAGCATCTGCATTTCCTTCCTACACAGACCTTTCTTATTAACCTCCTGTTGGTGTAATTTTGAAGACTACACTTTTTCCCTGGTCATGGCAGTGCCAACCATCATTTCAACACTTTTGTGTGGAAGAAATCTGCACATTTGGCTTTTAAACTCTCTTCAAATTTGACAACTGTGGAAACTGCAACACTTAACATTGGTCAGGGAAATGCAAAAGAAAACATATTCTAAAAGAGTGTAAACTAATTGTTTGGGATGAATGTACAAAGGCTCACAAAGTGGTCACTGAAGCATTAGATCGAAGATTGGACACAATAACAAATTAATGGCAGGTGTTACTTCAGTGCTAGCTGGAGATCTTCAACAAACATTGCCAGTAATTCCATGAGGTATCGAAGCAGAAACGAGAGCCTGTCTTAAAGCATCATATATTTGGTAAAATGTTAAAAGATTTCGCTTGAAAATCAATATGTGACAGTCGATCCATTTGCGAGAGTTTGCTTCAGATTTACTCAAATTAGGCAATGGAGAAATTACACAGGCAGACTCAGGAAGGAATGATTTTGCGAAAAACTTGGTCTGAATTGGCACCTCACTTCATGATCTGATGCAAGCTGCGAGCCCAAATGTCACACAACATGATTTGCATTACCAATTGTCACGTGAAAGAGCAATTTTAGCACCAAGAATAACACAGAGCAGACCATGAATAAGGAGCTTCATTTGAAGCTTCCCAGACTCCAATATAAATCAGTGGCAGTGTCATAGACATTGTGAGGCTGTATATATTCCTGATTAATTTTTGGAGTGTCGTCACATAGGCTTGAACTAAACAGACCTCCAACCATGCTTCTCACGAATTTGGATCCTCCTATATTTTGCAATGGCACAATATCTTCAGTTCAAAATGATCTCACATGTAATTGAGGCTCTAATGACTGGCACACACTGGCCTTTCTGTCCTGGGCCTCCTCCATTGCCAGTGTGAGTCCAAGAGAAGAAATAATGCTTTACTGTCTTATGTCCCAAGCAGAGCATTGGAATTGTGGCCACACACAAATTGGAGGAACAGCACCTCATATTATGCTTGGATAGCTTACAACCCAATGAACATTGAATTCTCCAATTTTAGGAAACCTCTACAAACACCTCCCTTCCCCCTCCCTTTTCTCCCTCCAACTCCCCTTATTTTTCCCACCACTCACTTCCCCTGAATCGTGGCTGACCTTGCACCATCCCCTTCCTCTCCCCTCCAATGCAAGTCCGTTAACTGGCTTCGCAGTTCACAACTATGTATTCCTCTTCGGCTCACACCTGTCCCAACCCGAAACATCACCTATACATTTTCTCCAGAGATGCTGCCTGATCCTCTGAGTTGCTCTGGTATTTTGTCTCTATCTTGGGTATAAACCAGCATCTGCAGTTCATTTTTCTTCCCTGAATAAGACTGATATTGTTTTGGGAGAAAATGTCTTCATCTTCAGATCCCACCTGATTTTTGTTTCAGTTTAAGTGGCTTCAGATCCCTGCTCGTTAATTTTAACGATCAGTATTAACAAGGTGCCAGGATAATCAAAGGATCCAAGGTCAGTTTATTGTCACGTGTACCAATTAAGGTACAGTAATATTTGATTTACCATACAGCCGTACTAAAATAAGCAACAAGACACACAACCACACAAAAGTTAACATAAGCATCCACCACAGCGGATTCCCCACATTCCTCACTGTGATGGAAGGCAATAAAGTCTAATATTCTTCCCCATTATTCTCCCTCGGTCAGGGCAGTCAAACCATCTGCAGCCGGCAATCGAAGGTTCCGCAGCCGGTGATTGAAGCCCCCGCGATCGGGTCAGTCGAAGCTCCTGCGACCTGGAGCTCCCACAGTCAGTCTCTAACCAGGGACCACAAGCTCCACGATGGCAAGTCCTGCAGGCTCCTGTGGTTGGATCTCCTGAAGTCGGCCTCCAGCAAAGGCTGCCAACTCCACGATGTTAGGCTGCAGTGCGGACGGAGATATGATACAGGAAAAAAATCGCATCTCCGTCGAGGTAAGAGATCAGATAAAGTTTCCCCCAACCACCCTCCCCCACCCCCTCATAAAACAAGCTAAAGAACACTAAAACATACATTTAACACATACTAAAATAAACAACAGAGAAGGAAGGGAAGAGACAGACTGTTGGTGAAGCAGCCATTGCCACTAAAGGTTGTTGGCATTAATCTCGAAATGTGAGGCTTTTTCTTTGGTCATCTATATTTTGGTTTCTCCAAATTAAAATTAGAGTTGGTTTCTCTGTTGTTAGGCAAGAACTTGCGAGAGTAAATTGAAGTAGCCTTTATTGGGCAATTCCACACCTGACATATACATTTCGCTTGGGCAGCTTGCAGCCCAACGGTATGAACATTGACTTCTCCCACTTTAGATAGTTCCTCTGTCTCTCTCTTTTTCCCCCCTCCACCCCCCCTTCCCCCTTCCCAGCTCTCCCACTGTCTTCCTGTCTCCACCTATATCCTTTCTTTGTCCCGCCCCCCTGACATCAGTCTGAAGAAGGGTCTCGACCCGAAACGTCACCCATTCCCTCTCTCCTAGATGCTGCCTGACCTGCTGAGTTACTCCAGCATTTTGTGATACCTGACATATGGGAGTCATTTAAAGGCCAGTTGATCAAAGTTCAGGACCAGCATGGAGGGATAAGAATGACAAGGAAATTGAACCTTGGATGACCAAAGAAGTTTTACGAAGTAGGGCGGCACAGTGGTGCAAAGATAGAGTTGCTGCCTTACCGTGCCAGAGACCTGAGTTCAATCCTGGTGTGGAGTTTGTACATTCTCCCTGTGACCGAGTGGGTTTTCTCCGGGTGCTCCAGTTTCTACCCACACTCCAAAGACATACAGGTTTGTAAGTTAATTGGCTTCAGTATGTATTCAAATTGTCCCTAGTATGTAGGATAGTGTTAGTCTACGGGGTGATCGCAGGTCGGCGTGGACCCAGTGGGCCGAAGGGCCAGTTTCTGCGTTGTATGTCTAAAGTCAGAAGTCTGAAGTCTAAAGATGAAATAAGGTCATACCTTTGAGGAATATAAAACAAGTATGAAAGACCTCAGGTGGGCGATTAGAAGGGCTAAAAGTGGCATGAAATGGCTCGGGTAAGTTGGATTAAAGAAAATCCCAAGGTTTTTTTGCGAGGCAAGGCAAATAAGTTTATTTATATAGCACATTTCATACAGCAATGGCAATTCAAAGTGCTTTACACAGAGCATAACAAATACAGAACAAGGAGAAAAGGTAGGAAAATACAAATAATAAGAGTAATAAGATAAATAAATAATGGTTATAAGTAAGATTAATAGAGTAATGGGGAATCATGACTGAAGCCTCCTCGTGGCCATCCCCCGGAAAAGACGACACGATGCACTCTGTGACGCGTCGGGCGACTGATTCTGTCAACATGTTGGACAACGATAGAAGCCAACAGCGAGCTAACGTCGTCTGACACTCGAGCGAACGATAAAGGAATAAAATTAGATAAAAAGTAATAAGATATAAAAAGTAATAATAGACCAAAAGTAAGATATATAGAGTAGCAAGAATCAAAGTGCTAGTCGTAGACACTGCAGAACATGAAGATTTTAAGCCTAGTTTTGAATATATTTAGAGTTTGGGCCTGTTTGAGTTCTTCGGGGAGTTTATTCCAGATGCACGAAGCAGAGTGACTAAAAGCTGCTTCAACGTTTTTTTGTTTTTACTCTTGGAGTGTTTAATAGACTGGTCCCAGCTGACCATTAAAAACAAGAGAGCAACAAGGGAGAAGGTAGGACTGCTCAAAGATAAAGGAGAGAATTTGTGCTTGGAGTCAAAAGATAGAAGCAAAGTATTAAACTTTGCATTTGTATTCATCAAAGAGAAGGATATGGAGGTGTGAGAGAGAAGTAAAAAGGGTTAATTGATTTAAACTAAGGACCATGAGAAATAGCTGACCTGACTAAGAACCGCAAGAGTAAATAGTGACATTCCGAGGATAAGGGCAAGATATCCAAGGAACTAGTGACGTTCCAAGGAGAGGGCAAGATATCCAAGGAACTAGTGACGTTCCAAGGAGAGGGCAAGATATCCAAGGAACTAGTGACGTTCCAAGGATAAGGGCAATAGTGACATTCCGAGGATAAGGGCAAGATATCCAAAGAACTAGGAGAGAGGGCAAGATGACCAGAGCACTAGGGGAGAGGGCATGAACTACTCTGTACTGCGCATGCCTAATGAGATAAATGAATATTGCAAAAACGCCCCGCATGACAAGATGCCTCATTTAAATGTACATGCGATGTATGATGTGGGAGGCAACAGGGGCGATGACGGTAGATTGTGCACCTCAGTGCTCCGATTGGAAGGAGCCCGAAGGGGAGGAATTTAAGATGTGACAATTGTAAAGTGAAGTGAATAAAAAGAAGGGATTTTCCCGACCTCGATGTGTCTTGAGAGGGAAGGCACCCAACTCTGCAGACTTGCAAATAAAATACTTGTTTCTCTAGATTGTCTCGAGCATCGTAATTGTGAGCACTCACATTTGCATCTCACAACTTGGGGGCTCGTCCGGGATCGCCACTCCGGCCGGCTGACGGGAGTATACGGAAGAAGGGACGGTGCACCCCGCTGAGTTCAGCGGTCTCAGACTCCTTGCTTGCCGTCAGCGGTTTGAGCGAGTGATACCTGGACCAGAGACTCGAGAAACAAGTGGGAGGACCAGGAAATCGCGAGGAGCTAAATCGAGTGATTCTTGTGCACAAGACCCGGGTAAGAAAACTGACTATTAAGTACTACTCGGGCGATTACAGCTAAGATCGGAGGGGAATTCCGATCGGGAGAATAAAATGATCGGAGGGGAATTCCGATCGGGAGGATGGGCAGTGAAAACGGAAAGCCCAAAAGGGAGGGGAAGGGCGGTAAGCCCAACCCCCGCATTCCGCCTGATAGTCCGTTGGGGCGAATGCTGAGCCATTGGGGGCAGGGAAAACCCAGGGATTGGAGAAGACAAAAATTATTAAGTTCTGTTATTTTGATTGGCCAAAGGAACCAATAAAAGGGAGTTCAGCCTGGTGGCCACGACTGGGCTCCGATGAGGATTGAGTACGGCAGGCATTAAATGTGTTTGTTAATTCAAAAGCTTCCCCTAATCTGGAGGAAAGTTGTTATGCTTGTAAGGGGAAAGCGAAGAATAAATCCTGAAAGAATCACAGGAATCACAGGCTTGCCGATGCCTCAGAATAAATATTAAAGGAATATAGTAGAACTATAGAAGATAGAAATAGCGTAATAGGTAGCATAGTGACTATAGAGACGGAACGGAGTGAGAACAAGGACTGCATTTAAACTGACTGACCAAGTGCACTAACATAATATAAGACGAATACAATGAATAAAATAATATAAGACGAATACAATGAATAAAATAACTGCAGTTGAACTACTAAGTAGGAAGTTCCCCGTATCCAAAGAGGATATTTTTTAAAAAACACTCTGAGAAATGGAAAAAAAAAAAGGACGAAACAATTGGTTACGAAATGGCCCACGGAATGATATAAATATGATATAAATTTTGATATAAATGTTGATATATTTATATTTTGATATAAATATGTGTGATGAAATGGGAGTGTTAATTAAGAACTATAAGCCTAAGGATAAATCAGAAACCCGAGTAACGAAAAAGGAAAAATAACTAGACGTACTTAAATTGTTTAGAATAGAAGGAGAAAGGCTGAGGAAAGCATAGCAGGAAAAGAATACCACCCCAAACAAGGGTGAAAGACCCCCAAAACAGCATGAAAGTCAGGAGCTTCAGGAGAAAAAAATCAACTCTGTACCCCAGCCTATGGGACCCTGGGTATCCCCCTCCCTATTCCAGCCAGGACGGAACAAAGCAGTGCCC